>NC_059214.1:35628297-36242672 GCF_020615455.1 Coregonus clupeaformis
AAAAGCGAGTCAGGTAAAGATTTTTTTTTTGTCTTAAAGCGGCAGTATTGTATTTTGCGACAGGCTTGAATAAGCCAAATAGACAATAGCATAATTTGTCTGCTTTTCTGTAATAATGGTATGGGAAAATTATGCATTTCATTTTGTAAAGTGGTATCTTGAATCAAACAACACAACAACATTTTCAGTCACCTCCTTGTTTGAAGGATAAATGGATAAACAGGTTAATGTCAAGCCCTGCTTGTTTTTTTCAGAAGTCTCATGGAATGCAGGCCTACATTGAACACCACACATTGGCTGCTACTGTAGGCTGAACGATAGAACAGCTATTTCCATGTTAAAATGTTATGGGATGCATTTTCTCCATTGTTTTCTATGGTAGGCCACTCTGGTAGGCCTACATTATGATCAAATAGCCACAGTATAGTAGCGGGTACAGCCTCAGTGTTCACAGTAAATGTGCGCCAGAAGTTGCACATCATTTTTTACAACACTCAAGTTTGTGCTCAGCAGACCTAAAATTTGCTCAGTGATGAAAACAATTAGAGGGAACTTTGGTTCTGCCCTGTCCAGGGGGTGTACTTTTACATCAAGCTGCCTCACGCTACAGAAACAAGAGATAGGCCGTTCTGCCTCGGACATGGCTACTTACTTGCTTGCATCTAGTATCTGTATTGTACTGTGAGGCTTACCTTAATGTTCATAGCACAGTATTGCACGGTTTAGGTTAAGAGTACAGAGTAAATATATTAAATGAGCACATCTGTTTACATATAGATCGCTACATAGATAGGCAGGTGTTCACTCCCATCATTTCGAGTCTTCATGAGAAAGATTCACAGTGTCTTTTATTTATTTTTGCTTTGATTGTCTCATTGTGTTGTGTATTATAGAGTCTTTACAAGATATGAAGGCTAAGAAAGTTTCTGTAATGCTTTAAAAATTGCTTTTACAAAAAACTTTTCTGGACTGTCATCCATTGTCATCCTTGACAGCTAAAATAAACGTAGGGTTCTCTGCTTCAATAATACTTTAGCCCTATTGTGTACAGCGAAGTACTTCAATAATACTTTAGCCCAATTGTGTGCAGCACAGAACGCCAATTAAATCTGCAAATGGAAAAGTACTATACAGAGAGCCTTTTTTTCATCCACTTAATTTCCATAATTTTTCTAAGATTCTAAGTCTGTCTGTAGAGAGCACATCTACTTCTGTCATACAAAAAAAAATTGAGTCAGCAGCTACATGAGAGGCTGTCTTCCCACACATTTTGTATATCTGTGTGGCATTTCCTAGATACTGACTGTACTGTTGCGCAACACCTAATGATCCCTGCCGTGAGCTCAGGACTGTCAAACTCCTCCACTGATGGGGAAAGAAGGGCTTTGAGGAGCAAGTAGAAAATCAAAAAGCAATTTACATGTGTTCCCTCTCTCTCTCTCTCTCTCTCTCTCTCTCTCTCTCTCTCTCTCTCTCTCTCTCTCTCTCTCTCTCTCTCCACAGAGCTGCTGTCAGCCTGCCATGAGCTGCGTTGCCGCTATGGCTGCGTCATGACGAGAAATGGAACCTTCTGTTTCTGCGCTGACGGCTTTGAGGTCGGCGAGGACGGTACAAGCTGCAGAGGTAGGCATCGTTAACGCTGTCGGGTGGGACTCCAGCCCGGGCAGCGGGCTGCCTCTCTCCTCTCTCTCTCGTCTCTTCTCTTCTCTCTCTCTCTCTCTCTCTCTCTCTCTCTCTCCTCTCCTGTGTCCTTCACCCTAGGCCAAACTTATCAAATTAACTGAATAGGCAGGAGGCCTGTTGGAAATTAGAACCATCTGTCTGGAGGCAGGGTTGTTCTCCCCTGACCCCGTCAATAGCAGCCAAGTCCAGTCTGACAGCTGCTGGGACATACTGTGACATGAGACTTCTATCAAAGGTCAGGGGTTAGAGGGATCTTTGGTGGGGTTTAGACTCAGTTCTGTACCCTAGGTATGGTTCAAATTATGTACAGTAACTCTGCTTCATAACATACAGTAAAATACATAACAGTACACTACAATAAAGCACCATGATTATTTTCACACTACAGGATCCAATGACTTTCCAACGTAGGTTACTTGGTTGTGTGGTAATCATTTCTAAGGTGGTACAGTGAGGGCCACATTAAGTATGCTTTATGTATTTGGGTCATGTTTGAGCAAACCTAATTTGTTACAAATGGTTCCCCCACTCTCCCCAGATCATGATGAATGTGCTGTGTACGGAGCATGTAGCCAAACCTGCCTTAACACCTACGGGTCATATAGATGCAGCTGTACAGAAGGATACATCCTACATAATGACAGAACGTCCTGCACAGCCAAACAAGGTGAGACTAACAACACTGTATTATAAAACAACATAATCTGCATATATGCCATATAGTCTTTATTTCTATGAATAACTTAGAAGATAGAAGGTACAATGTTCTATGTTCAACCATCCTGGAGGCTTGGGTATAGGAATAGGCCTAGTTCCTCTTAACCTTGTTTTTCAGTGTTGGGTAGCTTCAGTATAGGAACGATTAATTTGTTCCACCACTGACCACATCTATCTTCCACCAGGGAATGGGAATGCGGTAGTAGACATGGGCAGGTTAGGATAATGACGAAATTAATGATCCCGAGATTTTAACTGGGAGCCATCTCAACACCCTGGGAGTGTTTTGTGGTGAGACAATACCCGGGGTTGCCTTGATTTATGTTATGGTCCGATAGCTGGCAACATGTTGTTGCTGGAGAATAAAATAACTCACTTTATTTGTTTGGTGTAATACAATATGCAGTAGTGTTCCAGTCTACACAGACAAACATTTATCCTTGTGCCATGTACTGTCTTTCTGTATCGTCCATTGTAATGTATGAGACATTTTTAGGCTGTGGTGATGATACATACTCTACTGTGTGAAAATAGCCTAAAGCAAAGCAGCACACCTAGCTAGGGAGAGTCACACTGTTGCGGCTTTTAATCAATGTGACTGGTTTCCTACCAGGAATAAACTGAATATGATTACCCATAAACTTAACTGAACCCAATGCTCACACACGTTAATATTAATTTAGCAGAGAAAGATTTCAGTCCAGGGTTAACTATGGGGTTACCGTTAGTTGTAAAAGCTCATGAATATAAATGTCAGGAGCATATTCTCTCAGAGGCCATGAGATGGTAAGCAGTAGAGGATAAAAAACCCATTAAGACAGGGTTCCCCAACTGGCGGCCCGTGGGTTTTAGTTGGCCCCCCAAGTTTTCTGAGCAAAAAATAAATATATATTTTAAAATATATAAACATTAAAACACCAGGAAATCAGCTCCAAGTGGTTTTAATTTTGGAAATATTTTCCCAAGTATTCCCATGCATAATAGACTTGATCATATACAAATGTAAGCAAGGTTTGAAATTATTATGTTTTAGTCAAATATATCTGTTTGGGCTTCTTTTGGTCAATCTGCAGTCTACAAATTATTTGTAATTATGTTCCGGCCCCCCAAACATCCACTCAAGAAAGAATCGGCCTGCGGCTGAATCTAGTTAATGATCCCTAGTTCAAGTTTTTTAAATATACAGCAGAAACTAGTTTTTTCTTCTTCCACATTTGAATCATTCAGTTTTCATCAGAATGTTACAAGGTTATGATTATATAATACAATACTTTCCCCTTGCACTCTCCAAAAACCACCAGGTCCAACATTCTGTGACATTTTCCATTGACCTGATTACATTTTCATGAATCAAAAACATATTCCTGTCTCTCTCAAACTCTTTTAGGTAATTGCAATTTTAGAAATTATGTTGATGGTACAGTGAGGGAAAAAAGTATTTGATCCCCTGCTGATTTTGTACGTTTGCCCACTGACAAAGACATGATCAGTCTATAATTTTAATGGTAGGTTTATTTGAACAGTGAGAGACAGAATAACAACAACAAAATCCAGAAAAATGCATGTCAAAAATGTTATAAATTGATTCGCATTTTAATGAGGGAAATAAGTATTTGACCCCTCTGCAAAACATGACTTAGTACGTGGTGGCAAAACCCTTGTTGGCAATCACAGAGATCAGACGTTTCTTGTAGTTGGCCACCAGGTTTGCACACATCTCAGGAGGGATTTTGTCCCACTCCTCTTTGCAGATCTTCTCCAAGTCATTAAGGTTTTGAGGCTGTCGTTTGGCAACTCGAACCTTCAGCTCCCTCCACAGATTTTCTATGGAATTAAGGTCTGGAGACTGGCTAGGCCAATCCAGGATCTTAATGTGCTTCTTCTTGAGCCACTCCTTTGTTGCCTTGGCCGTGTGTTTTGGGTCATTGTCATGCTGGAATACCCATCCACGACCCATTTTCAATGCCCTGGCTGAGGGAAGGAGGTTCTCACCCAAGATTTGACGGTACATGGCGCCGTCCATCGTCCCTTTGATGCGGTGAAGTTGTCCTGTCCCCTTAGCAGAAAAACACCCCCAAAGCATAATGTTTCCACCTCCATGTTTGACGGTGGGGATGGTGTTCTTGGGGTCATAGGCAGCATTCCTCCTCCTCCAAACACGGCGAGTTGAGGCCAAAGAGCTCGATTTTGGTCTCATCTGACCACAACACTGTCACCCAGTTCTCCTCTGAATCATTCAGATGTACATTGGCAAACTTCAGACGTGCCTGTATATGTGCTTTCTTGAGCAGGGGGACCTTGCGGGCGCTGCAGGATTTCAGTCCTTCACGGCGTAGTGTGTTACCAATTGTTTTCTTGGTGACTATGGTCCCAGCTGCCTTGAGATCATTGACAAGATCCTCCCGTGTAGTTCTGGGCAGATTCCTCACCGTTCTCATGATCATTGCAACTCCACGAGGTGAGATCTTGCATGGAGCCCCAGGCCGAGGGAGATTGACAGTTATTTTGTGTTTCTTCCATTTGCGAATAATCGCACCAACTGTTGTCACCTTCTCACCAAGCTGCTTGGCGATGGTCTTGTAGCACATTCCAGCCTTGTGTAGGTCTACAATCTTGTCCCTGACATCCTTGGAGAGCTCTTTGGTCTTGGCCATGGTGGAGAGTTTGGAATCTGATTGATTGATTGCTTCTGTGGACAGGTGTCTATTATACAGGTAACAAGCTGAGATTAGGAGCACTCCCTTTAAGAGTGTGCTCCTAATCTCAGCTCGTTACCTGTATAAAAGACACCTGGGAGGCAGAAATCTTTCTGATTGAGAGGGGGTCAAATACTTATTTCCCTCATTAAAATGCAAATCAATTTATAACATTTTTGACATGCGTTTTTCTGGATTTTTTTGTGGTTATTCTGTCTCTCACTGTTCAAATACACCTACCATTAAAATTATAGACTGATCATTTCTTTGTCAGTGGGCAAACGTACAAAATCAACAGGGGATCAAATACTTTTTTCCCTCACTGTAGATGGCGATGTTTTTCATGCAGGACTTGTTTGATACTTGTTGTACAGTATAGAAATGTAGAGTTCGTATTTTGTTGAATGAAAGCAACAGTTTTGCATTTAAGAGAACAATGTCTTTATCAGAGAGCTTGACTGTGCCACAAATGGCACCCTATTCTCATATGGGCCCTGGTCAAAAGTAGCGCGTTACATAGGGAATAGAGCGCCATTCTGGATGCAGACAATGTGCTTCCATGAGAGAACCAAAGCCCCATCCATGCTACAGTGGTATCTCACGGAGTTATAGGCAGCTCCTAAAGGTTGGCTTAGAGGGATCAGGGTAAAGATAAGTGTTTTTCACAGTGGACACACTGATTTATTGCCCATATTAGGAGAGCCAGCCCTGACTTGAACTTGTGTGGGGGATCGGGATAAAGCAGGGCTTTTTGGGGTGAGCTCAGTGGCAGAGAAAGTACATGGTCAATTAGGCCTCAGACGTGGGTTGTGTTAGCTTAGCAGTCACTAGGTTAAATCTCCCTTCTGACGCAAAGCTGACGAAAGAGAATGGACTGTGGAACAACCATTTTTGTTCATCATCCTCCACTTTTCCTTGTAAAACAAAGTTTGTTTCATGTAAAAATGTAATTTAGATATACTTTCCCAGCTCATCTACGATAATGATGGACAGATGGGTGTATTGGGTGGAGGAGGAGATAACAGCTGTAGAGAACATTGTAATTGCATTTTTTTTATTGAATCTTATGTAGCTGTGATGTGTTGCTGGTTCTTTAAGGATATTGTTCTGTTCAGTTATAAATTACAGAAATTAACTGAAGAAAATCCATGTTTTGTTTAATATATCTTCCACATTGGAGTCCTCCTGGGTTGATACAGGCCTTTTACATTCTATGTGAAGAATTTCCACCATGTTGTTTTTTTCCCCCACTATTTCTTCTTTTTGTGTTCCAGACCCTGGCGACAGTCCTCCAGCTCTGCTGATTGGAAGGTCAGATCACATAGCAACCACAAGACTAAACGGATCTAATCTACAGACTTTGAGACTGTTGGATAAACATGGATCCCTTTCATTGGATTACTATTACCAGGAAGAGGAAGTGTGTTGGCTTATATCCTCAGACTCCACTGGAAGGCTACGCTGTGCTAAGATGAAGAATATGAATGGATTTACAATGGAAAAGGATATCAAAACAGTACAAAGTTTACAAAGTACGTCTTGCAGTGTGTCAGATTGTCAAGGAAATTCTCTCGCTTACAATGTTTGGCAACTATTAATTTATCAAGCACACGCAGACATGCCCCTTCAGAAAGCCTTAAAACGCTCCGTCTCACTCTTTTTCTACCTCTGCCTCCCTCTATGCCTCTATTTTTCCCACTTACTTGCACAATGTACACTTGTAAAAAGGATTCCAAAAGGGTTCTTCGGCTGTCCCCATAAGAGAATCCTTTTTGGTTCCAGATAGAACCCTTTTTGGTAGAACTCTTTTGGGTTCCATGTATAACCTTTTTTACAGAGGGTTCTACATGGAACACAAAAGGGTTCTACCTGGAACCAAAAAGGTTCTACCTGGATCCAAAAAGGGTTCTTCAAATGGTTCTCCTATGTGGTCAGCCGAAGAACTCTTTTAGGTTCTAGATAGGAACTGCTTACCCAATGAACTTCCCATGGTCACTTTCTACTTCAGGGTCATTGTAGTGCTGTTAACAATTCGGTTTGGAATGCTTTAGAATCCTATATATAAGACAACCTAGCTATTCTATCCTGTTTATTCAAGAATTTAAGGAATGCTGCTCACCCTCAGTATTCCATCAATGTCAGATTCCTAACTTACTACACATACCTTACATTCAGTTATGTGCCTGTACCTTTAGTGAATGTACATGAGACAATGTTATCTAACATAATGGAAGATTAACAGGTTTATCCTCACAATATCTAATTTGATACAAATATATTTAATCAAAGAAAGGTTTAATGTCAAGAATTTAATGACATTCTTTGTTTTTCTCCATAGATGTAGAGCACATGACCATCGATTGGCTCACTGGCAACTTCTACTTTGTGGACCGTGTAAGCGACAGGATATTTGTTTGCAATCGTGTTGGGGACACCTGCGTCACCATTATAGATTTAGATCTGACCAATCCTAAAGGAATCGCTGTGGATCCACTTATGGGGTGAGTTAGCTTTATACACTTTTTTTGACTTTGACTGACAATTACAAGTGCAACCTATAGTATCCCTAACTTCCATTGGATCCATCTATTGTCACTGATCTTGTCACATACCCATTGTATGCATTTTTGAGTGTCCATTTTAAATGACATAGAAACCAGTTGGCTGTTATTCAATCAACTGCATATAGTGGTTTTCCAGATAGCACTTCCAGAAGTGTGTTTCTTTTCCACTGTAGCGCATCACAGATCGGGGTAGTAAACACTTAAAAACTGGCAGTTCTGAAAAAGCATTCCAGAAACCCACTACAGTATCTTCAATTGATTGAATGAAAGCCTTTCTCAAAATGTTAAGGCTTTAAAACCTGTAGCCTACCACACCGTATAACAATATGCATGATTGCCTGTCCTTACGCCATGCAGATATTTGCTTTACTTTCGGAGCATGTCTAGTGGTGTAATTTGCTGGGGAGCCAGTGCTCCAGACAGCTCCCACTGTCACTAGATTGTATTAGTATTCACTGATTTCCCCTCACATCCCCCAGTATAAAACTCCCCTGCAGGACCCTCTCTCTGTTTGAGCATTTTTGTTTCTGTCACCACCACAAAGTACCCAAGCCACTGTGGGGGAAACTAAATGGATCTCTGAAACTCTTGCTTCAAACTGTAAATCCTGAAATGTATGGAGGAGGGAGAGAAGAAGTGAAGAGTGAAGCAATACAAAGAGTCCTCCAAGGAGAGAATGGAGGCCTGATTATGGAGTTTTCAGCAGCTAAAAGGGCTTCTGTTCTGTTGTAATATTCCCATGGAGAAGGAACCCAGGAGCTCAACAGAGAGAGTCAGCCCCATTATATTCATGAGGGTACAAGGACAGGCAATGGGCATGCATTCAGAGCAGCTTTTTAATGAGAAGCCTTTCTCTGAGAGATGCTGTATCTTAGCACCAGGGCTCTTAGCAGAGCAAAGACCATTCACAATGCAAACAATATTAGAATGAGAGCGTCGGAGCTTCTCATCTCGATGTGTGTTACTTGGCGGTTATATACGAGCCTCAATTATACCTGTCCCCTTAAAGCTAATATGTACTCTGAACTAATTTGATGGATAAAACATTTACAGTACTTTCCCTCAGCTAACCTCAGCATCTAGATGATTCAACCTAACTTTAGATGCATGCCACTGGTTCTCAGTATAGCTCCTCTATCTCTAAATAATGCAGCGTCTACTCTGCACAGCAAAATGATTCCTGTGAAGTGAAAATGTTTATTGATACAAGGATGTTAGATTGGTTTCTCACATCCTCGCAATGTATTAACCCTCCTCATTCCCCAAAACGTTTCCTTCATATTAGGGCTGGGCATCATGGCCTAAAAATCATATCTCTATATTTTTTAATTTATGGGCGATTCACGATATATATATATATATATATATATATATATATATATATACAGTGGGGGTGAAAAGTATTTAGTCAGCCACCAATTGTGCAAGTTCTCCCACTTAAAAAGATGAGAGAGGCCTGTAATTTTCATCATTTTCATCAACTATGACAGACAAATTGAGAAGAAAAAAATCCAGAAAGTCACATTGTAGGATTTTTAATGAATTTATTTGCAAATTATGGTGGAAAATAAGTATTTGGTCACCTACAAACAAGCAAGATTTCTGGCTCTCACAGACCTGTAACTTCTTATTTAAGAGGCTCCTCTGTCCTCCACTCTCTACCTGTATTAATGGCACCTGTTTGAACTTGTTATCAGTATAAAAGACACCTGTCCACAACCTCAAACAGTCACACTCCAAACTTCACTATGGCCAAGACCAAAGAGCTGTCAAAGGACACCAGAAACAAAATTGTAGACCTGCACCAGGCTGGGAAGACTGAATCTGCAATAGGTAAGCAGCTTGGTTTGAAGAAATCAACTGTGGGAGCAATTATTAGGAAATGGAAGACATACAAGACCACTGATAATCTCCCTCGATCTGGGGCTCCACGCAAGATCTCACCCCGTGGGGTCAAAATGATCACAAGAACGGTGAGCAAAAATCCCAGAACCACACGGGGTCCTAGTGAATGACCTGCAGAGAGCTGGGACCAAAGTAACAAAGCCTACCATCAGTAACACACTACGCCGCCAGGGACTCAAATCCTGCAGTGCCAGACGTGTCCCCCTGCTTAAGCCAGTACATGTCCAGGCCCATCTGAAGTTTGCTAGAGTGCATTTGGATGATCCAGAAGAGGATTGGGAGAATGTCATATGGTCAGATGAAACCAAAATATAACTTTTTGGTAAAAACTCAACTTGTCGTGTTTGGAGGACAAAGAATGCTGAGTTGCATCCAAAGAACACCATACCTACTGTGAAGCATGGGGGTGGAAACATCATGCTTTGGGGCTGTTTTTCTGCAAAGGGACCAGGACGACTGATCCGTGTAAAGGAAAGAATGAATGGGGCCATGTATCGTGAGATTTTGAGTGAAAACCTCCTTCCATCAGCAAGGGCATTGAAGATGAAACGTGGCTGGGTCTTTCAGCATAACAATGATCCCAAACACACCGCCCGGGCAACGAAGGAGTGGCTTCGTAAGAAGCATTTCAAGGTCCTGGAGTGGCCTAGCCAGTCTCCAGATCTCAACCCCATAGAAAATCTTTGGAGGGGAGTTGAAAGTCTGTGTTGCCCAGCGACAGCCCCAAAACATCACTGCTCTAGAGGAGATCTGCATGGAGGAATGGGCCAAAATACCAGCAACAGTGTGTGAAAACCTTGTGAAGACTTACAGAAAACGTTTGACCTGTGTCATTGCCAACAAAGGTTATATAACAAAGTATTGAGAAACTTTTGTTATTGACCAAATACTTATTTTCCACCATAATTTGCAAATAAATTCATTAAAAATCCTACAATGTGATTTTCTGGAAAAAAAATTCTCATTTTGTCTGTCATAGTTGACGTGTACATATGATGAAAATTACAGGCCTCTCTCATCTTTTTAAGTGGGAGAACTTGCACAATTGGTGGCTGACTAAATACTTTTTTTCCCCACTGTATATATATAGATGTTTTAACGTTTTCTCTAAATAAGCTTTGTTCCACAGTTAAAGGTCAATACACTGTATTTGAAACAGTCAAGAATAATCTAATGAATTCAGGGCATGTAAAATTATACCTAGACTAAATATAAGCCTTCCACAACAATAAGACCCACTAATAATTGAATTATTTTATCAAAATAGTTTAACCTGCTTTAAAAAGATTATCACTGCAATAATCACTTTCAAGTCTGTCTATGAAAATGCCATTTTTGTAACTAATTTTACCAGAACCATGCACAATGCACATTCACTAATAATGACCAACTTCTTGTAGCAGGCATCATAGAAAATGAACACAGGTCTCATAAACAATCTCTCAAGGACAAGCTCATGTGCTAGTCAATCAATCAATCAAATGTATTTATAGAGCCATTTTACAACAGCAGTTGTCACAAAGTGCTCATACAGAAACGGAGCCTAAAACCCCAGACAGCAAGCAATGCCGATGTAGAGGCACGGTGGCTAGTAAAAACTCCCTAGAAAGGCAGGAACCTAGGAAGAAAGAAATCTAGAGAGGGACCAGACTCTGAGGGGTTGCCAGTCCTTTTTTGGCTGTGCTGGGTGGAGATTATAAGTACAAAGCCATTAAGGCCAGATAGTTCTTCAAGATGTTCAAACGTTCATAGAAGACCAGCAGAGTCAAATAATAATCACAGAGATCAGCACCTTGGGATTTAATATCAGTTGGCTTTTCATATTTTTTTTTATTTTACCTTTATTTAACTAGGCAAGTCAGTTAAGATTATTTACAATGACGGCCTACACCGGCCAAACCCGGACAACACTGGGCCAATTGTGCGCCGCCCTATGGGACTCCCAATCACGGCCATTTGTGATACAGCCTGGAATCAAACCAGGGGTCTGTAGTGACGCCTCAAGCACTGAGGTGCAGTGCCTTAGACCACTGCGCCACTCAGGAGCCCAAGTGCCGAGCATTTAGAGATCGAGACAGCAGCAGAACAGCAGAAACTGGGTCAGCAGCACGACCAGATAGACTAGGGATGGGGACAGCCAGGAGTCGTCAGTCCAGGTAGTCCTGAGGCATGGTCCTAGGGCTCAGGTCCTCCGAGAGGGGAGAGAGCAGGAGAGATAGGATAATTAGAGGGAGCATATCTAAGATCACACAGGACACCAGATAAGACAGGATAATTACACCAGATATAACATACTGACCCTAGCCCCCGGTACATAGACTATTGCAGCATAGATACAGGAGACTGAAATGGGGGGTTCGGGGGACACTGTGGCCCCATCCAAATTTACTCCCGGACAGGGACAACCAGGCAGGATATAACCTCACCCACTTTGGCAAAGCACAGCCCCCACACCACTAAAGGGATCAACAGGCCACTAACTTACTACCCTGAGACAAGGCCGAGTAATGAGTAGTCAGGTAATCTTTATTTCAAGTCTAGCCAACTTGGATCTATTTGCTTGTTAACAAGGTAGAACAGTTGAACTGTTATGAATGGACCTTCCTGTCAGTCTCCAACTGTTTGAACAACATATCCTGTTCACTTTGTTTAGATATTGAAATCAAGTGGCCTACCAGGATAAGAAGATGCTTATTTCTCAGAATGAGAACGTGTTGCCAATTCCTTATATAAATGTGTATTTTTATACTCATTGCACGTTTATAAAAACAGACTAGACAGCTAGTATAACAGTCTGTGGCTAAAATGCTGCTAGCGGTACGTGGTACCGCAATGCCGCGCACGACAGACACTGAGCATTAATTTTCCACAACATGTTCATTGATACTCTCCTTTTAAACTGAACAAAATTATAAACGCAACATGCAACAATTTCAAAGATTTTACTTAGTTACAGTTCATATAAGGAAATCAGTCAATTGAAATAAATTCATTAGGCCCTAATCTATGGATTTCACATGACTGGGCCGGGGCGCAACCATGGGTGGGCCTGGGAGGGCATAGGCCTACCCACTTGGGAGCCAGGCCCACCCACTGGGGAGAAAGGCCCAGCCAATCAGAATTAGTTTTTCCCCACAAAAGGGCTTTATTACAGACAGAAATACTCCTCAGAACACCCCCTCTACCCTCTCAGACGATCCCGCAGGTGAAGAAGCCGGATATGGAGGTCCTGGGAAGGCATGGTTACACGTGGTCTGCAGTTGTGAGGGCTGTTCAACGTACTGCCAAATTCCCTAAAACAACGTTGGAGGCGGCTTATGGTAGAGAAATTAACCTTAAATTCTCTGGCAACAGCTCTGGTGGACATTCCTGCAGTCAACATGCCAACTGCACGCTGTGGCATCTGTGGCATTGTGTTGTGTGACATTTTAAAGTGGCCTTTTATTGTCCTCAGCACAAGGTGCACCTGTGTAATGATCATGCTGTTTAATCAGCTTCTTGATATGCCACACCTGTCAGGTGGATGGATTATCTTGACAAAGGAGAAATGCTCACTGACATGGATGTAAACAAATTTGTGCACAAAATCTGAGAGAAATAAGCTATTTGTGCATATGGAACATTTCTGGGATATTTTATTTCAGCTCATAAAACATGGGATCAACACTTTACATGTTGCATTTATATTTTTGTTCAGTGTAATAGGGTCTGCTCTGTTCTACATTTTGGGAGTTGAGACATAAAAAAGGTAACGTTAGAAATGTTAAGTTCTCGTCACATCAACACCATTATCCCAGAAACCCTAGACCCATTCCAATTTGCATACCGCCCCGACAGATCCACAGATTATGCAATCTCTATTACACTCCAAACTGCCCTTTCCCACCTGGACAAGAGGAACACCTATGTGAGAATGGTATTCATTGACTACAGCTCAGCGTTCAACACCATAGTGCCCTCAAAGCTCATCACTAAGCTAAGGACCCTGGGACTAAACACCTTCCTCTGCAACTGGATCCTGGACTTCCTGATGGGCCGCCCCCAGGTGGTAAGGGTAGGTAACAACACATCTGCCACACTGATCCTCAACACGGGGGCCCCTCAGGGGTGCGTGCTCAGTCCCCTCCTGTACTCCCTGTTCACCCATGACTGCATGGCCAAGCACGACTCCAACACCATCATTAAGTTTGCCGACGACACAACAGTGGTAGGCCTGATCACCGACAACGATGAGAAAGCCTATAGGGAGGAGGTCAGAGACCTTGCCATGTGGTGCCAGGATAACAACCTCTCCCTCAACGTGATCAAGACAAAGGAGATGATTGTGGACTACAGGAAAAGGAGGACCAAGCACGCCCCCATTCTCATCAACGGGGCTGTAGTGGAGCAGGTTGAGAGCTTCAGGTTCCTTGGTGTCCACATCACCAACAAACTACCATGGTCCAAACACACCAAGACAGTCGTGAAGAGGGCACAAGTCTATTCTCCCTCAGGAGACTGAAAAGATTTGGCACGGGTCCTCAGATCCTCAAAAAATTATACATCTGCACCATCGAGAGCATTCTGACTGGTTGCATCACTGCCTGGTATGGCAACTGCTCGGCCTCCGACCGCAAGGCACTACAGAGGGTGGTGCGTACAGCCCAGTACATCACTGGTGCCAAGCTTCCTGCCATCCAGGACCTCTATACCAGGCGCTGTCAGAGGAAGGCCCTAAAAATTGCCGAAGATTCCAGCCACCCTAGTCATAGACTGTTCTCTCTGCTACCGCACGGCAAGCAGTACCAGAGCGCCAAGTCTAGGTCCAAAAGGCTTCTTAACAGCTTCTCTGTACCGGTACCCCCTGTATATAGGGAGGCAGGTAGCTTAGTGGTTAAGAGCGTTGTGCCAGTAACCGAAAGGTCGCTGGTTCTAATCCCCGAGCCGACTAGGTGAAAAATCTGTCGATGTGCCCTTGAGCAAGGCACTTAACCCTAATTGCTCGTGTAAGTCGCTCTGGATAAGTGCGTCTGCTAAATGACAATAAAATAATCCCCTCGCTACTGTTATTTTACTGCTGCTCTTTAATTATTTGTTACTTTTCTATTTTTCTTCTTTTTTATTTTATTTTTACTTATCTAGTTTTTACTTAACACTTATTTTTCTTAAAACTGCATTGTTGGTTAAGGGCTTGTAAGTAAGCATTTCACTGTAATGTCTACACCTCTTGTATTCGGCGCATGTGACAAATACAATTTGATTTGATTTGATTTAATGTTTCTAAGCGTTTTGGTGTCCATATGATCGATTCTGATGGACCAACCCTCAAATGCAAATAGCGAGTTTAAACTGCTGTTAGAGAGGAAGAACTTATCTTCGTATTTGTTGTGAGTGGCAGGGGGAGGGAGGGGCATGATGTCTGTGCACAGTGCACACAGCACAGAAGGCGCAAAGGAGACGAGACCAAAAAGAACGCTCATAAAAACAAACAAAAAATAAAAACCTTGATTCTTGCAATACAGGCGTTTGGAACATCGCGCTAAATCATACATTTTAATTAATCTATTTAATTGTATATATCGCCCTGTCCTACTTCGTATTATATCCTGATGCATAGTCACCTTACGCCTAAACATATCTACCTCTATCACTCCAGTATCCCTGCACATTGTAAATATGGTACTGGAACTGACCCTGTATATAGTATGCTTACTTACTTTCTTGTGTTCTTCTTATTTCTTATTTTTTATTTCTCATGTGTTTTTTTTCTACCTTTCCTTATTTTTTTGCATTACATTGTTATTGATTACTGCATTGTTGGGTTTAGAGCTTGAAAGAAAGGCATTTCACTGTACGTGTGCATGTGACATTAAACGTTGAAACTTCAGAAGAAATGGCTCTGTGTTGTTTTGCTAAAGCAATGCGGCTTGTCTGTTATGATTGACTGTGAATCTATGCAGTGTGTTGAAGTGACTGTGGTTACATGGAGAATGACAAACAATCCCTTTTAACTTCATGAAAATATAATGCAATTACTGCCTAGGACGAACATGCCTGTTTACTTGACATGGCAAGCATTAGTTGTGAGAACGTTAGTCACACACAGTGCATTCGGAAAGTATTCAGACCCCTTGACTTTTTCCACATTGTTACATTACAGCCTCATTCTAAAATGGATTAAATAGTTTTTTTCCCCCTCATCAATCTACACACAATACCCCATAATGACAAAGCAAAAACTGATTTGTATACGTTTTTGCAAATGTATTAAAGATAAGGAACGGAAATATCACATTTACATAAGTATTCAGACCCTTTACTCAGTACTTTGTTGAAGCACCTTTGGCAGCGATTACAGCCTTGAGCCTTCTTGGGTATGACACTACAAACTTGGCACACCTTTATTTGGGGAGTTTCTCCCATTCTTCTCTGCAGATCCTCTCAATCTCTGTCAGGTTGGATTGGGAGCGTTGCTGCACAGCTATTTTCAGGTCTCTCCAGAGATGTTTGTTCAGGTTCAAGTCCGGGCTCTGGCTGGCCCACTCAAGGACATTCAGAGACTTGTCCCGAAGCCACTCCTGTGTTGTCTTGGCTGTGTGCTTAGGGTCAGTGTCCTGTTGGAAGGTGAACCTTCACCCCAGTCTGAGGTCCTGAGTGCTCTGGAGCAGGTTTTCATCAAGGATCTCTCTGTACTTTGCTCCGTTCATCGTTCCCTCGATCCTGACTATGGGCAATTCCTTCGACCTCATGAGCTCAATTTCGAGTCTCATAGCAAACGGTCTGGATACTTATGTAAATGACTTATTTCTGTTTTTTATCTGTAATATATGTGCAACATTTAATTATGGGGTATTGTGCGTGGAATGATGAAGATTTTTATTTATTTAATCAATTTTAGAATAAGGCTGTAATGTAACAAAATGTGGAAAAAGTCAAGGGGTCTGAATGCCTTCAGAAAGTATACATAACCCTTGACATACAGTGGCTTGCGAAAGTATTCACCCCCCCTTGGCATTTATCCTATTTTGTTGCCTTACAACCTTGAATTAAAATTGATTTTTTGGGGGGTTTGTATCATTTCATTTACACAACATGCCTACCATTTTGAAGATGCAAAATATTTTTGGGGGTGAAACAAACAAGAAATAACACAAAAAAACAGAAAGCTTGAGCGTGCGTAACTACCCAAAGTCAATACTTTGTAGAGCCACCTTTTGCAGCAATTACAGCTGCAAGTCTCTTGGGGTATGTTTCTATAAGCTTGGCACATCTAGCCACTGGGATATTTGCCCATTCTTCAAGGCAAAACTGCTCCAGCTCCTTCAAGTTGGATGGTTTCCGCTGTTGTACAGCAATCTTTAAGTCATACCACAGATTCTCAATTGGATTGAGGTCTGGGCTTTGACTAGGCCATTCCAAGAAATTTAAATGTTTCCCCTTAAACCACTGAAGTGTTGCTTTAGCAGTATGCTTAGGGTCATTGTCCTGCTGGAAGGTGAACCTCCGTCCCAGTCTCAAATCTCTGGAAGACTGAAACAGGTTTCCCTCAAGAATTTCCCTGTATTTAGCGCCATCCATCATTCCTTCAATTCTGACCAGTTTCCAAGTCCCTGCCGATGAAAAACTTCCCCACAGCATGTTCTCGGGGTGATGAGAGGTGTTGGGTTTTCGCCTGACATAGCATTTTCCTTGATGGCCAAAAAGCTAAATTTTAGTCTCATATGACCAGAGTACCTTCTTCCATATGTTTGGAGAGTCTCCCACATGCCTTTTGGCGAACACCAAATGTGTGTTGCTTATTTTTTTCTTTATGCAATGGCTTTTATCTGGCCACTCTTCAGTAAAGCCCAGCTCTGTGGAGAGTACGGCTTAAAGTGGTCCTATGGACATACACCAATCTCCGCTGTGGAGCTTTGCAGCTCCTTGCCTGGTCCGTGAGTTTTGGTGGGCGGCCCTCTCTTGGCAGGTTTGTTGTGGTGCCATATTCTTTCCATTATTTAATAATGGATTTAATGGTGCTCCGTGGGATGTTCAAAGTTTCTGATATTTTTTTATAACCCAACCCTGATCTGTACTTCTCCACAACTTTGTCCCTGACCTGTTTGGAGAGCTCCTTGGTCTTCATGGTGCCGCGATCGATAAAAGACAGTACTGTGCAGCCGTCTTCATCGACCTGGCCAAGGCTTTCGACTCTGTCAATCACTGCATTCTTATTGGCAGACTAAATAGCCTTCTCAAATGACTATCTCGCCTGGTTCACCAACTACTGCTCAGATAGAGTTCAATGTGTCAAAAAAAATAAAATAATAATAATAATAATAATAATGATAAAAGTAAAAAACATTTTAAAAAACATTTTAAAAAAGGAAAGAAATGTATGCACTCACTAACTGTAAGTCGCTCTGGATAAGAGCGTCTGCTAAATGACTAAAATGTAAATGTAAATGTAAATCGGAGGGCCTGTTGTCTGGACCTCTGGCAGTCTCTATGGGGGTGCCACAGGGTTCAATTCTCGGGCCGACTCTATTCTCTGTGTATATCAATGATGTCGCTCTTGCTGCTGGTGACTCTCAGATCCACCTCTACGCAGACGACACCATTTTGTATACATCTGGCCCTTCATTGGACACTGTGTTAACAAACCTCCAAACGAGCTTCAATGGTTTACAACACTCCTACCGTAGACTCCAACTGCTCTTAAACGCTAATAAAACTAAATGCATGCTCTTCAATCGAATGCTGCTTGCACCCGCCTGCCCGACTAGAATCACTACTCTCGGCAGGTCTGACTTAGAATATGTGGACAACTACAAATACCTAGGTGTCTGGTTAGACCGTAAACTCTCCTTCCAGACTCACATTAAGCATCTCCAATCCAAAGTGAAATCTAGAATCGGCTTCCTATTTCGCAACAAAGCCTCCTTCGCTCATGCTGCCAAACATGCCCTCGTAAAACTGACTATACTACCGATCCTTGACTTCGGCGATGTCATTTACAAAATAGCCTCCAACACTCTACTCAGCAAATTGGATGTAGTCACAGTGCCATCCGTTTTGTCAACGAAGCCCCATATACTACCCAACATTGTGACCTGTACGATCTCGTTGGCTAGCCCTCACTACATATTCGTCGCCAAACCCACTGGCTCCAGGTCATCTATAAATCACTGCTAGGCAAATCCCCGCCTTATCTTAGCTCATTGGTCACCGTAGCAACACCCACTAACTTTAAGCATCAGTTGTCAGAGCAGCTTACCGATCACTGCACCTGTACACAGCCCATCTGTAATTAGCCCACCCAACTACCTCATCCCCATATTGTTATTTATTTTGCTCATTTGCACCCCAGTATCTCTATTTGCACATCATGTTCTGCACATCTATCACTCCAGTGTTAATACTAAATTGTAATTATTTTGCACTATGGCCTATTTATTGCCTTACCTCCATAACTTACTACATTTGCACACACTGTATATATATTTTCTATTGTGTTTTTGACTGTACGTTTTGTTTATCCCATATGTAACTCTGTGTTGTTGTTGTTTTTATCGCACTGCTTTGCTTTATCTTGGCCAGGTCACAGTTGTAAATGAGAACTTGTTCTCAACTGGCTTACCTGGTTAAATAAAGGTGAAAGCAATTAAAATAAAAAATTGCTTAGTGGTGCCCCTTGCTTAGTGGTGTTGCAGACTCTGGGGCCTTTCAGAACAGGTGTATATATACTGAGATCATGTGACAGATCATGTGACACTTTAATTGCACACAGGTGGACTTTATTTAACTAATTATGTGACTTCTGAAGGTAATTGCACCAGATCTTATTTAGGGCCTTCATAGTAAAGGGGGTAAATACATATGCACGCATCACATTTCCGTTATTTATTTTTTAGAATTTTTTGAAACAAGTGACTCCCTAGTCCTTTCCGATAACAATTATACCCATAACTTGATACAGCCACCACCATGCTTGAAAATATGAAGAGTGGTACTCAGTGATGTGTTGTGTTGGATTTGCCCCGAACATAACTCTTTGTATTCAGGACATAAAGTTAATTTCTTTGCCAGATCTTTTTGCAGTTTTACTTTAGTGCATGTTTTGGAATATTTATATTCTGTACAGGCTTCCTTCTTTTCACTCTGTCATTTAGGTTAGTATTGTGGAGTAACTACAATGTTGTTGATCCATTCTCAGTTTTCTCCTATCACAGCCATTAAACTCTGTAACTGTTTTAAAGTCACCATTGACCTCATGGTAAAATCCCTTCCTCTCCGGCAACTGAGTTAGGAAGAACGCGTGTATCTCTGTAGTACTGGGTGTATTGATACACCATCCATCCAAAGTGTAATTAATAACTTCACCATGCTCAAATGGATATTCAATGTCTGCTTTTTTTTTACCCATCTACCAATAGGTGCCCTTCTTTGCGAAGCATTGGAAAATCTCCCTGGTCTTTATGGTTGAATCATTGTTTGAAATGCACTACTCGACTGAGGGACCTTACAGATAATTGTATGTGTGGGGTACAGAGATGAGGTAGTCATTCAAAAATCATGTTAAACACTATTATTGCACACAGAGTGTATGCAACTTATTATGTGACTTGTTAAGCAAATGTTTACTTCTGAACTTATTTATGCTTGCCATAACAAAGGGGTTGAATAGTTACTGACAAGACATTTCAGGTTTTCATTTTTAATTAATTTGACATTATTAGGTATTGTGTATAGAACAGTGACAAAAAATCTAAATAAAAAATTCACACAACAAAATGTAGAAAAAGTCAAGGGGTGTGAATACTTTATGAAGGCACTGTACACATACATGCATGCGTGCACTCATGCACGCCATGATGTTGCTGTTGATGTTGCATGTGTTTTGAGGGATGATGGTGTAGGAGGAGAGTGTGTGTGCAAGTCCGTCAGGGGAGCAGGGAGCTGGGCATGATTGGTTATCAGGAGCAAGCATTTCTCTGGGCTCCTCTCTCTTTAATTGGTGAGACATGGCTACAGCTGTTTCTGGTGAGGGAGAGAGCAGAGGGTCTGTCAGCCGTGGCAGTGGTGTGGAAACAAAAATAAATTGAGGAGTTTGATGATAGCTGATAGCAGCACAGCATGAGGCGCAATGTTTATGGAATATGTTCTGACACCACCCTCCATTTTATTTTGCTGTTTAGATTTTCTTCTTTCTTTCATGAAAAGGAATGCTATTCTTTTATTTTTCGCTTCTGGAAAGGTTTGATGGATATGGTCAACTCTTCCCACTGTTAAGAGGATCTCTGAAAAGGAATTGAAATGAGTGTCAACCTTGTTCAATCTTGCCTGTGGTAGTTTTAGTTAAGCTCTAACTTCCCAAACAAATAATACTGACTGAGGGGGCATATTTTTCCATCATCATATTTTGATGGGAGAATGGGTTTTTATTATGCGAAAGCAAAAACTAAAAAACAATTATGTTTATTAGTATAGTGAGGCCTAGAGTTCCTTTTCCATTCGATTGTGGAACATACAGTGCATTTGGAAACTATTCCGATCCCTTCCCTTTTTCCACATTTTGTTAAGTTACAGCCTTATTCTAAAATGGATTAAATAAATAAAACATCTTCATCAATCTACACACAATACCCCATAATGACAAAGCAAAAACAGATTTTTAGATTTTTAAACAGAAAAACCTTATTTACATAAGTATTCAGACCTTTTGCTATAAGACTCAAAATTGAGCTTAGGTGCATTCTGTTTCCATTGATCATCCTTGAGGTGTTTCTACAACTTAATTGGAGTCCACCTGTGGTAAATTCAATTGATTGGACATGATTTGGAAAGGCACACACCTGTCTATATAAGGTCCCTCAGAAGACAGCGCATGTCAGAGCAAAAACCAAGCCATGAGGTTGAAGAAATTGTCTGTAGAGCTCCGAGACAGGATTGTGTTGAGGCACAGATCTGAAGGGTAACCAAAAAGGTCTGCAGCATTGAAGGTCCCCAAGAACACAGTGGCCTCCGTCATTCGTAAATGGAAGAAGTTTGGAAACACTCAGACTCTTCCTAGAGCTGGCCGCCCGGACAAACTGAGCAATCGGTGGAGATGGGCCTTGGTCAGGGAGGTGACCAAGAACCTGATGGTCACTCCGACTGAGCTCCAGAGTTCTTCTGTGGAGATGGAAGAACCTTCCAGAAGGACAACCATCTCTGCAGCACTCCACCAATTAGGCTTTTATGGTAGAGTGGCCAGACAGAAGCCACTCCTCCATAAATGGCACATGACAGCCCGCTTGGAGTTTGCCAAAAGGCACCCAAATGACTCTCAGACCATGAGAAACAAGATTCTCTGGTCTGATTAAACCAAGATTGAAGTCTTTAGCCTGAATGCTAAGCATCACGTCTGGAGTAAACCTTGCACCATCCCTACGGTGAAACATGGTGGTGGCAGCATCATGCTGTGGGGATGTTTTTCAGCAGCAGGGACTGGAGACTAGTTAGGATTGAGGGAAAGATGAACGGCGCAAAGTACAGAGATCCTTGATGAAAACCTGCTCCAGAGCACTCAGGACCTCAGACTGGGGCGAAGGTTCACCTTCCAACAGGACAACGACCCTAAGCACACAGCGAAGACAATGCAGGAGTGGCTTCGGGACAAGTCTCTGAATGTCCTTGAGTGGTCCAGACAGAGCCCGGACTTGAACCCGATCTAACATATCTGGAGAGACCTGAAAATAACTGTGCAGTGACGCTCCCCATCCAACCTGACAGAGTTTAAGAGGATCTTCAGAGAAGAATAGAAGAAGCTCCTCAAATACAGGGGTGCCAAGCTTGTAGCATCATTCCCAAGAAGACTCAAGGCTGTAGTCACTGCCAAAGGTGCTTCAACAAAGTACTGAGTAAAGGGTCTGAATGCTTAGACTACCGTTCAAAAGTTTGGGGTCACTTAGAAATGTCCTTGTTTTCGATTGAAAAGCAATTTCTTGTCCATTAAAATTAAATAAAATAGATCAGAAATACATTGTAGACATTGTTAATGTTGTAAATGGCTGTTGTAGCTGGAAACTGATGATTTTTAATGGAATATCTACATAGGCGTACAGAGGCCCATTATCAGCAACCATCAGTCCTGTGTTCCAATGGCATGTTGTGTTTGCTAATCCAAGTTTATCATTTTAAAAGGCTAATTGATCATTAGAAAAACCTTTTGCAATTATGTGCCGGTAATCTTTGTCTGTTTGATGGATGTCATGGTACAACCTAAATGTCACCCATTTTTTTTACATTTACGTCATTTAGCAGACACTCTTATCCAGAGCAACTTACAGTTAGTGAGTGCATACATTATTTATTTATTTTTATACTGGCCCCCCGTGGGAATCAAACCCACAACCCTGGCGTTGCAAACGCCATGCTCTACCAACTGAGCTACATCCCTGCCGGCCATTCCCTCCCATACGCCAGGCCAATTGTGCGCCGCCCCGTGGATCTCCCGGTCACAGCCGGCTACGACAGAGACTGGATTCGAACAAGGATCACTAGTGGCACAGCTTGCACTGCGATGCAGTGCCTTAGACCACTGCGCCACTCGGGAGGCCACTGTACATGAACCCCACTATGCATGAACTTAGACGTTTTGAAAGAGAAACCTGCTTCTTGTGGTTCTAAAAGACTACTGTAAACGTTCACAAAATACATTTACAAAGGCGAAAGAAAGACTTCAGATAAGACTTGCAAAGACCATCATGACCAATTATTATTTTCATACAGTTTTTTATTTTAATGTAAGCTACATACTTTGTTTTGTCTCCTGAATTCCTAACTGTACTGTATCAGCAACAATCCTAATCCCAGAAACCCGTCATTGGTATGCCACGTAGAGGCTCACCTGTTCAGGGAGTTGTGTTTCTCGCTGAAGGAGGTAATTTTTTAGCCCAGCATGTATCTCGGGGTTCAAAGGTCACATCTATATCTCTCCTGACTTGACTTGTATGGATTAAGTGGGCTCTCTGGCTCCAGCTCCCCTCAGCTCCCTGACTGTCTCTCTCTCCCGTTATCGTCTGCTCTGGCCTGGTGCTGTATGTCTCAGAGAGCCACAATGAAACCATGAGCATGGCAACCCTGATGCTTCCACATTAGTTTAGAGGTTGCAAAATTCCCTGGTTTTCCCAGAAATCCTGATTGGAGGGTTCTGAATTTCCTGCTTATTCCGGCCTGATTCTGGGAATCTTCCAACCGGGATTTCTGGAAAACCTGGGAATTTGGGGGAAATTACTTATCAACCCTAACCATGAGCAAGGCAGCTCTTCCTGCTGAGACTCTCAGTGCCCCGCGTCTGAAGTTTGTATTGTCGCCTCTCTTGCTTTCTTTCCATCTCTTTTCAAAATCAGATTTGTGAATACATTTTGCCTTTATTTTATTAGGTACAGTTGAAGTCGGAAGTTTACATACACATAGGTTGGAGTCATTAAAACTCATTTTTCAACCACTCCACAAATTTCTTGTTAACAAACTATAGTTTTGGCAAGTCGGTTAGGACATCTACTTTGTGCATGACACAAGTCATTTTTCCAACAATTGTTTACAGACAGATTATTTCACTTATAATTCGCTGTATCACAATTCCAGTGGGTCAGAAGTTTACATACACTAAGTTGAATGTGCCTTTAAACAGCTTGTAAAATTCCTGAAAACGATGTAATGGCTTTAGAAGCTTCTGATAGGCTAATTGACATAATTTGAGTCAATTGGAGGTGTACCTGTGGATGTATTTCAAGGCCTACCTTCAAACTTAGTGCCTTTTTGCTTGACATCATGGGAAAATCAAAAGAAATCAGCCAAGACCTCAGAAAAGAAATGGTTGACCTCCACAAGTCTGGTTCATCCTTGGGAGCAATTTCGAAATGCCTGAAGGTACCACGTTCATCTGTACAAACAATAGTACGCAAGTATAAACACCATGGGACCACGCAGCCGTCATACCGCTCAGGAAGGAGACGTGTTCTGTCTCCTAGAGATGAACGTACTTTGGTGCGAAAAGTGCAAATCAATCCCAGAACAACAGCAAATGACCCTGTGAAGATGCTGGAGGAAACAGGTACAAAAGTATCTACAGTAAAATGAGTCCTATATCGACATAACCTGAAATGCCGCTCAGCAAGGAAGAAGCCACAGCGCCAAAACCGCCATAAAAAAGCCAGACTGCGGTTTGCAACTGCACATGGGGACAAAGATCGTACTTTTTGGAGAAATGTCCTCTGGTCTGATGAAACAAAAATAGAACTGTTTGGCCATAATGGCCATCATTATGTTTGGAGGAAAAAGGGGGCTGCTAGCAAGCTGAAGAACACCATCCCAGCCGTGAAGCACGGGGGTGGCAGCATCATGCTGTGGGGGTGCTTTGCTGCAGGAGGGACTGGTGCACTTCAGAAAATAGATGGCATCATGAGGAAGGAAAATTATGTGGATATATTGAAGCAACATCTCAAGACATCAGTCAGGAAGTTAAAGCTTGGTCGCAAATGGGTCTTCCAAATGGACAATGACCCCAAGCATACTTCCAATGTATGGCAAAATGGCTTAAGGACAACAAAGTCAAGGTATTGGAGTGGCCATCACAAAACCCTGACCTCAATCTTATAGAACATTTGTGGGCAGAATTGAAAAAGCGTGTGCGAGCAAGGAGGCCTACAAACCTGACTCAGTTACACCAGCTCTGTCAGGAGGAATGGGCAAAAATTCACCCAACTTATTGTGGGAAGCTTGTGGAAGGCTACCCGAAAAGTTTTACCCAAGTTAAACAATTTAAAGGCAATGCTACCAAATACTAATTGAGTATATGTAAACTTCTGACCCACTGGGAATGTGATGAAAGAAATAAAAACTGAAATAAATCATTCTCTCTACTATTATTTTGACATTTCACATTCTTCAAATAAAGTGGTGATCCTAACTGACCTAAGACAGGGAATTTTTACTAGGATTAAATGTCAGGAATTGTGAAAAACTGAGTTTAAATGTATTTGGCTAAGGTGTATGTAAACTTCCGACTTCAACTGTATATGGCATTGCACATTGAATGGTTGGTTTAAAGCAAAAGCATTTCCAATTAGATACTGTATAAGAGGTGATTCCTGGAACGAGCTGGCTTTAGACTGCTAACTTAACAGTGGGTATTTGTGGGAGGTCTGTTTAGACGGCCATACAAAACTACAATACCATGCTGGCCCTGATACACCATTTCCTTTTCGGTACATGTAGATAAAATCAGGAAATTAATAGTTTAATTGATAAGACTTACAATGATAAGGTTCAATGTGCTTTCTTTCTTTTCATACTATAGCTGCTATTTGGGGAATTTGTTTTGTCATGATTCTTCTTGAAGTTCTGTCTGTTTTCAGTACTGTATAACTTTTTCTTAATGTCATCTCCTTCAATTTGTATACCTGTAGGCTCTATACAGTCACTCAAGTTCATTTATAACTTTCCTTGGTAGTTGGCGCTAAAATGCAGTAATTGTGCAGTAATTGGTTTCAAAAAGTTGTGTGGATATGCCTGAATAATAACCATGAATGAATAAGGCACCAGGCATGAATAACCATGGGCTATCATTGTGTTGGTGGATATGAGGATGACTAGAGTTGCAAAACTCTGGGAACTTTCAATAAAACTCCGGATTTCCTGCTTATTCCCTCCTGTTTCTGGGAATCTTCCATCTGGGATTTCGGGAAAACCAGAGAATTTATTGAAAGTTCCTGGATTTTTGCAACCCTAATGATGACAGTAAAAGGAAGACTACAGTATTTGGAAATCCTCAACAATTATTTACATTCAAGGGCTACCTAATGGGCTTATGTTAAGCATATATGTACTGTTATTTCTCTTCCTGGAACCTGTTCAATTGGTTAGAGTGTGGCGCTAGCATTGCAAAGGTTACGGGTTCAAGTCCTGCTGGCATCACATACCCCTACTATGCCTACTATGTATTCACTCACTGTACAGTAAGTCGCTTTGAATATAAGCATCTGCTATGTGGCATATTTATAGAAATGTCTATATCATCTCCAAATAGGATGCTGTTCTTCACTGACTATGGGAACGTAGCCAAGGTGGAGCGGTGCCACATGGACGGCACCAACCGAACCAGACTGGTGGATTACAAGACAGAGCAACCCACAGCCGTGGCCCTGGACTTGGTCAAGAAGCTGGTGTACTGGGCAGACGCCTACCTGGATTACATTGAAGTAGTGGATTACAACGGGAAGAACAGGCATGCGGTTATCCAGCAGAGTCAAGTGAGTGTCAAGCCTCATTCTGTTTTTGTGGGGCCTGAGCTGGGCTCTGCTTCTGATGATTGCCTTCTTGAGTTTACAGTTTACATACCACAGACATTAGTCTGTGGATGTTTATATGGATAATGTGAGACAATCTGAAATGTGTTTGTCCATTTTGTGTCTCAGTGGTGAAGAGTGTGCAAAGCCAAGGTTGTGGGTTCAATTCCTGCAAGCATTACATACACATACTAACACATTACAGATATCAAACCTTCCTCCTTACAGACTGACAACTACAGTAACATCTTTCCAAAACCAGACTTGGTTGGGAGGGCAGTTCAGGGCAACTGATTATTCCTTTCTTCTAGCTACTGTATGACTCTTGCCCATGTTGCTGTAGAGTAGAGACAAGGTATGCATCCCAAATGGCACCATATTCCCTATATAGTGCACTACTTTTGACCAGAACCCTATGGACCCTGGTCAAAAGTAGTGCACTATATAAGGAATAGGGTGCCATTTGGGATGCAGACAAAGGATTTGATATCTCTTGAATATGGATTTCACTGGGATACTGCATGTTGATTCATTAGTGTGGATGAGTGAGAGGATGTGAGATTTACATTTTAGTCATTTAGCAGACGCTCTTATCCAGAGCGACTTACAGGAGCAATTAGGGTTAAGTGCCTTGCTCAAGGGCACATCGACAGATTTTTCACCTAGTCAGCTCGGGGATTAGAACCAGCGACCTTTCGGTTACTGGCACAACGCTCTTAACCAATAAGCTACCTGCTGCCCCGAGATGAGGCCGCTTACAAATGACCCATGTCCTTAGTCCTTCATACTTTACTACACTTTGGAGACAGATAGGTCTAATTAGGGAATATTATTATTCAAAAGGCCCCTTGAAAGTGACCTACTGTAGTGTGAGGGAGATTCATATTGTAGGCTATGATGGTGGAGGGAAAGAAAGAGGCCAAGGCATATGAAATACACCTTATTGTGTGTGCAGGTGTTCTTAGCATAATGATGCCTCTTTCTGTTCATAAGTATGTGGCCTCAGCAGACCTCTGCATATCATCTCCATGACATATGAAAGACAGATTTAACTTTTTCTACTGGCAGACGATGTAGTGTCCATTTTTTTATTCCACTTACAATTCAGCTCATACACCACAGGGTTCAAACCAATACAAAAAAGACAATACAATATGCAGGTTGAGTCATAAATAGGATTGCAAAGGGAGGGTATATTACTGGAAACGTTCTAAGTTTACCAGTAAACTACCAGAATTTTGAAGGATTTTATGTAATCTATCACAAGACATCTAGTGGCCCTTTTGGGTATTTCAGATTATCACAGATGTCTGTAATTATCTCTGGCCCTCTGTGTGGCCTTCAAATCTAAAATATATTAAATTATTAAATAAGATGATTTTAAAATAACAAATAGCATGACAAAGCTGTAAACCATTATCCTAAATAAATTATAAACCATAAACTTAGTGAATACCATTGGTATTACCAAAAATTACACAGCCTTGAAATAGACTGGCTGATATTATTATTAGAAGCAAACTGTGTTCCTAAAAAACATGATGGTTCAATGGTTTCCTGGTTGTTTTTTTTCTCCTGCCACATATTTTTCCGCCCCAGGGTTGAGGTGAGGCCCAGTAGGTTTAGGCACACTTCCTGTGAACACTACTCACCCAACCCTGTCCTGTGTGTGTGTGTGTGTGTGTGTGTGTGTGTGTGTGTGTGTGTGTGTGTGTGTGTGTGTGTGTGTGTGTGTGTGTGTGTGTGTGTGTGTGTGTACATGGACGGTGTTGGCATAGTAAATGTAGCGTGGAGGGCAAGCCGACAAGGTGAGCAAGGCATTTCACCCTAATTGCTTGATGGTCGTTGTTGATGATGGGCAAGACAAAATATTTAAGTGCCTTTGAACGGGGTATGGTAGTAGGTGCCAGACGCATCGGTTTGAATGTGTCAAGAGCTGCAAAGCTGCTGGGTTTTTCACGCTCAACAGTTTCCCGTGTGTATCAAGAATGGTCCACCACCCAAAGGACATCCAGCCAACTTGACACAACTGTGGGAGGCATTGGAGTCAGCATGGGCCAGCATCCCTGTGGAACGCTTTCGACACCTTGTATAGTCCATGCCCCAACTATACAACTCAATATTAGGAAGGTGTTCCTAATGTTTTGAACACTCAGTGTATAAGCACCCACCCTATTATTATTATTATTAGTAGTATGTTCCCAGAGGATTATGCCCACTCCATAACCCTGTCTAGGTTGGGGAATACACACACACACACACGTTTTCTCTCATGTCTTAGATCCTGGAGCTCACAGAGTTGTTTTATAGAATAAACATTTTTATTTTGTGGGGTTTCATCTTTGTTCTGTTGCATGTCAATGCATTGTTCTGCTCTGTTTCAGGTGTCCTACATCCATGGATTAGCTGTCTTTGAGAACTACCTGTATGCCACTCATTCTGACCCCTCCATTGGGAATACCATGGACATCTTCAAGATCCATCGGTTTAACACCACAGAACCCAGGACACTAACCAGCCTGGGGAGTTCCAGAGGAGCAATACGTGTTTACCACAGACTCACTCAGCCAAAAGGTAAAGGACATTTGTGTCAGGGTACTACATGTGCTTGCTTGCTGGAGTCGAATATGCAGTACTTGTGACGCACAAGCTCAGAGATTTCTGCATCACTGTGACTTGATCCAGTCAGGGTGCTACATTGCATGCTGGTGTCAAATGCATGTGTAGCCTACATGTGACAAATGTTTTGTGAATCTGAGAGTTTTCTGCTTCACTTAATGTACGGTCAAATGATTGTGTTGCAGTTATATTTGATGAGTAGCTAATGGACTTTCCTACTCCTCCTATCCTCTAGTAAGGAGTCACGTGTGTGAGAAGGACCCATATGGAAAGCCAGGTGGATGCTCCCACATCTGTCTGCTGAGCGGTAGCTACAAGTCTAGGACCTGTCGATGTCGGACAGGCTTCAGTATGGGGAGCGACGGACAATCCTGCAAAAGTCAGTGTCACATCTATCCCTCATCCCATTATGCTATAAACATGTAATCTAATCATAGCCTATATTCCTGAAAGCACTGTAGAAAACAAGGTACAAAAGATGCAATTTAGTTCCCTCAGACTAAGAAAGTGTGTCCTATCACTTTAACACCTATCAGTATTTCTGTCCACATACAGTATCTCAGATATATCGAGATGTGTGCCTTGCATACTGTATAGGTCTGTCTGTTGACACTAGTGAGGATCTCTTCTACATGGACCATATATATCGCCCTGCCTCAGATAGTCAAATAGACAGTGATGAAGACGAACGCTGGTTGAGACTGGCCCATTTGAAAATGATGTCCCACTATTGACCTGTCAGGAGCCGTGATTCATTATTGCCATAATGGAGTTTTAAGATCATCTGCATTTGTTAGCTTGATGATCAATCCACGAACATTGTGTAGTTGACAATAAAAGCAGAAGATCAAATTGATCACACAATCAGAGGTCCACCGCATTTCGATTGGGCGTAGCAGAGCGCCTTGCCACGTTCACCCTCCATGACACATTTGATTTATACCTCCTTACTAGATATTCTGATGACACCAGCTCTCTCTTCCCTTAGCCTAATGAGATTCAGTGCTAAATGTTTGTGCTTCTTCTTGCCGCATCGCAGCCAGTCATGGTGGGGTTTGTGAACTGGGTCTCATACAATGCTTAATTGTCTCCTGGGGTAGCCTGACTCTCCCTCACAGGATGATAAATTGAAGTGATGCCTGTGTGGTCTGTCTCACACACGGCAGTATGGTCTCCTGGGTAGAGGGGCTTCTGGCAGAGTGAGGAGAGGTCTGGTTCTTTCTTTGTAGCCCTGGAGGATCCCTAGGGTCCCACCCAGAACCCCCAGAGTGACTGGTGTTGGGCCACAGTGGAGCTACCTCAGCTTTGCCTTTCAAATGAGATAATGTTCATGTCTGTGCATTAGAAGTTAACAGTCGCTTTTTAGTCTCTCGCCTGACTTTCATATAGTTATTTCAGAAGGCCAAGCTAGCTAGCGCAAGAACACTGAGTATGGCTCACAAGACTACTGCTTTCTCAGCGCTGATCACTTCTCCCTTCAAGGAGAATAGATGAGCCTGGCCGTCTCAGATTAGGACAACATGGAATGTTAGAGGCTTTAATTCTGGGATCAGCAGCATTGAAGAATTACACCAATTAACTGACAATAAGTAGAATAAAGAGTAAAGAACCCTTCTCTGTTTTTGCATTCTAGAACCCAAAAACGACCTCTTCCTGTTCTATGGTAAAGGTCGGCCAGGGGTCATCCGAGGCCTGGACATGAATGTGAAGTCCAGTGATGAGCACATGGTCCCGATCGAGGACCTGGTCAACCCCAGAGCCATCGACTACCACACAGAGTCAGGACACATCTACTTCGCTGACACAACCAGTTTCCTCATAGGCCGGCAGAAAATAGATGGGAACAGCCGGGAAACGATACTCAAAGATGGTGGGTTTATTTGTTATTATAATTTATATCAGGGATGGGCTACCCTTTTGTAGGCCCAAGGATCTATTAGGAATAGTATAATACACAAGGTGGAATTTCGAAATGTGGTTAGGCATCAGCAGATTTTCTCTTGTTATGTCAGTCAGTTTCAATCACTCAATTAGCCCATGTCAGCTAAAATTTTTTAGATTGGTAAGTCAGTCTAGCCAGCTATCTAAACATTTCTCTCCATCCTATGGCAAAATGTGTAGAATTGTAGGAAATTAGCTGTAAAACTGTAAAATTGTCTCTACGCTCCATGGCAAAATGTGTAGAATCGCAGGAAATTAACTCTAAAACTCTCCGCTGTTTGCAAAATTTAACTTAGGGCCCCCAAAAGGCAAGGGCCGACTCTTACTGCATGTGTGGGTATGGATGTGGTTACGCAGACCCGCGAGCCACTGCGGCCCCTCATGATGAGTTCAGATTTGTTGTGGCCCCCACCCCTATCAAAGTTGCCCATCCCTGCTTTATATGAAACATCTTTACTCCTGTCTCCTTGACTAAACGAACACTTTGATGGATTTTGCTTGGCTATATATCTCTGTGAATGGTATTAATCATTAAAATGATAACAACATTGCGCTGTCTGTATGCATCAGTTAATAGACTTTCTAAATGATCCGTTTACAGTTGGGAAAAAAAAGAACGTCATGTCAGGGGCAGATAACAATAACATTGGGGTTCCATCACCTTGCAGACCTGGACAATGTTGAGGGGATCTCTGTGGACTGGATTGGTAATAACCTCTACTGGACCAATGATGGGTACAGGAAGACTATTAGTGTGGCCAGACTGGAGAGGGCCTCTCAAACCAGGAAGACTCTTCTGGAGGGGGACATGTCTCACCCCCGAGCCATCGTAGTGGATCCACTCAACAGGTAAGCTCACTGAAGACTGGGCCAAATCATACAATACCTGTATAATACAACATCAGTTTTACCAATGCACTGATGTCAAAGAACGATGTGGTTGAATTATGAGTTGTGTGTTCACATATCTATTCAGGGAGTGACCCACTGCAAAATGTTCACAGAAAAGAGAATATGCACAGCTCACTAAGCCTATGTGATGCTGCTTTTAAACAAAGAAACAAACACACAAGAAAAGGGTCAGGTATATTAGTGTCTTTGGGTGTTACAGTAGAAAAGCACATAAAGCACAGGAGCTATCTCGACCCATTCTGGGAGGGTCCATGCTATCCGGGATCCTTGGGACGTCCCAACTCTGGCGTTACCCCAATGAAGTTTACATTTAAAATGTTTTAAGTTAGGTGGCCTTGACATACAGTGAGGGAAAAAAGTATTTGATCCCCTGCTGATTTTGTACGTTTGCCCTTTGACAAAGAAATTATCAGTCTATAATTTTAATGGTAGGTTTATTTGAACAGTGACAGACAGAATAACAACAAAATAATCCAGAAAAACACATGTCAAAAATGTTGTAAATTGATTTGCATTTTAATGAGGTATTTGACCCCCTCTCAATCAGAAAGATTTCTGGCTCCCAGGTGTCTTTTATACAGGTAACGAGCTGAGATTAGGAGCACACTCTTAAAGGGAGTGCTCCTAATCTCAGTTTGTTACCTGTATAAAAGACACCTGTCCACAGAAGCAATCAATCAATCAGATTCCAAACTCTCCACCGTGGCCAAGACCAAAGAGCTCTCCAAGGATGTCAGGGACAAGATTGTAGACCTACACAAGGCTGGAATGGGCTACAAGACCATCGCCAAGCAGCTTGGTGAGAAGGTTACAACAGTTGGTGCGATTATTCGCAAATGGAAGAAACACAAAATAACTGTCAATCTCCCTCGGCCTGGGGCTCCATGCAAGATCTCACCTCGTGGAGTTGCAATGATCATGAGAACGGTGAGGAATCAGCCCAGAACTACACGGGAGGATCTTGTCAATGATCTCAAGGCAGCTGGGACCATAGTCGCAAAGAAAACAATTGGTAACACACTACGCCGTGAAGGACTGAAATCCTGCAGTGCCCGCAAGGTCCCCCTGCTCAAGAAAGCACATATACAGGGCCGTCTGAAGTTTGCCAATTAACATCTGAATGATTCAGAGGAGAACTGGGTGAAAGTGTTGTGGTCAGATGAGACCAAAATCGAGCTGTTTAGCATTAACTCAACTCGCCGTGTTTGGAGGAGGAGGAATGCTGCCTATGACCCCAAGAACACCATTCCCACCGTCAAACCTGGAGGTGGAAACATTATGCTTTGGGGGTGTTTTTCTGCTAAGGGGACAGGACAACTTCACCGTATCAAAGGGACGATGGACGGCGCCATGTACCATCAAATCTTGGGTGAGAACCTCCTTCCCTCAGCCAGGGCATTGAAAATGGGTCGTGGATGGGTATTCCAGCATGACAATGACCCAAAACACACGGCCAAGGCAACAAAGGAGTGGCTCAAGAAGAAGCACATTAAGGTCCTGGAGTGGCCTAGCCAGTCTCCAGACCTTAATCCCATAGAAAATCTGTGGAGGGAGCTGAAGGTTCGAGTTGCCAAACGTCAGGCTCGAAACCTTAATGACTTGGAGAAGATCTGCAAAGAGGAGTGGGACAAAATCCCTCCTGAGATGTGTGCAAACCTGGTGGCCAACTACAAGAAACGTCTGACATCTGTGATTGCCAGCAAGGGTTTTGCCACCAAGTACTAAGTCATGTTTTGCAGAGGGGTCAAATACGTATTTCCCTCACTAAAATGCAAATCAATTTATAACATTTTTGACATGCATTTTTCTGGATTTTTTTGTTGTTAGTCTGTCTCTCACTCTTCAAATAAACCTACCATTAAAATTATAGACTGATCATCTTTGCCAGTGGGCAAACGTACAAAATCAGCAGGGGATCAAATACTTTTTTCCCTCACTGTAATATTTCCTTCTCAGAAATAGCTAGCTACAGCACATTAGCGGGCTTCACAGGTCCAAAAAGTTGGACCCGTTCTGAAATGGATACGTGGCTTTCCCACCTGACCCAATATGCATAAATTATTTTCTTTTTAAAACAGAGAACTGTTCTGAATGGACCCGAGGACAGTCAGACCCGTTCGAAAAGGCCCGTGGAAAAAAAGACCCAAACAGACCCGTGCCGGTTCCGACCCGAGAGACCTGTTCAGATCCGAGAGTAGAAAGAGAAAGAAACCACAGACCGGGCGCTGCCAACGCCCTCAATAAACAAATGATATTGGCCAAATTATCCACAGTTACATGGCCTTAGAAACTGCCTATAACAAATAACAAAAATATATTTTATGTGTTTCGATGTGTAGCATATTCAAAACTTTATAGCCTATTGTTTTATTGGTTTTTACTTTCCTAAAACAATAATTGTCCACCTCACGGTTCAGCTGTCGGAGATTTGAGCACTAAATGCATCAGGTCCATTGCATGCATACTTTATTGACCTATAGGCCTAGGCGTCCACTGTATGATATTAATATTTAAAATATAAATATAAAGGAAGAGAAGCTTAGGCCTAGCCCTAGAGCGACCGAGAGAAAGATAGAGATATGCCGGTGCCATGTTCCTGACACCGACATGCATTTATTTGTAGGTTACTTGTCAGATAATTCTATTATATTGCGACAAACACAAGATGAACTTATTTTGGCCAAAGAAAATGACTTAACAGAACCCAACAAATGACAGCAATAGGCTAATGCTATTTATTTTACAACAGGCCTATTTTTTGCCCATCTCTAACTAAATATAGCACAAAATTAAAAAGACAGTTCGAACTTCATTTAGCCAACGAAAATATAGGCTATCAACAAAATGAAACAAAATACTTTTTGCGTATATAAAGAACTGGTTTAGATTCTTAAATAGGCCTACAATAATAATAATGATAAATCAAATGATAATAAATAGGAAAATAAGTAAATACAACTTAGAAAATTGCATCAAACCTGAATAGCGAGTTGCACACCCAGTCCAATTGGCCGTGCCAACGTTCTTCTCATCTTTGTCCACTAAAACTTGTCCCCGAGGACATTCCCCTTGTAGGCTTCTTTTCACTATACTATTTATCCTCTAACTTTCATTTTACTTCAATGAAAAAGGCCTCCATCTTCGCAATCAAGAGTAGCCTAGGCCAAGGCTCCTTTCACTCGCTCTCTCTCTCACCTCGGCAGCAGGTGCACGTGACGTGTGCAGCCGGAACCAGTTTCATCTGGACATAAACTATAGGTTTTATTGTGTCACAATTGGCTGACACAGATAACAAGCTCACACAGTTCTCATCAACTCACACACATTAATTTAACAGAGGAAGGGTGCAATCGGGTCCAGTCAGTAAATACATTTGAATTGCACATACCCGAGACTTGTGGCAATTATATCAGATCCAACCCAGATCCGAGACAAAAGACAGAATTTAGGATCTTGGAATTTCAGGTCTGTTGGACCTGTGAAGACCTCTACCACACATTACGTTATTGCAATAACATGATTCCTCCCACACCAGGGGGTTTCATTTATTTTGTTATCATAACGGAGGAATAATCGCTTTAACCACTGACCTTCTCGCTGACGGGTTGGCACATCTTTATTAAAATGTGGTTTTTGGTTGTCAGTGAGCATTGGCCCATCCATCAGCAGAACCAGATATTGTTATCTGACCTGCAGGATGTCTCCTCAGGTGAAATAGGTCGTTTTTCAGATCCTGCTCTGTTCTTCAGAGCTATATTTCTCTCCCTGAATGTCAACTCCAGTCTTTGTTAACATGATAGGGATTAACTTTGCCGACTTACTATCTCAATCACTTACTGTATTTTTCTTTATTTTTATTTTTCTTTCCCTATCACGGGTCTCTCTCGCGCGCGTCTGCACACTAATGAACACGCACACAAAACACACACACACACACACACACACACACACACACACACACACACACACACACACACACACACACACACACTCACACACACACACACACTTTTGCTTTGGTTATTGCTTTACAGAGCTTTAGCCAAGGAGTGAAGAATGTGGTGTGTGTGTTGAATTATTCATTGGATCATGGAGATGACTTGCAGAGACAGAGAGAGCTTGATTCGCCCTCTATCACATTCTGTTTTATGTACCGCACATGTAGCAGGCAACTCCATCATTGATGAGACAGAAAAGGCTGTGCAGCCCAGCAGTAACACTCAGAGGATACAAATCTCTTAAGCATGGTTACTAGAGACTAGATCATGTCAAATTATTGACCTAACCGCTTTTCAAATATCACAAGTCCATTGGGAATAGCTGAGTAAACCCCTGAAAAGATAATGATGCACAGTAGGACCTGGTTTCTGATGTGGGGCCAGAAGATGGACTCAATGATTAAATGGTGTATGTTGAATTGTGTCTGTTTGGATCAATGTTTATGTGGTGTGTTTTCAATTTTGTATGTACAGTGCCTTCAGAAAGTATTCACACCACTTGACTTTTTCCAAAATTTGTTGTGTTACAGCCTGAATTTGAGATTTTGTGTCACTGGCCTACACTCAATACCCCCATAATGTCAAAGTGGAATTATGTTTGTAGATTTTTTACAAATTAATTAACAATCAAAAAACTGAAATGTCTTGATTTAGTAAGTATCCAACCCCTTTGTTATGTTATTAAGTTGCATGTTATGTTAATAAGTTGCATGGATTCCCTCTGTGTGCAATAATAGTGTTTAACATGGTTTTTGAATGACTACCTCATCTCTGTACCCCACACATACAATTATCTGTAAGGTCCCTCAGTTGAGCAGTGAATTCGAGCAGATTCAACCACAAAGACCAGGGAGGTTTTCCAATGCCTCGCAAAGAAGGGCACCTATTGGTAGATGGGTAAAAATAAATAAAAAATACATTGAATATCCCTTTTTGGGGAAGTTATTAATTACACTCTGGATGGGGTATAACATCACCCAGTCACTACAAAGATACAAGTGTCCTTCCTAACTCAGTTTCACCATGAGGCCAATTGTGACTATAAAACAGTTACAGAGTTTAATGGCTGTGACGACAGGAGAAGAAACTGAGGATGGATCAACAACATTGTAGTTACTCCACTGAGTGATCAACAACCAACTTGACAGAGCTTGAAGAATTTAAAAAAATTATAATGTGCGAATATTATACAATCCAGCTGTGCAAAGTTCTTAGAGACTTACCCAGAAAGACTCACAGCTGTAATCGCTGCCAAATGTAATTTTAACATGTATTGACTCAGGGGTGTGAATACTTAGGTAACTGAGATATTTCTGTATTTCATTTTCAAAAAATGTGCTAACATTTCTAAAACATGTTTTCACTTCATCGTTATGGGGTATTATGTTTAGGTGGGTGAGAAAAATATATATATTTAATAAAAAATGTATTCAGGCTGAAACACCACAAAATGTGCAATAAGTTAAGGGGTATGTATACTTTCTGAAGGCACTGTATGTTTGCAAAACAGATTTAGTCCCCGATTGGTATGGTTTGTTGTGGGTTTTTATTGTTACTCAATTGTAAGAAATGTATTTTGTTTCTTTCTTTCAGTTGGATGTACTGGACTGACTGGGAGGAAGATGAGGTCAATGACAGCATAGGAAGGATAGAAAAAGCGTGGATGGATGGATCTAACAGACGGATATTTGTCACGTCTAACATGCTGTGGCCCAATGGCCTCACCCTGGACCATGGGACCAGCACCATGTACTGGTGTGATGCCTACTATGATCACATAGAGAAGATTCACCTCAATGGCACTGGCAGACAGGTGAGTGAAGCTGTGTTCCAGCGGGCAAAACTGTTTGAAATGACGTCATTACAGACAGATAATGACGTCATTTCAAGCAGGTTTGCCCGCTGGGATATCACCATTATAGTAAACTAAAATTGCCATAGTTATCTCTGCCATTTCTGTAGTTTTCCTTCCTTCTGCTCTCTCAGGTCTTTGACTACTGGTGTGTCTGATTTCTCATCCAGGTTGTGTACAACGGCAAACAGTTGAACCATCCATTTGGGATTTCTCACTACCGGAACTCCATCTTCTGGACGGAGTACATGAACGCTTCTGTCTTCCAGCTGGATCTAACCTCTGGGGACGTTACTCTACTGAGAAGCGAGAGGCCTCCTCTCTTTGGCCTGCGTGTTTACGATGCTCAGAGTCAGCAAGGTTTGTCTACTTTTACTTCCCCTCCTACCATCCCCAATCAATAAAGATGACCTATGGAATCTTATATAGTTCAAATCAAATCAAATCAAATGTTATTTGCCACATGCACCGAATACAACAGGTGTAGACATTACAGTGAAATGCTTACTTACAAGCCCTTAACCAACAATGCAGTTTTTAAGAAAATAAAAACTGTTAAGTAAAAAATTGATAAGTAAAAAATAAAAAATAAATTAAATTAAAGAGCAGCAGTAAAATAAAATAACAGTAGGGAGGCTATATACAGTTGGTACCGGTAGAGAGTCAATGTGCGGGGGCACCAATTAGTCGAGGTAATTTAGGTAATATCTACATGTGGGTAGAGTTAAAGTGACTATGCATAAATAATAAACAGAGTAGCAGCAGCATAGAAAAGGGGGTTGGGGTGGGGTGGGGTGGGGGGACAATTCAAATAGTCTGGGTAGCTATGATTAGCTGTTCAGGAATCTTATGGGTTGGGGGTAGAAGCTGTTAAGAAGCCTTTTGGACCTAGACTTGGCGCTCCGGTACCGCTTGCCGTGCGGTAGCAGAGAGAACAGTCTATGACTAGGGTGGCTGGAGTCTTTGATAATTTTGAGGGCCTTCCTCTGACACCGCCTGGTATAGAGGTCCTGGATGGCAGGAAGCTTGGCCCCAGTGATGTACTGGGCCGTACGCACTACCCTCTGTAGTGCCTTGCGGTCGGAGGCCGAGCAGTTGCCATACCAGGCGGTGATGCAACCAGTCAGGATGCTCTCGATGGTGCAGCTGTAGAACTATTTGAGGATCTGAGGACACATGCCAAATCTTTTCAGTCTCCTGAGGGGGAATAGGCTTTGTCGTGCCCTCTTCACGACTGTCTTGGTGTGTTTGGACCATGATAGTTCGTTGGTGATGTGGACACCAAGGAACTTGAAGCTCTCAACCTGTTCCACTACAGCCCCGTCGATGAGAATGGGGCCGTGCTCAGTCCTCTTTTTTTTCCTGTAGTCCACAATCATCTCCTTTGTCTTGATCATGTTGAGGGAGAGGTTGTTATCCTGGCACCACACGGGCATGTCTCTGACTGCTTCCCTATAGGCTGTCTCATCGTTGTCGGTGATCAGGCCTACCACTGTTTTGTCGTCGGCAAACTAATGATTGTGTTGGAGTTGTGCCTGGCCATGCAGTCATGGGTGAACAGGGAGTACAGGAGGGGACTGAGCACGCACCCCTGAGGGGCCCCCGTGTTGAAGATCAGCGTGGCAGATGTGTTGTTACCTACCCTTACCACCTGGGGGCGGCCCGTCAGGAAGACCAGGATCCAGTTGCAGAGGGAGGTGTTTAGTCCCAGGGTCCTTAGCTTAGTGATGACCTTTGAGGGCACTATGGTGTTGAACACTGAGCTGTGGTCAATGAATAGCATTCTCACGTAGGTGTTCCTCTTGTCAGGTGGGAAAGGGCAGTGTGGAGTGCAATAGAGATTGCATAATCTGTGGATCTGTTGGGGCAGTATGCAAATTGGAGTGGGTCTAGGGTTTCTGGGATAATGGTGTTGATGTGAGCCATGACCAGCCTTTCATAGCACTTCATGTCTACAGACGTGAGTGCTACGGGTCGGTAGTCATTTAGGCAGGTTATCTTAGTGTTCTTGGGCACAGGGACTATGGTGGTCTGCTTGAAACATGTTGGTATTACAGACTCAGTCAGGGACATGTTGAAAATGTCAGTGAAGACACTTGCCAGTTGGTCAGCGCATGCTCAGAGTACACGTCCTGGTAATCCGTCTGGACCTGCGTTCTTGTGAATGTTGACCTGCTTAAAAGTCTTACTCACATCGGCTACAGAGAGCGTGATCACATAGTCATCCGGAACAGCTGATGCTCTCATGCATGCTTCAGTGTTGCTTGCCTCGAAGTGGGCAAATAAGTGATTTAGCTCGTCTGGTAGGCTTGTGTCACTGGGCAGCTCACGGCTGTGCTTCCCTTTGTAGTCTGTAATAGTTTTCAAGCCCTGCCACATCCGACGAGCGTCGGAGCCGGTGTAGTACGATTCAATCTTAGTCCTGTATTGACTCTTTGCCTGTTTGATGGTTTGTCGGAGGGCATAGCGGGATTTCTTATAAGCGTCCGGGTTAGAGTCCCACTCCTTGAAAGCGTCAGCTCTACCCTTTAGCTCAGTGCGGATGTTGCCTGTAATCCATGGCTACTGATTGGGGATGTGTAGCTTTATGCAACAAGTTATGAATGCTTATATGCTGTATGTAACATTAAATTAAAGTCTTACCATCTATCTACTATGGTATCTTACATGTACAGTGCATTCGGAAATTTTTCAGACCCCTTACCCTTTTCCACATTTTGTTACCTTACAGCCTTATTCTAAAATTGATTACATTTTATTTTTCCCTCATAAATCTACACACAATACCCCATAATGACGAAGTGAAAACAGGTTTTCTGAAATGTTTCTGAAATGCCTTATTTACATAAGTATTCAGACACTTTGCTATGAGACTCGAAATTGAGCTCATGTGCATCCTGTTTCCACTGATCATCCTTGAGATGTTTCTACAACTTGATTGGAGTCTACATGTGGTAAATTCAATTGATTGGACATGATTTGGAAAGGCACACACCTGTATATATAAGTTCCCACAGTTGACAGTGCATGTCAGAGCAAAAACCAAACCATGAGCTCAACGGAATTGTCCGTAGAGCTCCGAGACAGGATTGTGTCGAGGCACAGATCTGGGGAAGGGTACCAAAAAAGTTCTGCTGCATTGAAGGTCCCCAAGAACACAGTGGCCTCCATCATTCTTAAATGGAAGAAATTCTGAACCACCAAGACTCTTCCTAGACCTGGCTGCCATCCAAACTGAGCAATCGTGGGAGAAGGACCTTGGTCAGGGAGGTGACCAAGAACCCAATGGTCACTCTGACAGAGCTCCAGAAGGACAATCATCTCTGCAGCAATCCACCAATCAGGCCTTTATGGTAGAGTGGCCATATGGAAGCTACTCCTCAGTAAAAGGCACATGACAACCCGCGTGGAGTTGCCAAAAAAGCACCTAAAGGACTCTCAGACCATGAGAAACAAGATTCTCTGATCTGATGAAACCAAGATTGAACTCACGTCTGGAGGAAACCTGGCACCATCCCTACAGTGAAGCATGGTGATGGCATCATCATGCTGTGGGATGTTTTTCAGCGGGAGGGACTGGGAGACTAGTCAGCATCGAGGGAAAGATGAACGGCGCAAAGTACAGTGAGATCCCTGCTCCAGTGCGCTCAGGACCTCAGACTGGGGCGAAGGTTCACCTTCCAACAGGACAACGACCCTAAGCACACAGCCAAGACAACACAGGAGTGGCTTCGGGACAAGTCTCTGAATGTCCTTGAGTTGCCCAGCCAGAGCCCGGACTTGAACCCGATCGAACATCTCTGGAGAGACCTGAAAATAGCTGTGCAGCGACACTCCCCGTTCAACCTGACAGAGCTTGAGAGGATCTGCAGAGAAGAATGGGAGAAACTCCCCAAATACAGGTGTGCCAAGCTTGTAGTATCATACCCAAGAAGACTCAAGGCTGTAATTGTCTTAAGATGGTCAAACTATGGATAATTTAGCTATTTGATTTTGAATTTTAGGACCCCATTAGGAATTTTTAAAAATAAATACAATTGTTTTGATAAAATATAGATTTTGGCCTTTACTGCTAAAGCCCATAGAAATGCATTGAATAACACATTCAAAAGGACAGTAAAACAATTTATCATAAGAAACAAGGTTTTGAAGTGTCTGTCCTGAATCTAGGAGATGTAAATGTGTATTGTATTTCTGTTTTTTTTTGTTTTTTTGTTTTTACACATATTTAACCCTTTTTTTGGGTAGTCACAAAACTAGCTAAATACTTCCATTGTCATTTTTTTACCGGTACCGGTTACCTTCAGACGAGTACTGTGACACTTGTGGGGGTTCTAGAGCAAAACTGAGAACTCCATTGTGTTCGTACGAGTCTCCCCTTTCCATTGAGTGGTCAACCCATTCAGACGCTACAGACGTTTATGTGAGATTACCCATTTTCGAGATCTCATGGTCTGACAAACACTGCTCTAGCTCTGCCACCTTTCACCACAGATGTGGAAGTGCGACACTGACGGATGTGGTGGATTGAGTCGCATCAAATGCAAAAGAACAGATATCTCTAGTATAAACTAACAGATTTTGATGGGGATTCTTTTGTTATGTAACTTAGAATGACGCACTGGTGAGTCACCCCTGAATCAATTGTAGAAGAACCATTGGCAGTAATTACAGCAGTGAGACTTTCTTGGTAAGTCTGTAAGAGCTTTCCACACCTGGATTGTGTAACATTTGCCTGATATTCTTTTCAAAATTCTTCAAGCTCTGTCAAATTGGTTGTTGATCATTGCTAGACACAATTTTCAGGTCTTAATATAGATTTTTAAGTAGATTTATGTAAAAACTAATTCGGCCACTCTGGAACATTCACTGTCTTCTTGTTAAGAAACTACAGTGTCGATTTGGCCTTGTGTTTTAGGTTATTGTCCTGCTCAAAGGTGAATTCATCTCCCAGTGTTTGGTGGAAAGCAGACTGAACCAGGTTTCCCTCTAGGATTTTGAATGTGCTTAGCTCCATTCCGTTTCCTTTTTATCCTGAAAAATTCCCCAGTCCTTAATGATTACAAGCATACCCATAAGATAATGTATCCACCACTATGCTTAAAAATATGGAGCTTGGTACTCAGTAAGGTGTTGTATTGGATTTGTATTCAGGACATAAACTTAATTGCTTTGCCACATTTTTTGCAGTATTACTTTAGTGCCTTGTTGCAAATAGGGTGCATGTTTTGGAACATTTGTATTCTGTACAGGCTTCCTTCTTTCCACTCTGTCAATTAGGTTAGTATCGTGGAGTAACTACAATGTTGTTGATCCATCCTCAGTTTTCTCCTATCACAGTCATTAAACTCTTTAACTGTTTTAAAGTCAACATTGGCCTCATGGTGAAATCCCTGAGCGGTTTCCTTCCTCTCCGGCAACTGAGTTAGGAAGGAAGCCTGTATCTTTGTAGTGACTGGGTGTATTGATACACCATCCAAAGTGTAATTAATAACGTATCATTATTTTACACACATCATATGTGTCCAGTACAATCTTTGCAAGAATCGGAATGCATGATTTGTCATCAGTACTTGAAAACATGTGAATAAAACAGTAAATACATTATGCTCCATACATACAGACATATGGTGTGCTACAGTAGAAACGACAACACGATATGTGACCGACCGCCTCAATTTGAAATGTTGTTTTTTACATTGGATAAAAGTAGATTCAGAGCTAGAAAATGGTACATTTATACACTGCAGTTGAGGAACAATGGGATAGTAATTTTGCTTTGAAAGTTGATAAACTTGTAACCCCACTTTTGAGAAAATGACCCTTGAATGTTTTGGTACACCTACTGGAGAGCTCTTCTTTGTCTACACCCATTCAGCATCGTTCACACCCTCTTAATCCTTAGCCCCACCCATCTCTTTAAGGAGTCACATGTGAGGCCATGTGGTAAACACACACTATATCAAATAAAATCTAAGTTTATTTGTCACATGCACAGGATACAGAAGGTGTAAACGGGATAGTGAGTGGTTACTTGCGTAGTAGCAATATAAAAAACAGAAAGTGTCCAGATAAAAATATTGTAGAAAATTGTATCATTATTAGATTACGCTTACCCGACACACTTGTCTAAATTAATTGGTCATGTGAAGGAAATGCTATAACCACCCTCCAGCCCCATCTAGCTAAATGGATGGGTCACTATTGTCTAGACATGTACACATGTTCATGAAATACAATAGATGGCCACAATCACCCCCAGACACACCTGGCTAACTTGATGGGTCATGTAATAATCCGGCCAAAGTGGAGTCTTTTGTTTAGACATGTAGCTAGCTAGGTAGCTAGCTAGCTAGCTAAACAATGAATCGGCATAATCCCAACTCTTACTACTACCAATACAAACATTGTCATAGCTGTCTATAAATCTGAAGGTAGCTAAAGATAACAAACTAGGTTCAATGTTAGCTATCTAACATTAGGCTATAACTAGCAATGCAAATGGTATTCTGATAATATTACTACACAGATCATACATGTAACATTAGCTAGCGAGTCAGCAAGCTTACGTTTGCTAGCTAACTAACAGTATAGGCATAAATTAACTGTCTTTATTTGCATAACTTAAAATTAGATAGATAACTCATCACAAACATCTCAACCAGCTGGTTGAGTTGCCCAATACGGGTAAACTCATTTTGTATTGGAATTTGCATAGACTTTTTAAAACCTAAAACAAATTATACATTCATTAGCATGAATGTCTGCTTCAGTTACGTATAATGGAAGACAGGCCTAGTTAAATGAGGACTGATATAAAATATGATACATTTGTGTGTCAAAAACATGAATATTCAAATATATGTAAATGAATGTGTTTACTGTTTATATGATCTTATAAACTGGGTGGTTTGAGCCCAGAATGCTGATTGGCTGACAGCCGTGGTATATCAGACTGTATACCAAGGGTATGACTAAACATGTATTTTTACTGCTCAAATTACGTTGGTAACCAGCTGATGATAGCAATAAGGCACCTTGGGGGTTTGTGGTATATGGCCAATATACCATGGCTAAGGGCGGTATCCAGGCACTCCGCGTTGCGCCGTGCGTAAGAATATCCCTTTGCCGTGGGTATATTGGCCGTATACCACACACCCTCGGGCCTTATTGCTTAATTATACCATGGCATTGTTGAATACTCGTTTCTGATTGGCTTGAAGGGCATTCTAGAGCGTGCATTATTTCCCTATAATGCACAGTATATCAGCACGGTATAATTCAATGGCTATAGTTCATCCTTACATGTTCTATGTTTGAGCTGCTTTTGAACGCAAAAGTTGAATTGAAAACATTATTGGCATTGTTGAATTCGATTTTCATAATAGCAAGCTAGGACTGATGGTTTGGTTAGCTACAGGGTCTATGTGGCAGGGTCTACAGACAATCACGGATTACAAAGTGAAAACCAGCCACGTCGCGGACACCAACGTCTTGTTCCAGGACAAGCTAAACACTTTCTTCGCCCGCTTTGAGGATAGCACAGTGCCACTGATGCGGCCCACTCCCAAGGACTGTGTGCTCTCATTCTCCGTGGCTGACGTGATTAAGACATTTAAGCGTGTTAACCCTCACAAGGCTGCCATCCCAGACGGCATCCCTAGCCGCGTCCTGGAACATGCGTAGACCAGCTGGTTGGAGTGTTTACGGACATATTCAATCTCTCCCTACCCCAGTCTGTTATCCCCACTTGCTTCAAAATGTCCACCATTGTGGGACCGAGAGATTGAAAAACAGCTTCTATCTCAAGGCCATCAGACTGTTAAATAGCCATCACTTGTCGGCTACCATCCGGTTACTCAAACCTGCACCTTAGAGGCTGCTGCCCTATATACATAGACATGGAATAACTGGCCACTTTAATAATGGAACACTAGTCACTTTAATAATGTTTACATACTGCTTTACTCATCTCATATGTACCGTGCATTCGGAAAGTGTTCAGAACCCTTGACTTTTGCCACATTTTGTTACATTACAGCCTTATTCTAAAATGGATTATATAAAAAGTGTTCCTCCTCAATCTACACACAATACCCCATAATGACAAAGCGAAAACAGGTTTTTATAAATTTGTGCAAATAAACAGAAATACCTTATTTACATAAATAGTCAGACCCTTTGCTATGAGACTCGAAATGGAGCTGTTTCCATTAATCATCCTTGAGATGTTTTTACAACTTGATTGGAGTCCACCTGTGGTAAATTCAATTGATTGGACATGATTTGGAAAGGCACACACCTGTCTATGTAAGGTCCCACAGTTGACAGTGCATGCCAGAGCAAAACCAAGCGTTGAGGTCGAAGGCATTGTCCGTAGAGCTCCGAGACAGGATTGTGTCGAGGCACAGATCTGGAGAAAGGTACCAAAAAATTTCTGCTGCATTGAAGGTCCTCAAGAACACAGTGGCCTCCATCATTCTTAAATGGAAGAAGTTTGGAACCATCAAGACTCTTCCTAGAGCTGGCCGCCCGGCCAAACTGAGCAATCGGGGGAGAAGGGTCTTGGTCAGGGAAGGGGCCAAGAACCCGATGGTCACTCCGACAGTGCTCCAGAGTTCTTCTGTGGAGATGGGAGAACCTTCCAGAAGGACAACCATATCTCTGCAGCGCTCCACCAATCAGGTCTTTATGTTAGAGTGGCCAGACGGAAGTCACTCCTCAGTAAAAGGCACATGACAGCCCACTTGGAGTTTGCCAAAAGGCATCTAAGGACTCTCAGACCATGACAAACCAGATTCTCTGGTCTGATGAAACCAAGATTGAACTCTTTGGCCTGAATGCCAAGCGTCACGTCTGGAGGAAACCTGGCACCATTCCTACGGTGAAGCATGGTGGTGGCAGCATAATGCCTTGGGGATGTTTTTCAGCGGCAGGGACTGGGAGACTAGTCAGGATCGAGGGAAAGATTAACGGAGCAAAGTACAGAGAGATCCTTGATGAAAACCTGCTCAGGACCTCAGACTGGGGCGAAGGTTCACCTTCCAACAGCACAACGACCCTAAGCACACAACCAAGACAATGCAGGAGTGTCTTCGGGACAAGTCTCTGAATGTCCTTGAGTGGCCCAGCCAGAGCCTGGACTTGAACCCGATCTAACATCTCTGGAGAGACCTGAAAATACCTGTGCAGCGACGCTCCCTATCCAACCTGACAGAGCTTGAGTGGATCTGCAGAGAAGAATGGGAGAAACTTCCCAAATACAGGTGTGCCAAGCTTGTAGCGTCATACCCAAGAAGACTCGAGGCTGTAATCGATGCCAAAGGTGCTTCAACAAAGTACTGAGTAAAGGGTCTGAATACTTTTGTAAATGTGATATTCCCATTTAAAAAATATATATACATGTGCAAACATTTCTAAAAACCTGTTTTTGCTTCGTCATTATAGGGTATTGTGTGTAGATTGATGAGGGGAAAAAACTATTTAATCAATTTTAGAATAAGGCTGTAACATAACTTTTACTTTTAGATTTGTGTGTATTGTTGTGAATTGTTAGATACTACTGCACTGTTGGAGCTAGGAACACAAGCATTTCGCTACACCCGTAATAACATCTACTAAAAATGTGTATGTAACCAATACAATTTGATTTGTTTTAAACTACCAAGTCTGTTTGTGTGGTTACCAAGGCAACTACTGTAGCTATCTAGTAAACTTGCTAGCTACTTCAGTAGATGTCGAACATATTTCTAGTGGCAAATGTGTTCAATTATAGCGATGGTATAAAAGTGATAATCAACTCAGGGCTCCATGCGTTCTCAAAAATAATGCAACTCCATGGAAGGTTAGTTCCACTCCGCTAGTGCACACACCTTCCACGTCGTTCATAATTTTCCATAGAACGCATAGCCTCTTGTTGACGTTGATTATCCCTTACATAATGCCTGTAAAATGACATGTACTGAATAATGGTATGAAACATATTAAAGATAACAGGCAGACAGTAAATACTGATATGAATATGAAAAAAAAAATCAAATTTGAACAGACAAAAAAATCCAATAACAATATTATTCTCCATTGTTGATAATAGCTAGCTTTGACTCAATTGCATTCGTTTAATGACAACTCAACCGCCTGGTAGAGCATATTTTTCAAGAGTTCCTAAAATGATAAAATAATAACATTTTCATAATTGTATCATTCCAAAATGATTATTTAGAGGTCAACAACATTTTACAGTGTTGTAATTTCCCATTTTACACACAATTAGTACTGAAAATGTGTGATTAATGAGGTTTGGTTTTGCTAACGTTCACTTCCTGGTTTTCAATCATCTTTGAATGTGGGTTTAAATAATGTCCAATAATGAAAACCACATGATCATTTTACTAAATGGCATTGGTTGAGATGATAAAATACATTTGTGATTGGTTCAGATTTGTAGGCCAGGACTGAATTTGGGCAACCCTGGCCTACAGTGTCAGCCCATCCATGTGGTAGACCTACTGTTTGTAAAACAGGCAGTTGCATTGGCTTTATTAGTCCTGATTCCTGTGACTAATCATTTTGGCTATTTAAGCTCTGAATATCAGTTACCCAACTTTATCAGGAGTTATCCTGAACCTATTTGCAATGAGAATCAATGTGTGTACACAGTGGGAAATGCAGAAGTATATTATTTTTCACTTTGATCGTCAAATATTTACGAATACAAACTTGAAACCATTGCTTGCTGTTTGGGGTTTTAGGCTGGCTTTCTGTATAAGCACTTTGTGACATCTGCTGATATAAAAAGGGCTTTATAAATAATTTGAATTGATTTGAAACCACTGATTATCATGACAATTTAGCCTACGTGGTGAAACTCTTGGACAGCAGTTGAGAGTAGCCTGATTTTCCATTTCATATTGTCCATTTTACTTTGATCTGTTTTTAGGGTATGGTGTCATATTCAAATAATTTTTTTATTTGATTAGGCGCCATTTAGGTTAGGCTATTTGATCGGAGAAACGTGTATGATGTAAAAAGTGACAATTTCATAATACGCTACAGAAAATGGCACATACTCTTTTTACCACAGGCTACATGATTTCTGTTCGATTATTTTTTTATGGAACTTTGGTAGGGTGTGTCTCTCCAACAGCATCCTGGAGAGGTGCGCTGAGCACGGACAAGATAAATATTTTGTACCCCTGCCTTTGACAAGTGGGCACTGTTTATCACGGGGCGGCATCAGCACTCACCTAAATAATAGCCCAAAATAGCCCATATACTGTACCACTGGGTGAGAGAAATTGTAATTGTTTTTGGGCAAAGTTATGTGAGGTTTTATGTGTTGTTGGAGGTGCGTCTTGGTCAGTTTAGCTCGGAAAATGCCACCCTCGCCAATCTGCCGCCTGTCTAATGGGTGGGCCAGCCCTGCTCACAGCAGGTACAACTCTTGTTATCCTGGCGAAGCGTCGGTGAATCACTGTTTAGAGTTTAGACTGTGTACGTGTGGAGCAGGGGGAAGCGTGATTACTGTCAGCTCCTCTCAGAAACAGAGAGAAGTACCAACACTAATTATCTCCTTGGTAATCAATGGATTAAGATAAGGGGCATTTTGAGATGATTCACTGCTTGTGTGCTTTTCATTTGTGTAATAATTTCTATCATTTCACATCAAAATAATACAGTTTGTTAGAGTGGTGTAGGAGTGTGGTATGCCACGTATGTAATGATGTGATGCAGAGAAAGAGTGAGAGGGACAATATAGCTGGCTGTATATGAGTTCTAATTCTCAGCATGCGGGAAAGAAGAATTTCGCTGGCCATTCCTCCAAAGCTCATGTCCCCAAAGAGATTAATTGGCTCTGCTGTCCTCTGAGTATTACTGATTGGCTCTCACAAAACAGAAACCTTTATCTCATTGGCTCAGGCATTGCCTTTGGACCTTACAATAAACAAAACCAACAATGGTCTCCATGCCTCAACTTTATAAGTGACAGTTTCTTCTCTCTCACTCTTGAGAACGGTTTGTCCTAAAAGACAAATTATTTCCCTGAAATGATAAAATGTCAAATAGCTCCTCTCCACAATGTCCCCAATAATTCATTTGACGTGTGGTTATAGATGATGTGGCACCCACCTGGCACATCCTTCTCAAACAGGAAATGGCTTTTGTATTAAGGAGATATTTTATGTGCATTTCTTCACAGTTCACATTGACCTCGTTGTTCCGTTGTTCATAGAGAGAGACGACGACAGACAGAACAACAAAAGAGACACATGACAAAATACAATAATAATGCTTTAGAAGAATATGATTTCAGTAAAATAATGGTCTGATTTCTTGTTTCTATTGAACATGCCATACTAATAAAGGCATTTTAATTAATTATATGAAGAGTGCCTTGGTCCTCCTTTTTTTAATGACCAATTCACCCCTTTGACCAAAGAGCACCTTCTGTCTACCAACATTTACTATTGTGTACCTTAGTAGCGCTTCCCTTCCTCCTCTTTCTACTAAATAATGGTACTACTCTGTATTTCCAGGTGACAACGCATGCAGAGTGAATTATGGGGGATGCGGTACCCTCTGCCTTGCTATCCCAGGGGGCCGAGTGTGTGCCTGTGCTGACAACCAGCTCCTGGAGAAGAACAATGTCACCTGCTTAGGTACAGTAGAACCATGAAGTGAATTAGCCAGAGCAGTACAATTGCACTGTAGACAAACTAAGAAATTAACATGGTTTTCTGTCACAAATATTTTGTGATATTTTGTGTGATTATTTAGTATGCTTGACTTTTCAATGAAATTAATTCCTCTATGGTTTAATTTGGCTCATGTCTGTTTCTCTGTTATTAATGTAAGTTTCTCTGTTATGTCTGTTAATTAAGTGTCATCAGGGGTGGTGGAGCCACAGCTCTGTAAGAGCGATGAGTTTCAGTGTCGTAACCATCGCTGTATCCGTGTGTCATGGAAGTGTGACGGAGATGATGACTGTCTGGATGGAAGTGACGAGGAGCCCCATAACTGCTGTGTGTATTTATCTGTCTGTTGTCTCTGTCCCGCACACACACACGTACGCACACACACACACCAACATTCACACACACTCACACACACCACTTACCATACAACGTTGCATACGTTGATCTTTTCTTGCTATCAACTTTTATCTCGCTAAACATCATTGATACTGTATGATTCAATGCTGGTGAATACTACCCCCTCCTCTCCTGTCCTCCCCTCCTTCCCCATCTATTTGCCTCAGAAGTGAATCGATAAGATAAACACCATGTTAGACGCTTGGGTGCTGAGTCATTTCTCACTATGAAAAATACTATAATGTAATCTTCTGCCAGAATTATCAGATTTGCTAAATCTATTATCTGCTCTGCTGGAATGTCTGCATGCCTTCTATCTAACAATATTTGAGACATTCCTGCTTCGCATTGCTGTCTGTCATTTGTACTGAACTCTTAAAGTTAGAAATGGTAAATGTCAGATTTGTAAGTCCTTTACAAGGCAAATTCCATCCCACAAAGCAGCTCAACTTGGACATTTTTAAAACATGAAATGGTGCTAAGGTGATATGAGTGTCTCTGTCTGTGTATTTCAGCCAACCACAGTTGTCCCATAGACCAATTCAAGTGCCTCAACAATCGCTGCATCCCTAAGAGATGGCTATGTGATGGAACTAATGACTGTGGGAACAATGAGGATGAGTCCAACACCACATGTTCAGGTAACTGATACAATATCTCAGCTTTTTCTCAGATCTGCAGTCCGGCAATTGCATTGTGTTATGTAGTATATCTCACAGGCATTTTCTAAGATATGAAAATAAATTGATGTGGTACATTTCAGTTAGTCAGTTGGACTGTGTAAAGTTAAGGAATGCAAACCTCTACCCCCTAGCAACTTCGACGTCCTCTGCAGAAAGGTTTCTGCACATCAAAGCATCAAATAGCAGGGTAGTCAAACATTCCTAGTCGTGTCTTACGACACTATACAAGCCAGCAGCCACAGTGTGATCAATCTCATGTGAAAGCTCATAATCAGAGAAGTTTAGCACTCTCATAAGGTAACTTTTCCTGCTACTGAGTTATTGTGCCTACCATATTGTTTTTTTCCCTTCACACCTAACAGCCAAGTTGCCAGCTTTGCCTCTTAAGAGTTCTTAGGCTTCCAGGATCAATCAATGGGTGATAAATGTTGCCTAGTCATCAGAATGACATGCATGTTACACACACAGCACCACCAAGAGAACGCTGCCTCGTGTGCTGTCCTCGTGCTGTGCTGTCCTTCTATGTCTGTCTCTGTTCATGGACATAGAGTAGACAGTGAGCTCCAAAAGTATTGGGACAGTGACCAATATGTTGTTGTTTTTGCTCTGTACTCCAGCACTTTGGATTTGAAATGATACAATGGTTAAATGAGGTTAAAGTGCAGACTGTCAGCTTTATTTGAGGTTTTTTTCATCCATATTGGGTAAATCGTTTAGAAATTACAGCACTTTTTGTACATAGTCCCCCATTTTGGGGGACAAAAAGTATTGGGACAAATTCACTTATGTGTATTAAAGTAGTTTAATATTTGGTCCCATATTCCTAGCATGCAATGATTACATCAAGCTTGTGTCTCTACAAACTTGTTGGATGCATTTGCTGTTTGTTTTGGTTGTGTTTCAGATTATTTTATGCCCATTAGAAATGAAATGTTAAATAATGTATTGTGTTATTTCAGAGTCACTTTTATTGTAAATAAGAATAGAATGTTTCTAAACATTTCTACATTAATGTGGATGCTACCATGATTACTGTTGTCTTCCATTTCTCTCTCTTTCCTAGCCCAGGCCTGTCAGCCCAACCAGTTCTCCTGTCGGAATGGACGCTGTATCCCCCAGGCTTGGCGCTGCGACCGGGACGACGACTGCGGGGACATGTCCGATGAGACTTACTCCTGTGGTGAGTCAGACTCTCAATCTGCATTCTATGGCCCTGAATCCTGGCAATAAACTCAGTTTTTGATTATGAATGATATATGATTGTTAAGTGGGTTAAGGGTGAGCATCTCAAGTTAGGTTTCGGTCCTGTAAGATTATTCACACTAAAACGACCTTGTAGACCTAGTAGACCACGTCAGAACACACACTCTCTGCGGTTTATATTTTTGGAAAGGAAAGTGCAGGGTTTTTAAACAGTAAGAGAGGCTTTCAAAGAAGAAGATGTGACCACTTTTACGATGACACTGTCAGTTCTGAAGATTCTACTGACCTCATCCCCAACCTTGAGAGGAAACCAAAAGGACATACCGCTGTGAGGTGTAGCTCAGAGGAAATGGTTCAGTGGAAAAGACAGCTCATCTTTTAGTGACCTAACTACACCAGAGAAGCCTTAAAAGTATTGCAAAATATGCCTCCTGGTGAGACAACTGAATGCTAGCATGGCTGTTTGAACTCTTAGTGTGTGTTCTTGTCTAGTGCACAGCAGCCGGTTGGTTATATTTCTCTTAAAATATAGTGCTTTCCTCATTTTTTAAGGAGTAAAAAGTCTTGTTCTTAGCTCCTAGTTTCTGAGAACTAAAATACAATATCCAATTGAACAAACACAGGTTGTTGAATAAGATTACTGAGCAGGCTATTGGGTTACATTTTAATTGGCATAGTCTTGGTTGTGAAGGGGATGCATGAGTGTACCAGTTTGCTTATTATTTGGAGAAATAAGAATAAGAATGTATTTATTGTGATGTCTTTGGCATCTATCTGACACTGTTTTCAAGCTGTTTCCCCTAAATCTCATTTGCTGACAAGAATGTCCCTTAGAGCTATTTCTTAATTTACTAGTTCCTTGAATACTTTGTTGTCTCTCTTACATTGCTTGCTTCATTCATGTGAGTTTTAGCAGTTACATTATTAAATAGCCCTGAGTCCTCTGGGCCAGGAGCTGAGCATTCACTTCTTACTCACTGATTAAGGAAAGTTAGAACGATGTTACGAAATAACACTTGTAGCATTATTTTTTTAACATTTTATTATTGCAGAATTACACAGTGTATCAAAACTGATATCAAAGTATGTTGTAGTGCTTGCCATTTATATGACCCAAGAGTTTATTTTGTTTTCATACGGTATACTTTATTTCTTATTACAGTACCTGATTTCAACTGGCTACACTGTAACTTGTTATCTTTCTGGTACACTAGTCTAATCTCGTAACTATACTTTTGTGTGACTTTCATGCAGAGGGAGCTTTCCAGGCCGTAAGTTACGTATTTAGTGATGTGAGATGGAAATAGTTGAATTACTTACGAATCGTAAAAAAACTGGGAGAACACATTTAAAAGGTTTTTAAAACCTCCTGTCCCTTCACTGTATGTGGTAAAGATGGCACATAGCAGTCACTGATGATCAGTGCCAGGCCCTGCATAGTGTTGTATCGTCTCCGACTCCTTTGTGTGCTTACTAAGCTGCTTTAATACACAGTCACAAACAGCCAGGGTGTAAGCTGTAATTAAAGTTCATGCTCGACTTCATTCAGTCATAATCAAGCTGCGCTGCAAAACATATTCTCTCTCATAGTGTTGTCTGAGGTTCCTCAGGCATTACTGCGCTGTAGGAGTTCCCACAGAGTCTCTGGAAGCTCAATTTGCTCCACTGCAGCGACGGTGTGTTTTAAACACCTGAAGCTCCACACGTCGTGGTGCCACTGCCATTTGAGATAGATGCTCATTTGAATTTTGTCAAAAGTTTTGTAGTTGTCTCACTGTATGTTAAACCCATAATTTCCCCTCCGTCAATTAGACTGAGAAACCAACCAGACATTATTTATGAATGTTGATATGAATTTTGAATGAGTGTTAAACCTCAATCAGATAGTTGCTGTCGGAGATAACTAAAATACTTTGAGCGAAAATGTAGAAGATATCTACATGACCAAAGGTATGTGGACACCTGCTCGTCGAACATCTCATTCTAAAATCATGGGCATTCATATGGAGTTGGTCCCCCGTTTGCTGCTATAACAGCCTACACTCTTCTGGGAAGGCTTTCCACTAGATGTTGGAATATTGCTGCGGGGACTTGATTCCATTCAGCCACAAGAGCATTAGTGAGGTCGGGCGGTGTTCGATGGGGTTGAGGTCAGGGATCTTTTATTTTATTTTTATTTAACCTTTATTTAACAAGGCAAGTCAGTTAAGAACAAATTCTTATTTACAATGATGGCCTATCAAGAGGCAAAAGGCCTCCTTCGTGGATGGGGGCTGGGATAAAACAAAAAAATGTAGGACCAAACACACTTCACGACAAGAGAGACACAACAACACTACATAAAGAGAGACCAAAGACAGCAATACAGCATGGTACAAACATTGTTGGGCACAGACAACAGCACACAGGGCAAACAGGTAGAGACAGCAATACATCACACGAAGCAGCCACAAGTGTCAGTAAGAGTGTCCATGATTGAGTCTATGAACATAGAGATGGAGATGAAACTGTCCAGTTTGAGTGTTTTTTGCAGCTTGTTCCAGTCGTTTGCTGCAGCGAATTGAAAAGAGGAGCGACCCAGGGACGTGTGTACTTTGGGGACCTTTAACAGAATGTTACTGGCAGAATGGGTGTTGTATGTGGAGGATGAGGGCTGCAGTAGGTATCTCAGATAGGGGGGAGTGAGGCCTAAGAGGGTTTTATAAATAAGCATCTGTGCAGGCTAGTCAAGTTCTTCCACACCGATCTCAACAAACCATTTCTGTATGGACCACGCTTTGTGCACGTGGGCATTTTCATGCTGAAACAGGAAAGGGCCTTCCCCAAACTGTTGCCACAAAGTTAGAAGCACAGATTCTTCTAGAATGTCATTGTAGCATTAAGATTTCGCTTCACTGGAACTAAGGGGCCTAGCCCGAACCATGAAAAACAGCCCCAGACCATTATTCCTCCTCCACCAAACATACAGTTGGCACTATGCATTGGGGCAGGGAGCGTTTTCTTGGCATCCGCCAAACCCAGATTAGTCCGTTGGACTGCCAGATGGGGATTCATCACTCCAGAGAATGCGTTTATACTGCTCCAGAGTCCAATGGCGCCGAGCTTTACACCACTCTAGCCTACGCCTGGCATTGTGCATGGTGATCTTAGGCTTGTGTGCGGCTGCTCGGCCATAGAAACTCATTTCATGAAACTCCTGACGAACAGTTATTGTGGTGACGTTGCTTCCAGAGGCAGTTTGGAACTCGGTAGTGAGTGTTGCAACCTAGGACAGATTATTTTTACACGCTGCGCGCTTCAGCACTCGGCGATCCCGTTCTGTGAGCTTGTGTGGCCTACCACTTCACGGTTGAGCCATTGTTGCTCCTAGAGGTTTCCACTTCACAATAACATCACTTACAGTTGACTGTGGCAGCTCTAGCAGGGCAGAAATTTGACGAACTGACTTGTTGGAAAGGTGGCATCCTATGACGGTGCCACATTGAAAGTAACTGAACTCTTCTGTAAGGCCATTCTACTGCCAATGTTTGTCTATGGAGATTGCATGGCTGTGTGCTCGATTTTATACACCTGTCAGCAACGGGTGTGGCCGAAATATCTGAATCCACTAATTTGAAGGGGTTTCCACATACTTTTGTATGTATAGTGTATGTGAGTGATAAACATACACTGTGTCCTAGCTAACGCCCTAGGTGTCTGTAGCAATAGAGATTCCAAATAATCAATTAAAATTAAGTCTCTGAGTTCAAACTGAAGTCAATAAAGCTCCTGGCCTGTAATGGAAATATCTCAAAAAGTGTGTTATCAGAAATAGAAACTAGGTTGAATGTGACGGGAATACAAATGCAGATCACAAGTATTTAGGAGTAGGACACATCCATATGCCCAAATTCAAATTGGCACTCTGAGTGGGTGGAATATTTAGCCACCAGCACCATCAGCAGCAGTTAGAGAAAGTGAGTTATGGTATCTCCTTGACCACACTAGAAGAAGTAAGGAGCAGATGTTGTTTAATTACCAAGGCGTTAATTGGTTTTCAGCAGGCTGCTAGCAGAGCCACTGTCTGTCAAAGCAGCACTAGCTGGTGTGTTTAGGTGGGGTGTTTTTCCACCGAGCGGTGAGCTACGCTAAACTCCCAATGGGAAAACTGTTTGTGCTGTTGTTGTGCTGCCACCACTGCCACTCTCTGTCATTGATTAAAGCAGTGTTTCTAACGCAGAGGCGTTATTTCTCTACATCACTTTGGATTAACCCAACACATCTGGGGACGAATCATGTTCTTTCCGTCTCCGATTTAATTAGATGTTTCATGTTTTTGTCTTAAAACCTGAATATGTATTTTTTGCAGGTCTCATTGATCAGACTTAATGATGAGTTATGATCAATTGAGTCCTAGATTAGCTTTTCTACCTGAAAACAAGCATCACTAGCACATACAGTATACATAATGCCTGTCCAAAAGGTGCATGCAAATTAAGGTTTCCATTTACAACAGCCACACTTGCATGCAACACCTCCAGTATTAGCATATTCATTAGGCATATTTCCATGAATTTCCATGTGTTTATCATAACATTCATTGTTATGGTAGCTCTTATTAACTTGCGTGTGAATTTATTTCAGCCTGCAATACACATATAGTCAAAAAGATGAGTAGTGAGGACTAGGGTTGCAAAATTCCTGGAACTTTCAATACATTCCCTGTTTTTCCCTAAATCCCAGTTGGAGGATCCCGGAGTCAGGAGGGGAATAAGCAGGAAATCCGGAATCCTCCAACCAGGATTTCTGGAAAACCAGTGAATTTATCGAAAGTTCCCGGAATTTTGCAACCCTAGTAGGACCTACAGTGCCTTCGGAAAGTATTCAGACCCGTTGACTTTTTCCACATTTTGTTAGGTTACAGCCTTATTCTAAAATGTATTAATCTACTTTGTTGAAGCACCTTTGGCAGCGATTACAGATTCGTAGCCGTCTATTTACCACCACAAACCAATGCTGGCACTAAGACCGCACTCAACGAGCTGTATAAGGCCATAAGCAAACAAGAAAATGCTCATCCAGAAGCGGCGCTCCTAGTGGCCGGGGACTTTAATGCAGGCAAACTCAAATCAATTTTACCTAATTTCTACCAGCATGTCACATGTGCAACCAGAGGGAAAAAGAACTCTAGATCACATTTACTCCACACACAGAGATGCATACAAATCTCTCCCTCGCCCTCCATTTGGCAAATCTGACCATAATTCTATCCTCCTGATTTCTGCTTACAAGCAAAAACTAAACCAGGAAGTACCAGTGACTCGCTCAATATGGAAGTGGTCAGATGACGCGGATGCTACGCTACAGGACTGTTTTGCTAGCACAGACTGTAATATGTTCCAGGATTCATCCAATGGCATTGAAGAGTATACCACCTCAGTCATCGGATTCATCAATAAGTGCATTGACGACGATGTCCCCACAGTGACCGTACGTACATATCCCAAACAGAAGCCATGGATTACAGGCAACATACGCATCGAGCTAAAGGCTAGAGCTGCCGCTTAGCGGGAAACTAATCCGGACGCTTATAAGAAATCCCGCTACGCTCTCAGATGAACCATCAAACAGGCAAAGATTAAATACAGGATTAAGATTGAATCCTACTACACTGGCTCTAACGCTCGTCGGATGTGGCAGGACTTGAAAACTATTACGGACTACAAAGGGAAACCTAGCCGCGAGCTGCCCAGTGACACGAGCCTACCAGATGAGCTAAATGCCTTTTATGCTCACTTCGAGGCAAGCAACATTGAAGCATGCATGAGAGCACCAGCTGTTCCGGATGACTATGTAATCACGCTCTCCGTAGCCGATGTGAGCAAGACCTTTAAACAGGTCAACAATCACAAAGCCGCAGGGCCAGACTGATTACCAAAATGTGTACTCAAAGCATGCACGGAACAACTGGCAAGTGTCTTCACTAACATTTTCAACCTCTCCTTGACCAAGTCTGTAATACTTACATGTTTCAAGCAGACCACCATAGTCTCTGTGCCCAAGGAAGCAAAGGTTCCGTAGCACTAACGTCAGTAGCCATGAAGTGCTTTGAAAGGCTGGTCATGGCTCACATCAACAGCATGATCCCGGATACCCTAGACCCACTCCAATTTGCATACCGCCCCAACAGATCCACAGATGATGCAATCTCAATCACACTCCACACTGCCCTTTCCCACCTGGACAAAAGGAACACATATGTGAGAATGTTGTTCATTGACTACAGCTCAGCGTTCAACACGATAGTGCCCACAAAGCTCATCACTAAGCTAAGGACCCTGGGACTAAACACCTCCCTCTGCAACTGGATCCTGGACTTCCTGAAGGGCCGCCCCAAATGGTAAGGGTAGGCAACAACACGTCTGCCACACTGATCCTCAACACTGGGGCCCCTCAGGGGAGCTTGCTTAGTCCCCTCCTGTACTCCCTGTTCACCTACGACTGCATGGCCAAACACGACTCCAACACCATCATTATGTTTGCTGATGACACAACAGTGGTAGGCCTGATCACCGACAACGATGAGACAGCCTATAGGGAGGAGGTCAGAGACCTGGCAGTGTGGTGCCAGGACAACAACCTCTCCCTCAATGTGAGCAAGACAAAGGAGCTGATCGTGGACTACAGGAAAAGGCGGACCGAACAGGCCCCCATTAACATCGACGGGGCTGTAGTGGAGCGGGTCGAGAGTTTCATGTTCCTTGGTGTCCACATCACCAATGAACTATCATGGTCCAAACACACCAAGACAGTCGTGGGCACGACAACACCTTTTCCCCCTCAGGAGACTGAAAAGATTTGGCATCGGTCCCCAGATCCTTAAGAAGTTATACAGCTGCACCATCGAGAGCATCCTGACCGGTTGCATCCTCACCTGGTATGGCAACTGCTCGGGTAGTGCGTACGGCCCAGTACATCACTGGGGCTAAGCTTCCTGCCATCCAGGACCTTTATACTAGGCGGTGTCAGAGGAAAGCCCCAAAAATGGTCAAAGACTCCAGTCACCCAAGTCATAGACGGTTCTCTCTGCTACCACATGGCAAGCGGTGCCGGAGCGCCAAGTCTAGGACCAAAAGTCTCCTTAAAAGTTTCTACCCCCAAGCCATAAGACTGTTGAACAAATAATCAAATGGACACCCGGACTATTTACATTGACCCCCCCCATTTGCTTTTACACTGCTGCTACCCACTGTCTATTATCTATCTGTAGTCACTTTACCCCTACCTACATGTACAAAATACCTCAACTAACCTGTACCCCCTCATATTGACTCGGTTACGGTAACCCCTGTATATAGCCTCGTTATTGTTATTTTATTAAGATACTTTTGATTCTTTTTAACTGTATTTGGTAAATATTTTCTTAACTCTTTCTTGAAATGCATTGTTGGTTAAGGGCTTGTAAGTAAGCATTTCTCGGTAATACCTGTTGTATTTGGCGTATGTGACAAATAAAGTTTGATTTGATTTGAGTCTTGGGTATGACGCTACAAGCTTGGCACACCTGTATTTGGGGAGTTTCTCCCATCCTTCTCTGCAGATCCTCTCAAGCTCTGTCAGGTTGGATGGGGAGCGTTGCTGCACAGTTATTTTCAGGTCTCTCCAGAGATGTTCGATCAAGTTCAAGTCTGGGTTCTGGCTGGGCCACTCAAAGACATTTAGAGACTTGTCCCGAAGCCACTCCTGCGTTGTCTTGACTGTGTGCTTAGGGTCGTTGTCCTGTTGGAAGGTGAACCTTCGCCCCAGTCTGAGGTCCTGAGAGCTCTGCAGCAGGTTTTCATCAAGGATCTCTCTGTGCTTTACTCCGTTCATCTTTCCCTCGATCCTGACTAGTCCCCCAGTCCCTGCCGCTGAAAAACATCCCCACAGCATGATGCTGCCACCACCATGCTTCACCATACGGATGGTGCCAGGTTTCCTCCAGATGTGACGCTTGGCATTCAGGCCACAGAGTTCAATCTTGGTTTCATCAGACCAGAGAATCTTGTTTCTCATGGTCTGAGAGTCTTTAAGTGCTTTTTGGCAAACTCCAAGTCAGCTGTCATGTGCCTTTTACTGAGGAGTGGCTTCCGTCTGGCCACTCTACCATAAAGGCCTGATTGGTGGATTGCTGCAGAGATGGTTGGAAGGTTCTTCCATCTCCACAGAGGAAATCCAGAGCTCTGTCAGAGTGACCATTGGGTTCTTAGTCACCTCCCTGACCAAGGCCATTCTCCCTCGAATGCTCAATTTGGCCGGGCGGCCAGCTCTAGGAAGAGTCTTGGTGGTTCTAAACTTCTTCCATTTAAGAATGATGGAGGCCACTGTGTTCTTGGGGACCTTCAATGCTGCAGGAATGTTTTGGTACCCTTTTCCAGATCTGTGCCTCAAAACAATCTTGTCTCGGTGCTCTACGGACAATTCCTTCGACCTCATGGCTTAGTTTTTGCTCTGACATGCATTGTCAACTGTGGGACCTTAAATAGACAGGTGTGTGCCTTTCCAAATCATGTCCAATCAATTGAATTTACCACAGGTGGACTCCAATCAAGTTGTAGAAACATCTCAAGGATGATCAATGGAAACAGGATGCACCTGAGCTCAATTTTGAGTCTCATAGCAAAGGTTCTGAATTCTTATGTAAATAAGGAATTTCTGTTTTTTATTTGTAATACATTTGCCAAAATAAAAAATTAAACTATTTATGCTTAGTCATTTTGGGATATTGTGTGTAGATTGCTGATTATTATTTGTTTTAATCCATTTTAGAATAAGACTGTAACATAACAAAATGTGGAAAAAGTCAAGGAGTCTGATAACTTTCCGAAGGTACATTATGGTGGTTAATACAGGGTTTCCTCTTAAGGGTGTGGTATTGACTACACAAAAAGCAAGATATACAGTGCCTTGCAAAAGTATTCATCCCACTTGGCGTTTTTCATATTTTGTTGCATTACAACCTGTAATTTAAATGGATTTTTATTTGGATTTCATGTAATGGACATACACAAAATAGTCCCAATTGGTGAAGTGAAGTGAAAAAAATCACTTGTTTCAAAAAATTCAAAAAAATAAATAACGGAAAAGTGGTGCGTGCATATGTATTCACCCCCTTTGCTATGAAGCCCCTAAATAAGATCTGGTGCAACCAATTACCATCAGAAGTTACATAATTAGTTACATAAAGTCCACCTGTGTGCAATCTAAGTGTCACATGATCTGTCACATGATCTCAGTATATATACACCTGTTCTGAAAGGCCCCAGAGTCTGCAACACCACTAAGCAAGGGGCACAACCAAGCAAGCGGCACCATGAAGACCAAGGAGCTCTCCAAACAGGTCAGGGACAAAGTTGTGGTGAAGTACAGATCAAGGTTGGGTTATAAAAAAATATCAGAAAATTTGAACATCCCACGGAGCACCATTAAATCCATTATTAAAAAATGGAAAGAATATGGCACCACAACAAACCTGCCAAGAGAGGGCCGACCACCAAAACTCACGGACCAGGCAAGGAGGGCATTAATCAGAGGCAACAAAGAGACCAAAGATAACCCTGAAGGAGCTGCAAAGCTCCACAGCGGAGATTGGAGTATATGTGTCATGAGCCCTCTCACTCCACTGGGTTACCACCTTAAGTTGTTTCCACTCTGCTCACCACTCTCTCTCTACTCAGCCTAACTAGCTCCACCTGTCCCTGCTCTGCTCGGCTCTAATTACTCTGCCAGCTGCGCTGCATTACCCACTAACCTCTCCCAGTATTTATAGCCCTGTCTTTCAGCTCTCCTGTGTCAGATCGTCTGCAAAGCTCACACCCGGAACCTGTTTGCTCGCGCTTCTGGCTCACCCTGGTTTTGTGACCCCGGACCTGCCTGGTTTTTGGATACTCTTCTGCCTCAGGAGATCCAGACCTGCTTCTGCCATTACGACTCCTGACTACTCTTCAATCCCGGTAACTCTGACCAGCCTTCTGCCTTGCTACTACGTTTTTGGATTTCCCTTGAACTGTACTGCTGCCTGGTTTCATTCCGCCTCGTTGTGTCTGTGTTTCCTCCCCCCCCCAGGACTTCTGGACCACCAACCACCGGCGTCATCGGACGCATCGCTGCCACTGGGGGGAGGCACAGACCCAGCACATCGGACGGGATAACCCCTGGAGCCTTCACTCACTCCCTACATCCCTTTCCCCTTAAGTTTAAATAAACTTTCTGGTGTGACGCAATTGTGGTCCTCTTGTCGTCTGTCTGAACCGTGACAATATGTCCATACGACCACTTTAAGAGCTGGGCTTTATGGAAGAGTGGACAGAAAAAAACCATTGCTTTAAGAAAAAAATAAGCAAACACATTTGGTGTTTGCCAAAATGCATGTGGGAGACTCCCCAACATATAGAATAAGGTATTCTGGTCAGAGGAGACTAAAATTGAGCTTTTTGGACATCAAGGAAAACACTATGTCTGTCGCAAATCCAACACCTCTCATCACCCCGAGAACACCATCCCCACAGTGAAGCATGGTGGTGGCAGCATCATGCTGATGGGATGTTTTTCATCGGCAGGGACTGGGAAACTGGTCAGAATTGAAGGAATGATGGATGGCGCTAAATACAGGGAAATTCTTGAGAGAAAACTGTTTCACTCTTCCAGAGATTTGAGACTAGGACGGATGTTCACCTTCCAGCAGGACAATGGTGTCTTGGAATGGCCTAGTCAAAGCCCAGACCTCAATCCAATTGAGAATCTGTGGTATGACTTAATGATTGCTGTACACCAGCAGAACCCATCCAACTTGAAGGAGCTGGAGCAGTTTTGCCTTGAAGAATGGGCAAAAATCCCAGTGGCTAGATGTGCCAAGAGACTTGCTGCTGTAATTGCTGCAAATGATGGCTCTACAAAGTATTGACTTTGGGGGGGGTGTATAGTTATGCACACTCAAGTTTTCTGTTTTTTTGTCTTATTTCTTGTTTGTTTCACCAAAAAAAATATTTTGCATCTTCAAAGTGGTAGGCATGGTGTGTAAATCAAATGACAGAAACCCCCAAAAGATCAATTTTAATTCCAGGTTGTAAGGCAACAAAATAGGAAAAATGCCAAGGGCGTGTGAATACTTTCGCAAGCCACTGTACTGTTGAAATGCGAGTGGCCGATTGTAAGCAAACATTTTAAACAGGTTAACAATCACGGAATACCAGGGCGCGTTCTCAAAACATGCGCAGACCAGCTGGCAGGTGTTTTCACAGACATTTTCAATCTCTCCTTGTCTCAGTCTGTAATCCCAACATGTTTCAAGCTGACCACCATTGTCCATGTTCCCAAGAGCTCTAAGGTAACCTGCCTTAATAACTATCGCCCTGTAGCACTCACATCTGTAATTATGAAGTGCTTTGAAAGGCTGGTCATGACACACATCAACACCATCATCCCAGACACCCTAAACCAACCTCAATTCGCATAATGCCCCAACAGATCCACAGATGACACAATCTCAATTGCACTTCACACTGCCGTCTCCCACCTGGACAAGAGGGGAAATAACTATGTGAGAATGCTGTTAATAGACTACAGCTCAGCGTTCAACACCATTGTCCCCTCCAAGGAACCCTGGGACTGAACCCCTCCCTCTGCAACTGGATCCTGGACATCCTGACAGGCCGGCCCCAGGTGGTGAGGGTAGGCAACAACACCTCCGTCACACTGACCTTCAACACGGGGGCCCCTCAGGGGTGTGTGCTTAGTCACCTCCTGTACTCCTTGTTCACCCATGACTGCGTGGCCGCTCACGACTCCAACACCATCATCAAGTTTGCTGACCACACGACGGTGGTTGGCCTGATCACCGACGGTGATGAATCAGCCTACCGGGAGGAGGTCAGAGACTTAGCAGTGTGGTGCCAGGACAACAACCTTTCCCTCAACGTTGTGGACTATAGGAGAAGGACTATAGGAGAAAGAGGGGAGTGCACGCCCCCATCCACATCGACAGGGCTGTTGTGGAGCAGGTCAAGAGCTTCAAGTTCCTTGGCGTCCACATAACTAAGGACTTAACATGGTCCACATACACCCGCACAGTCGTGAAGAGGGCACAGCACCACCTCTTCCCCCTCAGGAGGCTGAAAATACTTGGCATGGGGGTCCTCAGATCCTCAAAAGGTTATACAGCTGCACTATCGAGAGCATCTTGACTGGCTGCATCACCGCTTGGTATGGCAATTGCACCGCCCTTGACCGCAAAGTGCTACAGAGGGTGGTGCGGACAGCCCAGTACATCACTGGGGCCTGAGTTCCCTGCCATCGAGGACCAGAGGAAGGCCTGAAAATGGCCAAAGAATCCAGCCACCCAAGCCATAGACTGTTCACTCTGCTACCATCCAGCGAACGGTACTGGAGCATTGGTTCTCGGACCAACAGGCTTCGAGACAGCTTCTAACTCCAAGCCTGCTAAACACCCAGACTGCTAAATAGTCAATTAATGGGATCCAAACTATCTGCACTGACTCAGTCTTGCACTGACCCTATGCACACTCACTATACTTTATATACACTCCATATACACACTCACTCACACACACTACACTGTCACTCCCACACAAAACCCTCACACATTCACATACACTACATGTGTGCACACACACACATAACACACACACACATACCGACACAACACAAAAAACACATACACACACTTTTACACTCTTCATTTGCTGCTGCTACTCTGTTATTTATTTTACTCTTGTTATTATCTATTCGGATGCCTAGTCACTTTACCCTGCCTTCATGTACATATCTACCTCAAATATATTGTACCCCTGCACATTGATCTGGTACTCCCTGTATATACAGTGGCTTGCGAAAGTATTCAACCCCTTGGCATTTTGTCTACTTTGTTGCATTACAACCTGGAATTAAAATAGATTTTTTGGGGGTTTGTATCATTTGATTTACACAACATGCCTACCACTTTGAAGATGCAAAATATTTTTTCTTGTGAAACAAACTAGAAATAAGACAAAAAAACAGAAAACTTGAGCGTGCGTAACTATTCACCCCCCCAAAGTCAATACTTTGTAGAGCCACCTTTTGCAGCAATTACACCTGCAAGTCTCTTGGGGTATGTCTCTATAAGCTTGGCACATCTAGCCACTGGGATTTTTGCCCATTCTTCAAGGCAAAACTGCTCCAGCTCCTTCAAGTTGGATGGGTTCCACTGGTGTCCAGCAATCTTTAAGTCATACCACAGATTCTCAATTGGATTGAGGTCTGGGCATTGACTAGGCCATTCCAAGACATTTAAATGTTTCCCCTTAAACCACTTGAGTGTTGCTTTAGCAGTATGCTTAGGGTCATTGTCCTGCTGGAAGGTGAACCTCCGTCCCAGTCTCAAATCTCTGGAAGAATGAAACAGGTTTCCCTCAAGGATTTCCCTGTATTTAGTGCCATACATCATTCCTTCAATTCTGACCAGTTTCCCAGTCCCTGCCGATGAAAAACATCCCCACAGCATGATGCTGCCACCACCATGCTTCACTGTGGGGATGGTGTTCTCGGGGTGATGAGAGGTGTTGGGTTTGTGCCTGACATAGTGTTTCCCTTGATGGCCAAAAAGCTCAATTTTAGTCTCATCTGACCAGAGTACCTTCTTCCATATGTTTGGGGAGTCTCCCACATGCCTTTTGGCGAACACCAAATGTGTTTACTTCTTTTTTTCTTTAAGCAATGGCTTTTTTCTGGCCACTCTTCATAAAGCCCAGCTCTGTGGAGTGTACGGCTTAACGTGGTCGTATGGACATGCTCCAATCTCCTCTATGGAGCTTTGCAGCTCCTTCAGGGTTATCTTTGGTCTCTTTTTTGCCTCTCTGATTAATGCCCTCCTTGCCTGGTCCGTGAGCTTTGGTGGGCGGCCCTCTCTTGGCAGGTTTGTTGTGGTGCCATATTCTTTCCATTATTTAATAATGGATTTAATGGTGCTCTGTGGGATGTTCAAAGTTTCTGATATTTTGTTATAACCCAACCCTGATCTGTACTTCTCCACAACCTTGTCCCTGAGCTGTTTGGAGAGCTCCTTGGTCTTCATGGTGCCGCTTGCTTGGGGGTGCCCCTTTCCTTTCAGAACAGGTGTATATATATGTTGAGATCATGTGACAGATCATGTGACACTTAGATTGCACACGGGTGGACTTTATTTAACTAATTATGTGACTTCTGAAGGTAATTGGTTGCACCAGATATTATTTAGGGCCTTCATAGCAAAGGGGGTGAATACATATGCACGCACCACTTTTCCGTTATTTATTTTTTAGCATTTTTTGAAACAACTGATTTTTTTCGTTTCACTTCACCAATTTGGACTATTTTTTGTATGTCCATTACATGAAATCCTAATAAAAATCCATTTAAATTACAGGTTGTAATGCAAAAAAATAGGCAAAACCCCAAGGCGATGAATACTTTTGCAAAGCGTTGTAGCTCCATACTTAGTTACTATTTTATTTTGTATGATTATTTTAGAAAAGGTTTGTAAGCAAGCATTTCATTGTAAAGTCTACACCAGTTGTATTCGGCGCATGTGATAAATACATTTTGATTTGATTTGGAAAGGAGTGTTTGTAAGGAGTTTCAGACATAAAGTATTTTCAGAATGATTGTGGCCCTATGGGTTTGGGGTTTAGATAACTATAGTTGACTGTCTCTTTGCCTTTGTGTCTGCAGCATTCCCGACCTGTGAGCCCCTCACCCAGTTCAGCTGTTCCAATGGGAGATGCATCAGTGTTAAGTGGCATTGTGATTCAGGTACTTTTTTACTGAAAACCTATAGCAGTTTTTCCCTCAATGACCATCCTTGAAAATCTGGTATGATTGTACAGGGCTTCAATAAAGATGAGCAACTTTTGAGGTCAGAATTCTCAAGGACAGGAGTTGAGAAACACTGAGCTACTGTACATTTCATGCACCTTGTATAACCCATAACCTTGAAATCAACCACTGTCTCATTATGTAACTAAAGTGGTTTGGAGAACCACACTCATGTGATGAGTACTATAACCTCGCCTGAAAGTGAAGACTTCTGTTACCTCCCCAAGCTAATGCATAGGCTTTAGTTCAGCGTGCTAGCACAGTCTTATGACATGCAGGAATCAAACCGAGTCAGTTACACTTGCTCTTATTCTTCTGTGTCCCCAGATGATGACTGTGGAGATGGTAGTGACGAGGTGGGTTGTGTCCACTCCTGTTCCAACACCCAGTTCCAGTGCTCCAGTGGGAGGTGTATCCCAGACCACTGGGCCTGCGATGGGGACAACGACTGTGGGGACTTCAGCGACGAGAACAATACTTGTGGAGGAGATGGAGCTGGTGAGAGAAACAATGCTGTTATTTCTAATACCAGTATTGTAGCACTTTTTGTTAGCAATTACAAGATTATGTACCCACAGTTAAGAAAAACCATGCTACTACTATCATGAATCCATAATGCAAATTCAACTCTATAAGTGATAGTGCTATCCCTCATTTTGTCAAATTAATTTTGCACTAGGTATCACATTATCTATGTCAATATAGTGAGTAGATGTTTCAAGTCAGGCTTACTACTCCTCATTACTACACGTATCAATGAGTGTAACTATCAATTATTCAATTGCCATTTAAAGCAGTAGAAAGATAAACAAAAAAACAAAAAAAAGATGAGTTCAAAGTAACTATTCATTGGCCTGGTCTAATGTCCTTAAGTCTTATCCTCCTCACTCGGCTCTCGCTCGGCTGATAATTTACATTTTTACATTTACATCATTTAGCAGACGCTCTTATCCAGAGCGACTTACAAATAATCTAATCTACTCTTCACAAGAGTACAACCATCAAGAATCTTTTAATCTGTTATAATTTCCTCAGAAGGCTGAGCCGGGCCCGGCCGGCTGGAATACTCACAGCTCACTAGCTTGTCACTAGAATGAGGAAGCTATTCATCAAACCGTGTCCTGATGTCAAGCCTCAGCCCCAGCTCCAGCCTTTTCCTCTCTACTCTAACACAGTGTAGTATTGCTGTGTTTTGGGCCACCCAGGGGTAACAGCTCTGGCTCAGCAGGCCCTGACTGTTATGGAAATCCTTCTGATTTCTGACATCCAAGCATCAAACGTGTTTTCTTTTTGGAAGTCAGGGTTTTTTGCATAGAAAAGTATTGGGTGGGCTGCCTAACTGTTTTGTCGGGTCGCCTATGTCCAAACAGTAAATTTAAACAATTAAAACTAGATATAAAGTATGCATAAAAGATAATGGACCTATACAGTATATTTTTAAATAAGATAATTTTTGACAACTAATAATCACCAAAATAAAGACTAGACAGTCAGGGAGAATTAAAAATTCAAAACATTATGCATTGAGGAGTATTCTTGTCATGGCATGGGGCCCTCATTGATGTTGTTAGCATAGCATAAGCCATGGCAAAATGTGTAGAATTGAAGGAAATCTGCTTTTAAACTGCAAATTTTTCTCTCAGTCTCATGGCAATATGTGTAGAATTGCAGTAAATTTGCTTTAAAACTGCACCATTGGCCACACCCACAGCCATGCCCCCGCCACGCCCACCACCTAAGCCCCATTTTGATCCAGAAAAAACCCTGGAAATGAAAAAGAAATTCTTGGAAATGTGGAAGTGGTTAGGTTTAACACAGTTGGTCTTGTGACTTATATATTTTCCCCTTGCAGCGTTGCCTCCTGTGATGGAGTGCAGTAGGGATGAGTTCCACTGTACGGCAGACGGGACATGTATCCCAGAGCGCTGGAGATGTGATGGGGACAAAGACTGCGAGGACGGGAGTGACGAGGTGGCCTGTGAGGGCACCAAGAGGATGTGCGACCCCAAGGCCAAGTTCACCTGCAAAGACACAGGTAGGATATACTGTAGCTAAGAGACTACTCCATCAGTAACGGAACCCAGAACCGAAACTTGCTAGATACTCGGTTTGCTTAACAGAAAATTATGTCTGACCATATTGTGCGATCTTTGACCATTACAAAGTTAAAAGGATGCAGTTGACCAACATCAAATAGCAAAATTGGAAACATGTTTAATACACATATAAACTCTACCCTCCCTAACTCTCCATGTAGTATGTCATGGATACAGCATAGATTTTATAATACCATCTCTTTCCTCCTGCAAAGTGTAATAGCGAATCAATTCTCCATGGGATGCTCTGCTTTCCAGGCTTCACACAGTTACAGGCATAGCTGTATTAGCAATGATACATTCTGGCATATCGAGAGCTTGGTTTTATTTTTGTCAAAATTGAGTTATTGACATAGCCTTGTTCTGTTAAATCTTCTCTACCTATACAATTAATATACAAAGCATTAAGGACACCTGCTCTGTCCATGACATAGACTGACCAGGTGAATCCAGGTTAAAGCTATGATCCCTTATTGATGTCACTTGTTAAATACACTTTAATCAGTGTAGATGAAGTTAAAGAAGGATTTTTAATCCTTGAGGCAATTGAGACATGGATTGTGTACGTGAGCCATTCAGAGAGTGAATGGGCAAGACAAAATATTTAAGTGCCTTTGAACAGGGTATGGTATAGGTGCCAGGCGCACCAGTTTGAGTATGTCAAGAACTGCAACGCTGCTGGGATTTTCACTCAACAGTTTCCCGTGTGTATCAAGAATGGTCCACCACCCAAAGGACATCCAGCCAACTTGACACAACTGTGGGAAGCATTGGAATCAACATGGGCCAGCATCCATGTGGAACGCTTTCGACACCTTGTAGAGTTCATGCGCCGACGAATTGAGGCTGTTCTTAGGGCAAAAGGGGGTGGGGTGCAACTCAATATTAGGAAGGTATTCCTAATGTTTAATACAGTGTATAGTACTCTAAATACCCCAGTTCATGTTGTTAAGTTCAAAATAATACAATATAAAAATGTATGACACCATTCAATCATATGAGGGTTCGGAATTTTAAAGCCAATTATCTCAGAATTATAGAACCAAGTTCTCGATATCTGTGTGTGGCTAATTCTACCCCCTGCAGTGGTCCCACCTGCTTTCACTGCCTGTTTGTAATTCAAAATGGCGAGAAAGGGGAATTTAAGATTACCCCTGGTAGCAGGTATCAGGAGGCTGTATTGATCTAGCTGTGGATTTTCACATGAAGGAAAGCCTTTAACTCACCACTGGGGCTGCGCCTTTCTGTTGATGCACTCACGCAAGGAAGAAGATAGATTTTTGACATTACCTTGTGCAACAAAAATATAAACGCAATGGAACAATTGCATTGATTTTACTGAGTTACAGTTCATATAAGGAAATCTGTTCATTTAAATCAATTCATTAGGCCCTAATCTATGGATTTCACATGACTGGGAATACAGATATGCATCTGTTGGTCACAGATACCTTTTAAAAAAATGGGCCTCACAATGGCCTCAGGATCTCGTCATGGTATTTTGGTGCATTCAAATTGCTATTGATAAAATGCAATTGTGTTCATTTTCCGTAGCTTATGCCTGCCCATACCATAACCCCATCGCCACAATGGGGCACTCTGTTCACAACGTTGACATCAGCTAACCGCTTGCCCACACAACGCCGGTTGGACATACTGCCACATTCTCTAAAACGACGTTGGAGGCGGCTTATGGTAGAGAAATGAACGTAAAATTCTCTGGCAACAGCTCTGGTGGACATTCCTGCAGTCAGCATGCCAATTGCATGCTCCCTCAAAACTTGAGACATCTGTTGCATTGTGTTGTGTGACAAAACGGCACATTTTAGAGTGGCCTTTTATTGTCCCCAGCACAAGTTGCACCTGTGTAATGATCAAGCTGTTTAATCAGCTTCTTGATATGCCACACCTGTCAGGTGAATGGATTATCTTGGCAAAGGAGAAATGCTCACTAACAGGGATGTAAACACATTTGTGCAAAACATTAGAGAGAAATACGCTTTTTGTGCATATGGAACATTTCTGGGATCTTTTATTTCAGCTCATGAAACATGGGACCAAAGCTTTACATGTTGCGTTTATATTTTTGTTCAGTGTAGTATATTCTAATCTAAACTCATGATTCAATATACTGTACTTATCTTAGTCTTTGTAGACTGCAAGCACCCCATTATGTGGAACAGATTAAAATATGGATCACGCTATGCATTAAATAACTTTTTGGGCTGTTTATATGAATTCTTTATTTGTGATTTAGAGCTTTTCTTCAAAGCGTCTGAGGGATTATTCTAGGGCTGGGCGGTAAACCGTATTTTACTATATACCGGTATTGATGCAAGGACCGGTTTGGGTTTTTCCTTTACCTTGTGTAACGGTATTTCAATGTTTTTGTTTGTTAAATGTGTTATGCCACTCCGCAGCATGTAATAATATCAGTTTTTGTAGTTTACTCCGTTTGCTACTTGAGTCGTCTCTCTCCCTCTCTCCTTTCACACACACCAAACCCTCCCCCTGTCACTCAAGGAGAGCAGTTTTTGTGCTACAACAAGTCACAACAACCACTAGCAGTGACGGTCTGCATGGTCAATGCTGCAGATGTTGGTGACAATGATGCAGCTTTCCACTTTGCTTCCTACTATACATCCACAAGTGTTCTATAATCACACTATTAGTTTGTGTATCTTATACGGTCTGCAAACAGCTAGTTTTTATTTTCTTCGCAAGTTATTAGCCAGTAATGCTAATCGCTAGTTGTACTTAGTCAGAGCAAATATAGCTAGATAGCTAATACAGCCTGCTACCAGTGCTGGTGTAGGCCTAGATCGGCTTGTTGTTTCTGCAACAGTACATTCTAAATCAGAGAGGAGTAGGTGAAGCATGAATATTTTACTATACGTACAGTACATCAAAGCTACAGTAAGAGGAAACATTTAATGTAACATTAATTAGGGTCCACTGGGAAACAATGACCAATACTTTGGTTCCTACCCTGTCACAATAACCCTTCCCTGGCTTTTTCATTCATTGTCATGTCAAACAACACTGTATTCAAAGTCCCCACTATATTCCAACTTTTCAACAAGTTTTATTGAACAGTATAAAACAATCAGAATGGACAAAGCTTAATTAAAAACACTTAGAATATATTTGTTGCCACCCTAAGGTCATACACTACTCATAAAGCATATTTAGAACTTGTATTATTCAAAAACCTCAAATACCGCCATACCATCAAAAATATAGTGATATGATATGGATCGTGAATGTGTGTGTTTGTATGTGTGTGTCTGCGTGTGCATGTCCATGTGTGGTGTGTGAGTGTGTATCCATAAATGTCTGTATGTGTCTGTATACGTGTGTCACACCAACAGGAAAGTGCATCACCAAGAGCTGGGTGTGTGATGGAGATATCGACTGTGAGGATCGTTCCGATGAGGAGTCCTGTGAGGCAGCTGTCTGTAAGCCTCCAAAATACCCCTGTGCCAATGACACCTCCACTTGCCTACCACCAGAGAAGATCTGCAACAGCAAGCCGGACTGTGCCGACCAGTCTGACGAAGGGCCTTTCTGTGGTAGGAAAGATAACTATTATCTGTAGTACATCATATTGCTTGAGACCGTCAAGGCTAATTAGTGTGTGAGTTATGATGAATCATTTCATGTGTTTAAGTGGAAGAGATGTGTTAAGAGATTATTTTTCTACAGTATATTACATTTTTACAAGTACTGGGCCACACACCTCAGACAGAGTATACAGTATAAACTGTGTGAGTTTTAATTTCCCATCTCATATAACACACACAGATCCCAGAGTCAGATGTGTTAAACACTGTCTGCCCCTAAGGAGTGGTATTATATCTATTAATTCCCATAGCCTTGAGAGCAGCACGATGACGCGTCAACATGCTGTTGATTCGATTCAGACACCAAGGGGACCGAACGTAAAGAATTGCTACCAGATTTCTCCAATGATTACCAACACAGATCTGTTTGTCCAAGGCCCATCGGAGGGAAAATATGTGAATCTCATGTGAATAGTACACATCTAATCCATTTGACTGAACAACCTAAACGTATAGGTTCATTTCAGAATTGCTAACAGAAACCTCATGGGGGACCATAGTTAGACGCCGTAGCTCAGTGTGTGTTATCACGTCTTATCTTCCTCCCAAATAGCACACTATTCCCTACATAGTGCACTACTTTTGAACATAGCCCTATGGGGAAAATGGTATATGGAAAAGGGTATAGGGAAAAGGGTGCCATTTGGGACACAACCGTTGAGAAAAGGCCCACACTGCACTGCCAGTTTCATAGCCAATTAGGTCATACATACCTTAAGGGGCCTGATTGATTTGAGCCAAATCAGCAGGAGTCATTCCTCCAGCTGTAACCTATGGGAGCACAGCTCTCCTCTACCCTCCTCTGCAGCTAGGAGACCCCCACAGAGAAAATTCAACCCTTTCTGGTCTGTGCCAAGAAGATCATCTTAATCATGGCTAGCTAGAAAGGAGACTTCGGACCTGTAGTGTGATTGTCGCACCAAAATGCCTTTTCATCTTCTGGACCTGTCTGGCTCCCTAAAATAATCAGATACCTAGCTGCTTCAGAGAAAAGCATTCCATTACAGAAAGACAAGTCATTCTTATTTTTTTCCCTCTCCATATCAGTTTTGTGAAAGGAATAGTACACAACTGCACAACTTTCAGATGTCATGTTGTGTTGAAGCCTTGACAGTAATAAAGGCATCATCCCTCAGGTCATACCGTTGAGGACCAACTGAACTGTGGAGCCTCTTTCATTATGCAATAGCATTTCCTTGTGTTGTATATGCAGCGGAAATATTCCATCATCATGGTCGACTAGCAATCTCTAGCTCAGAGCAAAAAGTGGTAGTGTTATTCTTGTGCCAGCTAGCTCTCAAAAACAACCCCTTTTAATTCTGCATATTTTTTTACCGTGCAGCATATGGCCCAACAGTCCCGTGTAGCTCAGTTGGTAGAGCATGGCGCTTGCAACGCCAGGGTTGTGGGTTCGTTGAAAAAAATAAAAAGTATGAAAAATATATATATATATGCACTCACTAACTGTAAGTCGCTCTGGATAAGAGCATCTGCTAAATTACTAAAATGTAAATGTAAAATGTATTATTTCTCTAACCTCCTTTTAGACCCTGTGGATGACTATCTGATGCTGAAAACCACCTCATCCTCTCTAGTATTAAGACTCTTAGTTTCCTGTCCCTCTCTCATTCTCTCTAGTCTCCAATCTCATCCTCTCTAGTATTAAGACTCTTAGTTCCCTGTCCCTCTCTCATTCTCTCTAGTCTCCAATCTCATCCTCTCTAGTATTAAGACTCTTAGTTCCCTGTCCCTCTCTCATTCTCTCTAGTCTCCAATCTCATCCTCTCTAGTATTAAGACTCTTAGTTCCCTGTCCCTCTCTCATTCTCTCTAGTCTCCAATCTCATCCTCTCTAGTATTAAGACTCTTAGTTCCCTGTCCCTCTCTCATTCTCTCTAGTCTCCAATCTCATCCTCTCTAGTATTAAGACTCTTAGTTCCCTGTCCCTCTCTCATTCTCTCTAGTCTCCAATCTCATCCTCTCTAGTATTAAGACTCTTAGTTCCCTGTCCCTCTCTCATTCTCTCTAGTCTCCAATCTCATCCTCTCTAGTATTAAGACTCTTAGTTCCCTGTCCCTCTCTCATTCTCTCTAGTCTCCAATCTCATCCTCTCTAGTATTAAGACTCTTAGTTCCCTGTCCCTCTCTCATTCTCTCTAGTCTCCAATCTCATCCTCTCTAGTATTAAGACTCTTAGTTCCCTGTCCCTCTCTCATTCTCTCTAGTCTCCAATCTCATCCTCTCTAGTATTAAGACTCTTAGTTCCCTGTCCCTCTCTCATTCTCTCTAGTCTCCAATCTCATCCTCTCTAGTATTAAGACTCTTAGTTCCCTGTCCCTCTCTCATTCTCTCTAGTCTCCAATCTCATCCTCTCTAGTATTAAGACTCTTAGTTCCCTGTCCCTCTCTCATTCTCTCTAGTCTCCAATCTCATCCTCTCTAGTATTAAGACTCTTAGTTCCCTGTCCCTCTCTCATTCTCTCTAGTCTCCAATCTCATCCTCTCTAGTAGGCTATTAAGGCGCTTAGTCCCTGGCCTCTCTCTCTCTGCTCTCATATTAGTGTTTGGTACTTACATCCTGTCCTCTCGCACTCTACTCCCAAATCAGAGTTGGCTCTTACTTCCTGTGCCCTCTCTCTCTGCTCCTAGATAAGTGTTTGGTGGCCAAGGGTGGCTGCAGCCATCAGTGCACAGTGGTACCAGGGACAGGTGTGGTCTGCTCCTGCCCGGCAGGGCTCCAACTGGACTCTAACAACAGGACGTGTGAGGCAGTGGACTACTGCAGTAGACATCTGAAGTGCAGCCAGGTGTGTGAGCAGTACAAGACCACCGTCAAGTGCTCCTGCTACCCAGGCTGGAGGCTGGGCCCCGATGGGGACAGCTGCCACAGCACAGGTGAGGTGACGAAGTGTGTGTAGCGTTGTGTGGGTGTGTGGGTGTGTGTGTGTGTCAGGAGGTATATTGATTGTAGAAGTGTAGACTCATGTGCTGTCTTATAATATGCTGGTGAGAATTTGATCAAAGTGAATTGGAATACGTTTTTAAATATTAAATTAGCTAAATTAGATGTCTTACAGTAGCTCCCATTAGGTCAAATATTACTAAGATAGTGTTGCTTTTCACAAACAAAAACAGCACAGAACCTTTAGTTGCACTGTCTGAGTGAACAAATGACACAAAATGTTGATATTTATTTAATAAACAAAGTTATGCAACACCCAATAGATACACATGGCGTGGCATGGCTTAACGTGACCACGACCCTGAGTAGGGTACAGCCATAGGTTACGCCCTTTACGCCCATGTTAAATTGCCTACTTTACTCATAACCCGACAACAGCTGTATTCTTTTATTTTATTTTATTCTATAAACCTTTTGCATATGCTTGGTTGGTCATTTTAACATACTTCCATGTCATTTTAATAAACAAACTACATTATAAAACACTTTCATTCTAAACATAAAAATGTTAGCATGAACAGAGAAAGTAAAATGGAATGTACGTCACGATTATCAGCCAAAGAGACAATTCCAACAGACTTTAGTTTCTTAAATAGGCTAACTAACCCTGCTTTTAAGATGCCGAAAAGCTGTTACGTACCGTATTATTTGAACAATAGTAGGAGAAAAGACCACCAAATTAAGTTTAATCAACTACCCAAGGACCAGGTTAGACAAACCTCATTGTTTCAGGCTATTACGCCGGGATGATGATGGAAATGATGATGGAAAGCTGTGGGCTCCGGTTACAATACATTTATGTGTGTTCAAGTAAGTAATCACCGGTAAGTCGCTTTACATAAAGCTTGCTAGTTAGCTTGTAGTAAGGACTAGTGAGCTGTTTCCATCCAAATAACAGCTATAATATTCTTCTGCATTTGGATATTTATGCAAACCTGGAGATTCCACCAAGTAGATGTAGATATCACCATAGGCTACTTTGGTTTGGGCCATTTTGTAGGGTTGTATCCCCAGCTGGTCTCCGACAAGTTGAAAGGACATATAGGCAAGCCAACAATAATTAACTTTTTTAAATACCTAGAACGTTCAAGGGTAGGCAACGACTGGAAGTAGTTACACCGCACGCGACATATCTAAGACTAGCAAATTAGGTTGTGATGAACTTTTGTAGCTAGCCAGTCAGCTAACCAGCAAAAAAGCTAGGGGTAAACAAACAGTGACGTAAGTATAATGCTACAGTTTTACTAGCTTAACTGTCAGTGTTGGAATGGTAGAATAAATATCATGCAAATAATGTGTTGTTTTGACCGCCAAGTATGTTAATAACGACAAGTGAGGCTGCTGTATATTGAAAAGACAAAAAAGTTTCAGTAGTTAGCTTAGGATGACGCCAACATTAGGCTAATTACATGGGAGTAACGGGAGTACCCTACTGCTGTAGCCTACTCGAGGACGTGGTCACATTAAGCCACGCCTCGCTGTGTGTATCTATGCCCCTGTGTGAAAAAGTAATTGTCCCCTTACACTCGTTAACTGGTTGCGCCACCTTTAGATGCAATGTACAACCAAACACTCCCTGTAGTTGTTGATCAGTCTCTCACATCGCTGTGGAGGAATTTGCTAAAAATACCAACGGTCAAGCATGGTGTCAGTAGTGTGATAGTTTGGGGATGCTTTGCTGCCTCATGACTTGGAATCATTGAAGGAACCATGAATTCTGCTCTGTATCAGAGAATTCTACAGGAGAATGTCAGACCATCCATCTGTCAGCTGAAGCTGAGGCGTACCTCGGTCATGCAGCAAGACAATGATCCAAAACACACAAGCAAGTCTACATCAGAATGGCTCAAAAGCAACACATTTGATGTTTTGGAATGACCTAGTCAAAGTCCAGACCTAAACCCGATTGAGATGTTGTGGCAGAACCTGAAACAAGCAGTTCATGCTTCGAAACCCACAAATGTCGCTGAGTTAAAGCAGTTCTGCATGGTAGAGTGGGCCAGAATTCCTCCACAACGATGGGAGAGACTGATCAACAACTACAGGACGTGTTTGGTTGCAGTCACTGCAGCTAAAGGTGGAACAACCAGTTATTGACTGTAAGGAGGCAATTACTTTTTCACACAGAGGCATTGGGTGTTGCATATCTTTGTTTATTAAATAAATGTAATATGTAATAGGTTTTGGTTGAAGATCTGATAACATTCAGTGTAAAAAATAGAAAAGAAAATCAGAAAGGGGGCAATACTTTTTCATGGCACTGTAAGTCCTGTGTAATTACATACAATCAATTAATTTATTAATGCAGCTTTACATAATCAGAGCAAACCGTCTATGTATGTTGTAATGTGTGTGATTAGATTGATGTTTTGGCAGTTTTTTGCTTCTGTGTTGCTGCTCGTAAACGAGGAGAACATGGTAGAACATGCAGCCTTGATGTGTCACATTCAGATTTATGAAGCTAATTTTACTACTCGCCTCTCTATTTCCCTCAGAGATTGATGGCAATTGCAGTGCTAATTGTATGTTAAAATAGGGAAAGAACGGGCAATTTACTGAAGAAACACATTAACATTTTATTGTTTCTTACATAAATAGTGACCTTGAAAACACTTGCTGCAGCATTAGTGCAGCCTCACTTTGACTCTGTGTGCACTACCTGGTATAGGAGCTCCCCTATGTTCATCAAGAACAAGCTACAGACTGCTCAGAATAAAATGGCAAGGGTCATTCTGAATCTTAGCCCTCAGGCTCATGTTGGCCCTTCTCAGCTCAGTAAACAACAGTGGCTATCAGTTGATAAAAGGGTCATTCAGCTGAAGCTGGAATTGGCCCATAAAATTGTGTATGGTACAGTCCCCCAATATCTAAAGAACTATCTTACTACTGTTAGGGATTCTCATTCCTATGCCACAGATTTTTGTGCCATGTTGATTCAAGAGCGGTGCTGGCCAGAACACGTTTATATATATGGCTGTGGTAGAGTGAAACAAACTCCCGGCTGAGATAAAAACTGCCAGTCTTAGGTTAAAACACTCATGCAAGGCTTGGTTAATGTTGAGATAGCCTCCTAGCCATATGCAAAGCCACTCTGCACTGGTGGAGTGATTTGTTAGATGTGTATGTATGTAAATTTTTTTAACTTTCATTTTCATTTTTATATATACACTGAGTGTACAAAACATTATGGACACCTGCTCTTTCCATGACATAGACTGACCAGGTGAATCCAGGTGAAAGCTATGATCCCTTATTGATGTCACTTGTTAAATCCACTTCAATCAGTGTAGATTAAAGGGAGGAGACAGGTTAAAGAAAGATGTTTAAGCCTTGAGACAGTTGATACATGGATTGTGTATGTGTGCCATTCAGAGGGTGAATGGGCAAGACAAAAGATTTAAGTGCCTTTGAACGGGGTATGGTAGTAGGTGCTAGGCGGTTTGTATCAAGAACGCGCAACTCAATATTATGAAGGTGTTCCTAATGTTTTGTACAGTGTATATCTACATATGTGGACATTGTGTATGATTGAATGTATGGCACAGAAGGCCCATGTATCTTGTTTTGCCCTGCAGCCACATGCCTACCAATAAGGACCACAATGGAAACAAGTCTTTGACTTTTTGTGTATATAATCCTCGTCAATTTTGGTAAATGCATTGGTTGCCAGGTGTGACTTCTTTATGTATTTTAAATTGTCAAATCAAATCAAATGTTCTGTGCACAATAGAAAACTGAGAAACAACCTCATTTAATTTTGACAAATGTGCTATTGAGTCTGTGGTGATGTTTCATGCATGCAAGGCTCTAGCTTTTGTACAGAGAATTTCAGGTATAACTGAATAATAAAGAATGAGTGACTTATCATCATAGCAAGTATCTAACATCACTACTCTTTCTCATTGTTCTCATACTGTATGTGTCTCCATAGTGACCATAGGGTTTCTGTTCTGTGCATAACACAGACTAGTGCCAGTGCCCAGTCATGAAAGAGCATGATCCAGTGTGTGTGCATGGGCGCAAACGTGCGTGTGTGATTGTGTGTGTGTGCAGTCATGCCCACCTGTGTGTTTCCTCAACTAATGGCACCGGTTCAAATCACTTCCCTGGCTCCTGCCGCTCATGTTGGTATTGTTGTGGCATCCGTTGCTTCCGTTTTAACTTGTTCCTCTTCCTTTCCTCCCTTTGGCCAGATCCCTTTGAGGCTTTCATCATCTTCTCTATCCGGCATGAGATAAGACGGATAGACCTTCACAAGCGGGACTACAGCCTGCTGGTGCCAGGGCTCCGGAACACCATTGCGCTTGACTTCCACTTTAATCGCAGCCTGCTTTACTGGACAGATGTGGTAGAGGATAAGATCTACAGAGGACGCCTCTCAGACTCTGGAGGTATGTAGGTCCTATAAGTTAGATCTAAATGGTGTGATCTATTGGGCTTTCAGACTCTGGAGGTATATAGGTTTAAGCTACACAATAGATCCTAAAGGCTGTGATGTACTGAGGCTTTCAGGCTCTTTATGTACCTTGGCTAGGCTAAACATTAGATCTAAATGCTGGGATCTATTGGCTGAGGAGGATAAACATGGCTTCCTTCCCTCCCAATCTTCAACTGAAAGACCTTTAAATTATACAGTTTAGTTCAATAAGGTTCTCAGTTTAGTTCTACTTAGCACCTCTCTGAAACTGTGAGCTGATACTGTCCCTTCATTGAAGAGTTATATCAGCAGGGTAATGCCAAGTATTACTGTGGGTATACTCTAGGCCCCTCAGTCGTCTTCCCACTGTCATAGTGCATCTCTGAAGCCTTTGGTGATTTAGAACTTCTCATTGGGTTGGTGTTTTGTGCTGCGTTATATTCTGTGTGTCTGCTGCAATATGACTCTTTCTCTCTTTCTCTCATCTTCTCCATGGGGCCATAGAATGTGTCCCACTGCTTCACCTATTTCTCCCTTTTGTCATCCTTCCACAAAGGCTCCAGCAGCCGAGGAGAATTGTAAACAGCTGGATTATAGACATACTGGGAAAACCTTTTATTTTTAATGGAACACTGTTGGAAACATTCTTCTTTTATGTCAATGTTATCTTCCTCAAGAGTTTCTCTAGCTAGGGTTTTCTCCCCAGAAAATGTAATTTTGTTGGCAGACCAACAAACACATCCCCTCAATAGGGGGAAAATGATCAGGCTGTGTTGAATACATCCCTTATCCCGTCTTCTCTCACCTAGTGTGTGTATTGATGACCATGGTGCTGTGGGTTGGTCTGTCTCACCTGGTCTAAAGGGTGGTGTGGTGGTGGTCATGGTGCTAAAGGGTTGTGGTCTAACCGGGTGGTGTAGTGGTGATCATGGTCCTGTGGTTGGTATTCCATCAGGTGTGACAGGGATTGAGGTGGTTGTGCAGCATGGGCTGGCCACTCCAGAGGGGTTGGCGGTGGACTGGATAGCAGGGAACCTGTACTGGATCGACAGTAACCTGGACCAGATTGAGGTGGCCAGGCTGAATGGAGAGATGAGGACCACACTGATAGCTGGAGGGATGGAGCATCCACGGGCCATCGCTCTGGACCCAGGACAAGGGTGAGTGCTTACGCACATCAGACCTTTGTTCAAATAGTCTTTGTTTTCTTTCAAATTCTTTGAATGTTTGATTCAGCCTGCCTGGAGTGCCAAATGGGCATATTTTACACTTTGGGGATTATTCAATTGGTTCTGTTGGGCCAGACAAGCTCAATAAAGCACAGGTAAACTATTTTAAAGAAAACAAATACTATTTGAATACAGGTCTGACTCACATACTGTACACAATCAATCAGGGTTGAGATCATAATAAGAAAAAACAACACCCTTCATATTCTTCTACTTCCTTCTCCCTTGATGTGTGACGATGTCTGCTATGTTAGGGTCCATTAAGGATACAAATATAGAATACATCGATAATAATACTGTGGACTCCATTCTAGTGATGACAAGTGATCTTTTCCTCTTCCCTGACTCATGCACTTTACCACTCTTACTTTTTCTCTTTTAATACATTGCTTCAAGCCTTCAATTCATCTCTGAACAATCTGACAGGCACAATGTTGGATGAAAAAGACAAAAATAAAATGGTTTTTATTATAGTGTGTTTGCCTAGTTCTTCTATTTATACATAGTGATGAATTACTTTTATTTGATCGTAAAATTAATTTGGTTTATTTTGTTTTAAAACAACTTCCAGACATTCATAAAAATCAATTAAGTAGTCATAAGAAATTAATAATCTGATCGTATATTCTCTCCTGCACGGCACATTTTGGAGGGATGACTGCGTTTCAGAGGAGAACACATTAGGATTAATGGATGATGTCGGTGCCTACAGGCAAAGTTCCTCACCAGAGCAATAATTCTAACATAATTACTTGAATCCACTCAAAAGAGTAAGCCATTGATCTAAGGGGCCTGATCCAATGAATAAGGCTATTGATCTGTACAAGGACGTTTCATTGTCATCAGTGCCTAATTTAAGCCTGCGCTCCTACAGGGTCGGGTCTCTTGCCTGGTTTGGTGGACAAAAGCAGGATAGTAGCCGTGTTTGGGAGACATGACTCTGTTGATGGTCAAAGTAATCACCAGTGTTCATTTACAGGCTTCATTGAGCTGTAGAAGGTCATAAAAACCAGATGGCTTCCTGTTCCAGCCAACATCACAGATGCTGTGAAACACTGGTCTGTTTGGTGCTGTTCTAGGATCCACAGACTGCTGCCAATGTGTGTGTTTACGAGTCCCACTTCCTGCTATACACACTGTATGTAATTATTCTAGTTTGCAGTGCTATTACATTGATAAACCAATGAAAAAGGGCTGAAAAATGGACACTGAAAACCGTTACTAAATTGATTAAGGACTTTAGACTTGGTTTTCCATAGGAATAATATCACGTTTCAGGAGAAGACCCAGATGCAGACAGTGTCGAAGTAACTAAAGTTTATTACAAAAACAAGGGGCAGGCAAACAACAGGTCAAGGGCAGACAGAGGTCAGTAATCCAGATCATAGTCCAAAAGGTACAGAACGGCAGGCAGTCTCAAGGTCAGGGCAGGCAGAGGTCAATAATCCAGGGTGGTGTGACAAGGTACAGAACGGCAGGGAGGCTCAGGGTCAGGGCAGGCAGAATGGTCAAAACCGGGAAACCAGGAACTTGAGAAAGACAGGAAAAAGGGGAAAACCGCTGGTAGGCTTGATGAAACAAAACGAACTGGCAACAGACAAACAGAGAACACAAGTATAAATACACTGGGGATAATGGGGAAGATGGGCGACACCTAGAGGGGGGTGGAGACAATCACAAAGACAGGTGAAACAGATCAGGCTGTGACAAATAATAAACGGAATCTTCAATGTTTGCTTTTGTATTCAACACATGGTTTGAGTATCTAGGCTAGTTTATGTCGCCTAGTTCCGTTCTGTTTTCAAATTATCTTAATCATGAATTTTTTTCTTCCATGGAGGCTTTTTCTTCAAGTCCTCTTTATTAATGTCCTTGCATAAGTAGACATTTACATTTACATTTACGTAATTTAGCAGATGCTCTTATCCAGAGCGACTTACAAATTGGTGCATTCATCTTATAGCCAGTGGGATAACCACTTTACAATCTGTTTTTTTTTTTCTTTTTTGGGGGGGTGGTGTAAGGGGGTGGTAGATGGATTACTTTATCCTATCCCAGGTATTCCTGTCTCAGTCTCAGTCTTCGGTGGATCATCTGAATGGGTTTTATTGTTTTGGGTTTTCTGCTTGCTCTCTGTGGTCTAGGGCTGGTTACTGTAGAGCACTTTGTTGATGTAAAAAGATATTTCTACATTCCTTTTCTTGATTGATTGATTGATTGATTTAATGTCTTTAGAATCCTGTTCTGGACAGACTGGGACGCTACCTTCCCCCGTATCGAGGCTGCTTCAATGAGCGGCGGAGGACGACACATAGTGTTCAAGGACATGGAGCTAGGAGCCTGGCCCAATGGACTAACTCTGGATCATCTGGAGAAGAGAATCGTGTGGACGGACGCTCGGTAGGTCGCACACACAAAACAATATTTTATGTAACCTTTATTTACTTATAACCTTTGCAGGTAAATTAAGAACAGATTCGTACTTACATTGACAACCTATCAAGATGGGAGCACAGCTGTGATGAACATTAATTGGGCTGCACTGATGCCTATTTGGATGCACATATGTCATCAGTATGAATGGCATGTTATCTACTTTGCCTCATCTCCTATAGGGACAAGTTGGTTGATTGTACACAGTAGTTCAGTTACAGCAAACAGAAGGCCAATTTATCTAAATGTGCTGTAACCACAGAAAGACATGATGAGAATACATCACATGTAAAACTCCCCTTCTATTGTGACAATAAGCTTTCAAGATCTACATTCTACAGCATTTCCAAAACATATTACTGACAATCACACATCCTTGATATCCTTACATATGAATGGCGCCGGAGAAGATGGCTGCCGTTTTACAGCCCTCTAACCAATTGTACTATTATGTGTGTTTTTCCGCGTTATTTGTAATTTATTTTGTACATAATGTTTCTGCCATCGTCTCTTATAACCAAAAAGAGCTTCTGGATATCAGGACAGCGATTACTCACCTCGTATTGGACAAATAATTTTTCTTCAACGAGGCGGCCGTGAAGGATATCCTACAGACACCCGACAAGGCCCAAATCCCCGTCATTCGCATGAGGAAGAGACGGAGATATCGTGGACGTAGGTTGGGGTGCCTTGTAAGGATCCGACGGCGAGCGAGTAAACTGCCGCTCCCATCAATCCTATTAGCCAATCTTCAATCATTGGAAAATAAATTGGATGACCTAAGATTACGGTTATCCTACCAACGGGACATTAAAAACTGTAATATCTTATGTTTCACCGAGTCGTGGCTGAACGACGACATGGATAACATACAGCTAGCGGGCAATACGCTACATCGGCAGGGTAGAACGGCTGACTCCAGTAAGACAAGGGGTGGCGGTCTGTGTATATTTGTAAACAACAGCTGGTGCACAAAATCAAATACTAAGGAAGTCTCAAGGTTTTGCTCGCCTGAGGTAGAGTATCTCATGATAAACTGTAGACCACACTATTTACCAAGAGAGTTTTCATCTATATTTTTCATAGCTGTCTATTTACCACCACAAACCAATGCTGGCATTAAGATTGCACTGAATGAGCTGTATAAGGCCATAAGTCAACAGGAAAACGCTCATACAGAGGCAGCGCTCCTAGTGGCCGAGGACTTTAATGCAGGGAAACTTAAATCCGTTCTACCTAATTTCTACCAGCATGTTAAATGTGCAACCAGAGGAAAAAAAACACTAGACCACCTTTACTCCACACACAGAGACGCATACAAAGCTCTCCCTCGCCCTCCATTTGGCAAATCTGACCATAACTCTATCCTCCTGATTCCTGCTTATAAGTAAAAACTAAAGCAGGAAGCACCAGTGACTCGGTTAATAAAAAAGTGGTCAGACGACGCAGATGCTAAGCTACAGGACTGTTTTGCTAGCACAGACTGGAACATGTTCCGGGATTCTTCAGATAGCATTGAGGAGTACACCACATCAGTCACTGGCTTCATCAATAAGTGCATCGATGATGTCGTCCCCACAGTGACCGTACGTACATACCCCAACCAGAAGCCATGGATTACAGGAAACATCCGCACTGAGCTAAAGGGTAGAGCTGCCGCTTTCAAGGAGCGGGACTCTAACCCGGACGCTTATAAGAAATCCCGCTATGCCCTCCGATGAACCATCAAACAGGCAAAGAGTCAATACAGGACTAAGATTGAATCGTACTACACCGGCTCTGACGCTCGTCGGATGTGGCAGGGCTTGAAAACTATTACAGACTACAAAGGGAAGCACAGCCGCGAGCTTCCCAGTGATACAAGCCTACCAGACGAGCTAAACAACTTCTATGCTCACTTCGAGGCAAGCAACACTGAAACATGCATGAGAGCACCAGCTGTTCCGGATGACTATGTGATCACGCTCTCCGTAGCCGATGTGAGTAAGACTTTTAAGCAGGTCAACATTCACAAGGCCGCAGGGCCAGACGGATTACCAGGACGTGTACTCCGAGCATGTGCTGACCAACTGGCAAGTGTCTTCACTGACATTTTCAACATGTCCCTGACTGAGTCTGTAATACCAACATGTTTCAAGCAGACCACCATAGTCCCCGTGCCCAAGGACACTAAGATAACCTGCCTAAATGACTACCGACCCGTAGCACTGACGTCTGTAGCCATGAAGTGCTTTGAAAGGCTGGTCATGGCTCACATCAACACCATTATCCCAGAAACCCTAGACCCACTCCAATTTGCATACCGCTCCAACAGATCCACAGATGATGCAATCTCTATTGCACTCCACACTGCCCTTTCCCACCTGGACAAGAGGAACACCTACGTGAGAATGCTATTCATTGACTACAGCTCAGCATTCAACACCATAGTGCCCTCAAAGCTCATCACTAAGCTAAGGATCCTGGGACTAAACACCTCCCTCTGCAACTGGATCCTGGACTTCCTGACGGGCCACCCCCAGGTGGTAAGGGTAGGTAACAACACATCTGCCACACTGATCCTCAACACGGGGGCCCCTCAGGGGTGCGTGCTCAGTCCCCTCCTGTACTCCCTGTTCACCCATGACTGCATGGCCAGGCACGACTCCAACACCATCATTATGTTTGCCGACGACACAACAGTGGTAGGCCTGATCACCGACAACGATGAGACAGCCTATAGGGAGGAGGTCAGAGACCTGGCCGTGTGGTGCCAGGATAACAACCTCTCCCTCAACGTGACCAAGACAAAGGAGATGATTGTGGACTACAGGAAAAAAAAGAGGACTGAGCACGCCCCCATTCTCATCGACGGGGCTGTAGTGGAACAGGTTGAGAGCTTCAAGTTCCTTGGTGTCCACATCACCAACGAACTATCATGGTCCAAACACACCCAGACAGTCGTGAAGAGGGCACGACAAAGCCTATTCCCCCTCAGGAGACTGAAAAGATTCGGCATGGGTCCTCAGATCCTCAATAAACTCTACAGCTGCACCATCGAGAGCATCCTGACTGGTTGCATCACCGCCTGGTATGGCAACTGCTTGGCCTCCGACCGCAAGGCACTACAGAGGGTAGTGAGTACGGCCCAGTACATCATTGGGGCCAAGCTTCTTGCCATCCAGGACCTCTATACCAGGCGGTGTCAGAGGAATGCCCTCAAAATTGTCAAAGACTCCAGCCACCCTAGTCATAGACTGTTCTCTCTGCTACCGCAGAGTCTAGGTCCAAAAGACTTCTCAACAGCTTCTACTCCCAAGCCATAAGACTCCTGAACAGCTAATCATGGCTACCCGGACTATTTGCACTGCCCCCCCACCTCATCTTTTTACGCTGCTGCTACTCTGTTAATTATTTATGCATAGTCACTTTAACTCTACCCACATGTACATATTACTTCAACTACCTCAACTAGCCGGTGCCCCCGCACATTGACTCTGCACCGGTACCCCCCTGTATATATAACCTCCCTACTGTTATTTTATTTTACTTCTGCTCTTTTTTTCTCAACACTTTTTTGTTGTTGTTTTATTTTACTTTTTTATTAAAAATAAATGCACTGTTGGTTAAGGGCTGTAAGTAAGCATTTCACTGTAATGTCTGCACCTGTTGTATTCGGCGCATGTGGCCAATAAAATTGGATTTGATTTGATTTGATAACACACCTTCCTTGCTATTTTACCTTATAACGGTGGAGTTGGGAACTGTGCTTTAAATTGTGAGAATGCTGTTCATGTACCAAGTAAATAAGCAGCTGTAATGTATTTAGGCTACCATGGCAACTCATGATGACATTCATACCGCCATGTCTCTTCCCTATAACAGCTCGGATGCCATCTACGCTGCAATGTATTGTACTTCCATGGTTACTCTACCTGGCTAGTCTGCATATACTGTATCTCTGTCTTTATACTGGAAAGAGACAATCTAATGACATCCCGATCATGTTTTCTCCCTCTAACAGCTCTGATGCCATCTTATCTGAGCTGTATGTTATTTACTCTGGCTGGATACTGTATAGTCACCTATCATATCTTCTGCCTCTCACAGCTCTGATGCCATCTACTCTGCACTGTACGATGGCAGTGGGGTCATAGAGATCCTAAGGGGACATGAGTACCTGTCACACCCCTTCGCCGTGTCCCTGTTTGGAGGCAGTGTCTACTGGACAGACTGGAGGACCAACACGCTGGCCAGTGCCAACAAGTGGACGGGCCGTAACGTCACAGTGATCCAGAAGACCAGCGCTCAGCCCTTTGACCTGCAGATCTTCCACCCTAGCAGACAGCCACAAGGTAAACAGCCTAGACCTATAGTCAAGCAACTCTAACCTTTGGTAATGCACATCAACTACTCCCCTGAGAGTGCTGTCACTGTACTCTATGGGGTGGTTTTTAGCACACAAATTAAGCTTAGTCCTGGACTCAAAAGCATTCCTAATGGAGATTATCCATATGAACTAGTTCCCTCACTTCCCTGTTGTATCCTGAAAACTGGTTGCATATAACTGTTAGCCAAATTCTCATAATAATGTATCAGATTTGGCCCATTATTTTCTAGTTGAACTGATGCTAGTCAATTTGCCTATGCATAAACTCTTAGAAAAAAAGGGGCTATCTAGAACCTAAAAAGGTTGTTCAGCTGTCCCCATAGGAGAACCCTTTGAAGAACCCTTTTTGGTTCCAGGTAGAACCCTTTTGGTTCTACGTCCAGTTTGCATACCGCCCCAACAGATCCACAGATGACGCAATCTCTATTGCGCTCCACACTGCCCTTTCCCACCTGGACAAGAGGAACACCTATGTGAGAATGCTGTTCATTGACTAAAGTTCAGCGTTCAATGACCCAAGTCCAGCTCATTTAATCCCTACCATTGTTCCGCTGAGTTGTCATAATGTTTCAGCAAATGTACTTTATCCTAGGGGCGTTGGAAGACACAATGTAAATAACCTAATTTATGTCCCACTTACTGCCCGGAATGCCTCTGCTGATCCTACAGCTATTGTATGTAGTAATCATATGCCTATGAACCAGAGTAATACTGTTAGCACTGAGGTGGTGTGCCCTAGTAGGAAGTCCACTGTGTGCAGCTCACCTTGTACTAATAAAAATAACCTGAGTATGTCTACCTCTGCTACGCTTCCCAGTAAAGCAAGAAAAATAATCAAGCATCCCAGAAAAGTGCTAAAAATAGCCCATGTTAACATATGTAGCTTAAGAAACAAGGTTCATGAAATCAATAATTTGCTAGTAACAGATTACATTCATATTCTGGCAATCTCTGAAATGTACTTAGATAATACCTTTGATGATACAGTGTTAGCAATACAAAGTTATAACATTTACAGAAAATACAGAAATGCCAACGGGGGCGGCGTTGTGGTCTATATTCAGAACCACATTCCTGTAAAGCTTAGAGAGGATCTCATGTTAAATACTGTTGAAGTAATATTGCTACAGGTTCACCTGCCTCACCTAAAGCCCATTCTGGTGGGAAGCTGCTGTAGACCACCAAGTGCTAACAGTCAGCATCTGGTTAACACGTGTGAAATGCTTGATAATATATGTGATATCAATAGAGAGGTATACTTTCTGGGTGATTTAAATATTGACTGTCTTTCATGAGGCTGCCCACTCAAGAGAAAGCTTCAAACTGTAACTAGTGCCTGCAACTTGGTTCCGGTTATCAATCAACCTACCAGGATACTTAGAAACAGAATAGGAATGAAATCATCAACATATATTGATCATATCTTTAGTAATGCTGCAGAAATTTGTTTGAAAGCAGTATCCAAATCCATCGGATGTAGTGATCACAATATGGTAGCCATATCTAGGAAAACCAACGTTCCAAAGGCTGGGCCTAATATTGTGTATAAGAGGTCATACAATACGTTTTGTAGTGATTCCTATGTTGTTGATGTGAAGAATATTTGTTGGTCCGTGGTGTGTAATGACGAGCAACCAGATCCCAGTTACTAATAAGCATGCACCCATTAAGAAAATGACTGTAAAAACTCTTAAATCCTTGTGGCTTGATGAGGAATTGAACAATTGATGGTTGAGAGGGATGAGGCAAAAGAGATGGCAAATAGGTATGGCTGTACAACCGATTGGCAAATGTACTGCAAATTGAGAAATCATGTGACTAAACTGAATAAAAAGAAGAAGAAACTACACTATGAAACAAAGGCAAATGACATAAAGAATGATAGTAAAAAGCTTTGGAGCACCGATTTTGGGCAAAAAGGCAAACTCCGCTCCATCATTCATTGAATCAGATGGCTTATTCAACACAAAACCCACTGATATTGCCAACTACTTTAAGGATTTTATAATTGGCAAGATTAGCAAACTTAGGCATGACATGCCAGCAACAAACGCTGACACTACACATCCAAGTACACTACCGTTCAAAAGTTTGGGGTCACTTAGAAATGTCCTTATTTTCGAAAGAAAAGCAAATTTTTGTCCATTAAAATAACATAATATTGATCAGAAGATGTGTAGATATTGTTAATGTTATAAATGGCTATTGTAGCTGGAAATGGCTGTTTTTTTTAATGGAATATCTACATAGGCGTACAGAGGCCCATTATCAGCAAACATCAGTCCTGTGTTCCAATGGCACATTGTGTTTGCTAATCCAAGTTTATTATTTTAAAGGCTAATTGATCATTAGAAAACCCTTTTGCAATTATGTTAGCACAGCTGAAAACTGTTGTGCTGATTAAGGAAGCAATAAAACTGGCCTTCTTGAGACTAGTTGAGTATCTGGAGCATCAGCAATTGTGGGTTCCATTACAGGCTCAAAATGGCCAGAAACAAATAACTTTCTTCTGAAACTCATCAATCTATTCTTGTTCTGAGAAATGAAGGCTATTTTATGTGAGAAATTGCCAAGAAACTGAAGATCTCGTACAACGCTGTGTTCTACTCCCTTCACAGAACAGCGCAAACTGGCTCTAACCAGAATAGAAAGAGGAGTGGGAGGCCCCGGTGCACAACTGAGCAAGAGGATAAATACATATTAGAGTGTCTAGTTTGATAAACAGGCGTCTCACAGGTCCTCAACTGGCAGCTTCATTAAATAGTACCCGCAAAACACCAGTCTCACCATCAACAGTGAAGTGGCGACTCCGGGGTGCTAACCATCTAGGCAGAGTTGCAAAGAAAAAGCCATATCTCAGACTGCCCATCTTAATCTTTTATTTTTATTGGCCAGTCTGAGATATGGCTTTTTCTTTGCAACTCTGCCTAGAAGGTTAGTATCCCGGAGTCGCCTCTTCACTGTTGATGTTGAGACTGGTGTTTTGTGGGTACTATTTAATGAAGCTGCCAGTTGAGGACCTGTGAGGCGCCTGTTTCTCAAACTAGACACTCTAATATATTTGTCCTCTTGCTCAGTTGTGCACCGGGGCCTCCCACTGGATTAGCAAACACAACGTGCCATTGGAACACAGGACTGATGGTTGCTGATAATGGGCCTCTGTATGCCTATGTAGATATTCCATAAAAAATATGCAGTTTCCAGCAACAATAGCCATTTACAACATCAGCAATGTCTACACTGCATTTCTGATCAATTTGATGTTATTTTAATGGACATTGTTTTTTTGTATTTTTTCGAAAACAATGACATTTCTAAGTAACCCCAAACTTTTGAACGGTAGTGTATATCAGACCAAATTATGAAAAACAAGCATTGTAATTTTGAATTCAGAAAAGTAAGTGTGGAAGAGGTGAAAAAAGTATTATTGTCGATCAGCAATGACAAGCCACCGGGGTCTGACAACTTGGATGGAAAATTACTGAGGATAATAGCGGACGATATTGCCACTCCTATTTGCCATATCTTCAATTTAAGCCTATTAGAAAGTGTGTGCCCTCAGGCCTGAAGGGAAGCAAAAGTTATTCCCCTACCTAAGAATAGTAAAGCCCCCTTAACTGGCTCAAATAGCCGACCAATCAGCCTGTGTTATAGATATGTGGTAGTAGAGTAGAGGCCTGAGGGCACACACTTAACATGTTGTGAAATCTGTTTTGAATGTATTGTAATGTTTTTAAAATGTATAACTGTATTGCTGGACCCAGGAAGAGTAGCTGCTGTGATAATAAATACAAATAAAAATACCATGGTGCCTTCCAAGCTCATCACTAAGCTAAGGACCCTGGAACTGAAGACCTCCCCCTGCAACTGGATCCTGGACTTCCTGACGGGCCACCCCCAGGTAGTGAGGGTAGGCAACAACACATCCGCCACGCTGACCCTCAACACGGGGGCCCCTCAGGGGTGTGTGCTTTGTCCCCTCCTCTACTCCCTCTTCACCCACGACTGCGTACCGCACACGACTCCAACACCATCATTAAGTTTGCCAATGACACAACGGTGGTAGGCCTGATCACCAACGACGATGAGACAGCTATAGGGAGGAGGTTAGAGACAACATCCTCTCCCTCAAAGTCAGCAAGACAAAGGAGCTAATCGTGGACTACAGGAAACGGAGGGCCGAGCACGCCCCCATCCACATCGATGGGCTTTAGTGGAGCGGGTTGAGAGCTTCAGGTTCCTCGGTGTCCACATCACTAAGGATCTATCATGGTCCATTTTAACGTTTTAAAGATAGTCTACACCTGTTGTTTATGAAGCATATGAAAAATACAATTGTATTTTATTTGAACCCTTTCCAGAACTCTTTCCACAGAGGGTTCTACATGGAACCCAAAATGGTTCTATCTGGAACCAAAAATGGTTCTACCTGGAACCAAAAAGGGTTCTCATATGGGGACAGCCGAAGAACACTTTTGGAACCCTTTTTTCGAAGAGTGTATTGACTAAGAAGCATTTCTAAAAAGGTGAATCCCCTCTTGCATATAGAGAAGAAGAGCGAGAGAGAGTATAATGGTATTCATTTTAGCTGCTTCTCTGCCCTCATTGGGCCTGCCAATCATGGGGCTTCTCAGCATGCCTACAATAAGAAAGGGGCTGAATGATTGAAAAAGGTGGTCATGCAGAGAATTAGCTTGCATTAATGGTACCTCAGAATGTGTTTTCTCCCTCCGCCCAAATTAGGCTAATTGGTTCATGCTACAGTGTCAAGCTGTTTTTAAAATGAATTGAACCAGAATTAATGAAAGGAACTGCAGAATGAGAGCGGGCTACAATTAATCCTGTCAACACAGATGATAGCCTTTCTCTGTATATGCCCATTGGAAGTCAAATTAAAGGCACAAATGAAATAGATTATGCATATAGGTGTATAGAAAGTATAATAGGCGTACCAGTTGCCACCCTGTTTAATTTCTTAATCCATTTGGCTCATCAATGTACTGATACACTACATGACCCAAAATATGTGGACACCTGCTCGTCAAACATCTCATTCCAAAATCATGGGCATTAATATGGAGTTGGCCCCCCAACAGCCTCCACTGTTTTGGGAAGGCTTTCCACTAGAAAGTTAGAACATTCCTGCGAGGACTTGCTTCCATTTAGCCACAAGACTATTTGTGAGGTCGGGCACTGATGTTGGCCGATTAGGCCTGGCTCGCAGTCGGTGTTCCAATTCATCCCAAAGGTGTTCAATGGGGTTGAGGCCAGGGCTCTGTGCAGGCCAGTCAAGTTCTTCCACACCGATCTCGACAAACCATTTCTGTATGGACCTCGTTTTGTGCACAGGGGCATTGTCATGCTGAAACAGGAAAGGGTCTTCCCCAAACTGTTGCCAAGTTGGAAGCACAGAATCGTCTAGAATGTCATTGTGTGCTGTAGCGTTAAGATTTCCCTTCACTGGAACTAGGGGGCCTAGCCCGAAACATGAAAAACAGCCGCAGACCATCGTTCCTCCTCTACCAAACTTTACAGTTGGCACTATGCATTGGGGCAGTTCTCCTGGCATCCGCCAAAACCGGATTCTTCCGTAGGACTGCCAGATGGTGAAGCGGGATTCATCACTCCAGAGAACGCGATTCCACTGCTCCAGAGTCCGAAGGTGGCGAGCTTTACACAACTCCAGCCGACGCTTGGCATTGCACATGGTGATCTTAGGCTTGTGTGCGGCTGCTCGGCCGTGGAAACCCATTTCATGAAGCTCCCGACTAAACAGTTATTTTGCTGATGATGCTTCCAGAGGCAATTTGGAACTCTGTAGTGAGTGGGATAGACCATTTCTACGTGATACGCACTTCAGCACTCTGCGGTCCCATTCTCTGAGCTTGTGTGGCCTACCACTTTGCGGCTGAGCCGTTGTTGCGCCTAGACGTTTCCACTTCACAATAACATCACTTACAGTTGACCGAGGCAGCTCTAGCAGGGCAGATATTTGACGAACTGCCTTGTTGGAAAGGTGGGATCCTATGACGGTGCCAAATTGAAAGTCACTGAGCTCATCAGTAAGGCCATTCTGCTGCCAATGTTTGTCTATGGAGATTGCATGGCTGTGTACTAGATTTTATACACCTGTCAGCAATGGGTATGGCTGAAATAGCTGAATCCACAATTTTGAAGGGGTGTCCACATACTTTTGTATATATAGTGTATTTTCAATAGATTTTTTTTTTTTCCTCTTTGACTATAGGTTCAGTTCAGATGTCATAAAACAATGTATGAATATTTTAGCCTGATGTAATATGCATAACAGTATTGGGACATTGACACATTTTTTGAAGTTTCTGCTCTGTACTCCAACACTTTGGATTTGAAATGATATAATGACTATTAGGTCAAAGTGCAGACTGTCAGCTTTAATTTGAGGGTATTTTTTATCCATATCGGGAGAACCGCTTAGAAATTACAGCACTTTATGTACATAGTCCCCCCATTTTAGTGGACCAAATGTACAGTGGCTTGCGAAAGTATTCACCCCCCTTGGCATTTTTCCTATTTTGTTGCCTTAAATTTGATTTTTGGGGGGTTTGTATCATTTGATTTACACAACATGCCTACCACTTTGAAGATGCAAATTATATTTTATTGTGAAACAAACAAGAAATAAGACAAAAAAACAGAACTTGAGCGTGCATAACTATTCACCCCCAACTTGGCTCATCTAGCCACTGGGATTTTTGCCCATTCTTCAAGGCAAAACTGCTCCAACTCCTTCAAGTTGGATGGGTTCCGCTGGTGTACAGTAATCTTTAAGTCATACCACAGATTCTCAATTGGATTGAGGTCTGGGCTTTGACTAGGCCATTCCAAGACATTTAAATGTTTCCCCTTAAACCACTAGAGTGTTGCTTTAGCAGTATGCTTAGGGTCATTGTCCTGCTGGAAGGTGAACCTCCGTCTCAGTCTCAAGTCTCTGGAAGACTGAAACAGGTTTCCCTCAAGGATTTCCCTGTATTTAGCGCCATCCATCATTCCTTCAATTCTGACCAGTTTCTCAGTCACTGCAGATGGAAAAACATCCCCACAGGGATGGTGTTCTCGGGGTGATGAGAGGTGTTGGGTTTGCGCGAGACAAAGCGTTTTCCTTGATGGCCAAAAAAGCTCAATTTTAGTCTCATCTGACCAGAGTACCTTCTTCCACATGCCTTGTTTGCTTATTATTTTTCTGTAAGCAATGCCTTTTTTCTGGCCATTCTTCCGTAAAGCCCAGCTCTGTGGAGCGTACGGCTTGAAGTGGTCTTATGGACAGATACTCCAATCTCCGCTGTGGAGGGTTACAGCTCCTTCAGCGTTGTCTTTGGTCTCTTTGTTGCCTCTCTGATTAATGCGCTCCTTGCCTGGTCCTTGAGTTTCGGTGGGCGGCCCTCTCTTGGCAGGTTTGTTGTGGTGCCATATTCTTTCAATTTTTTAAATAATGGATTTATTGGTGATCCGTGGGATGTTCAAAGTTTCTGATATTTTTTTATAACCCAACCCTAATCTGTACTTCTCCACAACTTTTTCCTTGACCTGTTTGGAGAGCTACTTGGTCTTCATGGTGCCGCTTGCTTGGTGGTGCCCCTTGCTTAGTGGTGTTGCAGACTCTGGGGCCTTTTAGAACAGGTGTGTGTGTGTGTGTGTGTATATATATATATATATATATATATATATTAGGGCTGTCAAAAATAGCGCGTTAACGACGTTAATTAGTTGTTTGCTGTTAATTACGTCAATTTTTTTAACGCATTCCACGCATGCGCAGTGTGACAAATTATTCAGGTCAGGAAAGTGGTTGGGAGCTAGAGGCGAGATGGAGCAAGGTGAGCAAAGTGGGCCTATTGACCGGATTCAAATATAAAAAGAATGATGATGGTACAGTTAACAAGTACAAGGTTATTTGCAAGATTTGTAAGAAGGAGTTTCAATTTCACCGGAGCTGTTCAAGCTTGAAGTACCATGTCAACGCCAAACATGCGTTTGCTGGGCCGTCAGATTCAGCAAGTGGTTTGCGCCAGACCACGCTGAATGTTTGCAGGCAATTAACAAAATCAACCTCAGATAATTTGACCAACACAATAGCAAAATGGATTGCAAAGGATTGTAGACCCATTAGCATTGTAGAAGACTCAGGTTTCCTTGATGTTTTGCAAGTGGCGTCTCAAGACTCATTCTATAAGCCACCGTCAAGAGCCACAGCCAAAGACAAATATTATGGTGTGTAGTATGTTTCAGCTTGATTTAAAACACCATTATTTGGCTGTGTTAATAAACAGACATAATATGAAAATTATGTATCTGTGTCCTGTTATTTATCTTTTGGTATGCATTTCAGAAAAAAAATGGTTAGGATTCAGGTGTAATTGCAAATAGTGATTAATCATGATTAATCCACTGAAAATTCTGATTAATTTGATTAAAAATTTTAATCATTTGACAGCCCTAAAATATATATATATATATATATATATATATATATATATATATATATATATATATATATATATATTTATTACTGAGATCATGTGACACTTACATTGCACACAGGTGAACTTTATTTAACTAACTTCTGAAGGTAATTGGTTGCACCAGATCTTATTTAGGGGCGTCATAGCAAAAGGGGGTGAATACATATGCACGCACCACTTTTCCGTTATTTATTTTTTTAGAATTTTTTTGAAACAAGTGATTTTTTTCATTTCACTTCACCAATTTGGTCCCATATTCCTAGCACGCAATGATTACATCAAGCTTGTGACTCTACAAACTTGTTGGATGCATTTGCTGTTTGTTTTGGTTGTGTTTCAGATTATTTTGTGCCCAATAGAAATGTATTGTTAATAATGTATTGTGTCATTTTGAAGTCACGTTTATTGTAAATAATAATCAAATATGTTTCTAAAAACGTCTACATGAATGTGAATGCTACCATGATCACGGATAATCCTGAATGAATCGTGAATAATGATGAGTGAGAACGTTACAGACACACAAATATAAGACATGCTAACCTCTCACCATTACAATAACATGAGATGTTAGCATTTTGGGGGGGAATGATATTTGTGCATCTGTAACTTTCTCAGTCATCGTTATTCATAATTCATTCAGGATTATCCATAATCATGGTAGCATCCACATTCATGTAGAAGTGTTTAGAAACATTGTATTCTTATTTACAAAAATAATTACTCCAAAATGACACAATACATTATTTACCATTCATTTCTATTGGGCACTCAATCATCTGAAACACATCCAAAATAAATAGCAAATGCATCCAACAAGTTTGTAGTCACAAGCTTGATGTAATCATTGCGTGATAGGAATATGGGACCAAATACTAAACTTTTGACTACTTTAATACACATAAGTGAATTTGTCCCAATACTTTTGGTCCCCTAAAATTGGGGGACTAGGTACAAAAAGTGCTGTAATTTCTAAACGGTTCACCTGATATGGATGATGTCCTCAAATTAAAGCTGACAGTCTGCACTTTCACCTCGTTCCAAATCCAAAGTGTTGGAGTAGAGAGCCAAAACCACAAAAAAAGTTGTCACTGTTCCAATAGTTTTGGAGCTCACTGTTAATTTCCCAGGCTTAGATTATAGCATTGATTGGGTGTTCATTCATTGCTCTTTGTTTCTAAAAGGATTTGCAGAAATTGATCTGTAAACAGAGCTGCTAGTCAAATAAATAATAATATCTTGGATGCTGGTATTGTCTTTCGTATACCGGCCACCTGGTTTACTCTCACACCCTTAAAAATGTAATTTACACAGCTGAGCAACAAATATCTCCCCTTTTAGCTTTCTATGAATGTAAGGCGCCATCCATGAATGTGTGTTAGTACTCTAGTAATCTGGTTTGCATCTATTTAGCAATCTCAGAATGATGCCAATGTGGTAGGAGTTAATTTGGCTGTTTCGTCCTCTGTATCTGCCTGCTCGTGACTGTTCTGCATAGATAAGTGTGAGGAAATTGAACTGCATTTCCGAAGAAGCCAGTAAGTATGTCTAATCCCATTTTAAAGAGCCCCCGTGGGCGAAACTTAGCTAATATCCAATCCAGCCAGCCAGTCCCAAAGCCTGAAGATGCTGGTGGTCTCTGCTTGGCCTTGCAGATCTGGACCAGAGAGACTGAGGGAGGGAGGTAGTGAAAGATAGAGGTAGACCACTGGAGAGCTGTGGGGGCTACAGTACTTGTCTCTGGGGGTGTTTGGTGGGTGCCAAAACTGGAGCTTGTCTGGGGGCGTCAACAGTCTGGTTGTAAATACATTATGTGTGACGAGGGGGGGGGGGGGGGGGGGCAGGGTTTTAGGATGGGTAACATGAGGTTCGAAAACAGGGAGGAGGTGCCAATGATTAGTTAAGGGGAATGCAGGTCCCAAGGCCTCGCAGTGAGGAACTGTAATTGGTTAGTTATAGCTGCGATAACACATCAAACAGATCCTAACACTCTCCCCTCCAGGCACTGGTGATCGGCAGCAGGCTCATATGATCATATTCGAAATGAAATGAATAGTATCAATACATTTGTATAATGATGTCTCAAGATATAACCATCATACTCATATTCTATTCTATTTACAAAGACACAATACAGTGTAGTAAGTACCAGTAGTTGAGTAATATTCATGGCTGCATTAATGCAATCAAATCTACTGATTGTGCCTAAAATGTTATTAAACAAAAGGACCTCTGAATGTATCTCCACATCTTTGCACTATGCTTGCTGAGAATAGGAATTAATACATCTGATCAGCATGCATTATGCATTGAATCACTGCATGGAAGTAAGCAGCTGCTTCAAATACAAGCAGGGTGATACTATTGGAAACTATAATTAACATTTTGTATTCAGATAACGGGCACCGCACATTTACAAGGTAAATATGTGTCTTTCCTACACAGCCCCCCTTGTCTCATTTGCTTGTGAGTGACAGAGAAAGAAAGGAGTGTTGATGATAATACAACCTGATTATAACACCTCGGGCTTGACAGAGCCACTACTCCCTGCGTTAGATAAACACAAACACGTTGAATTAATAATCAGATTTAGAGAATACACCGCTATTTTCCGCTGAATATCTATGCAGTCACATTAAAAAGAAAATGTAGCTTTCAAAACAGTGACTTTAAACAACAGCAACATAATACACTTCACATATTTTACTGTAACAGTTACTATGACTACCTGAGGCCTTTTATGAATATTCTAGCACCTCCTGAGAGTTTAGATACATTTTACAACAGCGAAGTGCACTAGCCCCAGTTTACATTACATTTTAGTAATTTATCAGACTTATCCAGAGCAACGTACAGTAGTGCGTGCATACATGTTTGTACTTTTTCGTACTGGTCCTCCTTGAGAATCAAATCCACAACCATGGCGTTGCAAGCACCATGCTCTACCAACTGAGCCACACAGGACTGGACATTACGTAGTATACCCAGTAGACTTTACGGTTTGGATTGAAAATATATCACTCTTTGGGCACCACCCTGTCTCTGCTCTCTGCGTCAGCTAAGCATGGGGGTTATTTATTTATGCGACATCTGCCAGTCTAGAAATGAGCACAGTCTTTCCCCCTGTTATTGTAATTTCTCATGGCAATGATTCAGCTGACTGCTGAACTGTATTCAGGCTTTTATTTTGTGTCATGTGTTGTCGGGTATGTTTTCAACTCACGTAGACAGAGCCATTTATCTCTAATAAACCATCTGAATGTATAATGGATTCAGCGAGACATAGTGGAAATTAGTTTGGAAATTAATTTGTCGAGCTTGTTTTGGGTAAATCGCTGCAAAAATGTATCTTTGTATCTGGTATGAAAGTGTACCAAAGGGAAATAACTGTCCAATCTAAAGAAGCTGTGCATTTATTTATCTGTAGTGACTTGGTGTTGACAAAGAAGGAGGAACTCTAGTGTCTGTTCGTATGCTGCTTATATACTGAAATACTGCTGGATCACTGTGGGGTTAAACCTTAGCAATATCCCACCAGACTTGTGCAATGAAATCAGTCTGGAGGAATTGTCAGCACTTACAGGTTTATGTTGGGATTTAAGAGTAGGCAGTTTTGGGCAGCGGTTTTGGTCCTACAATAACAGACTTGATGGAAGAGGAAAAGTCAATGTAAACTCAGAAGAGAGGGTGAGAGAGCGCAATGGAGAGAAAGTGATAGAGAAAGGAGGGAGAGGAAGTACATACAGAGAGTGAGACAGAGGGAGAGAGAGAGCGGGGGGGAGCAGATGGGAGAGGAAGTACACTGAGGCTGTGAACTCCTTAAGAGTCAGACAAATGAGTTCCAAGAGGCCTGTCTGTCAGCCAAGCCTTACCAGGAATAGGGAGTTATTTTACAATTTCTTGATTACTCTTTAGTTTGTATAATTAGGTTTGATGGGTCAGCATCCGTTACAAATGCAACTGCCCCAAAGATGTCCCACCTACCCCACCCATTTCTCCTGATGTATGCCAGTGGTTTAAACCACTTGAAAGCAGTGTTAAAACAAGAGAGCCAAGGTGGATGTAGAGTTGGGTAGTGGTATGTGTGGATAAGGTGGAGTGCCATCTGGTCAGCACAACTGTAACTGAGGGAGTCAGTGATATGGTTGAGCAGTACAGATGGCCAACTGGCCATTGAAAAACATTACACCCAGGTTGGCAGCTGTTCCTTTATTTCCTGCTCTTGACCTTTTCGATAGGTGTTAACGTTCCAGAATAGCCCTTTAATCATATTGGTCTGCTGAAAACTACAGAACTAAGCACCTGTATTTTCTGTTTTTATAAGCTTTGGTGCCTTTTACTGTTTACCCTGTCAGGAAGGTGAGCAGACATTTTGATCATATGCCCAAAAGCAGATCATGTTCTTGTACTTCAGCACTACCACTTCCTTTGCGATATATAGAGTGGACTGCCTACAAAGGATTCCCACAGAAATGGGACTCTTGGGAGGCTTTTTGTTTCAATTGACAGAAATGTGAGGTTTCCTGTTGAATCGTATATGTGGTGAAAGCTTTAAGTGCACATTCATGTATTTGTCATGGGCCAAGTGTTTCTCCTTCTTTTCCATATTTTTAGTTCTTTCTGCTGACAATTCTCTCTCTCTCTCTCTCTCTCTCTCTCTCTCTCTCTCGCACTCCTTCAGCGTCTAACCCATGTGAAGAGAATGATGGGCGTGGCCCGTGCTCACACATGTGTCTCATCAATTACAACCGTACTGCGTCCTGCACCTGTCCACACCTCAATATATATATTTATTACTGAGATCATGTGACACTTACATTGCACACAGGTGAACTTTATTTAACTAACTTCTGAAGGTAATTGGTTGCACCAGATCTTATTTAGGGGCGTCATAGCAAAGGGGGTGAATACATATGCACGCACCACTTTTCCGTTATTTATTTTTTAGAATTTTTTGAAACAAGTGATTTTTTTCATTTCACTTCACCAATTTGGTCCCATATTCCTAGCACGCAATGATTACATCAAGCTTGTGACTCTACAAACTTGTTGGATGCATTTGCTGTTTGTTTTGGTTGTGTTTCAGATTATTTTGTGCCCAATAGAAATGTATTGTTAATAATGTATTGTGTCATTTTGAAGTCACGTTTATTGTAAATAATAATCAAATATGTTTCTAAAAACGTCTACATGAATGTGAATGCTACCATGATCACGGATAATCCTGAATGAATCGTGAATAATGATGAGTGAGAACGTTACAGACACACAAATATAAGACATGCTAACCTCTCACCATTACAATAACATGAGATGTTAGCATTTTGGGGGAATGATATTTGTGCATCTGTAACTTTCTCAGTCATCGTTATTCATAATTCATTCAGGATTATCCATAATCATGGTAGCATCCACATTCATGTAGAAGTGTTTAGAAACATTGTATTCTTATTTACAAAAATAATTACTCCAAAATGACACAATACATTATTTACCATTCATTTATATTGGGCACTCAATCATCTGAAACACATCCAAAATAAATAGCAAATGCATCCAACAAGTTTGTAGTCACAAGCTTGATGTAATCATTGCGTGATAGGAATATGGGACCAAATACTAAACTTTTGACTACTTTAATACACATAAGTGAATTTGTCCCAATACTTTTGGTCCCCTGAAATTGGGGGACTAGGTACAAAAAGTGCTGTAATTTCTAAACGGTTCACCTGATATGGATGATGTCCTCAAATTAAAGCTGACAGTCTGCACTTTCACCTCGTTCCAAATCCAAAGTGTTGGAGTAGAGAGCCAAAACCACAAAAAAAGTTGTCACTGTTCCAATAGTTTTGGAGCTCACTGTTAATTTCCAGGCTTAGATTATAGCATTGATTGGGTGTTCATTCATTGCTCTTTGTTTCTAAAAGGATTTGCAGAAATTGATCTGTAAACAGAGCTGCTAGTCAAATAAATAATAATATCTTGGATGCTGGTATTGTCTTTCGTATACCGGCCACCTGGTTTACTCTCACACCCTTAAAAATGTAATTTACACAGCTGAGCAACAAATATCTCCCCTTTTAGCTTTCTATGAATGTAAGGCGCCATCCATGAATGTGTGTTAGTACTCTAGTAATCTGGTTTGCATCTATTTAGCAATCTCAGAATGATGCCAATGTGGTAGGAGTTAATTTGGCTGTTTCGTCCTCTGTATCTGCCTGCTCGTGACTGTTCTGCATAGATAAGTGTGAGGAAATTGAACTGCATTTCCGAAGAAGCCAGTAAGTATGTCTAATCCCATTTTAAAGAGCCCCGTGGGCGAAACTTGGCTAATATCCAATCCAGCCAGCCAGTCCCAAAGCCTGAAGATGCTGGTGGTCTCTGCTTGGCCTTGCAGATCTGGACCAGAGAGACTGAGGGAGGGAGGTAGTGAAAGATAGAGGTAGACCACTGGAGAGCTGTGGGGGCTACAGTACTTGTCTCTGGGGGTGTTTGGTGGGTGCCAAAACTGGAGCTTGTCTGGGGGCGTCAACAGTCTGGTTGTAAATACATTATGTGTGACGAGGGGTGGGGTGGGGGGGCAGGGTTTTAGGATGGGTAACATGAGGTTCGAAAACAGGGAGGAGGTGCCAATGATTAGTTAAGGGGAATGCAGGTCCCAAGGCCTCGCAGTGAGGAACTGTAATTGGTTAGTTATAGCTGCGATAACACATCAAACAGATCCTAACACTCTCCCCTCCAGGCACTGGTGATCGGCAGCAGGCTCATATGATCATATTCGAAATGAAATGAATAGTATCAATACATTTGTATAATGATGTCTCAAGATATAACCATCATACTCATATTCTATTCTATTTACAAAGACACAATACAGTGTAGTAAGTACCAGTAGTTGAGTAATATTCATGGCTGCATTAATGCAATCAAATCTACTGATTGTGCCTAAAATGTTATTAAACAAAAGGACCTCTGAATGTATCTCCACATCTTTGCACTATGCTTGCTGAGAATAGGAATTAATACATCTGATCAGCATGCATTATGCATTGAATCACTGCATGGAAGTAAGCAGCTGCTTCAAATACAAGCAGGGTGATACTATTGGAAACTATAATTAACATTTTGTATTCAGATAACGGGCACCGCACATTTACAAGGTAAATATGTGTCTTTCCTACACAGCCCCCTTGTCTCATTTGCTTGTGAGTGACAGAGAAAGAAAGGAGTGTTGATGATAATACAACCTGATTATAACACCTCGGGCTTGACAGAGCCACTACTCCCTGCGTTAGATAAACACAAACACGTTGAATTAATAATCAGATTTAGAGAATACACCGCTATTTTCCGCTGAATATCTATGCAGTCACATTAAAAAGAAAATGTAGCTTTCAAAACAGTGACTTTAAACAACAGCAACATAATACACTTCACATATTTTACTGTAACAGTTACTATGACTACCTGAGGCCTTTTATGAATATTCTAGCACCTCCTGAGAGTTTAGATACATTTTACAACAGCGAAGTGCACTAGCCCCAGTTTACATTACATTTTAGTAATTTATCAGACTTATCCAGAGCAACGTACAGTAGTGCGTGCATACATGTTTGTACTTTTTCGTACTGGTCCTCCTTGAGAATCAAATCCACAACCATGGCGTTGCAAGCACCATGCTCTACCAACTGAGCCACACAGGACTGGACATTACGTAGTATACCCAGTAGACTTTACGGTTTGGATTGAAAATATATCACTCTTTGGGCACCACCCTGTCTCTGCTCTCTGCGTCAGCTAAGCATGGGGGTTATTTATTTATGCGACATCTGCCAGTCTAGAAATGAGCACAGTCTTTCCCCTGTTATTGTAATTTCTCATGGCAATGATTCAGCTGACTGCTGAACTGTATTCAGGCTTTTATTTTGTGTCATGTGTTGTCGGGTATGTTTTCAACTCACGTAGACAGAGCCATTTATCTCTAATAAACCATCTGAATGTATAATGGATTCAGCGAGACATAGTGGAAATTAGTTTGGAAATTAATTTGTCGAGCTTGTTTTGGGTAAATCGCTGCAAAAATGTATCTTTGTATCTGGTATGAAAGTGTACCAAAGGGAAATAACTGTCCAATCTAAAGAAGCTGTGCATTTATTTATCTGTAGTGACTTGGTGTTGACAAAGAAGGAGGAACTCTAGTGTCTGTTCGTATGCTGCTTATATACTGAAATACTGCTGGATCACTGTGGGGTTAAACCTTAGCAATATCCCACCAGACTTGTGCAATGAAATCAGTCTGGAGGAATTGTCAGCACTTACAGGTTTATGTTGGGATTTAAGAGTAGGCAGTTTTGGGCAGCGGTTTTGGTCCTACAATAACAGACTTGATGGAAGAGGAAAAGTCAATGTAAACTCAGAAGAGAGGGTGAGAGAGCGCAATGGAGAGAAAGTGATAGAGAAAGGAGGGAGAGGAAGTACATACAGAGAGTGAGACAGAGGGAGAGAGAGAGCGGGGGGGAGCAGATGGGAGAGGAAGTACACTGAGGCTGTGAACTCCTTAAGAGTCAGACAAATGAGTTCCAAGAGGCCTGTCTGTCAGCCAAGCCTTACCAGGAATAGGGAGTTATTTTACAATTTCTTGATTACTCTTTAGTTTGTATAATTAGGTTTGATGGGTCAGCATCCGTTACAAATGCAACTGCCCCAAAGATGTCCCACCTACCCCACCCATTTCTCCTGATGTATGCCAGTGGTTTAAACCACTTGAAAGCAGTGTTAAAACAAGAGAGCCAAGGTGGATGTAGAGTTGGGTAGTGGTATGTGTGGATAAGGTGGAGTGCCATCTGGTCAGCACAACTGTAACTGAGGGAGTCAGTGATATGGTTGAGCAGTACAGATGGCCAACTGGCCATTGAAAAACATTACACCCAGGTTGGCAGCTGTTCCTTTATTTCCTGCTCTTGACCTTTTCGATAGGTGTTAACGTTCCAGAATAGCCCTTTAATCATATTGGTCTGCTGAAAACTACAGAACTAAGCACCTGTATTTTCTGTTTTTATAAGCTTTGGTGCCTTTTACTGTTTACCCTGTCAGGAAGGTGAGCAGACATTTTGATCATATGCCCAAAAGCAGATCATGTTCTTGTACTTCAGCACTACCACTTCCTTTGCGATATATAGAGTGGACTGCCTACAAAGGATTCCCACAGAAATGGGACTCTTGGGAGGCTTTTTGTTTCAATTGACAGAAATGTGAGGTTTCCTGTTGAATCGTATATGTGGTGAAAGCTTTAAGTGCACATTCATGTATTTGTCATGGGCCAAGTGTTTCTCCTTCTTTTCCATATTTTTAGTTCTTTCTGCTGACAATTCTCTCTCTCTCTCTCTCTCTCTCTCTCTCTCTCTCTCTCTCTCTCGCACTCCTTCAGCGTCTAACCCATGTGAAGAGAATGATGGGCGTGGCCCGTGCTCACACATGTGTCTCATCAATTACAACCGTACTGCGTCCTGCACCTGTCCACACCTCATGAAGCTTTCCCCCAACAAACAATCTTGCTTCGGTGAGTGGGACGGCCGTCTTCAATCTTTTAACACACCTGTATCTATCCTTTTCATTATCAAAGTCACAAAAAAGGGACTTTGTGCACAATCACATAAAAAATAACCATTATTTAATTGGCACTTGGGATTATGATTTGGGATAAATATCAGCATTTGCATGTCATATGTTACATCCATAACAATATCTGATTTTAAAGGTCAACCACTTCACAAATCAGTGGTAGCCATTGATATTTCTCTCCCCATCTGATTTTTCCATAGTGTTGAAAAGATTCCTCCTGTACGTCAGGCGGTCAGAGATCCGTGGGGTGGATATTGACAACCCTTACATGAACGTCATGACAGCACTGACCATCCCAGACATCGATGACGTCACAGTTGTGGATTACAATGCCCAGGAGGAGAGGATCTACTGGGCGGATGTGAAAACACAGACCATCAAACGGGCCTTCATCAACGGCACCCGGCTGGAGACTGTCATCTCTGGAGGTAGATACTGGCTCAATCCCACATTTTGACCAGGGTCCATATGGCTCTGGTCAAAGGTAGTGCACTATGTAGGGAATAGGGTGCCACTAGGGACGCACCCACTGTCTGTTCTTTATAAGTGTGTAACTCAGAGAGATAATAATGTAACAGAGGTGGATGAGTCATGATGACTAACCGTGATGACTCGTGTAAGCTCTCCCAAGCTAATTCCCAGGCTTTAGCTCAGTTGGCTAACACAGTCTTGTGGTATGCAGAAACTACGGCTACAATACTTTATAGACCTTTCAATAACGTAGTGCCAGTGTCTGCCACTCATTTCATTAACATGATGGACATTTACATTTTCTGATTGGCGTTGAAAAGGGATGAAAGACTCAGTGAAGACAACGGCACATCCGGAACTAACTTCTGCAATTATTGTTTGTTTTGTTGTGTCTGAAAGACTTTGATTGGAATCTCTGTTTTGCCTAATTGTATCACATGAAAGCACGTCGTCAAAGCAAGAACGACAATTGCTGTTTTTCAAGAAGTGTCTCCTCTCTCCTGTCATCCTAATTCCCGTTCTTGAAATTTGTGCCGGAGATATAATTAATGACCCCTGATAAAGAACAGAACAAAAACCTGCCTGCATAAGCTTTTTGACACATTCTATTATGTTTACTATCGCTGTATTTTTCAAATAGTGTTTTATACCAATGTTTTCGTACATGTTTGCTGTCCCAAGGTCTGCAGAAGTATCTGTCTAACTCATGACCCCTGTGACTCCATGTAAAACACATCGTTGGATGCCTGATTGACAGCCTTCCTCTCGTTATTTTCCCTCAGATATACTAAACTGCCGTGGGCTGGCTCTAGATTGGCTCTCTAGGAACTTATACTGGCTCAGCTCAGAGAATGACGAGTCTCAAATCAATGTCGCCCGCCTGGATGGGTCCCTGAAGACTTCTGTCATTCATGGGATTGATAAACCAAGGTGCCTTGTCGTGCACCCCGCCAAGGGGTAAGTAGATTAAACACCACGGCATCTGTGTATTTCACTACTATCTTCCGGGACTCAACATCAACGTGGTATTAGGAAATCTTCATTTTGTTGGAAGAAAAACAAAAACCTTCCAAGGTAGACAAGACACTTTGACATGTTTTTATAACAGTGAATTCCCATGCTTCTCTCATGAAAAGAAAACTTGTTCATAGAATTTGTAGCAATTATTCAGTGGAAATATATAGCTTGTATACAATTTAGTTGCACAGTATCAACATGAATAAAGTGAGCAGCTCTCACGAACTACAACTAAATTGAACAAATTCATTAAGAACTATAGAATAAGGAAATTATTATAAAGTATAACTGTAAAAATGTAATGTAATGTCTGTGTAATTTTGTTATTTCACATTAGGAAAATCTACTGGACAGATGGCAACACAATAAACATAGCCAACATGGATGGGAGCAACAGCAAGGTCCTTCACCAGAACCAACGGGAACCAGTCGGTCAGTTGAACATTATAGCTCTGTTTGTTCAGACTGTGGAACACTACTGCCTGTTCCAACACTATATGATTCCAACATTCTATATCATGGGACAGATTCAGAGGAGCAGTCCAACAACCAGCTGGCGGTATCTACCCTGTCCACTGTATGGTGTTCATTTTAGGACATCCCTATTCCCTATGAGGAGGCCAGGGCTACTTTGTATGTCGTAGGGAGTAGGGATGTCCTAAAATGAACACCGTTCAGTCACGTCTCCTCATAATGAGCACTAGGTGCATTTGTTGTGTATTTCCAAAGATACAAAGATAGCATCTTTCCAAATGGTAGGGGTTGAAGTCATTTGCTACACTTGACCTAACTGAAAACCTCTTCTGCTGCCATACACAGTTGTTCAACCTGAACTTCTACCGTATACTCAGATGATACAAGCTTCAGTGCACAATTGTTCATCTGCAGGTTCACGCCTCAAGCAGCGTGTTCTCACAGCACAGGCAGACCTACAAGGTCAAGTCTTCACTTTCTCAGATAAACACAGTACCGTTGTCTTCACTGTGTCTCAGTCAGGTAGGGTTGGTAGGCCCTGTCAGAAATATAAATTGCCAGCGTGCTATATACATCACATGACTTCATTGATGATGATGGGCCGGACCTGGGGACGGTGGTAAATTAATGATGTGTTGTGAATGTGAATCTGCCATCCATAATCTACACCAGGCGCGCACACACACACACAAACACACACCGTGGGAGACCGAGAGCTGTCCACAAACACAATTGAAGTAGCCCCCAGTTGCCACCATCAATAGTGCCATTCTGTCAAATCCCATCATGTCTGCTAGAGAATGGATTTAAAAAGGAAGGAGTCACTCTCTGGTCAAATGATTTATAATGTCAAGTGGAGGTCATAGAGATATCCCAGGCAGGCTGCAATGAATCATTCCAACAACCTCACAGACACATGCGCCCATGACACATGCACACACACACAGGCACACACACAAACAAACACACGTGCGTGCACGTGGACACATGACACATGCACATACACGCAGGCACACACACAAACAAACACACGTGCGCGCACATGCACCCATGACACATGCACACACACACGCAGGCACACACACACTCGCAAACACACACATGTGCACGCTCACACTTACACTCACTCCTATAGATACACACATAGTCCTACATCCATACTTTCACATATGGAGTCACATCCCAGGCTACAAAAAAGATTGCAACAATCTCACACTCACCCCAACAGACACATACAGTGCTATGAAAAAGTATTTGCCCCCTTTCTAATTTTCTCTACTTTTGCATATTTGTGATACTGAATGTTATCAGATCTTCAACCAAAACCTAATATTAGATAAAGGGAACATAAGTGAACAAATAACACAACAATTACATATTTATTTCATAAACAAAGTTATGCAACACCCAATTCCCCTGTGTGAAAAAGTAATTGCCCCCTTACACTCAATAACTGGTTGTGCCACCTTTAGCTGCAATGACTCCAACCAAATGAATTTTTGCCCACTCTTCCATGCAGAACTGCTTTAACTGCTTTGTCCTCCCGAGTGGCGCAGTGGTCTAAGGCACTGCATCGCAGTGCAAGCTGTGCCACTAGGAATCCAGGGTCTGTCGTAGCCGGCCGCGACCGGGAGACCCATGGGGCGGCGCACAATTGGCCCAGCGTCGTCCAGGGTAGGGGATGGAATGGCCGGCAGGGATGTAGCTCAGTTGGTAGAGCATGGCGTTTGCAACGCCAGGGTTGTGGGTTCGATTCCCACGGGGGGCCAGCATGAAAAATAAAATCATAAAAAATAAAATACAAAGAATGTAAACACTCACTAACTGTAAGTCGCCAGGCATAACTGGAACCATGTCGTCCAAAAAAATAATTTTGAATCATCTGTCCATAGAACGTTCTTCCAAGAGTCTTGATGATCATCCAGGTGCTTTTTGGCAAGCTTTAGTCAACTTTTTGGACGAGATGGGTCCCATTATGCCTGGCGAAAACCAAACACTGCATTCCACAGTAAGAACATCATACCAAAGGTCAAGCATGGTGGTGGTGGTGTGATGGTTTGGGGATGCTTTGCTGCCTCAGGACCTTGATGACTTGCCTTAATAGAGGGAACCATGAATTCTGCTCTGTATCAGAGAATTCTACAGGAGAATGTCAGACCATCCATCTGTGAGCTGAAGCTGAAGCGCAGCTGGGTCATGCAGCAAGACAATGATCCAAAACACACTATAAAGTCTACATGAAAATTGCTAAAAAGCAACACATTTGAAGTTTTGGAATGGCCTAGTCAAAGTCCAGACCTAATCCCAATTCAGATGTTGTGGCAGGACTTGAAACAAGCAGTTCATGCTTGAAAACCCACACATCACTGAGTTAAAGCAGTTCTGCATGGAAGAGTGGGCCAAAATTCCTCCACAGCGACGTGAGAGACTGATCAACAACTACAGGAAGCATTTGGTTGGAGTCATTGCAGCTAAAGGTGGCACAACCAGTTATTGAGTGTAAGGGGGCAATTACTTTTTCACACAGGGGAATTGGGTGTTGCATAACTTTGTTTATGAAATAAATATGTAATTGTTGTGTTATTTGTTCACTTATGTTCCCTTTATCTAATATTAGGTTTTGGTTGAAGATCTGATAACATTCAGTATCACAAATATGCAAAAGTAGAGAAAATTAGAAAGGGGGCAAATACTTTTTCATAGCACTGTATTATACAAACTGTACATTCAAACAACCATAGTACCTCTAATACTAGATGCATCTAGTATATGTGTACATTTGACTGATTGCCATCATGCGGACTAAGTCATTAAATATTTGACATGTGATGACGTTATTGCAACCAGTTTTTCCCACTTGGGTGGGCTTTACCATATCTGACACAATGATCTGGCTTAAAAAAGAAAATGCATCATATAGTCACATATAGGTTTTACACCTATTATTAACCCCCTGTCATTCTTCTCCGCCAGGTCTCTCTATAGACTACACAGCCAACAAGCTGTACTGGATCAGCTCTGGTAATGGCACTATCAACAGGTGCAATGTGGACGGTAGTGCACTGGAGGTGCTGGAGAGCATGAAGAGGGAGCTAACCAAAGCCTCGGCCCTGGCTGTTATGGGTGAGTTGTGGCTAGTTTAAAACGTATTGTACCCACATCCAATGACTTGCAGGTGCTGGGTACAAAAAACTATTGACATAAAGAGTAGATACACTGATGAATGCTCCCTCTGTTGTATTGTAAAACGTTTGGACCTGAAGGTCTTCATCAGGCTTGAATAGTGGAGCATGTCAGCGAGTGCATCAGATTCCCATCATGGATTAAGGGAGAAAGGGAGGATTAGGGCCTAGGTCTGTACATGTTGCTAGTTAAGTGGCTCCTGGATGAGGCCATTTAACCAGTGCTGTGGAATGACTGTGACAGTTCTGCTTCACTCTGTGTGAAATTGTCTGGGCATTAGATAATTAAACCACTGGCTGGAGCTGCATGTTGATTGATGATTGATTCTTTTTGTAATGAAAATGGATGTGGATGCCCATAGTGGAGTGTTGTTGCTTTGTATCAGTGCTGGATCTAATATGTTGGACATTATTACTCCGACATGGTGCTTCTTTTCAATAAGATGGCATTTCTTTCTCAAGACTATTTGTTTGTTTGTGCCATTGCACCATACATAATACAAAGACTCACACATGACTGAACTGATTCTAACACTTGGTCACACTTTAATGCAAAAGCCTATGTAGGTCACAGTCGAGTCTAAGGTGAAACGTTTGAAATCTGTGAATGAAACTTTTTCAATAAATACATAGTGGGAGTAGAAACAATATAAAGTTATCATTCTCTATTCTTTTCCCTCCACTGGTAACTAGTCAGCCTCATGGTAGGGCTTAAAACGAAGAGGAACGTTAAGTTTGGCCTCAGAGGATGAAAAAAGATATATGCCAAACGTCAAAGTAGAGGTTGTTAATGTAATTGATTTAAGACCAGATGGAAAGGGAAAAGTAAGACCACAGTGCATAAGACATTTAATTCAGCGCACAGCATCTGGCTTCAAAATTGCATTACTCTCACTACACCATTTTGGATTCAGGATACACATTTTAAATAACTACACGTCCTAACAGTTACAATCTGGACAATTGGGAGGAAGCTTCTTGCTGTACGAAGATACATGTCTGTTTGCCAGGAGTGGTAATGAGAAGCAGTGACAGAAGGTTGCTGTTTTAACTTGGTGTTGACGGTCAGAAACATTGTCAAAGAAAGATTTGCTGTCCTTTGATGCACCTTTGATTTCTCAGCAAACGAACAAGCGTGCCTCTCTCTCGCTGCAAGTTTATAAAGACTAATTAGGCGGTCAGAAAGTAAAGAAACAACTATTGAAGTTAGCTACTTTATAGTGTCTACTTAGAGTCCGGAGGTATGGAGGTTGGAACGACTGTGACAATGCATTTACTTCAGTATATATCTTTTTAAGTTCGCAACTTACGACCATTTTTTTGTTTTATTTTATGGAGGAAGCACAGTAAAGTAAAATGTTCTTGCTGTTAAAATTGAGACTTTATCGCATTCCACAAAATGTGAGCCGGAATGCAAGGCGACAAAGACTAATGACTAAGTTTGAAAGCAGTAGAAGGTTACAGTAGAACAGTGGAATGATGTGTTCACAACAAACCATCTATCATACTTAATGAAAGTTTGGTTGTATTGTGGAAATTATTTTCATTGCTTTGAGTGGCATATTTATATTCTGCCAAAGATAGAGAACGATTGTGCAGTGGTTTTGTATTTATGTTGGATATTGGAAAGGAAGTATGTGTGTGTGTGTGTGTGTGTGTGTGTGTGTGTGTGTGTGTGTGTGTGTGTGTGTGTGTGTGTGTGTGTGTGTGTGTGTGTGTGTGTGTGTGTGTGTGTGTGGATGTGTTTAACTATACTTGTGGGGACCAGAAGTCGCCAGAAGAATAGTAAACAAATAAAAATGTAACCAACTGGGGACATTTTGTTAGTCCCCACAAGGTCAAATGCTATTTCTAGGGGCTTTAGGGAAGAGTGTGTGTGTGCGTGCGTGAAACGTGTTTGTAAAACTGTCACTAACCTCTGTTCATAACTCTTAGTTCATAATACCAATTATCATAAAAATGTCAAGGTATGATATTTATGAGCTTACTAATGAGAAGAGTGGCCAAACAGGTCAGACTAATGTTTTGCAATGGCAATACAAAACGTAGATGCATGAAGAATATCTTACACAGTAGCTTTGTGACTTTTCAAATTATAACCCATGACCATGGAATTGCAAATATTGTGTTTGAATATATTTTCCTGTCCAATTTAAAGCTATTCGTTCAAATTTAAAATCAACCCAAAATAACCAACAAACCGAACAGACACAACAAACATAGTCAAAACCAAATACAGTAGGGTCATATAAAGAGATCCAACCCATGATCAATAAAACTAATAAAAAATAAAGAGTAAATATGAGTTAAGGTGTATGTCTTTTTATCGCTATGTAAGCCTAATGGATATTTGCTTTGATATTGAAATAATGTTCAGTACTTAGGCGAGGTTTTAGCTGTAAACTATAAACATATCCTGCTGAGAATGTTTTTGCATCAAGTACATACAGTATAGGTTATTTACAGCTGTGGGATTGAAGAAAGGCTGTGATGTTATTTCAAGAAAATTACATTGTGTCCAAATATGATCTGTTGATGACATTTCCTAGTGAAAAGCATATCAACTTTTTCCCCAGTGAATCATCTTTAAAGGTGAATGACAGATGTCTGCTCTTCATCTGTAGTTCAGTCCATGGTGTGGAATGAATGTTTGGATTTATTCTCCAGCCAACTCTCAACTCCAAAGCTTTCATTTAAAAATCCATACCCAGTTTCCTCTTGGAAAGGACCCACATTTATTGAATGTAGAATAATCTGTTGAGATCTATAATTAAATTGACGCTGTGGTATCCATCAGTTTCAGTAATATTGTTTGCTTTTTCATATGTTCTTGATTATATACTGTACACCATCTGTTCCGAAGGCACATTTCTTATTAGATACTGTTAGCTTTATTTGCTTGCTAGTGTTATGGGCTTGTGTGTTTTAGTATGGAAAGCTGTATATTTATGTAATTGTTTTATATCAATAATTTAATTTAGATGTCATTTTTTAATATATTTTTTGCACAATATAATAAAATCCCCCCCCAAAATTATATCAATAATTCCCCATAGGATTCAATGGAGAAACACATTTTTAATATCGATAATTATTATTTTTATATCAATAATTATATTATAAATGTCGAATATTTAGCATTATTAAGATGTAAACCAGTCAGCTTCTAGTGCAATGAATGCCAATGAAGAGGAGGGTGGAGAGAGCACTGAGAGAGTCTTTATATTTTGTTGCCTGAAAATTAAATTAAATAATTTATTCAATTTTTTAAAAATCCTACCGATATACACACGCTACTCCATATTTCTACAGTGAAAGAAAAATTGCATAAATTTGTACAAATTAATACAAATAAATCAACAAAAATATATTGTTTGCGTATTGTATGTCTTCACACCCCATAGTTCAGAGGTGGTACCACAGGTCCCAGAGTGGTGTGGTGGAATTCTGGGGCCCATCATATTTCCTGATCTGGTAACCTGACCGGGTAAAACTCTGGACCTTATATGGTATGACGTGAGTAATCTGTTGTAAAAACGTTTAATATGGATTATGATGGGACCAGAGTTTTTCTAATCAGGTCACATGGTATAAAAAAACTCCTAGATGAAAACCCTGTCAAACTGCAGCAACCTTTTACTTGTTCATATGAATTACATGTTAAAAAAGAACTAGGGGGTTTCCTATACACAGAGAAAGCAACATGATTGGACAATAAAACTCACAGGGCTGAGCTTGCTTTTGCTGCTTTGCATCATAGTCCTGCCCTATGCAACTGTTGGACTAATTAAAATTAGTATTTCAGCTACTGTGTTTATTGATTCATTCCAGTTAATCATTTTGTATTTAAAAGTATAGGTTTGAATATAAACCAAATCTGATCCGATTCACATTTTCTCACAAACAAATGGGCTATAAATGCACAATGTTACCGCTTCATTTACCCTGGCCAGAGGGACAGGCCGCATATTAGGCTAGACTATGCAACTGCTGTTAGTAGCCTACAGTTGATCAGACTGAAACATAGTCTTGTTTCCATGCAGTACAGCATGTCAGATCATTCATGTTTAGGTGTATAGGCGGCTACATTTATGAATGAGTTTTTGCTTGTGTCTGGAGTGATGTTTTATCACGGTTGCTAAATAAATACCAGAGGAGAGTGGAGAGCGCACATTCTGCTTTGTACATTGTGCCCATAGAGAATGATAGAGGCCTCTAGTGACCAAAAGGCCATTTTAGCATGGGCAGCACCATTGAGGACTTCCACCATTTTAATATAGTCAACTGGGTGGGATTTCCAACTTCATTGGCTGATCCCTCCTGATGACCCTGTTGGAGTCATGTCCAACCATGTCATTAGGAGGGATCAGCCAATCGTGAAGAAGAAAATTGACTACTTAAAAAAATTATTTTAAGGCAGCAAAATGTGAAGACTGTGCAAAGGGTGTGTAGACTTTCACTAGCGACTGTATGTAGGAGCATGCAAATGTAATCCCGCCCCCATGAAGGTCATTATAATGTGCACATTTTAATTATAGATATCAAAAACTGGAATTATTGATATCGATTCATATTTTATTTTAATATTTTTTGTTGTTGAATTATTAGTATCAAAAATGTAATTATTGATATACAAAAATACAATTAATATATGTGAAAACTGCTTTCCATAGTCTCTGCTCCATTGTGAATTAGCTAATCAAAGTTATTGAACGCTGATTAAACAACAGTTCCTTCCTGTAGCGGAGGCCTTTGGTCTGCCTTGTGTTAATCAATGAAAGGCTGTATTTGTAGTGGTTAGGCTTGTTCTCAACCGTCAGCCTGTGTCAATTAAGAGAGATTGAGATATAACAGGGAGCTGACCTGGATCTATTGCCCCCCGTGTGTGTGTGTGCTGCTGCTGCTGCATGACAAACGCCATTATGAGAATGTTCAGTTGAAGTATTAAAACAGCATGTTGAGACTCGAAACTAAAAGTGTCAGAATGAGTAGCAAAATTATTCTAGTCGTCGATGGAGCTATCGGGTGTTTTGAAGAGCTTAATCACAACAAATGGCAATTCCCCCAAAATGTCAACAATTGCATGTTTTTTGCCCAATCACTGATGCATCCTGATGATTGCCAAGAACAGTTGTGAATGGAGGTAATGAAAGCAGTGTGTGTGACACCAGGTTGTGTGACGAGGTGGTGTTGAAGGAGTCAGGCGCAGAAGGGTAAATCACAGAATAACAGGCTTTAATCCACAAAATACAGGTTTACGCAGAACTGCGTCAAACACACTCCAGGGCACAAAACAGGTGCACTGGAAAATACAAGGCACACAGGAAAATACTCCCGTCTAACAAAATTCACGAGCTCCACCGAGCTTCACTAACCTTCACAATAAACAATCACCCACAAGGACAAGGGGGCAGAGGGAACACTTATACACAGACTAATTAGGGGATTAGAACCAGGTGTGTGTGATAACGAGAAAAGACAATTGTGATGATGATTGGGGCGGCAGTGGTTAGTACTCCGGTCACGACGAACGCCGAAGCCTGCCCGAACAAGGAGGGGAGGCAGCCTCGGCCGAAGTCGTGACAGGTTGATCCATTCAACTCCTGAAGATACGTGCTACTGTTTTTCGCTGGGCTAGACTGAGATGTGAGGGACTGTGTTTAGAAGTTGTGTATGTGTTACGTAAGGTGTTTAGACGGTGTGGGTGATCCATCCATCAGCCTCAACCCAGTGGTTGAGGTTTAAATTAAATACGATGAGCAACAACCAAGCAATCACCACTACCCACTGGCCCCAGTGGCAACAAATGAATGCAGAAAGCACAGCTAATCTGGACTAGGTGATCCAGAGGGTCAACTGTTTGGGAAGCAGCATGTAGGCTGTCAGTCTCACTCAAAGCAATTTGGCTGATTCCAGAAAATGAGTTTTACTTTCCTTTTTAATGTTGACTTTCGTCCCAAAGCTATTACACTGCACTGTAGTGGGTTCCTTCCTTCTCTGCTTTACAACAACTGAGATTTAGGCTACATTTAGAAAGTGATTGTAAATAGGTAACATCTTACTTCATTATAGTCTGTGGTCAGATATGATAAAGGATAAACACAACATTTCCATCTGTTTTTGATGAGGAGGTTTTGGAGGAGTGGATGATGTTGATAAAAAGACAAATTTTTCGATTCTTCCTCAATTTGAAGGCTTAACTGCTTTATGGGCAAATCTGCCTTTTAGACACTGCTAGGGTGCAATCATAGTCATCTAGCAGTTTCCCTGCTGACAATAGTTATTCATTTGCAGAACTGAGCAATAAACACAAAAAATAGCACCAATAGATTTAAAGCAGACAATCAATTGTCACAGCTCTGCAATTTATTATAAAAATACACAATTATAAGAAATAATTGTAAATAAAAGAAACATATATTTTTGAAAGTAATTTTTCTGTTGGAGCACCTCCACTGTCTGCGACTGCAAAATGCAATACCACATCTGTGTATAACCACTTCAATTCTCATACATTGAGAAAGATGTACTGAATCTTTGTTGATAATGGCAGTTATAATAAATATAAAAGTATAGTCCCTCTGCTAACTTCAGAACACATTTCGTTCATAGATCACTTTTCAGATTGGGAAAGTTGGCCAATATTTATTCTAGGTACACCACTGTGGCCCTTTCAGCAGTTCACAGTGTTAGGTGAGCTTGGTTGCAGCTGTTCAGTGAGGTTCATTGCACTCCACTGGGTTTTTGAATGGAAAACCCTTGTCACGTCTGAGGCAAGGCAACTGCTCTAGTCCAGTCTGAGGCCAATAGTGAGCGTCACTAGATTTCACCAGCGGGTGCTGGGATAGCTCCACTCCTAAATGGGATGCATACACACCACAGGAGGCTGCTGAGGGGAGAACAACTCATAATAATAGCCAGAACGGAGCAAATGGAATGGCATCACACACCTGCAAACCATGTGTTTGCTGTATTTGGTACCATTCCACTGATTCCACTCCAGTCATTACCACGAGCCCGTTCTCCCCAATTAAGTTGGCACCAACCTCCTGTGATACACACACAGACACACACTCCAAACATGGACACATCACTCTCCAAACTCATGACACAAGTCTCCTCTCCTTAACCACTTCTCCTGCTCAGAAGCACTTAGCAATGAACAATACCAGGCAGGTACTCTACAGTCTACAACAGTGGAGTAGGTCCACTCAAACATGGAGATCAACAAACACGTACCTGTGTGTAGTAGAGGCTCAGGATAGAGTATTTTGGGTCAACAACACTACTGGTTTATTTTTGGGGATTTCACTACATGAAATGTTACATCATCAGTAGCCTATTACATTGTCAGAACTCATATATTCCAGGTTTCATGCATGCAATATATCTAGGTCTCCCTTGTAAAAGAGGTCTGTTGATCTCAATGGGACTTCCTGAATAAATAAAGGTTAAATAACACAATAACAATTCAGACAGATAAGTTGATATGGTGATAATGTGGTTTCTAAGGACATTTCCTTGTTTCAGGTAACAAACTGTGGTGGGCCGACGATGATTCAGCCCATCTGGGGACAGTGAACAAGAGAGACGGACGGAATCCTGTGGTTCTGAGGAATAAGACTAGCGGAGTGGTTCACATGAAGGTCTACGACAGGGAGGGACAGAGAGGTAAGGAACACACGCACATTTATTTATGTACTTTTCAGTTCCATCTACTGACATCCAGAAATGTGACACCATGATGTACTACAGTACCTATAGTGCTCTGAATAACATTTCAAATGTTATCTTAGTAAAGATGTCCATGAAGCTAACAATGGTGTCCTATCTCCTTATTAATACACTATTCACCATGGCCTTTCCAGGAAGGAACCCGTGTCAGGTGAACAATGGAGGCTGCTCCCAGCTCTGCTTCCCCACGTCAGAGAACACCCGTAGCTGCTCCTGTACTGTGGGCTACAGCCTGCGCACCGACCGCATGTCCTGTGAGGGTAAGACAGCAAGTCTGCTCTAACTAAGTGTGCATCCCAAATAGCACCTTAATCCTAATATAGTGCACTACTTTGGACCAGAGCCCTATTGGCTCTATGGGCTGTTTGGAACACAACCTAAGTGGCCATGCAACAAATGCATTGAGCAGTTCAGACTCCCTAGCATCAGAGTAACCACAAGGTCTGTGACATGAATTCGCTGTTGCTAATGAAATACTATATAAACCTCTGTAATCATACGAAAAAACATACTCAATATTACTGTGATAAATATACTCTATGCATATTTATTTACGGTATGTTAATCTTGGAATCCAGAACCACATATTGCGTACACACCATTAACATATTTATGTTAGGTCTGTCACAAGAGACTAACAGTATGTTACAGTAATGTAATAATTCCTCTCCTACTCTGTAGGCATTGAGTCATTTCTGATGTACTCCATCCATGAGGGGATCAGAGGGATCGCCTTGGACCCCAATGACAACATGGAGGCTCTGATGCCCATCACTGGGACCCTGTTCGCTGTGGGGGTGGACTTCCATGCAGGTAGGTACCACCAGGGCCCGTATTCACAAAGCGTCTCAGAGTAGGACTGCTGATCTAAGATCATAATAAATAAGAGTGGGGACACAGTCATTAAATACATCTCCTCAGTCAACAATTAAACCTACAGTTTAATTGATTTTATGACCCCTTTATATTGTTCCCTGCATGACGTCTTCCGCATTATACATGAAACTTACTCCAAATGGCAGTTTGTAATCAAGAGAAAAATGGCGAGAGAGAGGGAGAATTATAGAAAGATAGAGAGAGGCAAAAAAAATTAGAGCGACCTTTATTGTAGTATTCTCTCCAACCCGGTTGAATAATGGTTAGTGGTGCTGTTGAGGGCTGCACAGATGAAAGAGTAATAAGTCCATGTTAGTAGAGATTCATGAGAAACACCAACCATTTCTCTACATGCCCCTGAACCAGGCATGACACAAAGCAATTCCCAAGATATTGTATCAAATGAAGGTAACAAGGAAATGGTAATGCATTAACCCAATGGCTTGTGCTGGCATTTGTCATATAATGGGGTTTTCGCTTGCATAATTCATGTTCTAAATATGGTGGATTTATTACACTGACAAGTGCTTGAACGTGCACTGTCGAATGAATAAACTAAGGGATAGTTATGCTTCATATACTGTATGTTGCCACGAGGCTCCTTGATGACAACAATCATATAGGCCTACTGGGAAAGAGAAGCTTTATCTAGCATGCACGCACAGTAGCACTGTAAGTGTTGCATAAAACCTTTGTTTACAAAAACATCACATGATTTAGAGATAAGAGTGGAGGGGAAAGATGTTACCTGCCCAAATATGATAGAATAGGATCCCACTGGTCAAAAACTGGTTGAATCAACGTTGTTTCAATGCAGTTTGTCAAAATATTGTGACGTGGAATCAACGTGGAAAATACATTGGATTTGAAAAAAGTAATCAACTGTTGTTTTGAGGGTGCAATTTCAACCACAGGATAGTGTCATCATGTTAACCACATTTCAACATAGACAAACTTTGTATAAAATATGTTGAATTTGTACCTTTAAAACATTGTCAGATCTTCAATGTTATATCCACTATCAGAAAAAAAAACTATAGGCTGGGCAGCACCTCCTACTGGATAATTTATTTATCTACAGCTACCCTGCTTAGTTAGCTATGATATTTGTCACTAAATATTACCAATGTGCTATCATGAGAATGATTGTTGAGAGATCCCCACTTAAAAACTAAATAGTGCAGATTCACTGTTACCAGAGCAAATGAAATGTGACTATACTTTATCACTCATATATTAATAATAAATTATGTTATTTAGGCCTATATAGCATTTGCAAAGTCATCAACAGCTATTATTATGATTTAACCCAGAATTCTACTAAAAATAGACAATACAATAGGCCTAGTGTTTCAAGCTCTGATTAATTTCAAATGAATTGATATTTAGTGATATTGTGTTTGGTTGTCAACGCAACCAAATATCAACATTTGAAGGAGTTGTATCTTCTGCTTGGATAGTTCCATCTGTGCCACTGACATAACCTGGCTTTAATTCAATTAAGAATTGATATGTTGGATTCACGTCTCCATCTCAACCAAAATCGAAGTAAAAAAATAGTACTAAATTAAACTTTATTTAAAGTGAATTAAAGTTTTATTTTATTTAGTCCTATTCTTTGACTTATATTTTTGGTTGAGATGGAGACATGAATCCAACAAATCAATTATTAATTTGTAGACAAACTGGAATTAAAATCAGGTTACTTCTCCTTTAAATGTTGATATTTGGTTGTGTTGTCGACCAAACACAATCCAATATTACTTATAGCCTAAAGTTAAGGCCATCTTCCAAACTAATATAATATTCAATCTTAAAATGAGTAACATGGCCACATTGAGGTTACTGTAACTATAAAATGTATTTTTATGTAATCATATAAAGCGTGCATGTTCAAGATAGCATGCATAGGTCGTTGCAGGTCTGTGGAGATCTTCACAATTGCTGTAATAATAATCGGCATTGATCACTTGCACCATGTACTTTTAATGTAATCTCAACTGCAATCCAGGTCATTTGGTTGTGCTATTACATGAAGCACATTGAGAACACATTCATCTGTTGTATAAATAAACAATATATCTGACATTGTAGTCCCATTTGAACTTTTTGCTGTGCTTTTAAATGGTTGACATGAAAGCTCAGTGATAGACATTTGGGTGACAACTAAACCCAAAATCTGACATTGTTTTTCCATTGGAATTTGGTTGTGCTTTTAGATGGTTGAAAGCCTAGTGATAACACATAGGAAATTCAACAAACTTTTGGCTTTCTTTTTGAGTGGGTGAATATAGGTTGTAACCTCATTGATCAACGTCTCAACCAAATATTACCCAATTATCCACATTGAAATGATGTGGTGTGCCCAGTGGGATGAAGGTATGGCAGAAAATAAGTGTTGCAAGGCAGCACTTCCCACAGTATGGAAAGCTCAAAGACAATTAATGTCAGAAATGTCTCAGAGACCCTGCATGTCAATGGTAATCTTGATATGCGACAGCTTGCATTTTAGGAAATTATGAAACTAAAAACTTAACTTTAGCTAAAATTGGTTTTAGTCTTATGTATGCATAAGGTCTTAGTTGCCCTCCCCTTTGTTGCTGTTAAACAGGTGAAGATGCAAACATCCAGCTAAGCACAGAGTCAGCCAGCAACAGCAGCAGCGGTGGATAGCTCACACATACAATTTGCATATAATTATGAGGCAGGTCGTTGGTGCATAAAAAAGATGAAAGCCTTCCAGCTGGATCCTGTCACATGTAAGATATGTGTTAACGGAGTGTGAATTCTGTATAAACAGGAGGGTGCAAATAAACACATAATGCTGCCTATCCTCCCGACAACCTGGGCCCACTGAACTGACAGGCAAATAACCAAATGTACTTAAGGCTTTAAGGCTGGACTCGGAAAAGAATGACTTCGTATTTCATCCTGTCGTATATGAAATAGAGTTATAATCTGAAAGGATCATAACATTTTAGATGCTATGTTTTGCATATGCAATTTATTTTCCAATAAAACCTGGAATACAATAGCCTTTTAATGTCCCGGTGTCAACAAGGAAATAAGGTCTGAATGGATATGTGAACAATACTCATAATTTATATCCCCATTTTGTGAAATGGAGCATGTAGTTGTAATATTAAGAAGATGACTTCCTTAAAAAAACAGTTATATTAAGAAGGAGGCTATGTTATGTGCCTACCTTTTCCACAATAGTACAAAAAGATCAGGTCCACACTCTTGGAATTTAGGTGAAAATTATTACTGACGAGCTCAAGTCTACGCACGACTACTAAAGAATACCAAAAGTTTGCAGTCTACGCACCAACTAATATACTGTAGAATATTACGAGTGTGCAGTTATTTTCCTTACTTTGTTTCTTACCTTTCCACAGGTAATGACACAGTGTACTGGACAGACATGGGCCTGAACACAATCTCCAGAGCCAAGAGGGATCAGACCTGGAGGGAGGACATCATTACCACGGGCATCAGCAGGGTAGAGGGCATCGCAGTGGACTGGATTGCTGGTCAGTATCGTCTTCTGTAAAATGTACAAAATGTCTTCTTACTTTAAGTGGTCCTATGTGGATATACAGTACCCCCATCAAACATTTCCTGAGATTTTATCTCGATGAGACTAACCTGTATAAATAAAGGTATGCATTAAAACTATTGAGTCAAATTGATAAATTACACAAGTCTTCAAATGACATTTCTCATGTTGTGAATAATCTCCTTAGTTACTGATTAGTAAGAGTAACACTGTCCGTTATACAACTGTTCTTTGTACAACTCTAATACCGGTATCTTTGTGTTCCTCCCACAGGTAACCTTTACTGGACAGACCATGGTTTCAACCTCATAGAGATTGCCCGTCTTAGTGGTGCCTACCGTTCTGTAGTCATCTCCGAGGGACTCGACCAACCCAGAGCCATTGCTGTTCATCCACAGAAAGGGTATGTGTGTGTGTGTGTGTGCGTGCGTGCACGCCTGCATGTGTGTATGAAAGATGAATGGGTAACAGACAGACAGTCACTAAGAAGAGATAAAGTTGAAAATGGACAGAGGAAATATAAGTGTATTTGACCAGCAGGGAGTGAAATGACTCAGACAGCCTTGACCACCTCCAGAAAGAGATCAAGATGTTGCTCGATAATAATCACTGGGGACATACTGCTGTTTCTGGACTGGAAATAGATCATGTCATTAGGCTTACTAGTAGGAACATGTCCCCTTGCAGTGATGTTTGTTGTCATGACTGACCTATGTGAAGTTGTTTAGCAGTTGTAGGTATTGTGTGCAGTGCAGTATGATTCATTTTGAGTATGCCACTAAACTTTCATGATCTGGTGTTGACACGGCGTGAAATGCCTACTGTAAGAAGAGCTTTGTGGTGAACTAAAGTGAAACAATATATGATTTCACTTGCATAGCCTCTGATAACTTTGGTATCACATTATATCACACAATTTGTCCTTTCAGATCTGTTCCAGTTGTCCAACCAGTTGGATGTCAATAATATTGCTGGGTTTGCCTTTCTTTCTTTCTTTCTTTCTTTCTTCCTTTCTTTCTTTCTTTCTTTCTTTCTTTCTTTCTTTCTTTCTTTCTTTCTTTCTTTCTTTCTTTCTTTCTTTCTTCCCCCCCCATCTATCTCAGGTATCTGTTCTGGACAGAATGGGGCCAGAGCCCCTGCATAGGTCGAGCCCGTCTAGACGGCTCAGATCAGGTCACCCTGGTCAACTCTGGCATTGCCTGGCCCAACGGGATCTCCATAGACTATGAGGTACAGTACCAGACACCTCCTGATCATTCATGTCCTATTAGCTCTGATCCATCCACCTCATCCTAAAGCAGTTTCATACCAGCATCCTATCCTCATCCTTCTTTGTGTGGATATAATGTACCCAATGTACCCCCATAAGAGGATAGGGGGATAGTATGGTGATGTGCATTTTCAAATTACTTTCCAGGAAAATAGATTATACTGGTGTGACGCCCGCACCGACAAGATAGAGAGGATCAACCTTGAGACGGGTGAGAGCAGGGAGATTGTACTGTCAGAGGCCAACGTAGACCTCTTCTCCGTGGCCGTGTTCGGAGCTTACATCTACTGGTCTGACAGGTAATTTATTATTTCCTTATATGCACACAGAGTGGGCTGTAAAGTCTGATAATCTAACCTGGTATTAACCCTTCATCTCAGAGGTCTCAGTGTGGAGAACCTCAGCTGAGTATTTTCACATGAGGGGTACCATATTTATGTAAATGTACTAGCATACCTCAATGTCATTATCAAGGGCAGATCCCTTTGCCTTTTGTCCAACGAGTTATCTTGAGTTATTTCATGCTTGCTTGATTATTTTCTGTATGATAAAGTGCAATTGATAAGTACTTTTAAGAATCAAATAATAATTAAAAAGAAAGTGTCATTGATTACTTTTTAAAACTTTTCTCTCTGTCCTCAGAGCTCACTCCAACGGTTCCATCCGGCGAGGCTTCAAAAGTGAAGCCAGCGAGGCAGTCACCATGAGAAGTGGTCTCGGGGTCAACCTGAAGGATGTGACAGTCTTCAATAGAGGCCGGGAGAAAGGTTAAGGTTTCAACTTAATGCTCCTTTTTGATTCTCACCCATCACCATCATCAGCAGCATTGTTTAATTTCCTAATCTACAGTATGTATTGGTCAAAATCAATTCGGAGACATCTAGCACAAGGGAAATACAAAACTACAGTTCATGTACAGTACTATACACAAGTGACCTATCTATCTATCTATCTATCTATCTATCTATCTATCTATCTATCTATCTATCTATCTATCTATCTATCTATCTATCTATCTATCTATCTATCTATCTATCTATCTATCTATCTATCTATCTATCTATCTATCTATCTATCTATCTATCTATCTATCTCACACTAGCACTTCTAATTTTGGCACTACAATAAAAATGATCATAACAATGACAACTTTATAACCATGAAACTAATGAGGGGAAAGTCATCTGAGGTAGAATAAGTCTTGAACACAGTGTTTGTCTCTGCCACAACAGGTACCAACCCATGTGCCAGGAGCAACGGGGGTTGTCAGCAGCTCTGCTTTCACCTGGGCAGCGGGCGTAGGACTTGTTCCTGTGCCCATGGCCACCTGGCAGAAGACGGCTTTGCCTGCGAGCGCTACGAGGGCTACCTGCTGTACTCTGAGAGAACCATACTGAAGAGTATCCACCTCTCAGACGAGAGCGACCTCAACTCACCCGTCCAGGCCTTTGAGAGGCCCGCCTACTTCAAGAACGTTATAGCGCTGACCTTTGATTACCGCCAGAAAACCGCTGGAGGGACCAATCGCATCTTCTTCAGCGACATCCATTTTGGGAATATCCAGAAGATTAATGACGACTGGACAGGACGAATGATCATAGCCGAAAGTGAGTGCTGTTTACTTTATGACACAAACACTGTCCAGTCATGCCAATAGTCTGTGATTGCGGCCCGCAATTCGGGGTGTTCCTGCATGTTGGCAGGAACCCCCCCTCGAGCATCCCATTGGTTCCTGCATGAACGCCCCTCCTCGAGCATCCCATTGGTTCCTGCATAAACGCCCCCCCATTGAGCACGCCATCTTCATGCTTGTGTGACTATTTTGATACTCTACATTTACCCTGATTGTCTATGCGATTAAAATGTGGGTCAAAAGGGAAAAAATGTATTATCTGAGCTTTTCAGAGGCAAAGGACACTGTCTACCAGTGTCCTAGCTAGCTAGCACCCAGTGTACTTCGCTAACGACTGCCGAACACCTGCCCTCGCTGCCGTTAACAGAACTGTGGGAAAACAGTGCCAACAGGCGGGGGCGAAGGACACTATCTACCGATGTCCTAGCTATCATTAGCTAGCTAGCTAGCTATCCCGCCTGCTGTGTACCGGAGTCCTAACTAGCTAGCACCCAGTGTCCTAAATGCCTGCCGAACACCTGCCCTTGCCGTCGTTAACAGAACTGCGGGAAAACAGTGCCTGACAGGCGGGGTGAAGAACACTGTCCACTGTTGTCCTAGCTAGCTGGCTACCGTTGTCGCCTCTTTTTCTGTGGGGTTTATTTCCGGTTGGCATCCAACGTTATGTTGCATTACCGCCACCTGCTGTACTGGAGCATCCCCGCCTCCCGCCTATGTACCGGAGTCCTAGCTAAAACATTTCTTGATTGGACTGAGAAAAACCCCTGGTGCAGAGGGTAACTTTTTTTTATTATAATTTTTTAACCTTTATTTAACTAGGAAAATCAGTTAAGAACAACATTTTATTTACAATGACGGCCTACCCTGTTGATGCTTGGCCAATTGTGCACTGCCCCATGGGACTCCCAACCACGGCCGGATTGTGATACAGCCTGGAATCGAACCGGGGTCTGTAGTGACGCCTCTAGCACTGAGATGCAGTGCCTCCCGCTGTGCCACTCCAGTCTGAAATGAGGAATTCAGACTAAATGTAAAAAATAAACATTGTGTAAGAATTGACTGTTAAACTTTAAAAGACTCACCCAATATAATTCCTACTTTAAGACGCTTGATATGGTCGTTTTGGGGAATGTACTTTGGTGGTTGTTACAGATGTTGTGCACAACATTTTTGGGAATGTTATGAGAACATTACAAGGATATTTAATTTAAAACATAAAAAAGGTGTTATTAAAAACATTATTTGAATGTTTTTGGGATATCATTCTAATGTTAGATAAAACACTATCTACAACTTAATCGGAATCTTAGCTAATTTTCTGGGAATGTTGGGCAGGGTGCTAAGTCAATGATGTGATATGAGGGTCCTACTGTATGATGTAAAATTAGGGTCTGCAGCCAGCCTCTCCTGGCTCTTAGCAGCCATTTGTGAAAAGCCATTTGTGGAGAATAAAGTGTCCGCGTCCTTGATGTATTGTGTGGCTTTAATGCATACTCCATCAAGTATAGAGTATTGTAATGGCCACGTCTATTCTTCTTGTCCTAAATGGGACCCATTTAACTGTCAAATAAGATGGTTACAATGGGGGATGTTTTTTAGGTCTTACTATTAATGGAGAAAATTACCCTGCTCTCATTTTCACCACATTCAGACCAAAACATAAATAAGTGGCCAGAGAGAGTGATACAAGGTATATTGACCACTCTGCCTAGCAGAGCAGCATTTGCAGCATTCACTACAAGATTAGCTAGCTAAGGTTAGAAGTATTGCAAGGAACAGCGACTGCATAAAATAAGCCTGAGTATTTAGGGTATTTGGGGATTAAGGGCATTTATAGGACACATGGGGGCTTGTGAAAATGGCATCTCCCACAGATAAATTCAAAATATATTTATTTGGCTTGAATAAATAAATGCATATAGAATGTGAAATAATGCATTTCATAACACATGGACCTTTTTTTAGCCTGCCAGTCAGTCAATCATTCTGGATGGCAGGAGAAGAGGCAGCAGAGCCGTTGTGTCTGTCCTCCCTCTCGAACCCACTCAATCTGGGCTTGATAAGGCTGAGTGGAGGCAGATGAGCAGGGAATTCCTCTGTTCTGCACGCTTAGCATCTTCTGCCACCCTCTGAAGTCTCCTCTGAGATGGGAGCTCAAGTCACTCACTCACCCTTCACATTCTGGGAGAACAGTGGGAGTCCACTGATCCACGTCCCCACCATGTTCTACTGTTGGCAAAACTGACACAGACGGACGGGGTGACTGGAGAGAGACTTTTTATTTAGGCTTTGACCAAGAGGAGCTATGATCGTTTTTAAAAGCGTCTCCTTCACTGTCTTCTCTACCCTCCTCTCCTCCCTCTCCTCTACCCTATTCTCTGCCCTCCCCTCCTCTACCCTCGTCTCCTATCCCTCCTCTCCCCCTTCTCTCCTTCTTCTCCACAAAGTTTTACTGCGTACCCTATCATTGAAGAAGGGTGAAGATGTTAATCATCCATATTTCCCCCATTAATTACTCCCTGGCCTCTCCAACGATTTCCAGAAAACCAAGCTGTCAGTTGCCTTTTATTGCAAACAATTAATTAGCAATCAAGCTGACTCAGATAGTGCCTTGAGTATTCTGTATGTTTGGTTTATGGCTTCTAGAAAGCACTGGATTCATCCTAGATCTCCAGAATTGATCAATTAAGCACTCAATCCACAGGAGTACATGTGCCATTGAGTTGGAGTTCTAGGATAGAATTAAGGTGTTCATGTTTTATCCAAGCACCTTACCAATGGTTCAGTAAAAATGCCAGATGTTTTAGTGCAAAGCAAGGACAGAAATATCTGTGCTTTGTCCTATTAGGACAAACATGTTCTTTATGTTTGTCCTAGTACTCTGATGAAACCCTATTTTCATGCCAAGCACATACAGTTAGCTGTATCTATTTGATTTCATTTAGTATTTTTGGTCACTATTGAATTGCCATTCATATGTCCCTGCTCACTAAGAGAACAGTAGAAATTCACTCAATGAATGAGATACCTGGAATATGCCAACTCAATATTTTTTAATTGACCTGTATTACCAGTCGATGTATGAACAACAATGGTTTGCGGCAGAGACTACCCCGTGCCCTATATGGATACATGGATTTCAGTTTACTTCATATTTTCCTGGAATTATGTTTGTTTGGACTTGTCAATGTCTTATCAACTGTGCGAGTGGCATCAGATGCACTGCATGTATTACGGGTTGATTAATGCCTCATATATCCATTTAAAGGTGCAATATGCAGAAATCGATCAACCATTTCCTGGTTGCAAAAATTCTAATAGTTCGCCTAATTTCAGTTTATGTGACAAAACAAGCACTTAGAGTGTAGAGAATAATTGTACCATCTAAACTGCTGTAAAATATATTTTCAGTAACCAAAATTATTGTATTTTCAGCTGTTTGAAACTTGTGTACAAAACCGAAAGTAAAAGACGCAAAACCAAAACTAAGGGAAGCATAGAAATAGCACACATAGAACATATCTACCGTGTCTTAGCTTGCTTTCAATGCAAATTACAGATCTGTAACTCCCATTTCTATGTGAATTTGGTCAGGTCACCCAAAAACGTACATATTGCAGCTTTAAGTATTTCCAATGAACAGGTGGATGTGACATTGTTGGATTTGTTATTATATTACACAATGTGCAGAGTTTATATTGTGTGTGAGCAGGAGTTACAATGAATTCAACTTTGTGGCTGTAATTGCCTACACCAGTGTTTCCCAACTCCAGTCCTTGAGTACCCCCAACAACACACATTTTTGTTGTAGCCCCAGACAAACTCACCTGATTCAACTCATTAAGGGCTTGATAATTATTTGACAAGTTGAATCAGGTGTGCTTGTCCGGGGCTTCAACAAAATTGTGCTGTTGGGGGTACTCGAGAACCGGAGTAGGGAAACACTGCCCTACACTACAAATGAGAGAAGCATGGTGGTATGTGCATGTTAACATTTCATCTAAAAAAATAATTGGCTTTGTTCACCCTGAAGTGGGTTCAGTTCTGTCCACCTTTATCAGTGGAATCAAACACACTGCATGTATTACCAGTTGATTAATGCCATGTCCATTACATGTAAGTATTTACAATGAACTGGTGGAGGCTGGATGGTTGGATGATAATGGTGACGTCCTTGTCTGTGTCCCCCAAGATGTGGGTTCAGTGGAGGGGTTGGCGTACCATCGTGCCTGGGACACTCTGTACTGGACCAGCTCTACCACCTCCAGCATCACCAGGCACAGCGTGGACCAAAGCCGTCCCGGTTCCTTCAGCAGAGAGGCTGTGGTCACACTCTCTGAAGATGACCACCCCCATGTCCTCTCCCTGGATGAGTGCCAAAAGTATGTGGTTCTGGTTCTACTCAGTCTCCCAATAGCCTGGTCTTGCCAATTGCAATGGTCATTGTCACAACATAGGAGTTGGCAAGACAGCACAACCACATCTAGGAACAGGCTGATCTTTTAATAGTTTGTTGCTAAATGATGTCTGAATTTGTATGCAACACAACTGTAGTTCCGTAGCTACTACTTCAGATGCAGTATGTCATTCTATGCCTGAGGCTATGGTTGTATTCCTTTGCTTATCAGATATATAAGCTCACAATCATATTGGGTGCATTACAACACAAGACATGCCTCCTTGGACAGAGTGAAATGTATTGCTGTCTTAAGACAATTCCATCTAACTAAGTTCACTTCTTAAACAGACCTCAGTGGACTTTTTTAGTTAGAGCAATAAGTATAATGTTATATGGCACATACTGTATGTATTCAGTTCTGTAGAGAAGATTGTATATCCACGGTGTAGTGAAGGAGAGCTCTAATTGGTTTGACACACTCACATTTGAAGAAATACTGCCTGCAGTGCTTTCACAATAACAAACTAATGTTCCTGTTATATCCATTAAGAAATAAAAGCATGTCTCAAACTACGGTAATTACACCTGTCAAGAAGGTTATCGCAGAATGCTAACCTGGAGTTCACTAACTAATTAAACTCTTGACCTCAGTGTGTATGCGTGCAGTTCGTAATTTGGCACGTTTCAAACAAACTCCAGACTGCTGATAATTTGAATTTCACCTGCTATGATAAATTAGCACTCTTTGACATATTCTTACTAGCCCCTATGAATCAATACAGACTTTCAATGCTGTAAACATTTTCTACTGTAGGGAGGATCCAGCATAACCATACCTAGGCCTATATCCAAGTTCAACCTTTGCGAAGAACTTCAAAAGTATTGATTGTTTAACTTTGAAACAATCTCTGGTAGTTTGAATGAGGATATAAGCCCTCTACTTTCAGTGTTCAGTAGCGTATCTATAACTGCTGTACACTGTAATACAATTCAGAGATTTCTTTTATTTAGCAAAACCTACTTCAGATAGAGCTTCCATTTATTTACACTCCCACACGATTATAATTTGTAATATTCTTAGTAGTTAGCGCAAAGAAATGTGAATACACATTCTATCTAGCATTCATTGAGTAGCAAAACTGAGGCAGCGCCTTATCAGAGATGGGAGCTGCAGTAGCTCCTGCAAGGCGACGCTAACACAGCCGACACAACATGAGGAGCAGATGACAGGTCATGCAGGCCATCGTGAGTTATGGAATCACTAGATAACAGGAGTGACACAACCAGATAGAGCAACAGGCAATTTAGAATGGCTGCCTATGAATAATTCTTACAGCGATTATTGTTTATTTTACCCTACAAAGAAAGCCAAGGAGCTTGACAAGTTACAATTGCAGTCCTATTTAAGCCATCATACACTCCCCTGATTCAATTTCAGAGAACATTTGTTTTGTCCTCCTCACTGAGGGGGTGTAAAGATGTCTGAAGGGAAATGTGCATAAAGAGATATCGAATCTGGGTTACATCTGTTTGCAGTGAAGGTGGAAATTACTTTTAAGACTTGAGATAAAAGACTAGTAAAAGAAAAGAAAAAACATACTGTTATTATCCATCTTTCCTGTTCCCAGTCAACTAACTTCTTTGAGGTGGTTTCTCAAATCTCCATCTAGTTAATAGTACGTTTTTGAATGTTTATTTCAGCCTGATGTTTTGGACTAACTGGAACGAGCAGCGTCCCAGTATTATGAGGTCCACCCTGGCTGGAAACAACATGAAGGTGATCGTCAGCACAGACATCCTCACTCCTAACGGACTCACCATCGACCACAAGGCTGAGAAGATCTACTTCTCTGATGGAAGTCTGGGGAAGATAGAGAGGTGTGATTACGACGGCTCACACAGATATGTGAGTATGGCCAACATGAGGATTCCATATGTATGCCGCTCTTAATGCTATCACAGTTACACTATGTTACTCTTTTACACCATGGGCTGGATTACGAAGCACTTTTAATGGAGATTAAGCATGCTTTTTAGTCTAGGACTAGGTTTAATCTGTGTCCTGGAAAGCAGCCATAAGGGCTCAATTTAAGTCATAGAATGAATGACATCATGGCATTTCATTAACACATTCTAATGAATGTCCCCTCTTATCATGCATGACATGCTGCAGCTTGTTTGACTTGGGCTGTAGAAAAGACCACGGAATTTGGACGTATTGATTCAATCTCACTAAGGACCAAAAGGATAGGCAGTACAAAAAGGCAATTACTTCTTGTTGAACCAACATGTGTTCTGACGTTGTCACGGTCCGTAGCTTTCTATGGAGGAGAGAAATTATATTTGAAACATGGTAGACACAAAGGTAATGATTCTCTGCTGAAATGTCAAAGTATTATGTCCCCTTAAGCTGAGATGGGACTCATTTTCTACCCGTTACATTATCTCCCATTCCTATTGAGCCTGATGGCATTTTAGCCGTAATACAATGGATAGCTTCTGTAATACCTCTCAGCATTCTTTTCATATATTATATCTCAAAAGACAGAGTGAATGGTTTACTTAATTATAGAAGTAATTTCCCTTCAAAAGTAAAGGAGCTCAGAAAGAGGGTCGGTCTAATTTTATCCGTGAGAGGTTCCATGCATAGTATATATTCATAGTGGTGAAAATCCAGGATATGTATCCCTCTGTATCCCCAGCATGTAAGGGATTACATTACAATTTGGCTCTCCTCTTTGCCGACGGTTTAACATTTGTGCTTGACACAATCTATGTGACTGAGGACCTTGACCCATCTCAATTTGTTACCCATATGTTTGCCAAAACAGGGTTGTGCATCTCAAAAGTTGCACCCTTTGGGTTCCCGCATTCCCCGCCTGCAGTCTTTCTCCTGCTAATGAAGGCTCACACAGACGAGACCTGTGGGGGCGTGCCCGTCACTGTCCCAATTATAATGAGAGAGAGAGAGACACACACACCTCCATCCCAGGAATCTGGGAGTGTCATTACAGCCTGTGACTGTGTGAAACCCCCTCCCCCTTCTGCTCTGACAGACATGAGATGAACACAGAGTACAGCAGAAAGCTCTTAAGGCCCACTTGCCCTCCACACTCCACTGTGGCATTTTAAGTGAAGCCGTTGTGTCATTACCCATGCTGACGAGAGCCCGCTTGAGTATGTGATGGGGATAAGGTGTTAACACATTCAGGCAGTGAAAAGACAACCTCTTAGGTGTGAAGAGACTGAATACTAATTAAGAACTGGTACTCAAGGGTGGTAAGCATGTGGCTATATGATCACTGAATATGATTTTCAAGATTTATGACCATCCCAAATCCCAAAATAAAAGTGACAATAATCTTCAGAATTAAATAGCTTTTCAAGAGTCTTCTTGGGATTTAATAAAACATGACACTTTATATGTGATGTTTCGAACATGAATTTGATCAGACATGACTAAATTGTGTGAAGTTTCATATACATTGACATATTCATGCACATTATTGAAAGTTATGCAAGTAATAAAATACTTATGATGTTCTGTTCAATATACTCAGAACATGCATATACTTTAAGTAGACTATAAGAGATTTGGAACGCGGTAGTAATTAGACCCTGTGTACAAAACTAGCTTCCTCCCTAATCTAATTTATTGTCAATAAATTCAGTCAAAATCCATCTGGCGGCCTTGTCGTCTCTCGCTCTCTCTCTCTCTCTCTGCTGGCCAGTTGTTTTCCCTGTAACACGCTGGGCTCCTTTTAATCAACACCTGTCCTATTAATCCCTGTATGGCAGCAGGGCTAATGTGATGATGGTTACAAGCGTGTCCCACTAATGGCTGAGACTACAGAGCTGTAGGAAGGCAGAGTGAGACTCCCGAAAGGAGCCGTCTGTCTGATGTATTCCTGCCTCCCTATCCATGAGACTGTCATTTTCTCTGCCAGCATCTGGGTTAAGCACTAACCTCGGGGAGGGGTGGGTGTGTGGGCTTTTCTGTACAGGGATTGATGATGCAGTGATTCATTTCCAAGTGCAATCTGTTGTTTTTCAAACAAAAGCATTTTATGTTTAGAAGTGACACATATGAAGTCTTTGAAAATCATATTGTGTTTAAGTAGAGTACAAGGATTTAGCTATGGCTTTATATTGGCACTGTAGACATACTGTAACATTGCATTTGATACCTGCCAAGTTCTGAATGCTTTAACTGAGGTAGTTCTTTGTAACTTACAGGTCATTGTGAAGTCAGGACCAGGAACGTTCTTTGGCCTGGCTATTTATGGGGAGTTTATCTTTTGGTCAGACTGGGCTCGCAGGGCCGTGCTGCGATCCAACAAGTACACAGGTGGAGACACAAAGGTACTGCGATCAGACATCCCCCACCAGCCCATGGGAATCATCGCTGTAGCAAACGACACCAACAGCTGTGAGTATTCTCCCTAGAATCACTTATGTCAAAGAGAAAGAGACTGCTTGTGAATGTTTTATTTGTATGTGTGAGTGTGTGGAAGCATGTCCTGTGCATACACATATAAACACATATAATTGCTGTATAATAGGAAATGTGTGAGATAAGAATATATGTATTACTGTGAACAATGTTTGTTGGTGGTTTTCAGCTGTCATTGATAGATCTGTGGACTAGATAGATTTGCCTGCGTTTGTTTAATTTAATTTGGGGGTCTTCTCTTTGCTATAGTTCTCCACTTAAACAAGTCACATCACTTTATTTATCTACCAGGGCTCCTTCTCTTGATATGAAGAAAAAAGCATGATGAATTAGGATGGTCTTATTTAGCTGGGAAGAAACTAAAGCTGGCAACATAATGAATAAAAAGGTATCCCTGAGTTGAAGAGGAGGGCTCTGAAGTGTTGCATATGTAAGAACTAGGACATTGGGAGAAGGACTTAAGGGCGTCCCAACGGCTTGACTCCCTCTGTGAGGATGCTGAGTGGGACTTTTCCTTCTCATTTATTTCATCATCGCAAATGATTGCAGACATCACCCTCTGACCTCTGCGTCTTGCCAAAGGGATGAGTAACAACCTGCAACGTTGAAGGAAAAAATACTGCTCTTATTTCATATGCCACTTAGCAGATACTTTTATCCAAAGCGATTTTACAGTACAGTTAATGCATGCATTTGTTGTACATGTATGGGATCCCTGTGGGGATTGTACCTACAAGTCACGCTCTTACATGTACCAACTGACCACTGTTCTTCTCACCATAGTTTTCACTTCCTCCTGGTTGTGAAATGTGAAGTGAATGGGAGAATCTCAATTGCATAGTCCTTGCGTCCTCTCTCCTTGCCTCTTTCTCAAAAACCATTGGAGGGGAGGGACCTCTGGCTTTCTCATCCAATGGGTTTTGAGAAGGAGGCGAAGAGAGAGGACGCGAGGAGTATGCAATTGAGATTCTCCCAATGTCTCCTTATCTTCATTAGTCTTCCTGTCTGTCTGTCCTCCTGTCCCTCTGTAATCAGATGAGGCCAACCTGAACCTGGAGGCTCTAGGAGCTCTTCCAGGGGCCTGCTGAGTCATCCATCCTCACACACACACACATCCCTAACACAGACACTGATGCGTGAATGGGTTTGAGGGAAGGGAAGGAAAACTATGGTTCATTTGTCATGTATCTCTCCGGTGAGCGCTTGTGATGCTGGCACTTTATCGTTTCCCTTCTCTCTGCATCCCTTGCTCTTTCGTTATCAGGGTGGATGGGACCATACCTGCTTGTTCCTGTCACACTGACTGAGCTAATGCATCTTTTATGGTGGATTGGTGGGAGCTGGGAGCTGGGGGTTGTGACCGTTGGCCTTGAAATAAACTATGCTAATTGAGGTTTATCCCTTAATAAACTAGTGACGTTTAGTTTATTGGTCTTTCAGCATTACTAAATGTTCCTACAGTTGAAGTCGGAAGTTTACATACACCTTAGCCAAATACATTTAAACTCAGTTTTTCACAATTCCTGACATTTAATCCTAGTAAAAATTCCCTGTCTTAGGTCAGTTAGGATCACCACTTTATTTTAAGAATGTCATATGTCAGAATAATAGTAGAGAGAATGATTTTTCAGTTTTTCTTTCTTTCATCACATTCCCAGTGGGTCAGAAGTTTACATACACTCAATTAGTATTTGGTAGCTTTGCCTTTAAATTGTTTAACTTGGGTCTGTCACGGAATCAGCCGAGGTTGCTCCTCCTCCTTGCTCGGGCAGGCTTCGGCGTTCGTCGTCCCCGGAGTACTAGCTGCCACCGATCGATGTTTCGGTGTTTGTCTAGTTTGTCTTGATTGTTTTCACCTGTTTCCCATTATGTTACATTGTATTCCCTTTATAACCCCCTGTCTCTCATTGGTTATTGTGTGTGATTGTTTTCCGTGAGGTCGGCAGTGTTCGGGTGTATGCGTATTTTGTTCCTCCCTGTTTGGAGGTTTTGTTTGTAATGTTGATTACTGTGCAAGTAAAGTTCGTCTGCCAGTAGCTCGGTGTCCTGCGCGTGACTTCGCTCACAGCATACACGTCACCCTGACCGGGTCAAACGTTTCAGGTAGCCTTCCACAAGCTTCCCACAATAAGTTGGATGAATTTTGGCCCATTCCTCCTGACAGAGCTGGTGTAACTGAGTCAGGTTTGTAGGTGTCCTTGCTCGCACACACTTTTTCAGTTCTGCCCACACATTTTCTATAGGATTGAGGTCAGGGCTTTGTGATGGCCACTCCAATACCTTGACTTTGTTGTCCTTAAGCCATTTTGCCACAACTTTGGAAGGATGCTTGGGGTCATTGTCCATTTGGAAGACCCATTTGCGACCAAGCTTTAACTTCCTGACTGATGTCTTGAGATGTTGCTTCAATATATCCACATAATTTTCCTTCCTCATGATGCCATCTATTTTGTGAAGTGCACCAGTCCCTCCTGCAGCAAAGCACCCCCACAGCATGATGCTGCCACCCCCGTGCTTCATGGTTGGGATGGTGTTCTTCGGTTTGGGACCCCCTTTTGCCTCCAAACATAACAATGGTCATTATGGCCAAACAGCTCTATTTTTGTTTCATCAGACCAGAGGACATTTCAACAAAAGTACGATCTTTGTCCCCATGTGCAGTTGCAAACCGTAGTCTGGCTTTTTATGGCGGTTTTGGAGCAGTGGCTTCTTCCTTGCTGAGCGGCCTTTCAGGTTATGTCGACATAGGACTTGTTTTACTGTGGATATAGATACTTTTGTACCTGTTTCCTCCAGCAGTTTTACAAGGTTCTTTGCTGTTGTTCTGGGATTGATTTGCACTTTTCGCACCAAAGTACGTTCATCTCTAGGAGACAGAACGCGTCTCCTTCCTGAGCGGTATGACGGCTGTGTGGTCCCATGGTGTTTGTACTTGCGTACTATTGTTTGTACAGATGAACGTGGTACCTTCAGGCGTTTGGAAATTGCTCCCAAGGATCAACCAGACTTGTGGAGTTCTACAATATTTTTTTCTGAGGTCTTGGCTGATTTATTTTGATTTTCCCATGATGTCAAGCAAAGAGGCACTGAGTTTGAAGGTAGGCCTTGAAATACATCCACAGGTACACCTCCAATTGACTCAAATGATGTCAATTAGCCTATCAGAAGCTTCTAAAGCCATGACATCATTTTCTGGAATTTTCCAAGCTGTTTAAAGGCACAGTCAACTTAGTGTATGTAAACTTCTGACCCACTGGAATTGTGATACAGTGAATTATAAGTGAAATAATCTGTCTGTAAACAATTGTTGGAATAATTACTTGTCATGCACAAAGTAGATGTCCTAACTGACTTGCCAAAACTATAGTTTGTTAACAAGAAATTTGTGGAGTGGTTGAAAAATGAGTTTTAATGACTCCAACCTAAGTGTATGTAAACTTCTGACTTCAAGTGTTTATTGTTGATATTCAACATTCGGAATGGCTTTGACGTTACAATATACTGTAATAATTGCCACCTCACTTTGTCTTTTTGCCTTCTGTTATGTCTATAGCATCTGTTGTTGGTCTCTTGTTATGTCTATAATATCTCTGGTTGGCTGTGTGTTTTGCAGGTGAGCTGTCCCCATGTAGAGTCAATAACGGTGGCTGTGGTGACCTGTGTCTGTTGACCCCAGATGGAAGAGTCAACTGTAGTTGTCGGGGAGCACGTGTCTTATTAGATGACAACAAATGCATTTGTAAGCCATGACGTTTTGCCTTTTTAAACGACCATACAGTAAATAATCTTGCAATTCTCACAAAAAATATAATGTAGTTGATTGCTCTACATTAACAACTGATTAACTTAGTTTCAGTGGAGAATATACAATGAGTATACCAAACATTAGGAACACCTTCCTAATATTGAGTTGAACCCCCCCCCCCCTTTTTGCCCTCAGAACAGCCTCAATTCGTCAGGGCATGGAGTCTACAAGGTGTTGAAAGCGTTCCACAGGGATGCTGGCCCATGTTGACTCCAATGCTTCCCACAGTTGTGTCAAGTTGACTGGATCTCCTTTGGGTGGTGGACCATTCTTGATACACAAGGGAAACTGTTGAGAGTGAAAAACTAAGCAGAGTTGCAGTTCTTGACACAAACCGGTGACCCTGGAACCTACTACCATACCCTGTTCAAAAGCACTTAAATCTATTGTCTTCCCCATTCACCATTTGAATGGCACACATACACAATCCATGTCTCAATTGTCTCCATGCTTAGACATCCTTCTTTAACCTATCTCCTCCCCTTCATCTACACTGATTGGATTTAACAAGTGGCATCAATAAGGGATCATAAATTAGCTTTCACCTGGATTCAGTCGGTCATGTTTTGTATACTCAGTGTATGTACTTCTGACATCAAGGTCATACTGGCACGGTTACAGCTAAGCTTAGTGCAGCTTCTGCTAACTTTGAGACCACAGCTAAAGTCATTATGGTAAGAGAATAAATCAACATTTGACTTGACTAAGCTAATTAAACAAGTCATCTACTTTTGCAGCCGAGAATTCCTCCTGCAACATCCACACAGAGTTTGAATGCGGAAATGGCGAGTGCATCAACTATAAGTTCACGTGTGATGGAGTAGCTAACTGCAAAGACAAGTCAGATGAGAAAATGCAATACTGTGGTAAGCAATTTATCTTACTGTATATCAGCATTTTTGTACTTCAAAATCTGCCTTTGGAAATCTCTCCCAGTGAACAAAAATATAATTCACTATCTACAATTATACAACGGGTGTGTCTAATCCTGGACACTGATTGGTTAAAACCTAATTCCAGCAAGTTACTACCGGCTAAAGCTATGACGTTGAAATGCCTATTTACTCTGTTACATCTCACTGCGCAATCCACTGTCTCATCAGCCCAGTCAGTCAATTTATAAACTTGATCTCCACTGTAAAAAGCATCTAGACATTATCTCCCATTTCATTTATACTAGCAATTGGTTTTCAATAGTGGCGATTTGTATAAACCTTGCTGTCTGTCTCTCTGACATTTGCAACATTGTTTCAGTATTAAAATTAGATCTCCAGCTGACCCATAGTAATGAACGTGTAGGGGTCGGGAGTTGGGATGAGACGGACAGGAAGGCAGCTTTTCACAGCCAGTCGAAATCATGAATCAGCATAATTTTTATGGATATATACAAAGAAATGTCAATAGAAAAGAGGTCAAACGAAATGAAGTGCAGCTAGTTTGCAGTCTTTCCAGCTTCAGTTTGACGTGATTGTGTTAGGTGTGTTGTTGGCTAGCTCCTCTGAACAACAGTGTCCTGACGAAAGAGCAAATGTTCTATGCAAGGTAAAATTGCGCATTGTTAGCTCATTATGGATGTATCCAAATAAATGTCACTAGAAAACAGCTTAAACAAATGCAAACACAGCTACTTTGTTGGTATTCTGGCTGCACTATTTCACGTGACTGTAAGTTAGCCGTAGTTGGCTAGCTAGCAAGCAAGGGATAAGAACGTTGTCAGCCAGTATAGCAATAGAACATTTAGAACGAACGACTGGGTCGTTAACATTGTTCTTATCCCTTGCTTGTATAAAAGTGATAATGCCCTCAAAGCCGGTGTTTGGCGGATATATTGGCAAGGTTTGCCGGCCCTCGACTTCATCTTGGGCCTAACAACTCCTGTGACAATATATCCTCCAAACACCGGCTTCTCTGGAATTATCACTTAACTACATGCTAGCAAGATAGCCTGGTCACATCTTATGTGCTGTAACCATCCATATGGCATGACAACGATAGCAGGGTTGGCTACAGCACATATGACAACCATACACTCTTAGAAAAAAGGGTTCTTCGTCTGTCCCCATAGGAGAAACCTTTTTGGTTCCAGGGAGAACCCTTTTAGGTTCCACGTAGAACCCTTTTGGGTTCCATTTAGAACCATCTGTGGAAAGGGTCCTACATGGAACCCAAAAGGGTTCTACCTGGAAACAAAATGGCACGCCCCCATTCTCATCGACAGGGCTGTAGTGGAACAGGTTGAGAGCTTCAAGTTCCTTGGTGTCCACATTACCAACAAACTATCATGGTCCAAACACACCAAGACAGTCGTGAAGAGGGCATGACAAAGCCTATTCCCCCTCAGGAGACTGAAAAGATTTGGCATGGGTCCTCAGATCCTCAAAAAGTTCTACAACTGCACCATTGAGAGCATCCTGACTGGTTGCATCACCGCCTGGTATGGCAACTGCTCGGCCTCCGACCGCAAGGCACTACAGAGCGTAGTGCGTACGGCCCAGTACATCACTGGGGCCAAGCTTCCTGCCATCCAGGACCTCTATACCAGGCGGTGTCAGAGGAAGCCCCTAAAAATTATCAAAGACTCCAGCCACCCTAGTCATAGACTGTTCTCTCTGCTACCGCATGGCAAACGGTACCGGAGCACCAAGTCTAGGTCCAAAAGGCTTCTTAGCAGCTTCTACCCTCAAGCCATAAGACTCCTGAACAGCTAATCATGGCTACCCGGACTATTTGCATTGCCCCACCACCCCACCCAACCCCACCACAACCCCCTCTTTTACGCTGCAACTACTCTGTTTATTATTTATGCATAGTCACTTTAACTCTACCCACATGTACATATTACCTCGACTAACCGGTGCCCCCGCACATTGACTCTGTACCGGTACCCCCTGTATATAACCTCCCTACTGTTATTTTATTTCACTGCTGCTCTTTAATTATTTGCTATTTTAAATGTGTTTCTTAAAAACTGCATTGTTGGTTAAGGGCTTGTAAGTAAGCATTTCACTGTAATGTCTACCCCTGTTGTATACGGCGCATGTGGCAAATAAAAAGGGTTCTTCAAAAGGTTCTCCTATGGGGACAGCCAAATAACCATTTTAGGTTCTAGATAGCCCCTTTTTTTTTTTTTTTTTTTTTTTTTAAGAGTGTAGAAGAGCACATAGTGTGGGGCTACGCCAGTTGTAATCTAGAGGACGACATGTGAAGAAAGTGACAGTAGCCTAAGGACTACCATTAGCATTTTGTTTGGAAGTGAACATATTTTGTTTTGTCATTTTGTCAGACAACAGGAACTGTAGGAGAGGCTTCAGGGCGTGCTACAACCAGCGCTGTGTGGCCAACAGTCGTTTTTGCGACGGGGTCGATGACTGTGGGGATAACTCAGACGAGGCCTTCTGTAACAGTGAGTATGGATAGAACGCTTAATCTCCCAGTCAATCCTGACGCCTCAGAAGGCAGGTCCCTCTCTGCTTACGCTCTCTCACTGTGTGGGTGGGTGGGTGCGTGTGTGTGTGCGGCCTTGCAGGCTCCACACTGGGCTAAGCCCATCTCTTTAATGAGCCCCAACATCACATAGCTCCTTGTACTCAAATACCAAGGACCACTCCTCAGAGACAGAAGGGGAGGATGTTAGGCACAAAATGTTCAGAAAATTATCATTAGATTGGCTCACTCTTCACGTTGTCATTTGTCATCATTTTCTACAAAATGATAAGTAATCATGCAAAGATGGCCCCTAATCGCCAGTGTTTGTATTTTCTATTCAAATCAAATGGTATTCAAAATCCAATTTGCTATTTTTTTTATTTTGTTTCTGGGGCTGTGATTCAGCTGCATGCAGTTGGTCTAGAGGAAAACAAATCTAGCACTGTTTAACAGGAACTTAATGTGCTTTAAACCTGAAACAAGACAATTAAGAGAGGCTGTGAGGCTGCAGTTCTCTAAAGATGGATGAAGCTTTCCAGGACTGTGATATCAGGCACATCTAGCTGTAATGTGTCTCAAAGCATGCAGTCGGTCCGGTTTTTAATGGTAAATAATCAACAGAACCCCTGTTAAAACGTTTAATTATATGCATCTAAATGAAAAGACCAAAGTAAATTGAGCAAGAAAACCCCTTCTCTTCACTAGAGCTATCAAATATAATGTCTCTGTAGGGTCTTAATGTGTAGTGGTTTATTAGTAGGGCTCATAATAACAGACCATAAATGGCTTTCCCATAAACTAAATTATCATAAATAAGTCCTGAAATTATCATGTTTTTAGATTACTCATATGTTTTTTTGTTTGCTTTGAACTGATTCGCACGCGCACACACACACCCCTGACATCCTCCCTATCCTAGATATTCTCCCTGAACCTGATGCTAAACACTACGGAGTCATCTACCTGTTTCACACTATTAAGCGCTCTCTCTCTCCCTGATGATTTAGCATCGGGCCTTTTTGAAGTGTTAATTTCCCCTTCCCTCTCTCAGATGTCACGTGTGTGTCGTCTGAATCATGCTGCCAGGATGGGAGCTGTATCACCAGCTCAGCCTGGTGTAACCAGGTCATTGACTGTGCTGATGCCTCAGATGAAAAGAACTGCAGTAAGTTAAGCCTTTTCAAGGTGTGGTGTGTGATGATCCAAAAAAGTGTTAGTTTGCAAACATGGTAGCCTGTTATCACCATTGATGGATCACTTGGGTTCAGTCATCCAGCATTATCCAGATTATATTTACAGTCTTATTACACAGGTAAAAGAGCAACTAAATGTTCAGTGTTCACGTGACTTTTACCTGTTTATACCTTATCCATCCAAATGCAGGAGAAGTGTTAGTGACTATTTGTAGTAGCTAATGTTTAGCTAGCTAATGTTTTTGTGTAGACCACACAGACTGCTCTGACTTCTACAAACTGGGAGTAAAAGAGAGAGTCTTCATTAGCTGTAACTCCACCTCACTGTGTATCCACCCCTCCTGGATCTGTGATGGAGCCAACGACTGTGGAGATTACGCAGATGAGACCAACTGCCAGGGTGAGTCTCCTCTCCTCTCCTCTCGTCACCTCTCCTCCTCTCCCCATGCTCTCTGCTTAGGGAAGACAGATTGAGGAAGTCAGCTTCAACTAGAGAAGAGTTAGAGAAAATCATAAAACATACATTTGATTTCCTGAAGTGATTAGGCAAGCCAGATTTAGGGATTCTGAGAGAATCACCTCTAACACCCAGATGACTCTTCCCTTCCATTGTTGTCTGCCCTAGTTTCCCATGGGCAGAAGTGTGAAGATGGCCACTTCGCCTGCCCCAGCGGTAACTGCATCTCCAGTGTTTGGCTGTGTGATGGACAGAAGGACTGTGAGGACGGAGCAGATGAATTTCAGTGTGGTAAGGCTTTGCTAGGTTGATGGTCCATTACATTACAAATATACTATTTATAAGACAGCTTGTCCGAATGACTTAAAGACATCTATAGGAAGCCACAAATCCAGTGTATTTATATGGACAGAAAGACTGTGATAACTTGGCCGATGAAGTTCAGTGTAGTAAGGGGTTGCTATGTTTATAAGACCATGTGGGTAGCGACATTACATTCCACTACAAAGAGACCATTTATTATTGGGTTTGTTTGAATGACTTCTAGACAACCACAGGAAGCCACAAATCCAGTGTTAGTCATGACAAATCAGTAATGATTAGAGTTAATTGTACGGTACGTCACAGAGCCATGTCTCTACTACAAGTTCTATTGTTCATCCTCATTGTGGGTTTAATTGCATTTCGAAGCTGTCTGCTAACCTACTTGTGGGTGTTGTAGAGAGAGTCTCTCTCCAGCCCAGATATTCAAATATAGCCACTTAAAAAGGACACTGTTTTTTTCCTGGCTTTGAATTAGCATATTCTACCTTTGTGTGTAACAATTAATTAATTAGCCATCAGTCATTGTGAGTTGTTACCAGAGATGGAAACATGTGGGTTCACTGAAAAGTGACTGACATCTAAAAGGATCACATGGAATGTTGCTTTCACATGGAACCCTCTTACCCACTCTCACCAGGGAAGACAAGAACAGTTCTAGCCCACCTCTTTGATCCTCTTTAATGTTTGCTAACTTACCATGACAAAGTAAAGGACTTTCCAATTAGATAGCTAGAGCATAATTGAGTCATGGTCTGGGTAAATATCATTTGCTATCAAACCAATGACTTATTAATGTACAGTGGGGGAAAAAAGTATTTAGTCAGCCACCAATTGTGCAAGTTCTCCCACTTAAAAAGATGAGAGCCCTGTAATTTTCATCAAAGGTACACCTCAACTATGACAGACAAAATGAGAAAAAAAATCCAGAAAATCACATTGTAGGATTTTCTATGACTTTATTTGCAAATTATGGTGGAAAATAAGTATTTGGTCAATAACAAAAGTTTCTCAATACTTTGCTATATACCCTTTGTTGGCAATGACACAGGTCAAACGTTTTCTGTAAGTCTTCACAAGGTTTTCACACACTGTTGCTGGTATTTTGGCCCATTCCTCCATGCAGATCTCCTCTAGAGCAGTGATGTTTTGGGGCTGTCGTTGGGCAACACGGACTTTCAACTCCCTCCAAAGATTTTCTATGGGGTTGAGATCTGGAGACTGGCTAGGCCACTCCAGGACCTTGAAATGCTTCTTACGAAGCCACTCCTTCGTTGCCCGGGCGGTGTGTTTGGGATCATTGTCATGCTGAAAGACCCAGCCACGTTTCATCTTCACTGCCTTTGCTGATGGAAGGAGGTTTTCACTCAAAATCTCACGATACATGGCCCCATTCATTCTTTCCTTTACACGGATCAGTCGTCCTGGTCCCTTTGCAGAAAAAACAGCCCCAAAGCATGATGTTTCCACCCCCATGCTTCACAGTAGGTATGGTGTTCTTTGGATGCAACTCAGCATTCTTTGTCCTCCAAACACGACAAGTTGAGTTTTTACCAAAAAGTTCTATTTTGGTTTCATCTGACCATATGACATTCTCCCAATCCTCTTCTGGATCATCCAAATGCACTCTAGCAAACTTCAGACGGGCCTGGACATGTACTGGCTTAAGCAGGGGGACACGTCTGGCACTGCAGGATTTGAGTCCCTGGCGGCGTAGTGTGTTACTGATGGTAGGCTTTGTTACTTTGGTCCCAGCTCTCTGCAGGTCATTCACTAGGTCCCCCCGTGTGGTTCTGGGATTTTTGAGATTATCAGTGGTCTTGTATGTCTTCCATTTCCTAATAATTGCTCCCACAGTTTTCTTCAAACCAAGCTGCTTACCTATTGCAGATTCAGTCTTCCCAGCCTGGTGCAGGTCTACAATTTTGTTTCTGGTGTCCTTTGACAGCTCATTGGTCTTGGCCATAGTGGAGTTTGGAGTGTGACTGTTGAGGTTGTGGACAGGTGTCTTTTATACTGATAACAAGTTCAAACAGGTGCCATTAATACAGGTAAGGAGTGGAGGACAGAGGAGCCTCCTTAAAGAAGAAGTTACAGGTCTGTGAGAGCCAGAGATCTTGCTTGTTTGTAGGTGACCAAATACTTATTTTCCACCATAATTTGCAAATAAATTCATGAAAAATCCTACGTGATTTTCTGGATTTTTTTTCTTCTCAATTTGTCTGTCATAGTTGACGTGTACCAATGATGAAAATTACAGGCCTCTCATCTTTTTAAGTGGGAGAACTTGCACAATTGGTGGCTGACAAAATACTTTTTCCCCCCACTGTATACCATACATGTCATTGCTTCTGTCATCAAAGTGAAGAAGAAGAATCTTCCAAGAGCATTTGAGTGCCACTGAGGTGTTAAGACGTATCCTCACCTCACCTCTGTCACAGTTAGGCTTCAGATTTAATAAATGCACTGAACTACTGAGGAATTATTTCGTTTTGATACAATGGCCCACACAAATAACTGTCATGTGTTAACTGTCTTGAAGAGTAAGATCATACTTGTTTATTGAAGTGAAATAAATTACAGTAAATTGTCTAAATCAAGGGACGAATGAGGTTTGGTAATCATATTTAAGGAATTACATGTTAACAGGGTGACTCATAGGAGACCGTTTTCATTTCATCTAACATTATGTGTACCATCAAAGGAGTGAAGAATACTTTCCCATTCATTTAGCTAAGTGCTTCATCATTGTTTGAATTTATTTGAATTAGAAATCATGGTATTGAGAATAAAAAACATACTGTAGCTCATTTCAAAGCTGAGCAGAATGATGCTGCTGTCTGAATGGCATTCAGTCTGTTAATGTTTAGAATTGGCATTCTCAGGACAAATAGAATATATTCAAATCTCTCTGTGTTAATTACCATATAAAAAGCCAGCGCTATTGATAAACTACAGTAAAGGAAAACTGTTTGAAGAAAATGTCATTATTTCACTGGAAATCCAAAATCTCACAACTGATTAGATGAAATACTTGTCATTGTAAAACGTCTGATGAGCTTTCCCTGTACAGTGAAATACCATGGAAGCCTAAGATATGAACTATTAGCATCTATTCAAAACTGAATGGGCCTTTGCGAGACTATCTGAAAGAGACAGAGGCACTGGATCTAGGCCCCCAAGGGAGGGTGGTTCTGTGAATTTAAATGAATCCCGATGTGAAGATATTTGTTCCTATTTGTATCTCCATCATCTGTGATTATGTCCAGTTCAACAGTATAAGACTTATTTTTGATTTACAGCGTGCAAAACAGTGTGACCTTGATAGGAAAAGCATATATGATCTATGAATAGACACCAGACCTGGGTTCAAATACATGAATATTTAAATACTTATTTTCTGTGTATTTTCAAATAATGTGGGCATATCAGCTACTTCTATTTGAAGTATTTTCAAATACATATTTCAAAATACATTATTTAATATACCTCTAGGACGAAACAGACCTGGGTTCAAATGCATGGAGTATTTAAATATGTGTATCTGTCTGTGTATTTTCAAATACATGCCCATACTTTCCAAGTGTATTTCCAAATACATCGCAATATTCAACTGCTTGTATTTTCAAAGAAAAAATATCCAAATACTTACAGTACTTCAAAATGTCTTTGGAAGTAATTAGAATGTATGATTCAGTATGTTACGAATTCCAATTCGTACAATATGTTACGAATTTGTTAGGAATTCGCTCTGGATGAGAGCATCTGCTAAATGACTAAAATGTCAAATGTAATGACATTATTTCAATCATATACCCCTTGGGCAACATTTGTTATTCTTCACATTTTTGCATTATGCAAAGCTCCAGTCATTTGATTTAGAAAATAAAAACGTAACTGTAAATGTTTTTTTCCTTTCATATTTGTAACCAGTCAGCTCCCCTTAAAACCCCTACAGATTTTTTTATACTAAAAACTGAAGAATAGAAAACTCACAAGGTCTTCTATTTGGCTCCAAGGCCAGTCACCCTCTCTGAAAATAGAAAGGCTAAGGGGCAAATGAGAACAGTCACCTGTTGTGCTTTGATTGAAAAGAACTAGGCGACTTCTACTACAGTGTGTTGTTTTTGTCCTGTTTTTCTTTCACTTACGTGTTTTGATTTATGGCTTTGGGAATGTGCTGTTTCTCCCCTAGACTCCTCTTGCCTGTGGAACCAGTTTGCCTGCTCTAAGAACAAGTGCATCGCGAAGCAGTGGCTGTGTGATGGAGAGAACGACTGTGAGGACGGACTGGATGAGAGTGTGCAGATCTGTGGTAAGTACCCACGGTCATGTGGCAATACTTTGGGTGAAGGTAACATGTATCTCAAACATGCAGTTTGATACCAGTCTGACAACCTGATTACAACATTGTACAACATTGTTTTGAGATCAGTTGTAGACCTTTGAGTTTTAGACTAGACTATTGAAATTATGATAACACAGAAATGAAATTAGAGACAGATTAAAAATACTTCGACGAGGTGGTGAGGGAAAATTGATTTTTCATCATTATAGCCAAGAGGCAGAGCAATTTCACCACATAAATGAGATGTTACAATAATGAATTTCCCAATAAACAGAAATAACCATACAACAATAAATAGAACATGTTTGCTGGGAACAGTGGTATAATTGGATTGTAATGGAAATGTCAAGGCAATATTAATGAAATAGCCCTAAGCCTTTCCCTGCACTATTGCCATTGAAAGCAAGAAAGTGCATTTTAACCAGACAAGCATTATTGAGCAAAATTAGGATTTTGATTAATTTCATTGTATTGTCTCTGAGGCCACATAAAATGTAACAGATCTTATACAATATATGCCTATGCTTGAATGTAAGTGGCAAGAAGGGAATTGATATTATAATTTTTGCATCCTACATTGTAACTCATAGTGGTCTTAGGTTATAGTTCAGCTCAGTCCATTATGCAGTTTGCTTGACCTGTCCCCTTTTTCACCCTATTTGCCCCATCAGGTTTGGTGACGTGTGCTCCAGGGCTATTCAGCTGCCCTGGGTCCTACGCCTGTGTCCCCAAACGCTGGCTCTGTGACGGGGAGAGAGACTGTCCTGATGGCAGCGACGAACTGGCTGCAGCTGGATGTGGTAAGTTTGCAATGGCCCTCCATATTAATGTTAAATAGTAAAGATAGTGTTGTCTGTGGCTCTATCTGTTGGTGTGATCTTTTGTTGTCATTTATGTCAATGCTGATTGGGTAACACTTTACATTGTTGCCCCTATTACTATGTAGCTACACAGTAATAACTGTAGTAAAAACATACTAGTTAAATAGGTGCTTCTATGTTATTACATGGCAATACGGTTGTAGCGCTATCAGTTATTACACAATTGGAACAAGGAATGTGTAATTACACATCCACTTGCTGAAGGTCATTCTTTTATTTATTTTTTATTTTTTTAGTCATTTAGCAGACGCTCTTATCCAGAGCGACTTACAGGAGCAATTAGGGTTAAGTGCCTTGCTCAAGGGCACAACGACAGATTTTTCACCTAGTTGGCTCGGGGATTAGAACCAGCGACCTTTCGGTTACTGGCACAACGCTCTTAACCACTAAGCTACCTGCCGCCCCCATGTTTGATTACTGATGTTATTACACATTTTCTTGTTCTACTATTTAAGTAATGTTTTGTAATTACACGTTTGAAAGTTACCTGTGAATTACCATGTTAATAACTCAAACCAAAATCTGACTTTGTTACATGTAACTACAAGGTGCCACTACCATCAAATTCACATGTAATACCACGATTAATAAATAGGCTAGGACCTGGTAACAACAATTGTAACAAGGCACACCCTGTCATTAACTACTGGTCATTTTCAATTAGTTTATTTATATTGTAAATATTGTATTTTCAGCTGTTTGAAGCTGGTGTACTAAACCGAAAGTAAAAGACGCAAAAACGAAAGTTGAGACCGGGAAGCATAGAAATAGCACACATAGAACAGATCTACCGCTTCTTAGACTTGCTTTCAATGAGAATGACAAATCTATAACTCACATTTCTATGCGGATTTGGTCGGGCTTTAATGTAAAGTGAAGTGACATTTTTTTATTACTTTGTAGTTACAATGTAACAATCTTTGCAAACAATAGGCTAACCAGGAGAAAATAAGGAGACAGGAAAACATTTTTAAATTTTTTACACTTACATTTCACCTTTGCACATTACAAACCTATGAAAACACGACAAATTAAGAGACCGAAATGGCATGTGGCTTCCATTTTGGCTGCAGAGGAGAGCGTGAGAGGTCGGTGTGATGTCACTTCCTGGTGACACCCCAGCATTCCTCTGACGGCTTGATTTTCTTCTTTTGAATGTGCAAACATACAATGTCAGTCACTAAATAGTGAACAAAAAAGGTTAACTAAATGTTTCATGAGTTGTTGTTTTTTACGATTTTGTAGAAGTTCGAGTTCACCAGGAATTAAATTAAAGTGAAATTAAAATACCTCCTCCACCCCCACCCCACTTCCTCCAGTGCCGACTCCATATTGTTGAGCATATGCATTGTGATGCCACATCTCTAGACTGATGATGTTGACTCATAGTGTAACCCTTCATGATAATTACAAGTATATCCTATGTAACTACATTGTTTTACATTACACTTCATATAGATTTGAGCCAGGTCATAACATAGAAATAAACTAATTGAAAATTACCAGTAGTTAATGACAGGGAGTGCCTTGTTACAATTGTTGTTACCAGGTCCTAGCCTATTTATCAATCCTGGTATAACATGTGGATTTGACGGTAGTGGCACCTTCATTAGTTGTTGTTTTTACGATTTTGTAGAAGTTAGAGTTCACCAGGAATTAAATTAATATAGTGAAGCGCAAATACCTCCACCACCCTCACTCCACCTCCTCCAGTGCCGACTCCATATTGTTGAGCATATGCTTTGTGATGCCACATCTCTAGAGTGCCATGTTATTGTTGACTCATAGTGTAACCCTTTAACCATGCTTCTCACCCCACTAGCACCCAACAACACATGTGATGACAACTCCTTCCGTTGCCACAACAAAGCCTGCGTCCCCCCGCGTTTTGTCTGTGATCATGACGACGACTGTGGTGATGGATCTGACGAGTCACTTGAATGTGGCAAGTTGATTTGTTGCTTTGTCTTCATTACCTCACATAGAGGAATAACTGAGTAATAACATTGCATTATAATAGAGTTTAAACTCATTAAGACCTTACTGTAACAGTTAGAAATGAGTTGGAAGTAGAATGCCTTTACAGTAATCTAACTAGGATCTGTGATGTGTTGGCCCGTGTGAGTGTCAGTTAGTGAGGCTGCAGCGCTCTCTTTGTCTCTCTATCTCTGCAGTGTACCGGTCCTGTGGACCTGAGGAGTTTCGCTGTGGGGACGGCCGCTGCCTGCTCAGTGCTCAGTGGGAGTGTGACAGCTACCCAGACTGTCCTGACGGATCTGACGAGCTGCCCCTGAACCTCAAATGCCTGGCTGCAGGTAATGTAGTCTACTGTTGTTAGTACTTTCTGGCTGCAGGTAGTATAGTCTACTGCTGTTTGCCTAGCCGCAGGTACTGTCTCCTGCTGTTTGGTTCTCTCTACCAATCTATCCATTACTGTCAGCAGTCTAACTAAGACAGGATAGAAACCAAAGATATAAAGACAGTACGAGTAACATTTTCCGAATAGCATTAATCTGTGGATCTTGGAATCTTGAATAAAGTTAAGCTAATTTACCAAGACGCAGATTAAATGATAACTATAGGAAATGCTTTTTACTTCACCATTGAGTTATAAATTACCTTCCAGGGAGTCTGTGCAACGGTTCCTTCTTCATGTGTTCCAATGGACGCTGCATCTCTGAAGGGAGTCTGTGTGACAAGAAAGACGACTGTGGAGACATGTCCGATGAGAAGAACTGCAACGTGAACGAGTGTCTGAATCGCAGAGTCAGTGGCTGCACACAGGACTGTCAGGAACTTCCTGTTGGATACAAGGTAGGAATCACCACTCTCGGGCTTTGATATGTAACTTGTACAACTGCACATGGGCCAGTATACTCAGAATCATAATCAAGATTAGGTTTCCTTTCCTCAGGTTTTATAAGTTCTAGATATCCCGTCCTTAGTTCTGTCATAGACAGATTGATAGGTGGACAGTTGTAACACACTGGAGGGTTTACAGGTATTACCAATAATAATGTAGCCAAAACAATAAACATTTTAAATAAGTACAGAACCTGAGTTTAATCAAGGAAACTTTATTGTTTCTGAAATGTTTTGTATGAATAAGCCTATAACACAGCACTGGTAAAGTGCCAACATTATTTTGTCCTTGTTTTGATTATTTAAATGATTGATTATGTTGTGCCTAAGGCTATATTAGGCTTACCCACACAAGCTAAAAACACACAAACACAGTCAAGCAAGCAAGCACAATCAATCCAACACAGAGTAAGGTTATACACACAGTACAGTAGTATCCTATCATCATATTGTACACACACCTATGCTATGGATACAAGTGATGAAAGATTAGTAAATGGTTTTGGGGAGGCTTCCGTGCCAGCTGTTCAGGGGCATGTTTGTTTGCTGGTCAAAGAGAAAGGCTGTGTCTCAAATGGCACCCTATTCCCTAGTGCACTACTTTTCACCAAAGTCCTATGGACCCTAGATAGGGAATATGGTGACATTTGAGCCACAGCCAGAGAGAAGGACAGTTCTGCTGAGTGTTCTGAGGGGTGACTATGCTATTCTGCTGTCTGGCCTGGATGCAGGGCACGGTCATCGCTCCGGGGTGACCCCACAGCCATCAGAGATGTCAGAATAACACACCCTGACCCTCACTTTGGGTTCTCCCCTTGCCCCCCTCCTGCCTCCCCCTCTTGCCCCCCTCTTGCCTCCTCCTTGCCCTCCTCTTGCCTCCTCCTTGCCCACTGCTCTCTGCATTACAAAGTGACCAACAAGGACAGAGTAAAAAAGTATTCACTGACCTGGCTGTCTAGAGACTGAAGCATAACAGAGCTGGATGACCAGAGAGCACATCAACAGACACCCCTAGCTCATTCATCCGGCCTGAACAGATAGATCAGCAGAAAGGCCTGCAAGGTTAGAACTGTAGATCAGAGAGGGATTTAAGCAGGGGCCAGTAACAGCTGATACAAGCACTTTGAGTTATTTTGGGCTGGAGTTGCAGAATGGCAGCAGTTTTATTTTATTTTTTGTTGTTCTTGCGCCATGACGTTTATGTCATCATACTGATGCCAGTGTTTTTTATTGGTCTTGTGTTATTTTGTGAGTAGATGTAATGGCAAATTGAGAAGTTAGAGTTAAGTGAGTGTTGTTAAAAGAAAATGATGGTGCAATTGAAAATTGTAGCTGAATGTCCCTCTCTCTGCAAAGCATTTACTGTATCAACCAGCTGGTGCAATATCTTGAATAAATAGACTACAACTTGTTAAATTTGTCTCAACTAAAATATGCTCCATTACTTCTCTGTTCGTGTGATGATCAGTGCAAGTGTTGGACTGGATTCCAGCTGAAGGATGATGGGAAAACCTGTGTGGACGTTGATGAATGTTCCTCCAGCCTGCCCTGCAGCCAGCGTTGCATCAACACCTATGGATCATTCAAGTGTCTGTGTGTGGACGGCTACGAAGCCCTGGAGCGCAGCCCCAACACCTGCAAGGCTCTCTCAGGTAAGGCTATTCACGTCTTGGTAACTAGCTTGTAGTGTATTAAACTGCTGTCTGTTGGAATGGTTCTCTAGTGATGTACAGTATTTCACAAGAGATGTTCTAAAGGATGTTTACCTATTTTCAGAAATATCAAGCTTAGTACTGTAGAATACCGGTACTGTAGTCTGATGGAATGGTTCCAGTGACACATTGGATTCCAGTGTTTTTTGTTGTTGACCTTATTCTAAAGGACATTTATGATTATGTTCTCTTCCTTTCAGTGGAGGAACCTTTTCTCATACTGGCAGATCATCATGAAATCAGGAAACTAAGTGTGGATGGATCAAACTACACCATTTTGAAACAGGTAAGAGGAAACCATATATCTACAAGATATAGAAACCATATATCTACACAAGTGAAAGTATTTGTTTTAAACTGATGCCAAAATATGCATACAAATCTTAGTCTGTCTGTCACTCTGTTTTGGAAAGATAAGACCGTCTCAGGGTAAAATGACAGAAACCAGAAAATCAAGTGCACACAATTAGATCTGTAACCGTATCTGGTTTGCATATATTTGTCCCTGTCAGTCAGATTACCTTGCTACTACTCTGCCATGTTGCATTTAGTTAAGATTTTACATTTTAGTCATTTAGCAGATGCTCTTATCCAGAGCGACTTACAATTAGTGCATTCATCTTAAGATAGCTAGTTGTCGTTGTCTTGTTTCACATGTCCCTTATTCATCTGCTGAGTTTGACTGTTAATAACACACTGTTAGTGTGTGTGTGTGTGTGTGAGAGAGAGATTAAATCCTGTAATGAGTCAAACAGGATCATGAAATGGAACCGTGAAACCCTAATGGTGCAACAATTAAGATCCGTATAGTGACGCCTCTGTTATAACAAGTGGCCCACAATCCTGGCCCTTTGAAAACACCCTCATTTAGCCCTATTAATACTCTCTGCCTGCAAAGTGAGTCATTACGTAAATCAGTTAAATGTAGTCTATTTAGTGTCTTTGTACTAAGTACTGACACTTTTTCGTATATCATTGCCTAACTGGTAGCCTAGCAGGTAGCCTAGCGGTTAAGAGTGTTGGGCCAGTAACTGAGAGGTTGCTGGTTCGAATCCCTGAGCCAACTAGGTGAATAATCTGTTGATGTGTCCTTGAGCGACTTACCACTCAACCCTAATTGCTCTGGATAAAACCATCTGCTAATTGACTAAAATGGAAACTGATAAATGTATGGTATATTACATTTAGTGTCTTTGTGCAAAATACTGACACCTTTTCGTGGATCATTGCCTAAGATAATTGATACATGTACGGTATCTTGTTTGTGTTTCTTTATATTCATTTCAAAGTGCTCCAGGTTACTTAGATACAGGTATAGTGATTTTTTTTTAAACATTTGTCATTTAGCAGACGCTCTTATCCAGAGCGACTTACAGTTTGTGAATACATATATTTTTTTTTCATAATGGACTTTTTTACAGCAAAATGTTCAGTATGACCCCAGTACTTCACATTCCCATTTCATGGGAAATATCAGAAGCATCTTTAGCAGAGATATACTTGGTCTAGGTAGCCTTGCCTGACCTCGTTATGAAGAGGAGATGATAGTTGAGATGTTGTGTCAGAAGAGCCACAGCTGCTTACCTTGAGGCATTACATTACATCATTTTGTCATTCTCCAGCTTGTCAACCTTCCAATTTCAATGTGATTCTTCACTCGCCCTCCCTGTGGGGGAGTCGACCTGCTCGTGTTGATTGGCAGTGGGAAATAGTGTTAGCGAGGTCCCTACAGAGAATCTATTTCAATCACGGTTAGGCCTCATCACCACTGTCATGTTAGCCACTTGAATCCCAGGTTCATTATTTGAATCACACACTCTGAGAATAGAGTTTAACCTAGGGGAATTCTATAGGGGCCTATTGAGAATCATCTCCTCCTCCTGACTCTGTTGAGAGGCCTGGCTGGCCTCAGCAACAATCATTCACTTTAATCACTATGTTAGCATTAATGGAAGCTGAAGTGGGGGGGATCTGCATATGGCCGTCTCTACTAAGTAGCACCGCTGCATTACTGTCTGGCTGACACTCCACTGACCTCGTGTCAGTGTATCAAACCATTACATGTTCAATGTAGGTCATGCCACTAATGATTTTATGTAAATCTGAGATGATGATCCAATTAGCATGTTAGAGTTACATTCCATGTAATGAAAAGGGTTAATACTGTATCTGGGCTTAATCGCACTACAAATGCAGTCGAGTCATCTTACCATATCCATCATTTTCATACAATTAGGCCTACAATAGACTTTATTATGCCTGATGATAGGCCTACTTTGGACCTCTGTCTTTCTCCCCCTTTGTATTATTAAATGTAAGAGATTGAGTCCGCCCATGTGCAGTGCTTTCCTCCAATGAGCTGTTTGGCCTTAAGAGCTGCTCTGTCTGAGAGTGAGAGGAAAGAGAGTGCTCCCCCAGAGAGGTCCCTAAGGACACTGGCGCAGGCTGTCTTTGAGGGTGTTGATGATCTGATGAAGATGTCTGGTACAGCCTGTCAGATTCTCCGACACCTTATCCTGGCACCTACCGTGCAGCTCAGCAGAGGAGGTGCAATTGTTTAGGGAGTGGTTCCTACCCCTGACAGGGGGTCTTCTGAACATGACCGCAAGAGATGTGCCTCACTCTTATTTCTTTGATAGGATAGGGCTTCTCTTGGTTGTACTTCAGTTTTCACTGGGTTTAAGAAAATAGCTGAAGGCAGTCACTGCATCTCGTGGGGAAAATTGTCCAAAATCAATATTGTTACTGAATATCACATCGAGCCACAAGGTTCGATTTTGGGTTCGGTACTGTTCAGTTTATATATGTAACCCCTTGGCAGCATTATCAGAAAGCACAGCATAGATATTTACTGCTACGCAGACGATACACAACTTTAAATTTCTGTGTCAACAGAGGATTTTAGAATGTATTAGTGATTTAAATACTTGGATGGGTCACAACTTCCTCCGGTTAAATCAAGACAAGACCGAGGTACTTATTGTTGGAGCCAAAGCATATGTTGAGTCTTGACATTGTTTGGAACATGTGTATCAAGTTTTGTTACATTATGAATATCTGTGTGTGATTTAAACGCATTTATGTGCCAGACCACGACCAGGTGATTGTTTATTGGTCAGTAGAGGCCATGTTCTGTGAGAGTAGAGGCCATGTTCTGTGAGAGTAGAGGCCATGTTCTGTGAGAAGCTAGCTTGGGAAATATTGAGTTGAGAGACCTTGGGCCATAGACGCTATCTATAACGTTTTGTGCAGATCAGTCATTCGGTGCCAGAGGATTAGTGTTTTAAGTGTTTTTCACAAAATTCTAAATGTCGTCCTTGAGGCAAATCTGTTCCTTGTGAGTAGAGAGACCTATGTACCAAATTTCATAACTCTAGATCAAACATGGTGAGGGGCGTGACCTTTCAAAGTTTGCACAATCAATTGCTTGTTGTAGCGCCACCATCTGGCCAATTGGCATGGCATTGCATGAGAGGGTGTGGCCCATGGGCCTTTACTATCATGCCAATTTGCACCCTCCTAGGCCTTACCATCTCACAGGAATTTGTATTTTCCACCAAATCTGTGGAGAACTGGAATAATGAACATCAACAAATACAGAAGGGTGTCAACCAGCTTCGCTGCTTGGAACCCTAACTAAGTCTAAATGAGTTTACCGGCCAATATGTGTGGATTACTTACATCTGTGAATCACCCAGTTCCAAAGTCTCACTGAAGAAGATGCCCTCACTTACAGTATAAATACAGTGCTTTCGGAAAGTATTCAGACACCTTGACTTTTTCCACATTTTGTTTTGTTACAGCCTTATTCTATAATAGATTAAATGTTTTTTTCCCTCAATCTACACACACTACCCCATAATGACAAAGCAAAAACAGGTTTTTAGAATTTTTGTAAATGCATTAAAAAAAAAATGAAATATCACATTTATGTAAGTATTCAGACACTTTACTCAGTACTTTGTTGAAGCACCTTTGGCAGCGATTACAGCCTCGAGTCTTCTTGGGTATGACGCTACAGGCTTGGCACACCTGTGTTTGGGGAGTTCCTCCCATTCTTCTCTGCAGATCCTCTCAAGCTCTATCAGGTTGGATGGGGAGCGTTGCTGCACAGCTATTTTCAGGTCTCTCCAGAGATGTTTGATTGGGTTCAAGTCCGAGCTCTGGCTGGGCCACTCAAGGACATTCAGAGACTTGTCCCGAAGCCACTCCTGCATTGTCTTAGCTTTGTGCTTAGGGTCGTTGTCTTGTTGGAAGGTGAACATTTGCCCCAGTCTGAAGGTTTTCATCAAGGATCTCTCTGTACGCTCCGTTCATCTTTCCCTCGATCCTGACTAGTCTCCCAGTCCCTGCCGCTGAAAACATCCCCACAGCATGATGCTGCCACCACCATGCTTCACCATAGGGATGGTGCCAGGTTTCCTCCAGACATGACACTTTGCATTCAGGCCAAATAGTTCAATCTTGGTTTCATCAGACCAGAGAATCTTGTTTCATGGTCTGAGAGTCCTCTAGGTGCCTTTTGGCAAACTCCAATCAGGCTGTCATGTGCCTTTTACTGAGGAGTGGCGTCCGTCTGGCAACTCTACCATAAAGACCTGACTGGTGGAGTGCTGCAGAGATGGTTGTCCTTCTGGAAGGTTCTCCCATCTCCACAGAGGAACTCTGGAGCTCTGTCAGAGTGACCATCGGGTTCTTGGTCACCTCCCTTACCAAGGCCCTTCTCCCCCGATTTGCTCAGTTTGGCCGGGCGGCCAGCTCTAGGAAGAGTCTTGGTGGTTCCAAACTTCTTCCATTTAAGAATGATGGAGGTCACTGTGTTCTTGGGGACCTTCAATGCAGAAATGTTTTGGTACTCTTCCCCAGATCTGTGCCTCGACACAATCCTGTCTCAGAGTTCTAGGACAATTCCTTCGACCTCATGGCTTGGTTTCTGCTCTGACATGCACGGCCAACTGTGGCACCTTATATAGACAGGTGTGTGCCTTTCCAAATCATGTCGAATCAATTGAATTTACCACAGGTGGACTCCAATCAAGTTGTAGAAACATCTCAAGGATGAGCAATGTAAATAAGTTATATATTTTTAATACATTTGCTAAAATTTCTAAAAACCTTTTTTCACTTTGTCATTATGGGGTATTGTGTGTAGATTGATGAGGACATTTTGTTTTATTTAATCAATTTTAGAATAAGGCTGTAACATAACAAAATGTGGAAAAAGTCAAGGGGTCTGAATACTTTCCGAATGTACTGTACTTTCTTTCTGCTCTTTGCATTACTGAAGCAATTTATGAAAGGTTATGATGACATACCACTTAATCACAGCATTTAGTTACTATTTCTTCTGCTTTTAACACTCAATTGCAATTCAAAAAGCTATTTAAACTTCTGAAAAGAGGGCTTCAGGTAGCATTTACCCTTTATGTACAATTTCATGTAGCTTCTTCTTATATGTGCAGGTTTGTTCGTTGGTGTACTGTTCATGTCTGACTAATTTCTGTTTGTTTCCTGCATGGGTTTCTATGTGGTTTGTGTATGTAATGTCTAAACTGCAGTAAGATTTTCCTTTTCTAGGACAATAAATGTCAATCTAATAATTTATCTTGTGTATCCACAGGGCCTGAACAACATCATCCACATAGACTTTGACTACAAGAAGGAGTTCATCTATTGGATAGACTCTTCCAGACCCAGCGGACGGAGGATCAACAGAATGAGACTCAATGGGAGTGACCTTAAGGTACTGTGAGTGGAGTGAATGCCCCTGGATGCCCCTACCATATGTACCTACCTTATGCCATTTTACCCCTGAGAGCTTGCTCCCATGCACCATGCCCCATTTCCTTCTCACCATCCTCTCCTGCCCAGCTGGCTTCTCTTATGTAGATGAGGATCATCCTGCAGTACACACTGCAGTGTGAATGAACTTAGTTCACTCTTCGGCTGTGTCCCAATGGTACCCTACACCTTATATAGTACCCTCGTCAAAATTATGGGCCTATAAATTACTGCACTATAAAGGGAATAGAGTGCCATTTGGGATGCATCATTCAATGGACGTAGAGGTTGAAAATGTCATTACTTCCAGTTGATAATTGATTCCTTCCATCCTGTTTATAGGCAGGCATCATAATGGACTTGTATCATTCACTGAGACATTAAACAGTGAGGCAACACTGTAATCAATGCCTATTAACAATACAGCAATTAGCTGAACGCAACAGGTCCGTAACATAACAGCTTTTCTCTGGATTAATCATGGAGGTCCGTTCGGGTCATGGAATTGGAGCCCAGAACACGCAGATGTCACAGGAACACCTGCTGACCGCTTCATCACTCCCCGTTCTCTCAACTCATTAGAATTAGTGTGTGGGGGGCAGGAGGCTCATTCAGCTCAATTACACCCAGGTTGTGTCCCAAATGGCACACCTATTCCCTATGTAGTGTACTAGGGGTCTGGTCAAAAGTAGTGCACTGTATAGGGAAATAGGGTGCCATTTTGGATACCAACCCCGTAGTCCCTGTTTGAGCCTCAACCACACTATCACCACCACCATGCCACCCTGCCACGGCTCAGCACCAGCTAAAGTGTTTGAGATAGATCTGTAGTTTTAGCATGGGGGTTAATTTTGACAACAGTGACTAAAGCTGGGGATTTGTGCTTGTGTACTACAAGGCAGAGGCAAGTTAATCCCAGTTAAATGAACAGCATACAGTGAGGGAAAAAAGTATTTGATCCCCTGCTGATTTTGTACGTTTGCCCACTGACAAAGACATGATCAGTCTATAATTTTAAATGGTAGGTTTATTTGAACAGTGAGAGACAGAGTAACAACAAAAAAATCCAGAAGAATGCATGTCAAAAATGTTATAAATTGATTTGCATGTTAATGAGGGAAATAAGTATTTGACCCCTCTGCAAAACATGACATAGTACTTGGTGGCAAAACCCTTGTTGGCAATCACAGAGGTCAGATGTTTCTTGTAGTTGGCCACCAGGTTTGCACACATCTCAAGAGGGATTTTATCCCACTCCTCTTTGCAGATCTTCTCCAAGTCATTAAGGTTTCGAGCCTGACATTTGGCAACTCGAACCTTCAGCTCCCTCTACAGATTTTCTATGGGATTAAGGTCTGGAGACTGGCTAGGCCACTCCAGGATCTTAATGTGCTTCTTCTTGAGCCACTCATTTGTTGCCTTGGCCGTGTGTTTTGGGTCATTGTCATGCTGGAATACCCATCCACGACCCATTTTCAATGCTCTGGCTGAGGAAAGGACCCAAGATTTGACGGTACATGGCCCCGTCCATCGTCCCTTTGATGCGGTGAAGTTGTCCTGTTGCCTTAGCAGAAAAACACCCCCAAAGCATAATGTTTCCACCTCCATGTTTGACGGTGGGGATGGTGTTCTTGGGGTCATAGGCAGCATTCCTCCTCCTCCAAACACGGCGAGTTGAGTTGATGCCAAAGAGCTCGATTTTGGTCTCATCTGACCACAACACTTTCACCCAGTTCTCCTCTGAATCATTCAGATGTTCATTGGCAAACTTCAGACGGCCCTGTATGTGCTTTCTTGAGCAGGGGAACCTTGCGGGCGCTGCAGGATTTCAGTCCTTCACAGCGTAGTGTGTTACCAATTATTTTCTTGGTGACTATGGTCCCAGCTGCCTTGAGATCATTGACAAGATCCTCCCGTGTAGTTCTGGGCTGATTCCTCACCGTTCTCATGATCATTGCAACTCCACGAGGTGAGATCGTGGTGCTCTGTAGCTCATTTGATAGAGCATGGCGCTTGTAACGCCAGGGTAGTGGGTTCGATCCCCGGGACCACCCATACGTAAAAATGTATGCACACATGACTGTAAATCGCTTTTGATAAAATCGTCTGCTAAATGGCATAGTAATTAATTAATTAATTGTTGCATGGAGCCAAGGCCGAGGGAGATTGACAGTTCTTGTGTTTCTTCCATTTGCGAATAATCGCACCAACTGTTGTCACCTTCTCACCAAGCTGCTTGGCGATGGTCTTGTAGCCCATTCCAGCCTTGTGTAGGTATACAATCTTGTCCTTGACATCCTTGGAGAGCTCTTTGGTCTTGGCCATGGTGGAGTTTGGAATCGGATTGATTGCTTCTGTGGACAGGTGTCTTTTATACAGGTAACAAGCTGAGATTAGGAGCACTCCCTTTAAGAGTGTGCTCCTAATCTCAGCTCGTTACCTGTATAAAAGACACCTGGGAGCCAGAAATCTTTCTGATTGAGAGGGGGTCAAATACTTATTTCCCTCATTAAAATGCTAATCAATTTATAAAATTTTTGACATGTGTTTTTCTGGATTTTTGTTGTTATTCTGTCTCTCACTGTTCAAATAAACCTGCCATTAAAATTATAGACTGATCATTTCTTTGTCAGTGGGCAAACGTACAAAATCAGCAGGGGATCAAATACTTTTTTCCCTCACTGTATGTTTAGTCTCTTTTCAGGCAAGGAAAATAATGGGAATTTCTTTGGGATTTTTTACCATATTTAGACTTACATGAATGGATGAGTTTTTCTACATACATTACAATGTTTTTTGTTTGGCAATACAATTTAGACTGATGTTATAAATAGACCCCTGGGTTATAGGTAATGTTATAACTAACCCTAACCTACAATAACGTTTTAAGTAAGAAGTAGATACATCTGTTGCTATGGGGTAAGGATGTTAGGGACAATACAGGATGAATCCCAATAATTGCTTGCCAAAAATGTAATTATCCTGGTTATAGGTAACAATCCTTTGTATGAACTACCTACATTATTACGCATATTATTTGTTAATTGTGGAAATAAATTAAGATATGCAAGTGTTTATATATATATATATATATACAGGTAAAAGTCAGTAAATTAGAATATTTTGAAAAACTTGATTTATTTCAGTAATTGCATTCAAAAGGTGTAACTTGTACATTATATTTATTCATTGCACACAGACTGATGCATTCAAATGTTTATTTCATTTAATTTTGATGATTTGAAGTGGCAACAAATGAAAATCCAAAATTCCGTGTGTCACAAAATTAGAATATTACTTAAGGCTAATACAAAAAGGGATTTTTTAGAAATGTTGGCCAACTGAAAAGTATGAAAATGAAAAATATGAGCATGTACAATACTCAATACTTGGTTGGAGCTCCTTTTGCCTCAATTACTGCATTAATGCGGCGTGGCATGGAGTCGATGAGTTTCTGGCACTGCTCAGGTGTTATGAGAGCCCAGGTTGCTCTGATAGTGGCCTTCAACTCTTCTGCGTTGTTGGGTCTGGCATTCTGCATCTTCCTTTTCACAATACCCCACAGATTTTCTATGGGGCTAAGGTCAGGGAGTTGGCTGGCCAATTTAGGAACAGAAATACCATGGTCCGTAAACCAGGCACGGGTAGATTTTGCGCTGTGTGCAGGCGCCAAGTCCTGTTGGAACCTGAAATCTCCATCTCCATAGAGCAGGTCAGCAGCAGGAAGCATGAAGTGCTCTAAAACTTGCTGGTAGACGGCTGCGTTGACCCTGGATCTCAGGAAACAGAGTGGACCGACACCAGCAGATGACATGGCACCCCAAACCATCACTGATGGTGGAAACTTTACACTAGACTTCAGGCAACGTGGATCCTGTGCCTCTCCTGTCTTCCTCCAGACTCTGGGACCTCGATTTCCAAAGGAAATGCAACATTTGCTTTCGTCAGAAAACATGACTTTAGACCACTCAGCAGCAGTCCAGCTCTTTTTTTCCTTAGCCCAGGTGAGACGCTTTTCGCGCTTGTTTCTTGGTCAACAGTGGCTTGACACGAGGTATGCGGCAGTTGAAACCCATGTCTTTCAAGCGTCTCTTGGTGGTGGATCTTGAAGCCCTGACTCCAGCAGCTGTCCACTCCTTGTGAATCTCCCCCACATTTTTGAATGGGGTTTTTTTCACAATCTTGACTAGGCGCGGTGATCCCTATCGCTTGTACACTTTTTTCTGACCACAGTTTTTCCTTCCCTTTGCCTCTCTATTAATGTGTTTGGACACAGAGCTCTGAGAACAGCCAGCCTCTTCTGCAATAACCTTTTGTGTCTTTCCCTCCTTGTGCAATGTGTCGATGGTCGCCTTTTGGACAGCTGTCAAATCTGAAGTCTTCCCCATGTTTGTGTAGGCTTCAGAACTGGACTGAGAGACCATTTAAAGCCCTTTGCAGGTGTTTTGAGTTAATCAGCTGATTAGTTTGTGGCACCAGGTGTCTTCAAAATGTAACCCTTACACAATATTCTAATTTTGTGACACACGGAATTTTGGATTTTCATTTGTTGCCACTTCAAATCATCAAAATTAAATGAAATAAACATTTGAATGCATCAGTCTGTGTGCAATGAATAAATATAATGTACAAGTTACACCTTTTGAATGCAATTACTGAAATAAATCAAGTTTTTCAAAATATTCTAATTTACTGACTTTTACCTGTATATATATCTTAATTGCATATATATTTTAAATAACTGTATACAATACAATCGAGGTGAGGACATTGGAAATGCTTTTGGCAGTTAATCTGCTTCTGTTGTGTGGGTGGCACTGTGTGCTCTTTTTAAAAGATGGGTCCCAATCTCTCAAAGGCCTTGGGTTGGAGTGAGGTTTTAGCGGGTGGAATAGTGGAGAACAATTGGAGGTTTACTCAGTAGCAGTGCAAATACCATAGTACAGCTACAGTATATGGACACTCAATCATTATGGTAATTTTTTATTGTAAGTTTACAAACATATATTATGATAAATAGAATTGAAACTTGTATCTCATTATGGTAAATGGTGAAATTAGTATATCCAGTTGTAATTGTAATGGCTTAGCAGATAATAAGAAAAGACGATCAGTATTTATCTGGCTAAAAGAGAAGGAATATAATATCTATTGTTTACAGGAAACTCATTCAACAACTTTAGATGAAGTTGTGGAATAAGGTTTGGGGTGGGCAAAATATACTTCTCCCTTGGGAAAAGAAAATCAAAAGGGGTGATGATATTAATTAACAGTAATTTTGATCCAAATGAGCAAATTGTTCAAACAGATCTGCAAGGTAGATGTATTCTTTTAAATATGTTATTGGACCATAAACATATTTGTAAATGTAATCAAAGCCTATAGGATGACAACTTGTTTTTTAACCAGGACAACAATTTATAACTGACTTTTTCCCGATGTAATATACAGTAGGTACAGCAGATCCCCTTATTGTATTGGACACTTTTAAATGTGCCTTTAAAGGCCATGCAATTCAATACTCATCTTTAAAACAAAAGCAATTTAGGTCAAAATAATTCATATTAACAAAGGAAATAGAGGGACTAAGTACAGTAGATGGCAATAAAATCTGCATCATAGAGGCACAGAATAGTTTAGAGGAAAAGCAAAAAGAAATGGAGGAACTTATTTAAGAAAGATTAAGTGTAATATATTTAAAAAATAAAGCGAACTGGATGGAATATTGGGAAAAATGCATCAAATTCCTTTTCAATCTTCAACATAGAAATGCAACATAGAAAATCATTTTCTGAAAGTCACCCATGATTAACCCAACTATATTTTGAAAGAGGAAGCAAAGTACTTTAAGCATATGTTTTCATTTCAGTCTCTCCATTTCCACTAACCAAAGTTAATTGTAAGGATTTCTTTTCTATTAATAATGTAAAATTAACAGCTGTACAGAAAGACTCATGTGAAGGCCAAATTACAAATGTCTTGATGCAATCAAAGCCTTTAAGTCTGGGAAAACTCCAGGGCTGGATGGCATACCAGTTGAGGTTATTAGCATGTTTTAACCACTCCTATAAAAATGGTAGATTATCAGATAGTCAACAAGGTCTGATTTCATAATTACTGAAACAGGACCCAAGTGGTAAATATAAAGATCCAGCCCATTAAAAAAATTGGAGGCCCCTTACACTTCAGTGTTGTGATGCAACAATTATAGCAAAATGCATAGCGCATAGAATTAAAAAGCTATTGTCGGATATTATTCCTCCTAATCAGACAGGTTTTTTACATGGACGATCCATTGGAGATAAAATATAAGAGAAGTACTGGAAACAATAGAACACTATGAAAAATGGGCCTGGTATTCATAGCTGACTTTGAAAAGGCTTTTGATAAAGTACAACTGGAATTTATATATAAATGCCTGGAATATTTCAATTTTGAGGAATCTCTGATACAATGGGTTAAAGTTATGTATAGTAACCCTAGGTGTAAAATAGTAAATAATGGCTACTTCTCAGAAAGTATTAAACTGTCAAGAGGAGTAAAATAAGGTTGTCCACTATTGACATATCTGTTTATTATGGCCATCGAAATGTTAGCTATTCAAATCTGATCCAATAATAATATCAAGGGGCTAGAAATCCAGGGCTCAAAAACAAAGGTGTCATTGTACGCTGATGATTCATCTTTTCTTTTAAATCCACAATTTGGATCCCTCAGCCTCATAGAGGATCTAGATAATTTTTCAAACCTCTCTGGATTACAATCAAATTATGTGTACTATACACAGGAGGTTGGTGTCACCTTAATTGGGGAGAACAGGCTCGTGGCAATGACTGGAGCGGAATTAGTCTATTTGTGGAAAATCACCCTGATTTAACTCTTTAGTCATGTCCCAGTTTACCTATTTGCTTAAGGCTTTGCCTACACCTAGCAACTTGTTTTTTAAATTATATAAGTTAAAAATAAAAATGATTTGGAACGGCAAGCCCGACAAAATTAAACGGGCCTATTTATTTAATGAATATGAATTCGGAGGGCAGAAATGATAAACTATGAAAGCATTAGACCTCTCACTAAAGGCTTCAGTCATACAAAAGTTATACTTCAATCCAAACTGGTTCTCTAGCAGATTGGTAAGAATGTCTCACCCCATGTTCAAGAATGGTCTTTTTCCCTTTATTCAGATTACAACCGCTCACTTTCAGTTATTTGAAAATGAATTCATCTCCAAAATATCACTATTTTTAAAGCAAGCCAGAGATTGTCGGTTGCAATTTCAGTTTAATCCACCAGAAAAGACAGAACAAATATTACAACATATTATGGTTAAACTCAAATATACTAATTGATTTAAAAATATATATTTAGGAAAAAATGTTTAAAAACGGTATAGTCTTTGTAAATTATATCATAAATAGTGGAGTTATGTCACACATGCAGCTAACAAAAATATATGGAAATGTCTGCTCTACTCATAGTTACAACCAACTAATTGCAGCATTACTGCAAAAATGGAAGAGACAAGTGGAAGGGGGAGAAAGTATGGAACTTGTTTGTTGGCCCTGCATTAAAGAATAAAAAGAACATTGTGATAAATAAAAAAGTATACCAGTTTATTTTAAGGACCAAAAAATTGACAGCTGTGACATATAGATTGCAAAATAGTTGGGAAGAGATTTTTATGTACCGATTCCATTGTACATGGTTTATGAACTGATCCACAAAACGACGCTGGATTCAAAACTTCGAGTTCTTGCAACCAATATAATGTTATAAATATTGGGGAATACAACCATCCCAGCTCTGCAGAGTTTGCTGTGAAGAGACAGACTCATTAGATCATTTGTTTTGGTACTATCCATATGTAGCTTGTTTTTGGTCGCAGGTTTAGGAATGGCTGAAGAATTGCAAATAGCACTGCTGGGTGATTTAAAAAGTCATAGTCCATCGATCAATAATATATTGGAAATGATGCAGACAATTACATTGATGGAAGCTACAATCTATCTGCAATATTAAACCTGATCTTTTAAATGGTGCTGAACAGTCATTCTGAAAAGTACTTTTTCTCTCATGGCTAACTACCAGGAAGTTTGAAAAGACAGGCTGAGTGGGTGCAGAGCTTATATTCATGAGCTCGCCTTGATTGACAGCTCTTTGAAATGTCAAGCAACTTGGATGCAGTGACCAATGTTGCAGTAAAATCATCTCAAGCTAATTTGGTGATACACAAAGAAACAACATTGAAATTGCATCAATGATATGTCTTTTTTTTATATACAATGCATTCGGAAGGTATTCAGACCCCTTCACTTTTTCCACATTTTGTTACGTTACAGCCATATTCATCAATCTACACACAATACCCCATAATGACAAAGCAAAAACAGGGTTTTTCAAATGTTTGTAAATGCATAAAAAAATCATTTACTTAAGTATTCAGACCCTTTACTCAGTACTTTCTTGAAGCACCTTTGGCAGCGATTACAGCCTCGAGTCTTCTTGGGTATGACGCTACAAGCTTGGCATGCCTGTGTTTGGGGAGTTTCTCCCATTCTTCTCTGCAGATCCTCTCAAGCTCTGTCAGGTTGGATGGGGAGCGTTGCTGCACAGATATTTTCAGGTCTCTCCAGAGATGTTCGGTCGGGTTCAAGTCCGGGCTCTGGCTGGGCCACTCAAGGACATTCATAGATTTGTCCCGAAGCCACTCCTAAATGGTCTTGGCTTTGTGCTTAGGGTCGTTGTCTTGTTGGAAGGTGAACCTTTGCCCCAGATATAGGTCCTGGGAGCAGGTTTTCATCAACGATCTCTCTGCACTTTGCTCAGTTCATCTTTCCCTCGATACTGACTAGTTTCCCATTTCCTGCCGCTGAAAACATCCCCACAGCATGATGCTGCCATCACCATGCTTGACCGTAGGGATGGTATTGGCCAGGTGATGAGCGGTGCCTGGTTTCCTCCAGACGTGACGCTTGACATTCAGGCCAAAGAGTTCAATCTTGGTTTCATCAGACCAGAGAATCGTGTCTTGTTGGAAGGTGAACATTTGCCCCAGTCTGAAGGTTTTCATCAAGGATCTCTCTGTACGCTCCGTTCATCTTTCCCTCGATCCTGACTAGTCTCCCAGTCCCTGCCGCTGAAAACATCCCCACAGCATGATGCTGCCACCACCATGCTTCACCATAGGGATGGTGCCAGGTTTCCTCCAGACATGACACTTTGCATTCAGGCCAAATAGTTCAATCTTGGTTTCATCAGACCAGAGAATCTTGTTTCTCATGGTCTGAGAGTCCTCTAGGTGCCTTTTGGCAAACTCCAATCAGGCTGTCATGTGCCTTTTACTGAGGAGTGGCTTCCATCTGACAACTACCATAAAAGGCCTGATTGGTGGAGTGCTGCAGAGATGGTTGTTGTTCTTGTAGGTTCTCCCATCTCCACAGAGGAACTTTGGAGCTCTGTCAGAGTGACCATCGGGTTCTTGGTCACCTCACTGACCAAGGCCCTTCTCCCCCTATTGCTCAGTTTGGCCGGGTGGCCAGCTCTAGGAAGAGTCTTGGTGGTTCCAAACTTCTTCCATTTAAGAATGATGGAGGCCACTGTGTTCTTGGGGATGTTCAATGCTGCAGAAATTTTTTGGTACTCTTCCCCAGATCTGTACCTCGACACAGTCCTGTCTCGGAGCTCTACGGACAATTCCTTCAACCTCATGGCTTGGTTTTTGCTCTGACATGCACTGTCAACTGTGGGACCTTATGTAGACAGGTGTGTCCTTTCCAAATCATGTCCAATCAATTGAATTTACCACAGGTGGACTCCAATCAAGTTATAGAAACATCTCAAGGATGATCAATGGAAACAGGATGCACCTGCGCTCAATTTCGAGTCTCATAGCAAAGGATCTGAATACGTATATAAATAAGATATTTCTGTTTTATTTTTTTATTAAAATGCAAAAATTTCTAAAAACCTATTTTTGCTTTGTCATTATGGGGTATTGTGTGTAGATTGATGAGGGGAAAAAAATTAATTTAATCCATTTTAGAATAAGGCTGTAACGTAGCAAAATGTAGAACAGTCAAGGGGTCTGAATACTTTCCAAATGCAATGTATATAGTAAATTACAGTTGAAGTCGGAAGTTTACATACAATTAGGTTGGAGTCATTAAAACTAGTTTTTCAACCACTCCACAAATTTCTTGTTAACAAACTATAGTTTTGGCAAGTCGGTTAGGACATCTACTTTGTGCATGACACAAGTAATTTTTCCAACAATTGTTTACAGACAGATTATTTCACTTATAATTCACTGTATTACAATTCCAGTGGGTCAGAAGTTTACATACACTAAGTTGACGGTGCCTTTAAACAGCTTGGTAAATTCCAGAAAATTATGTCATGGCTTTAGAAGCTTCTGATAGGCTAATTGACATCATTTGAGTCAATTGGAGGGGTACCTGTGGATGTATTTCAAGGCCTACCTTCAAACTCAGTGCCTCTTTGCTTGACATCATGGGAAAATCAAAAGAAATCAGCCAAGACCTCAGAAAAAAAATTAGAGACCTCCACAAGTCTGGTTCATCCTTGGGAGCAATTTCCAAACATCTGAAGGTACCACGTTCATCTGTACAAACAATAGCACGCAAGTATAAACACTATGGGACGACGTAGCCGTCATACCGCTCAGGAAGGAGCGTTCTGTCTCCTAGAGATGATGAACGTACTTTGGTGTGAAAAGTGCAAATCAATATAATAATGGATTTAATGGTGCTCCTTGATGTTTTTATAACCCAACCCTGATCTGTACTTCTCCACAACTTTGTCCCTGACCTGTTTGGAGAGCTCCTTGTTCTTCATGGTGCCGCTTGCTGTGAGGCCTTTCAGAACAGGTGTATATATACTGAGATCATGTGACACTTAGATTGCACACAGGTGGACTTTATTTAACTAATTATGTGACTTCTAAAGGTGATTAGTTGCACCAGTTCTTATTTACGGCCTTCATAGCAAATGGGGTGAATACATATGCATGCACCACTTTTCCATTATTTATTTTTTTGAATTTTTTGAACCAAGTTATGTTTTTAATTTCACTTCACCAATTTGGACTATTTTGTGTATGTCCATTACATGAAATCCAAATAAAAATCAATTTAAATTACAGGTTGTAATGCAAAAAAATTGGAAAAACGCCAGGGGGGGGATTAATACTTTTGCAAGGCACTGTATCTATATAAACCACGCCCCTCTGCAAACACGCCTTCTCCGATGTTGGTTACAAGGTGGTACTTATTTAAATTAGGTAAGAGAATATCACGTTGCCATTGGTGTATTAAAATGAGAGTTAACATGATGTTACCTTGTTCCCTTAATAATAAATCCAAGTGTTTGACATGGGGGAGGGGACCATTAACTTTATGATCAAACTTTATCAATGTAGAAGTAACAGTCATTTTTCAGACTTTGGTCATCATCCTTTGATCTGGTTTCCTTTAAATATCATCCAATTTCATGAAAAACATGATTTTGACTGTTCATGACCTTTAAATCAATGCAACAAGAAGAGAGGGGCTAGCAGAATACCACAGGCTCTACTTAACGTGTTGAATATTAAACACTTTCTCCCTCTGTCTTTTTACCTTCTCAGGAGCGCCTTTTTCTGATAGAAAACACTCCTCAATTTGTGACATTTTGGAGACTGTTTAAGCTCCAGTTTCGTCTAAATTACTGCTTAGGGGACAGCCCAGTTGACTTGGCAAGGCTATATATCTCTTGCAAATGAGGATAGAGAAGACCTCAAAGTGCATCATGTCCTTTAATGGCAGATTGCATGGGTGTTGTTGGGTTTAAAATAGTGTTTCAAAGCACCAGTTTCATGTGCCAGCTGGCACTATCATTGTTTATTCACAACAACTGGTTTGCTAATTCAAAAGCTGCATGAAATGAGAGACATTGAATGAGAGTTACTGTATGATTCTACCTTCATTAAGATGAGGTTTTTCACTTTTTATAACAATCTTTTACTTGTTTCAGGCATTAATCATATAATGAGTGTTTCGTTTGTTGTTGACATTGTCTCTGCTAGATGTTTATACCCCCCTTCCCCCCTCTCTTTTTCACCAGATAGTCCATCGGACGGCCGTCCCCAGTGCGCTGGCCCTGGACTGGATAGGGAAGAACCTGTACTGGTGTGACATCGAGAGGAAGAGCCTGGAGGTGTCTAAGGCTAATGGACTGTACCCCTCTGTCCTGGTCAGCACTGGTATCAGGAACCCCACTGACCTGGCCTTGGATCCACAGTCAGGGTACTCTATCAGACACATTGACCTCCATCCTCTGACCTCTAACGCTAAACCCACTGACCTGGACCTCGATCCACAGTCTGGTCACTGTATCAGACACAATGACCTACAGTTGAAGTCGGAAGTTTACATACACTTTAGCCAAATACATTTAAACTCAGTTTTTCACAATTCATGACATTTAATCCTAGTAAGAATTCCCTGTCTTAGGTCAGTTAGGATCACCACTTTATTTTAAGAATGTGAAATGTCAGAATAATAATAGAGTGATTTATTTCAGCTTTTATTTCTTTCATCACATTCCCAGTGGGTCAGAAGTTTACATACACTCAATTAGTATTTCAAATCAAATGTTATTTGTCACATACATGTGTTTAGCAGATGTTATTGCGGGTGTAGCGAAATGCTTGGGCTTCTAGCCCCGACAGTGCAGTAATATCTAACAAGTAATATCTAACAATTTCACAACATATACCCAATAAACACAAATCTAGTAAGGAAGGAATTTAAGAATATATACATATATGGACAAGCAATGACAGAGCGGCATGGACTAAGATACAGTAGAATATTATAGAATAGAATACAGTATATACAGTGAGGGGAAAAAAGTATTTGAACAGAGAGACAGAATAACAACAAAAAAATCCAGAAAAACACATGTAAAAAATGTTATAAATTGATTTGCATAAGGGAGTGCTCCTAATCTCAGTTTGTTACCTGTATAAAAGACACCTGTCCACAGAAGCAATCAATCAATCAGATTCCAAACTCTCCACCATGGCCAAGACCAAAGAGCTCTACAAGGATGTCAGGGACAAGATTGTAGACCTACACAAGGCTGGAATGGGCTACAAAACCATCGCCAAGCAGCTTGGTGAGAAGGTGACAACAGTTGGTGCGATTATTCGCAAATGGAAGAAACACAAAATAACTGTCAATCTCCCTCGGCCTTGGCTCCATACAAGATCTCACCTCGTCGAGTTGCAATGATCATGAGAACGGTGATGAATCAGCCCAGAACTACACGGGAGGATCTTGTCAATGATCTCATGGCAGCTGGGACCATAGTCACCAAGAAAACAATTGGTAACACACTACGCCGTGAAGGACTGAAATCCTGCAGCGCCCGCAAGGTCCCCCTGCTCAAGAAAGCACATATGCAGGCCCGTCTGAAGTATGCCAATGAACATCTGAATGATTCAGAGGAGAACTGGGTGTAAGTGTTGTGGTCAGATGAGACCAAAATCGAGGTCTTTGGCATCAACTCGTCGTGTTTGGAGGAGGAATGCTGCCTATGACCCCAAGAACACCATCCCCACCGTCAAACATGGAGGTGAAAACATTATGCTTTGGGGGTGTTTTTCTGCTAAGGGTACAGGACAACTTCACCGCATCAAAGGGACGATGGATGGGGCCATGTACCGTCAAATCTTGGGTGAGAACCTCCTTCCCTCAGCCAGGGCATTGAAAATGGGTCGTGGATGAGTATTCCAGCATGACAATGACCCAAAACACATGGCCAAGGCAACAAAGGAGTGGCTCAAGAAGAAGCACATTAAGTTTCTGGAGTGGCCTAGCCAGTCTCCAGACCTTAATCCCATAGAAAATCTGTGGAGGGAGCTGAAGGTTCGAGTTGCCAAATGTCAGGCTCAAAACCTTAATGACTTAGAGAAGATCTGCAAAAGAGGAGTGGGACAAAATCCCTCCTGAGATGTGTGCTAACCAGGTGGCCAACTACAAGAAACGTCTGACCTCTGTGATTGCCAACAAGGGTTTTGCCACCAAGTACTAAGTCATGTTTTGCAGAGGGGTCAAATACTTATGTCCCTCATTAACATGCAACTCAATTTATAACATTTTTGACATGCGTTTTTCTGGATTGTGTTGTTGTTATTCTGTCTCTCACTGTTCAAATAAACCTACCATTACAATTATAGACTGATCATGTCTTTGTCAGTGGGCAAACGTACAAAATCAGCAGGAGATCAAATACTTTTCCCCCTCACTGTACATATGAGATGAGTAGTGTAAGATATGTAAACATTATTAAAGTGACTAGTGTTCCATTTCTTAAAGTGGTGTCTTGGAGGGCGGGTAGTTTGCCCCCGGTAATGCGTTCGGCAGACCGCACCACCCTCTGGAGAGCCATGCGGTTGCGGGCGGGGCAGTTGCCGTAACAGGCGGTGATACAGCCCAACAGGATGCTCTCACTTGTGCATCTGTAAAAGTTTGAGGGTTTTAGGTGCCAAGCCAAATTTATTCAGCCTCCTGAGGTTGAAGAGGCTCTGTTGCACCTTCTTCACCACACTGATGTGTATGCCAAGGAACTTGAAGCTTTCCACCTTCTCCACTGCGGTCCCGTCGATGTGGATAGGGGGGTGCACCCTCTGCTGTTTCCTGAAGTCCATGATCATCTCCTTTGTTTGGTTGACGTTGAGTGAGGGGTTATTTTCCTGGCACCGCACTCCCAGAGCCCTCACCTCCTCCCTGTAGGCGGTCTCGTCATTGTTGGTAATCAAGCCTACTACTGTTGTGTCGTCTGCAAACTTGATGATTGAGTTGGAGGCGTGCTTGGCCACACAGTCATGGGTGTTTAACCTGGGTCAAACGTTTCAGGTAGCCTTCCACAAGCTTCCCACAATAAGTTCGGTGAATTTTGGCCCATACCTCTTGACAGAGCTCGTGTAACTGAGTCAGGTTTGTAGGCCTCCCTGCTCGCACACGCTTTTTCAGTTCTGCCCACACATTTTCTATAGGATTGAGGTCAGGGTTTTGTGATGGCCACTCCAATACCTTGACTTTGTTGTCCTTAAGCCATTTTGCCACAACTTTGGGGTCATTGTCCATTTGGAAGACCCATTTGCGACCAAGCTTTAACTTCCTGACTGATGTCTTGAGATGTTGCTTCAATATATCCACATAATTTTCCTTCCTCATGATGCCATCTATTTTGTGAAGTGCACCAGTCCCTCCTGCAGCAAAGCACCCCAACAGCATGATGCTGCCACCCCCGTGCTTCACGGTTGAGATGGTGTTCTTCGGCTTGCAAGGCCCCCCTTTTTCCTCCAAACATAACGATGGTCATTATGGCCCAACAGTTCTATTTTTGTTTCATCAGACCAGAGGAAATTTATCCAAAAGTATGATCTTTGTCCCCATGTGCAGTTGCAAACCGTAGTCTGGCTTTTTTTTATGGTGGTTTTGGAGCAGTGGCTTCTTCCTTGCTGAGCGGCCTTTCAGGTTATGTCGATATAGGACACGTTTTACTGTGGATATAGATACTTTTGTACCTGTTTCCTCCAGCATCTTTACAAGGTCCTTTGCTGTTGTTCTGGGATTGATTTGCACTTTTCGCACCAAAGTATGTTAATCTCTAGGAGACAGAACGCGTCTCCTTCCTGAGCGGTATGACGGCTGCGCGGTCCCATGGTGTTTATACTTGCGTACTATTGTTTGTACAGATGAACGTGGTACCTTCAGGCATTTGGAAATTGCTCCAAAGGATGAACTAGACCTGTGGAGGTCTACACATTTCTTCTGAGGTCTTGGCTGATTTCTTTTGATTTTCCCACGATGTCAAGCAAAGAGGTACTGAGTTTGAAGGTAGGCTTTGAAATACATCCACAGGTACACCTCCAATATACTCAAATGATGTCAATAAGCCTATCAGAAGCTTCTAAAGCCATGACATCATTTTCTGGAATTTTTCCAAGCTGTTTAAAGGCACCGTCAACTTAGTGTATGTAAACTTCTGACCCACTGGAATTGTGAAACAGTGAATTATAAGTGAAATAATCTTGTTTGTAAACAATTGTTGGAAAAATTACTTGTGTCATGCACAAAGTAGATTTGTGGAGTGGTTGAAAAACAAGTTTTAATGACTCCAACCGAAGTGTATGTAAACTTCCAACTTCAACTGTACGTGTATATCCTCTAACCTTTGACTCAAACATTTATGTTACAGCTCAATCCAGAAGCAAGGTGGTGACAATACTGAGCCTACTTTTACTTCTCAGGGTTTTTCCAATTAGGACCATTAACTTAGATTATGCTAACCTACTATGTTTTGTTAGTGACATCTTCAAAGAACTCTCCACATTCCTCCCTGTTTAGATATGTGTTCTGGGTGGACTGCTGTGAGTCCCCTTATATTGGTCGTGTGGGCATGGATGGCCGTGGGCAGGTCGTTATCATCGACAAGGAGATCTACAGCCCCACTGCCCTCACTATAGATTACACCAACAAGAGGCTGTACTGGGCTGACGACAACCACATTCTGTTTGCCAACATGGACGGCTCACAGAGACACAAAGGTGAGGCAGAATACAATGGGTACATTTCCTTGCATCCTCTCTCCTCACCTCCTCAAAACAAATTGGAGAATAATGGAAATATTTGAAGTATTACAAGTATTTTAAAGAAAACTAATACATTTAAACAGGTCTGATTAGAACACACTGCTGATCATTTGTTGGCTTCTGCAGTCATAATAGTTGTATTTGGTAAGACAGATATGCTGTCATGCTGCATGCTCCTCCACTAATGGAGAGTCTCTTTTACCTGTATTGTGTCTCTTCCCAGTGTCCTACGACCACATCCAAGGGGTGATGGGTCTGACACTGTTTGAGGACTTTGTCTACTGGACGGATGGGAAATCCAAGTCACTCCGAAGGGCACATAAAACAACTGGGGCCCAGGGGATAGAGCTGCTCAACTCCTGGCAAGCCATCAAGTCTGTCAAGATTTACCATTCACTACGCCAACCTGAAGGTAACCCACCCAGCAAAGCAGTCCCCTCACCTGCCAACCCATAGCGACTGTCATATTCTTTATGATTACATAGGTTATGCTATTATTATGTAGGATGTGATTATATAGGGTATGGTATTAAGAATGTGGCTAATGTTCAATTTAATTATGTTGAACCCCCCCCTCTTGTGCAGTGCCCAAGCACCAGTGTCAGGTGGCCAATGGAGGATGCAGCCACTTGTGTCTCCTCTCCCCCAGCGGGGAACACAAGTGTGCTTGTCCAACTAATTTCTACCTCGCAGCTGACAATAAGACCTGCCTCTCCAACTGCACTGCAAGTCAGGTCAGTGCCTAGTCCCTCACACTCTCCTCGGCACTTATAGATAATATGGTAAATCTCTTCCAGTTTGTTATTATATTCTGTGTTTTAGATAGATCTGTTGTTTCATGCCTTTTCACTTTGTTTATCACAGTCTCTTCTTTCTTGCCCTGCTTCTGTAGCTTAAGTCCCAATAAAATTGTAGTGTTGCTTGTTATGCTTGGAACAACTCGAATGGAAAGTTAGAATAAATTTTTTGTATTGAGTTAGAATTCTGTCTGATTAATTTGTGTGTTCTGTAGTTCCGCTGCGGGACAGATGAGTGTATTCCTTTCTGGTGGAAGTGTGACACTGTGGATGACTGTGGCGATGGATCAGACGAGCCTGCTGACTGTCGTGAGTATCATATTTTCCCATTTATACAAACTATGCATTACTGGACTTACTGGGGATCCTGGTATGGTAGGCCAAATTCACACTGAGCAACTTTAGGGGTTTTAATCTATAACCCAGCCTTGGAAACTACATTTGTTATTACACTCAAGTGACATTTTTGCTGTGATCTGAGAATATTTTTTAAATATGCTGCGTTTTGAAATGAACTTTAGAATGTGTATTAAATGCGTGTTTACAAATGCTACTTAGTTACACATTTCTTTTGAGAAATATTTTCAGAAATGCAAGAAATGCTGTTTTACATTTTTAGATTACAAATGTTATCTTATCACAATACGTGAGCATATGTAATGTTCAGTGTACAAGTACTGTAATTTGCTGGCTTTGCATTCTCTGAGATAACATTGCTAATTTTCATGCAGCTGAATTCAAATGTCAGCCCGGGCGGTTCCAGTGTGGCACTGGCCTCTGTGCTCTACCTCCCTTCATCTGTGATGGGGAGAACGACTGTGGAGACAACTCAGACGAGGCCAACTGTGGTAAGGAGGAAGACTGGAACAGGCATCCCCATTCAAGAAGATTGGTGAAGTCAAATTGCTGTGGTCTGAGGGGCTTCCCAGTTGTAGGAATTATATTTATAGGGAGGTTACTGTCCTTCACACTGAGTCTGTCTGTAAGAGTCTGTTATCTGTTGATGTTCAGGGGAAAGAGCAGATAAACAATACGTCTTCAAGCATCTTCATACCTTTAATGATAGCTTTCAATACAACCTGCTGCAACACAAACACATACGTCTGGTATCTGGCCACAATAACATGTCCATTAAAGAATAAGACTGTAGTTGTTACTGTCTTTCACACTGAACCTGTTGATGTTCAGATGGAAAATCAAACAATACGTTAGCCAGCAGCTTCATACCTTTCTTACTGCTTGATACCTTTTCAAGAAATGTTGCTGCAATATAAAAAAATAAGAAGTATAGATTTCTGTCACAATAACAAGCCCATGTGTGGATGTGCTTTGATTTCAAAGCATTGTTTTTTTTTTATTAGGTTGTTGTTTGCTAAGTCAACAACTTCACTTTACATTAAGGTGATGCAGCCTTTTGTCCTACATGTTTTCTTTGAAGGATGATTTTCACCACTGGTTCTACCTCTTCTCCTCTATTTTATCTTTCAGAGACGTACATCTGTCTGTCAGGGCAGTTCAAATGCACCCGGAAACAGAAGTGTATCCCTCTAAACCTCCGCTGCAACGGACAGGATGACTGTGGCGACGGAGAGGATGAGACAGACTGTCGTAAGAAGAACCTTCTAAATGACTTCTAAAGGACAATCTTTAGGATTACTTTTTTTTTACTTAGGCTATACTTTTTCTATAGGGTTATTTTCTGTTTGATATTTGTTTGCCAGCAGTTCAACAAAGAGTGAGCTGGAACGTATTATTTGAAGGTGTAAAAGTGGTATCTGACAGGTTGAGACAAATAATCCTAAAGGTCTTTACCAGTGAATTTATAGTGAAGCTCAGACAGCCTACCCTTACGTGTTGACTTAAATAATAGGGAGTCAGATAGTGATTAGGTATTCCAAAGGCATGCTTGTTCAGCCCTTTCCCTGTGTGAGAGGATTAGCTATCATTGAATTAGAATGCGATAGATATTTATATTATTTGATGGTAACTCTAGCTATCAGCAGTAAGGTTATACCTCTGACAAAATGTATGTGGGTTGCTACATTTGTTTTGCTTGCCTGTGATTTCAAGATGGAGTGAGAGTCACTATGGAGTGAAAGTCAGTATAAGCCTTGATTAAGGAGAGGTATATAATTACTTCAGCCATCCCAATACACTGTAGGAGTCATAGGCATTCTCACTCTTAATCAGACTGTAGATGTACATATGTAAATGTGGTAGATCTTATCAGGAACACTGTGCCAATCCCAGGATGCTGCTGAGGGGAGCACAGCTCATAATAATGTCTGGAACAGAGTGGAAACCATGTGTTTGATGTATTTGATACCATTCCACTCCAGCCATTACCATGAGCCCGTGCTCCCCAATTAAGGTGCCACCAATATCTGGTGGTGCCAATCAACAGATAATGGTGCTGTCGTGTAACAATGGGAAGGTTAAGAAAGGAACAGAAGACAACTACTGCTGCTTTTGGTATGCAGTGATACTATACCACGGTTTCGCTAACTGGTGAATTGACATGGATGGTTAACAGTGTTTTAAACTGAATTGGATGTTTCTAGATAGCTGCAATTTGGGTTGAGCTGTTTATTGTGTTAACCTGTTTGCAAGTCAGTTATTTCTAAATCAGAGGCATCTGTAAGGTATAGTAATACATGTTATTAACACAGCATGTTTTCTCTCTGTTCCTGCCTCTGTAAATTATCCATGTGTTCAAGGCTTTAGGGCTGTTTGCTCGCCTCTTACTCCTAAATGTATTTCCTTTCTCCATCTCCCTTATCTCTCGCTCTCTCTCCCTTATCTCTCTCTATCACGCTCTCCCTTCCCCTATCGCTCTCTCCCTTCCCCGCAAGCATTTCACGGTAAAGTCTACATCAGTTGTATTCGGCGCATGTGACAAATAAAATTTGATTTGACCTGGTGTAAACCTGGACCCCCTCCTCTCCACAGCGGAGAGCACCTGTTCCCCGGATCAGTTCCAGTGTAAGGCCTCCATGCACTGCATCTCCAAGCTGTGGGTGTGTGATGAGGACCCAGACTGCACGGACGGGTCAGACGAGGCTAATTGTGGTGAGTGGGGAAGCTTTCAAATCATAAATCAAACCAGTCCTATAGTTTTATTGCTCCTCGGTTGAAATTGTGATTAGGAAATGAATTAATTGTACGCATGGGTTCATTCTAATCTGCTCTGTACTGAGTGAGTTGAAGCAGCCATAAAGATTGTCTACTGGTAGTTTATCAGCACTGGATGTCAGACTTTTCAGTAGTGTATATGGCACCAAAACAGCAGACATCATATTGGATAGTTAGTGCATTATGGCACCTTCTTCTTGAGTGCTTTGACCCCAACAAAGAGTATTATTTTCAGTGGTAGAGATACTTTCCAACCTCCTACAACCATCTCTACCACCGGTCATGACTTGAAACTGTGAATCTAGGAAGTCACTGAGCTGTGTTCTACTTTGAAGTCGACTTCTTCCTCTGGATTAGGCTTTAAATGATTTTTAGCTCTGCTCTGCTCTGCTCTGATCTAGAAGAGAGAGAACAAGGTTCCACATGAATAGCCTTCTTGGGCCTTTGTGCAGTGTTAGAACACTTTCTATCTTTTAAGGATGTTTTCCTCTTCATCTCAGTCCAATGGTTATTTGAGTGGATAGATAGGCTGCCATAATCTTTGGGAAAATCGATCAGCTCAAGATCAATTGTTTCTTCACTCAAAGTATTGGTTGTTTTGTTCGATACTAACACTTCTGAAGTTCAAAACAAGCTGTAAGCTAATAATTGCCACTAACTAAAGAGATCTCTTTTAGAAGTTGTGACATTTTAATTAACGTTTCTTAAATGCTGTTCAGTTAACAATTGAGTGCGATATAGAGGATAATTAGAATAGGATAGTGAAATCATAGTCCTAAACCATTGTCCTGGAGAGAAAAACATACTTCCATTACCAGTTCACTTTACCTGTGTGGATGTCAGTGTTTTTCATCCCTTGCACATCTAGTTCATACATGTATGAAACAATTTACCTCTCATGAGCCTTTACCAATCTAGGATAGCCGTTCACTGTTTAAAATGGCCTATCATTTAATGGGGACGGATAATAAAGGCCTCCAACAGCTTCCAAACCAACCTTGTCTGTCTTTGTTATTTGGCTGAACCAATTGAATCAATTGGTCAATTTGAGAAAATAACATTATCTTCAATGGTGTGTGTGTGTCGTTTAGTTTCCCCGTTAAGAAAAGTTAGTGCCGGACATGTGACCGGGAGGATTTTTATTTAACAAATGTACCGCTCATCCATATGCACCGGGTGCGTAACCCATTAGGGCATCAACCCATGCAGCCAGCGCCACCAAAAAACGAGGGACATTACCGTGTCCTTAAAAATAGCCTAGAACAAATGACAGAAACACTATTGCTTGTGTTTCGATGTGTAGCATTACAAAACTTTATAGCCTATTGTTTTATTGGTTTTTACTTTCCTAAAATAATAATTGTCCACCTCACGGTTCAGCTGTTGGAGTTTTCAGCACTTAATGCATCAGGGCATTGCATGCATAGGCCTATAGGCTTAGGCGTCCACTGTGTGTGTGTGAGAGAATGAGTGAGAAGCTTAGGCCTAGCCCCAGAGAGATAGAGATATGACCGACGGCATGTTATGACACCGGCGTGTATTTCAGTATCCTTGTCAGATAGGCTAGCCTACTGTCTCTGCTATACAGATATAGGTGTACAGAAGGAGGCTTATTCATTCATTTTCAATCAGAATATTTTATTGTAATATTATAGGAGTAACTCTGTTAGGCCTCAAACATTCTTCCTCACCAAGTTCATCTGTCGAAGTCAGTTGGAGCACCGGTGCACAATGCCTTCATGTCATAGGCCTGCAATATAATGGGCTAATAGCCACACAACACCAAACCTTCACACTTTATTAGGCTAATATCAAAAGTAAGTTAAGCCATTTCTTAGAGAAAATACGAGCAGGATATTATATTACAGCTAACACAACATTACAGTTGGAACTTAATTAGGCCAAAGAAAATTGTTCAGAATTAAACAAAACACTTGCTAACTGGTTTAAACCTTCACAAACGTTTTGAACAGGCTGTATTGCAGAAATTACCAAGAAAGGCTAGTGCCTACTGTACCCAACAAATGTACAGCAATAGGCTAATGATATGTACAGTATTTTACAACAGGCCTACTTATAACCTACTGTATCTTAAACTAAATATGGAGCACACAATTAAAAAGACAGATCGAACTTAATTTAGTCAACGAAAATGTCTGAGTTAACCAAAACATGTTTTGCATATTTAAAGAACTGGTTTAGATTAATAAATATGCCTACAGTAATAACAATTATATACAGTGATGATAAAACAAATGTTTATAAATACGAGAGGAGAAAAAAAACTGTTGCACAGTAGCCTGCATTTGGCCGTGCCAACGTTCTTCCCATATTTGTCCACTAAAATATTAAAACTTGCCCATATGGAGGACATTCCCCTGGTAGGCTTTTCACTATAGGCATACTCTCGAACATTCATTTTACTTCAATGAAAAAGGCCTCCATCTTCGCAATCAACAGTATCCCAAGGCTCCTCTCTCGCTCTCTCTCTCCTCAGCATCAGGCGCATAAGGCAGCGCGCAAGGAATGAGAGAATGGTGCTGAAGCACAAAATCGGGATGTATGATATGCTGCCACGGACAATTTGGCCGGCTACAATTGTATTTATCGGTTTTTAATTAATTAAACCCTGGTGTGTATGGTGGGTGTTATCAGCATGCCAATCTCAGCAGAAATTATCATTTGAGTGACATCTGAAAAAGCTATCATCAGGATTTTTTATAATGGCATGTCACTTCCCTGCAGCCCCCTCCTTACATTGATTTCCCTGTGATTGTTATCTCTGCTTCTGAGTTTCTGTTACTCTTTATCTGGTGGCATTTTTTACAAGATATTTCAGTACACTCAGATATAAATCAATCTGATGCCAAAGTTGAAAAGGTGCTGCAAAAAAAAAGAGAACTTAGTTGTAGGTATACCACGTGCCAGTACTCAAAATAGTCAAACATTGACAATATGGAGAATATTATGCTTTTTTAATACAATTTAATTTTCATTTTCAAAGATTCTTATATCTTGGTTGTAATAGTGAAGCTCTAATGAGCTAAGATATAAAGTAGATGTTCTTATATATCATCTATAGTGCTGTGTCAGTATTTCCTTTAGATCTTGTTAGTGGCTGGTTCTTAATGAGTTCCTGCCCCTGTTGTCACATTGGAACAGCAACTAATAAATAATATCTTATAATGTGGGCTGGGCACCAATTGGAGTATGACACTGAAATAACTGAAATAATTTATTTTTAAATAATAATAATACTATATATGAATGTATGTACAGTGCCTTGCAAAAGTATTCATCCCCCTTGGTGTTTGTCCTATTTTGTTGCATTACAACCCATAATTTAAATGGATTTTCATTTGGATTTCATGTAATGGACATAAACAAAATAGTCCAAATTGGTGAAGTGAAATGAAAAAAATAACTTATTTCAAAAAATTCTAAAAGATAAATAGCGGAAAAGTGGTGCGTGCATACAGTATGTATTCACCCCCTTTGCTATGAATCCCCTAAATAAGATCTGGTGCAACCAATTACCTTCAGAAGTCACATAATAAGGTAAATAAAGTCCACCTGTGTGCAATATAAGTGTCACATGATCTCAGTGTATATATACACCTGTTCTGAAAGGCCCCAGAGTCTGCAACACCACTAAGCAAGGGGCACCACCAAGCAAGTAGCACAATGAAGACCAAGGAGTTCTCCAAACAGGTCAGGGACAAAGTTGTGGAGAAGTACAGATCAGGGTTGGGTTATAAAAAAATATCAGCAACTTTGAACATCCCAAGGAGCACCAATAAATCCATTATTAAAAATGGAAAGAATATGGCACCACAACAAACCTGCCAAGAGAGGGCCGCCCACCAAAGCTCACGGACCAGGCAAGGAGGGCATTAATCAGAGAGGCAACAAAGAGAACAAAGATAACCCTGAAGGAGCTGCAAAGCTCCACAGCGGAGATTGGTGTATGTATCCATAGGACCACTTTAAGCCGTACACTCCACAGAGCTGGGCTTTACGGAAGAGTGGCCAGAAAAAAGCCATTGCTTTAAGGAAAAAATAAGCAAACACGTTTGGTGTTTGCCAAAAGGCATGTGGGAGACTCCCCAAACATATGGAAGAAGGTACTCTGGTCAGATGAGACTAAAATTGAGCTTTTTGGCCATCAAGGAAAACGCTATGTCTGACGCAAACCCAACACCTCTCATCACCCCGAGAACACCATCCCCACAGTGAAGCATGGTGGTGGCAGCATCATGCTGTGTGGATGTTTTTCATCGGCAGGGATTGGGAAACTGGTCAGAATTGAAGGAATGATGGATGGCGCTAAATACAGGGAAATTCTTGAGGGAAACCTGTTTGTCTTCCAGAGATTTGAGACTGGGATGGAGGTTCACCTTACAGCAGGACAATGACCCTAAGCATACTGCTAAAGCAACACTCGAGTGGTTTAAGGGGAAACATTTAAATGTCTTGGAATGGCCTAGTCAAAGCCCAGACCTCAATACAATTGAGAATCTGCGGTATGACTTAGATTGCTGTACACCAGTGGAACCCATCCAACTTGAAGGAGCTGGAGCAGTTTTGCCTTGAAGAATGGGCAAAAATCCCAATGGCTAGATGTGCCAAGCTTATCGAGACATACCCCAAGAGACTTGGCTCTACAAAGTATTGACTTTGTGGGGGTGAATAGTTATGAATGCTCAAGTTTTCTGTTTTTTTGTCTTATTTCTTGTTCGTTTCACAATAAAAAATATTTTGCATCTTCAAAGTGGTAGGCATGTGTGTAAATCAAATGATACAAACCCCCCAAAATCCATTTTAATTCCAGGTTGTAAGGAAAAATGCCAAGGGGGTGAATACTTTCGCAAGCCACTGTATGTATGTATGTATGTACAGTGAGGGGAAAAAGTATTTGATCCCCTGCTGATTTTGTACGTTTGCCCACTGACAAAGACATGATTAGTCTATAATTTTAATGGTAGGTTTATTTGAACAGTGAGAGACAGAATAATAACAAAAAAATCCAGAAAAACGCATGTTAAAAATGTTATAAATTGATTTGCATTTTAATGAGGGAAATAAGTATTTGACCCCTCTGCAAAACATGACTAGTGGCAACTTGGTGGCAAAACCCTTGTTGGCAATCACAGAGGTCAGACGTTTCTTGTAGTTGGCCAACTGGTTAGCACACATCTCAGGAGGGATTTTGTCCCACTCTTCTTTGCAGATCTTCTCTAAGTTATTACGTTTTCGACCCTGACGTTTGGCAACTCGAACCTTCAGCTCCCTCCACAGATTTTCTGTGGGATTAAGGTCTGGAGACTGGCTAGGCCACTCCAGGACCTTAATGTGCTTCTTCTTGAGCCACTCCTTTGTTGCCTTGGCCGTGTGTTTTGGGTCATTGTCATGCTGGAATACCCATCCATGACCCATTTTCAATGCCCTGGCTGAGGGAAGGAGGTTCTCACCCAAGATTTGATGGTACATGGCCCCGTCCATCGTACCTTTTGATGCGGTGAAGTTGTCCTGTCCCCTTAGCAGAAAAACACCCCCAAAGCATAATGTTTCCACCTCCATGTTTGACAGTGGGGATGGTGTTCTTGGGGTTATAGGCAGCATTCCTCCTCCTCCAAACACGGCGAGTTGAGTTGATGCCAAAGAGCTCGATTTTGGTCTCATCTGACCACAACACTTTCACCCAGTTCTCCTCTGAATCATTCAGATGTTCATTGGCAAACTTCAGACAGGCCTGTATATGTGCTTTCTTGAGCAGGCGGACCTTGCGGGCGCTGCAGGATTTCAGTCCTTCACGGCGCCAGTGTGTTACCAATTGTTTGCTTGGTGACTATGGTCCCAGCTGCCTTGAGATCATTGACAAGATCCTCCCGTGTAGTTCTGGGCTGATTCCTCACTGTTCTCATGATCATTGCAACTCCACGAGGTGAGATCTTGCATGGAGCCCCAGGCCAAGGAAGATTGACAGTTATTTTGTGTTTCTTCCATTTGCGAATAATCACACTAACTGTTGTCACCTGCTCACCAAGCTGCTTGGCGATGGTCTTGTAGCCCATTCCAGCCTTGTGTAGGTCTACAATCTTGTCCCTGACATCCTTGGAGAGCTCTTTGGTCTTGGCCATGGTGGAGAGTTTGGAATCTGATTGATTGCTTCTGTGGACAGATCTCTTTTATACAGGTAACAAACTGAAATTAGGAGCACTCCCGTTGGGAGCAGACTCTTAATCTCAGCTTGTTACCTGTATAAAAGACACCTGGGAGCCAGAAATCTTTCTGATTGAGAGGGGGTCAAATACTTATTTCCCTAATTAAAATGCAAATCAATGTACAACATTTTTGACATGCGCTTTTCTGGATTTTTTTGTTGTTATTCTGTCTCTCACTGTTCAAATAAACCTACCATTAAAATTATAGACTGATCATTTCTGTGTCAGTGGGCAAACGTACAAAATCAGAAGGGGATCAAATACTTTTTTCCCTCACTGTATGTATGGTGCTAGTCAAAAGTTTGGACACCTACTCATTCAAGGGTTTTTCTTTATTTTTACTATAAAAAATTACACCCTTTGCCTTGATGACAGCTTTGTATACTCTAGGCATATATCATAATATAAAGACTTTGACAGCATCCTGCCACACCTGTTACCATCTCCTTCTGATACCACACCCTCTACGTGAGTACTGTTATACTCTGGTCATATGCCTTAGCTACTTATGTATGAATGTAGATTATAAAAGAGACGTGACTGACTTTGAAAGCCATTACGTGGAATTTAGATATACATATTTTTTGAAGTTTGAAAGGTTTTTTTGTTCTCCTTTTGTTTTAGGAAACAGAATCCTCTGAATCAAACTTTTGAGATGAATAAATGAAATGTGTATCTATAACATAGCAAAACATTTAGGCAATTAAAGGCAATGAGCTATTGGATGACATAATCAAATATTACCTCACCCTTATTTTAGTCTCTGCCTTAACAATCTCACGGGGAGCGGAGGTAACACCATCTCTATCACCAATCTTATTTTTTTGCAGATATTTTTTGGGGTTATAAGAAAGTGTTTAATATTGCAAAGTTGTCATAGATTCTGTTAGGAGATCTAAGCCATTGGCAGCACAGTCAGGTATTTCATCTTACTGTGTTAAGCGTCTCTCGAGTACGAGGGATGTTTTGAACTTGGTATCAGCCTTGCACTACGAGGAAACCCTAAGGAAATTATGATTACACATAGAAATATGATAGCTCCACCATTAATATTCATGCTCTTTGAAGACATTTGCATCTGTCTGTTTGTTTGTTTCCTGATGTAAAAAAGATGAAAAGACCTGCGGACCTCATGAATTCCGCTGTGAGAATAACAACTGCATTCCAGACCACTGGAGGTGTGACAGCCAGAACGACTGTGGAGACAATTCAGATGAGCAGAACTGCAGTGAGTACGCCTATCTCTGCTGCTCTACTCTCTTAGCTCCCTCCTAACTTATATGTGACCGACCGGCTCGATTCGGTCTTATGTAGCAAAATTTTAAATTGTGTCTTTCAAAAAAGCAGCGTTAGAATGGATTACCTACACATACTGACCAGCTCATGTTATAGACAGAAGCGTGCTATATAGAGGACCAATCCGAACTCTCGGCATGTCCACTTATTATCTCAGCCGATCATGGCTAGCGGGAAGGTTGCTGTCTTTTTCCATGGCTAAACGAACTAGGCTCGTAATTGTAACAATTGTTTTCGTATTTACAGATGGCATACAAGTTATTTTTTTAATAAGGCACATGAAACTTCACATGTTCCAGAAGGCATTTCTGCCAAAAAATTAAAACATGTTTACGTTCAAATGGCTCTCCTGTGAAATCACATATATGCACTTGACGTCGTACATGCCTACCAGGGTTCGTATTGTCATGAAAATTCTTGAAAAGTAATGGTTTTAAAATTGGGTTTTCCAGGCCTGGAAAGGTTTTAGAAAATGATAAAATCCCCAAAATGTTGTAAAAGTTATGAAAATTCATTTGATGATTTCTATTAATGTAATTTATTTAGCCATAGTTTATTTATTTTATCAATCAAATAAAAATCAACATATCAGCCAGGATCTGAATGACACTTTAGCGCGCCTTTGTTTGCGCGCATCACCTGCATGTGTGCGAGACAAGTGGATGGTTGCTGAAGGACAGAGAGACGGTTGGACATTGCAGCAGCAGGTAGGCATAGCCTATACAATATGATAGAGAACAGACTAATAACTAGGTAGCCAATTCAAAACATATATTGTACCCTCTAGTTAAATAGCTATTGTTAGCATGTATTGTTTTTGTTGTCCCAAAAAACTTTCCACCGACACTCGCGAATAAGGCCATACAAAGTTGATTTACTTTTTTGAATTATTCATATGATTCATTTAAACAATTCTTTTTGACGAAACGAACAATTCACTTCACCATTGTATTAGTTGGAATCAGTTCAAACGCTGTGAATCAGTTTGTGAATCGCGAACAGTAATTTTAGGAGAAAATATTCGATGTAGCCTCTCTTTTGGATTATGTGTCTTCAACACTTATTTTGTAGATACTTCCAGTTGATTCGGACATCCAATGTATGGGACATTGCAACTCAATAGATGCTAGTCAGCCTGCAAAGTAAACACTTCTAAGGTAGCTAGCTAAGATAAATATGACTAAACTAGAAAAGGTACATTTCCTGAAGAAGATTTGTGGGCTCGCTTTAGCTGAATAAAAATATTTGTGGTCTGTCAAAGCCATTTGATCTTTTGATAATGAGCTAATTATTTCAAAAGGCTTAAGTATTTGGTTGCAATGTTATACAGTACATCAAGGGTGGTCACCCATCATCCAGGAGAGATAATGGGTGTACAGGCTTTTATTCCAGTCCTCCTCTAACAAACCACATTTTAGAAATTAGCTGCTCAACCGACCTTGATAAACTGGCTCTGATGTGTTTGAGCAGGGCTTGATCAAAAGCCTGCACACCCAGTAGCTCTCGAGACTGAGAGTTGACCACAAGTTTTGTACAGTTACCTAACAGGTGTTCTACTTTGTGGGGGGTTAAGTGCCTTGCACAACGACAGGAGATGGTACATGGGATCAGAGAGCAGCCTCCCAGTGTCGATACCACATTACGCTTACTTTTGTATACGTAGATAGACGCCACCAATTGTTGGTCATGGAAATATGGTTAAAAGTAATGGAGAAGTCATGTGTATGTACCCTGCTTATGCACTTGCGCAGTTCAGTTAGTATTTTGGGACTGTTTGAGGATGAACTGTGTGACTCTGTTTTTTCCCTCTTGCTTTGTGTCTTTGTACACTGTACCATTCCTCTGCTAAACTTTGTAAAGTGTTCCCACAATCAAAGTTAGGCAGCTGGCAGCTCAGTGGAGCGCTATACCTAGCTGTTTATAACTTGGCTATGCCCTCTGAGCATGTTCCCTCTCCAACCTCGTTGGATCTGAAAGAAATTCAGAGCTCCAGAATCCTCAGCTTTGATACCATCTCTCCTCTGTAATTTTCCCAAGCTCACTTTTTGTTTACATATTCATCACCAACTTCTGGAATAAAGTTTGTTATGAAAGGTCTTTGTCAACCCAGGTAGTCCATATCTCATCTCTGCTCTATGTACGTGTGCGAGCGTCCATGTGTGTATTTACGTTTTATGCTGAGTATGCATCGTTCATTTGATTTATTATATGCTTATTCCCCTTACCTATTGATGTCACTTAAAATGCAAATAAAGTCCAGTCAAGTGTTGGATGGTAAAGAATTAAGCAGGTGCGCCAGCTAGGCTAGCAGAGAGAGGCTGCGAATCACAATCTACTGCAGGCTCTGCTGGGACCTTTCCTCTAACTGCAGCTCATAACACTCCCTATAGTCCGTTAGCAGTCCATGATAACAGATCAGCTCATAAACACAACTACCTTCACTCCCTACAGTCAGTTAACAGTCCATGATAACAAGGGGATGAGGGGAGGACCTCAGCACTGGAATTTGATGATGCTTAAATATGGCATAATGTTGTCCTCAGAGACCTAGACATACAGTGTACCTTAATGTGCAGAGTGGAGGTTGCCAGGTAGTAGGGCTCAGGAGTATACTGTCCCCCTAAGCTGTCACTATAGCTATAAATGTATTAACATCTTGAAAGCCACTGGCATGCCAACTATCAAGTCCAACAAACGTCTCCGACAAGCCAGTACAGGACATCACAAGGCTGCTTCTGACTGTTCTACGACAGATGCTGGGAGCTGACGCTGTCGTAGTACATGTGGGGTCAAACGACATCAGGAGGGCTAGCTCAGAACATCTGAAAAATGGATTTTAAAGAACTGATTTTAACATTTAAAAGAAAAAAAACAGCCAATCATTTCAGGTCCAGTACCATCGTTGGGCCGTGGGTGTGAAAGATTCAGCAGGATACTGGCATTACACATCTGGCTAAAAGATTACTGTAGCTCTGCTGGAATCACTTTTATAGATAACTTTGACACCTTCTGGAAACTGAAGATACTCTACAGGAATGACCTGAGTCCATCCAAATCATCTTGGCTCCTGTCCACGTGTTTCAAGGCTGCGTTGAAACAATGATTTATCAATGACCCAAGACCAGCTCAGTTAATCCCTACCATTGTGACAATGAGTCGTCATAATGCTGCATCAAATGTACATTATCCTAGGGGCGTTGGCAGACACAATGTAAGTATCTTAATTTATGTCCCCCTAATTGCCCTGAATACCTCTGTTGATCCTACAGCTATTGTATGCAGTAATCATGAGCCTATGAACTAGAGTTACACTGTTAGCACTGAGGCGGTGTGCCCTAGTAGGAAGACCACTGTGTGCAGGGCACCCTGCACTATCAGCTCCAATATAAATAACATGAGCAAGTCTATTTCTGATCAGCTTTCCAGTAAAGGAATAAAAACAATCAAGCAACCCAGAAAAGTGCTAAAAATAGCCCATATTAACATATGCAGCCGGAGAAACAAGGTCCATGAAGTCAATAACTTGCTTGTAACAGATTACATTCATATTGACTATCTCTGAAACTCACTTCCTTTGATGATACAGTGGTATCAATACATGGTTATAACATCTACCGAAAAGACAAATGCCAACGGGGGCGGTTTTGCGGTCTATATTCAGAACCACATTCCTGTAAAGATTAGAGACAATCTCATGTTAAATAATGGTGAAATAATATGGCTACAGGTTCATCTGCCTCACCTAAAGCCCATTCTTGTGGGAAGCGGCTATAGACCAAGCGCTAACAGTCAGTATCTGGATAATATGTGTGAAATGCTTGATAATGTATGTGAAATCAACAGAGAAGTATATTTTCTGGGTGATTTTTAAATATTGACTGGCTCTCATCAAGCTGCCCTCTCAAGAAAAAACGTCAAACTGTTACCAGTGCATGCAACCTGGTTCAGGTTGTCAGTCAACCTACCAGGGTATTTACAAACAACACAGGAATGAAATAATGTATTGATCACATCTTTACTAATGCTGCAGAAATTTGCTTTAAAGCAGTATCCAAATCCATAGGATGAAGTGATCACAATATAGTAGTCATATCTAGGAAAACCAAAGTTCCAAAGACTGGGCCTAATATAGTGTATAAGCGGTCATACAATAAGTTTTGTAGTGATTCATATGTTGATGATGTAAATAATATTTGCTGGTCTGTGGTGTGTAATGAGGAGCAACCAGACACTGCACTTGACACATTTATGAAATTGCTTATTCCAGTTACTAGGAAGCACGCACCCATTAAGAAAATGACTGTAAAAACGGTTAAATCCCCTTGGATTGATCAGGAATTGAAAAATTGTATGGTTGAGGGAATGAGGCAAAAGGTATGGCAAATAAGTCTGACAGCCCAACTGATTGGCAAATGTACTGCAAATTAAGAAATCGTGACTAAATAAAAAGAAGAAACTACACTATGAAACGAAGATAAATGACAAAGAATGACGGTGAAAAGCTTTGGAGCATCTTAAATGACATTTTGGGAAAAAAGGCAAACTCGGCTCCATCGTTCATTGAATCAGATAGCTCATTCCTCACAAACCCCACTGATATTGCCAACTACTTGAATGACTTTTTCATTGGCAAGATAAGCAAACTTAGGTATGACATGCCAGCAACAAACACTGACACTGTATATCTCACTGGTCATCCCCAAAGCCAACACCTCCTTTGGTCGCCATTCCTTCCAGTTCTCTGCTGCAAATGACTGGAACGAACTGCAAAAATCTCTGAAGCTGGAGACACTTATCTCCCTCACTATCTTTAAGCATCAGTTGTCAGAGCAGCTTACCGATCACTGCACCTGTACACAGCCCATCTGTAATTAGCCCACCCAACTACCTCATCCCCATATTGTTATTTACATTGTTATTTATTTTGCTAATTTGCACCCCAGTATCTCTATTTGCACATCATCTTCTGCACATCTATCACTCCAGTGTTAATACTAAATTATAATTGTAATTATTTTGCACTATGGCCTATTTATTGCCTTACCTCCATAACTTACATTTGCACACACTGTATATAGATTTTCTATTGTGTTATTGACTGTACGTTTTGTTTATTCCATATGTAACTCTGTTGTTTTTTCCGCACTGCTTTGCTTTATCTTGGCCAGGTAGCAGTTGTAAATGAGAACTTGTTCTTAACTGGCTTACCTGGTTAAATAAATGTTAAATAAAAAAATAAAACACTACACATCCAAGTATATCTGACCAAATTATGGAAGACAAGAATTGTACTTTTGAATTCCATAAAGTAAGTGTGGAAGAGGTGAAAAAATGATTGTCTATCAACAATGACAAGCCACCGGGGTCTGACAATCTGGATGGAAAATTACTGAGGATAATAGTGGACAATATTGCCACTCCTATTTGCCACATCTTCAATTTAAGCCTACTAGAAAGTGTGTGCCATCAGGCCTGGAGGGAAGCTAAAGTCATTCCGCTACACAAGAATAGTAAAGCCCCCTTTACTGACTCAAATAGCACACAAATCAGCCTGTTACCAACCCTTAGTAAACTTCTGGAAATAATTGTGTTTGACCAGATACAATGCTATTTCACAGTAAACAAATTGACAACAGACTTTCAGCACGCTTGTTGGGAAGGACCCTCAACAAGCACAGCACTTACACAAATTACTGATTGGCTGAGAGAAATTGATACAATGATTGTGGGGGCTGTCTTGTTAGACTTCAGTGCAGCTTTTGAAATTATCAATCATAGTCTGCTGCTGGAAAAACGTATGTGTTATGGCTTTACACACCTTGCTATAATGTGGATAAAGAGTTACTTGTCTAACAGAACACAGAGGGTGTTCTTTTAATAGAAGCCTCTCAAACATAATCCAGGTAGAATCAGGAATTCCCCAGGGTAACTGTTTAGGCCCCTTACTTTTTTCAATCTTTACTAATGACATGCCACTGGCTTTGAGTAAAGCCAGTGTGTCTATGTATGCGGATGACTCAACACTATACACGTCAGCTACTACAGCAACTGAAATGACTGCAACACTTAACAAGGAGCTGCAGTTAGTTTCAGAATGGGTAGCAAGGAATAAGTTAGTCCTAAATATTTCCAAAACTAAAAGCATTGTATTTGGGACAAATCATTCACTAAACCTCAACTACTACTCGTAATGAATAATGTGGAAATTTAGCAAGTTGAGGTGACTAAACTGCTTGGAGTAACCTTAGATTGTAAACTGTCATGGTCAAAACACATTGATACAATAGTAGCTAAGATGGGGAGAAGTCTGTCCATAATAAAGCGCTGCTCTGCCTTCTTAACAACACTATCAACAAGGCATACCCCACAAGACATGCCACCAGAGGTCTCCTCACAGTCCCCAAGTCCAGAACAGACTATGGGAGGCGCACAGTACTACATAGAGCCATGACTACGTGGAACTCTATTCCACATCAGGTAACTGATGAAAGCAGTAGAATCAGATTTTTTTTTTAACAGGTAAAAAATACACCTTATGGGGACTGTGATATTGTTGTATGGTGGTATTAAACAATTTGTATTGTAAATATGTAGAGGTGTAATAATGTCATATGATGTACTGTTTTTATATTTTGTTTTATATGTAATGTAAGTGCTTTAATGTGTTTGGACACCAGGAAGAGTAGCTGCCTTGGCAGCAGCTAATGGGGATCCCTAATAAATATAAATACAGTCTACTGCCAGATGATTAGCATGCAATGCTAAAGAGATATCTCCTGTAAATGGGGTCTAGGGGATTCCCTTCTCTTACGACACCTCTTATAAAGGCCTGTGTGTGTGTTTTCTTAGATGTTGGTTGCTTTTTCAGGACTATTTCAAGTGTATATAGCCTAGTCTATAACTGTAAATAGTCTATAATAGACATCACTTGCTAGGGAATGCTAGAGCCTTGTAGGAAATGATGAAGATCCGGGTAACATTGTTTTAACAATTCAAATTATTGGTATGTGGTGGAGCGTATAATGTTTGAGGGGCCGGCTCCTACTTCATTTCTATTTCAAGTGGTGATGTCCTTGTTCTCCCCTTGACTCAGAGCCATTGACCTGTAACCACAAGGACTTTGCCTGTGCTAACGGGGACTGCATCTCCGCCCGATTCCGTTGCGATGGAGACTATGATTGCCCTGATAATTCAGACGAGGTCAGTGATCCCTGTTGTCATTTAACAGCAGGCTTTAAATAGCATGTTATAGCCTGTAAACTGTGTGAATCACAACCTTGTGTCTGTCCACTCTTGAATAATCTGATTTGAGTGAAATGACCCTTATTAACACTATGCTTATTTCTTTATTTTTGAGGGATAAACATCAATGTGTTTTAGTTTTTTCTAAAAGGCATGATTATTGAATTGCAAATGCAACAACGGGCTTGATTTAATAGCATTATGAAATTCAAATCGTTAAATATTTTAATTTTTATTGGAACGCATGAGAGAATAACCTACTAAGGCTGACGTTGTCCTAATAGAGAGACATTTGATGTTTCTGTTCTTATGCAAATGTGTAAATAATTATGCAAACTGGTTCACTAACTCAAAATACTGCATTAACTAGCCTTGCATGGGAATTGTGGACCTGTTTTGTGGAATGTGAATTTATTTGAAAGTGTGAGCTATTCATGAAAAATGAGACTATCGTTAGAAAATATTCAAATCTCCATTGTGCAATGGCTAATTCAAGGAGAAAGGCACGGAATTACCCATTTATTATGCCTTGTAATTTATTGCTCTGTTAAATACCCCCACAGCAATTACAGTATATAATATGAATAATCCCCTCTGTGCAACCTCTGTTAATCCATTATTGTGTGTGTGGTCCCAATTGTCTTTTTAGGTCAAACTGTATATTTAGTTCACAGAGTATGTAAACATTTGTCAGCGATGCATGGTTTCTCTTGTAAACAACTACTTTTCTTCCCCCCACACACAATTCTTACCAATAACCTACTAAACTGGCAATGAACACTCACTGTAAAGAGTTAACATTGTCTATTAATGTGTTATGTATGAGTAATGAATGAGCTATGAAGTCCTTATGTAAGTACACTTCAAATAAAGTATTACCTGATGTTCCTACTGTATAAGAATAAGAACATCTATGGTGTCAAGTCTGAGCCTATCGTAAATTTGAGCTTCTTGTTCTGTATATCTCTCTACAGAAGGGCTGTGAGGCTCGGTGTGCTGAGGACCAGTTCCAGTGTCTCAATAACCTCTGCATCTCCCTCAAGTGGCTCTGTGACGGCCAAGAGGACTGCAAGACAGGAGAGGATGAGAGGAACTGCCAGGGAACAGGTACAGTATACGAGAAAGACGAGAGAAGTTCAGAAGGGAACGTTTCCCCAAAACGTTTTTAATGTGAAATTGAAGTAGTTGTTTAAAAGCTGAAAACCACTGCAGAGCTCCTGTGGTAACATGGAGTGTTGTAGTTTGTATTCTTTGGTTAAAATGCAGGACAAAGTTTTTTGGGGGGGGACTTTTTAATGGGGTTTAGTGTAAGATCAGGAAATGTTGGTGTGGAGGGGGGTGCTTTACCCCTTACGATAGGTACAAGCAGGAGAAATGCCAAGACTACTTTCTATGTGACATGTAATTAAATACTGTTCCAATTCTGTAACCAATTAATAAATAGCTACTGCATCAGTACGCCATGTGTTTTACCCACAGTAAGTGGGTTGATATTGGCTCATTCCCATTCTATCAGAAAATGCCTTGTATTCTACTGAAGTGCAGCCACTACAATACAGTAGCTAGCCAGTGTAACCTCATCCGGAGCCCCGGTGGTGATGATTGTGTGGGTGTGTTTCAGACCACTTCATTCAACAGCAGGCAGCACACAGCATGCCATAGCTTGAGGGAAGACATCATATTTAGACCTAGTATCTGTCCAATGTCCAGCACTGCTGGTTTGGAAATAAATAATGGGTTATAGTGTTTTTTTTTATCGCATACACTAGGCTAACATGGAGCGTGCAACCTTCTTTATGAGTTCATAAGTGTACAGAACACGTACAAACCTGCCCCACTCATGCTGTGAATGATGGCTGTTATATTATTATTTGGTGGAGTGTGTGCACTCATAAAGCTCTGTCTCTGATCTTTGTGTTTCCAGTGCTCCCCTCCTGCTCCCTAAATGAGTATGTGTGTGCCAGTGGAGGCTGTGTCTTGGCCAGTCTGAGATGTGATGGACAGGACAACTGTCTGGACGGGTCAGATGAGGTGGGTGTGGCTTTGCTTGGTACTCATCTATAGCAATCAATCTATACTTGCTTACTGCACCTTTTTTTGTTTATTTACAGAAAAAGTCACAGTAAGTAATGTCCAGTGCAGTCAAAAAGTGATTTTTCTTGTGTTTTATATATATTTCCACACTATGAGGTTGGAATAATACTGTGAAAATTGTGTAAGAGCAGTTTGAAAAGGCCGCCTGAAATTTCAGCCTGTTTTAGTGGGATGGAGTTCTGGCCTGACTGGTGACGACATCAGGCAGGAAATTAGTTAATAGACCAATAAGAAAGAGAGTTCAAAACTTATCTGCCAAAAAGAGCTCAGACCACTTCCAGACAGTCCTAGCAAAATTCTTGCTTGAGAAATTGCCCTTTTCTAAGAATACATTTTTGTTTATTTTTGACCATTTTAATTGAAAAAAATCACAGTAATGTACTTAATTGTTAACCACAAATTAGTTGATATTGAGATAAAAATGACTGCATTGGACCTTTTTAATACGGCAGAGATGAGTAATGTAAGAAAAAATATCACATTTATTTTGTCTAGTGTTGTAGGTGGTTTCCACCCACGGTATGCAGCATTTCTGTAGGGATTGTCCTATTTGTGACCGACCGGCTCAAATCGGTATTATGTAGCAAAATTTGAAAGTGTGTTTATTACATTGGATAAAAGTAGAGACTCAGAGCTACAAAATGGTATATCATACACTACAGTTGAGGAACAATGGGAAAGTAATTTTGATTTGAAAGTTGATAAACTTGTAAACTCATTTTTGAGAAAATGGCCTTTGAATATTTTGGTACTACTACTGGAGAGCCCTTCTTCGTCTACACCCAATCAGCATCATTCACACCCTCTTAAGCTTCAGCCCCACCCATCTCTTTAAGGGTTGATCCGAGCGTTCTGTCCTGACAACAGAAGTCAAGCACCCAAGCTATCTTGCTAGCTACTTCCAGATACAAATGACAGAACAGCTCACTGAACATTACTCGCCCTAGCAGAGCTGGTTAGGCTGTTATGTTATCCAGAGCATTGGTGACTGCAACTGTGCTGTCAGATTGTCCATTTGTAAATTCAAAACGTGTCGCTCTCGGAGCGTTCAGAGCGCACACCAGACACTCTGGCCGATGAGTAGGGTTGATCCGAACGTTCTGACCTCACAACGGCAGTCAAGCACCCAAGCTAACAGACTGAATTTATGAACGCACCCAAAATGGTTATTTGCATAGTGGAGTATTTTGTTAAGACGTAGCTAGGTCAACAATGAACCATAATCACAACTCATGACTTTACTACCCTGCATGAATCTGCAGGTAGCTAACCAACCAGCTAGCCAAGCAAATGGCTCTTTCTGTCAAAATTAGGAACGTGTAATATCTGAAAATGTAGCTAGCTAGACTATCTTACCCATATACAGTGGTCTAAAGTACTTAAGTAAAAATACTTTCAAGTACTACTTAAGTAGTTTTTTTTTGGTATATGTACTTTACTTTACTATTTTTATTGTCCAGCCCACTTATTATCTCAGCCAATCATGGCTAGCGGGAAGGTTGCTGTCTTTTTCTTTGGCTAAACCAACTAGGCTCGTAATTTCACCATTTTATTCGTATTTACAGATAGCATAGACGTTTTTTATTAAGGCACATGAAAGTTCACATGTTTTTTTAAAAACATTTACGTTCAAATGGCTCTCCTGTGAAGTAGTGACCCGTGACATACGCCTAGTTTTCTGAAACGCGTCACATTTGTAAGGATGGTCCCTACATAATTTGGTGTCCTGTGTGAGGTGAATTCCTAACAGTATAGACAAGGATGTGAGTAAAGTCTTGACTGTGTTTTGACATCGAATACTGTATGATGCTGTTTTGTGTTTCCATGTTGACAGGTGGGCTGTGTGAAGGAGTGCAAGGAAGACGAGTTCCTGTGTCTGAACCACGCCCACTGTATCCCACGGAGATGGCGCTGTGACGACATGTTTGACTGTGTGGACCATAGTGACGAGGAGAACTGCAGTCAAGGTACAACAGGGCTGGACATACTCACTTCACATGCCAATGTGCTAGAAAACTGTAACTGCAGCCAGGGTAGGACAGGGATTACAAAACACACACACACACCGTGAGGAAGGCACAAGCTGAAACGTATGCAGCCAGTGTAAGTTCTAGTAGGACATGTTACCTGTACAAGAAATGTAACAAAGATTAAATTGCAACTGTGGACAGAGTTGAGCATGTTCACTGGAACACTGTAATAGAGAACACATGCCTGCCAATATGGTACACACATTATATTTTCTTCCTTCTCAGCCTAGGTAGATTCAATTGCAGCCAATTGCAGTTTTCACAGTGCAATGAATGTCACGATCAGTGGGGGGTTCGAACTCACATGGCTAGTAGCGTAGCAACCACCATTCTAGCCATGTGTTTGTTGTGAAAGGTGTACAGCACTAGTCCTATTCTGGCCAAGCAAAGGTCATTTTGCTAACAAGAAAGTTCTTTCATACAGACACTATACTTCTAGCACAATGCTGTTGATTGACGTTTTGAAGGAAATGGAAAAGACGACCTTGTGAAAGAAAGAAAGCCCACGGGCACTGCTGCTCACCTTCAGTCTGTAATTGCAGGCATCATCTTCTGCCGTCCCGATGAGTTCATTTGCAACAACACCTTGTGCAAGCTTCACGCATGGGTGTGTGATGGCAAGGACGACTGTGGAGACAACTCAGATGAGGACACAGAGATGTGTGGTGGGTTGAAATAACAACGTCTCTCACTTAGATGTTTTCTCAAAGGTGTTTGATGGATATTTTATTAGCTATTACTTACATATTTAATGTAAGGTGATATGCATTGGTGAATTGCTTAAAGAAAATGAATGTCCTTTTTATGAAGGAGTTGAATAAACTCTGATGAATGGACTACAATATAATTTGTTAAATGGATTAGAGTGGACTGTGTTGAATGAGCTAAAATGTATTTGACTGTCTGGAATACTTGTGTGTTTCTTCTCCCCTCCAGCCAAACTTCCTTGTCCTTCCACACGGCCACACCGATGCAGAAATGACCGTGTGTGTCTGCGCCCTGACCAAGTGTGTAACAAGGTGGATGACTGTGGGGATAACTCGGATGAGGAGGAATGTGGTGAGTTTACACCAGTTCAAACATTACGTTTTTCTTCATCAAGAATGTTGAACTAAGGAGGTTGTATATTCCAATCTAACTTTATTCCTAATCGTATCAGTGTGACAACAGCAGAAACGGTGTCTTAGTCAAGTTCCTTTAATATCCCTAGAAACTCAAAGCCACATTAGTCTTTAAATCTAGGCTACTGTCAGCATTTTTATAAAGGCATCTCAAAACACCACCCATGCTTTTATGCAAATGCCTTCTCTGTTGCCGATGCGGTCTTTCTATCTGACGTGTGTTTGTGTCCTGTGTGCGTCCCAAAGCAGAGGTGGTGTCTGGCAGACCCAGGCCGTGTGGGAAGGCAGAGTTCACCTGCAGTACCCAGCGCTGCATCCCAGCCCAGCTGCAGTGTGACCTCTTCAATGACTGTGGGGACGGGGGCTCGGACGAGCAGGACTGCAAGGCCTGTGCGTGTGTGTGTCACACTGATCAATATCCTGCTGTTTAGATGGAAGTAATAAATGTCACTAGGCAGGAACTGGATGCGTGAGATAATCTAGGGCTCTTCTGCTAGATCCAAGGGTTAAATGATGTCAGAACATTTATGGTAGTAACATATTTGCTGTGTGTTTTTCTGTCTGGTGAAAGTTGTTCTCTTGGCTTCCACACATCAATGGAACATGTCTTTGTACAATGTTTAGGAATGTGTTTTCATGTGCAATCAGTGTTGTCTTCAATTGTAGTTTCCCATGGAGACGTATGTGGAAAGAAGTCAAACCCATGTGGGGAGGATGCAATTTGCAATCAGACAAACACAAGTTCAATATGTCATTGCAAATCTGGCTTTAGGAGAAATCTAAAGACTGGCCAGTGTGAAGGTACAGTATGACCTCTTTCTCCTCACTATTCAATTGGACAGAATGTTTACTCTAATAATGGAATTCTATAATGTAACTAATGTGGTTAGATATCATGTACATAATGTAGCCGTGGTTGATAAACAATATACAGTTGAAGTTGGAAGTTTACACTTAGGTTGGGATATCCTACAGACACCCGACAAGGCCCAAATCCCCGTCATTCGCATGAGGAAGAGACGGAGATATTGTTGACGTAGGTCGGGGTGCCTTGTAAGGATCCGACGGCGAGCGAGTAATCTGCCGCTCCCATCAATCCTATTAGCCAATCTTCAATCATTGGAAAATAAATTGGATGACCTAAGATGACGGTTATCCTACCAACGGGACATTAAAAACTGTAATATCTTATGTTTCACCGAGTCGTGGCTGAACGACGACATGGATAACATTCAGCTAGCGGGCTATACGCTACATCGGCAGGATAGAACGGCTGACTCCGGTAAGACAAGGGGTGGCGGTCTGTGTATATTTGTAAACAACGGCTGGTGCACAAAATCAAATACTAAGGAAGTCTCTAGGTTTTGCTCGCCTGAGGTAGAGTATCTTATGATAAGCTGTAGACCACACTATTTACCAAGAGAGTTTTCATCTATATTTTTCATAGCCGTCTATTTACCACCACAAACCAATGCTGGCATTAAGATCGCACTGAATGAGCTGTATAAGGCCATAAGTCAACAGGAAAACGCTCATCCAGAGGCAGCGCTCCTAGTGGCCGGGGACTTTAATGCAGGGAAACTTAAATCCGTTCTACCTAATTTCTACCAGCATGTTAAATGTGCAACCAGAGGGAAAAAAAAACTCTAGATCACCTTTACTCCACACACAGAGATGCATACAAAGCTCTCCCTCGCCCTCCATTTGGCAAATCTGACCATAACTCTATCCTCCTGATTCCTGCTTATAAGCAAAAACTAAAGCAGGAAGCACCAGTGACTTGGTTAATAAAAAAATTGGTCAGATGACGCGAATGCTAAGCTACAGGACTGTTTTGCTAGCACAGACTGGAACATGTTCCGGGATTCTTCAGATAACATTGAGGAGTACACCACATCAGTTACTGGCTTCATCAATAAGTGCATCGATGATGTCGTCTCCACAGTGACCGTACATACATGGTGTGGTCCTCTGTAGCTCAGCTGGTAGAGCACGGCGCTTGTAACGGTAGTGGGTTCGATCCCCGGGACCACCCATACACAAAAAAATTAAAAAATAAAATAAAATAAAAATAATGTATGCACGCATGACTGTAAGTCGCTTTGGATAAAAAGCATCTGCTAAATGGCATATTATTTATATATTATTTTATACATACCCCAACCAGAAGCAATGGATTACAGGAAACATCCGCACTGAGCTAAAGGGTAGAGCTGCCGCTTTCAAGGAGTGGGACTCTAACCCGGACGCTTATAAGAAATCCCGCTATGCCCTCCGACGAACCATCAAACAGGCAAAGAGTCAATACAGGACAATCGTACTACACCGACTCTGACGCTCGTCGGATGTGGCAGGGCTTGAAAACTATTACAGACTACAAAGGGAAGCACAGCCGCGAGCTTCCCAGTGACACAAGCCTACCAGACGAGCTAAACCACTTCTATGCTCGCTTCGAGGCAAGCAACACTGAAGCATGCATGAGAGCACCAGCTGTTCCTGGATGACTATGTGATCACGCTCTCCGTAGCCGATATGACTAAGACTTTTAAACAGGTCAATATTTACAAGACCGCAGGGCCAGACAGATTACCAGGACGTGTACTCCGAGCATGTGCTGACCAACTGGCAAGTGTCTTCACTGACATTTTCAACATGTCCCTGACTGAGTCTGTAATACCAACATGTTTCAAGCAGACCACCATAGTCCCCGTGCCCATGGACACTAAGAGAACCTGCCTAAATGACTACCGACCCGTAGCACTGACGTCTGTAGCCATGAAGTGCTTTGAAAGGCTGGTCATGGCTCACATCAACACCATTATCCCAGAAACCCTAGACCCACTCCAATTTGCATACCGCCCCAACAGATCCACAGATGATGCAATCTCTATTGCACTCCACACTGCCCTTTCCCACCTGGACAAGAGGAACACCTACGTGAAAATGCTATTCATTGACTACAGCATTCAGCATTCAACACCATAGTGCCCTCAAAGCTCATCACTAAGCTAAGGATCCTGGGACTAAACACCTCCCTCTGCAACTGGATCCTGGACTTCCTGACGGGCCGCCCCCAGGTGGTAAGGGTAGGTAACAACACATCTGCCACACTGATCCTCAACACGGGGGGCCCCTCAGGGGTGCGTGCTCAGTCCCCTCCTGTACTCCCTGTTCACCCATGACTGCATGGCCATGCACGACTCCAACACCATCATTAAGTTTGCCGACGACACAACAGTGGTAGGCCTGATCACCGACAACGATGAGACAGCCTATAGGGAGGAGGTCAGAGACCTGGCCGTGTGGTGCCAGGATAACAACCTCTCCCTCAACGTGACCAAGACAAAGGAGATGATTGTGGACTACAGGAAAAAAATTAGGACTGAGCACGCCCCCATTCTCATCAACGGGGCTGTAGTGGAACAGGTTGAGAGCTTCAAGTTCCTTGGTGTCCACATCACCAACAAACTATCATGGTCCAAACACACCAAGACAGTTGTGAAGAGGGCACGACAAAGCCTATTCCCCCTCAGGAGACTGAAAAGATTCGGCATGGGTCCTCAGATCCTCAAAAAATTCTACAGCTGCACCATCGAGAGCATCCTGACTGGTTGCATCACCGCCTGGTATGGCAATTGCTTGGCCTCCGACCGCAAGGCACTACAGAGGGTAGTGCGTACGGCCCAGTACATCACTCTGGGGCCAAGCTTCCTGCCATCCAGGTCCTCTATACCAGGCGGTGTCAGAGGAAGGCCCTCAAAATTGTCAAAGACTCCAGCCACCCTAGTCATAGACTGTTCTCTCTGCTACCGCACGGCAAGCGGTACCGGAGTGCCAAGTCTAGGTCCAAAATACTTCTCAACAGCTTCTACCCCCAAGCCATAAGACTCCTGAACAGCTAATCATGGCTACCCGGACTATTTGCACTGCCCCCCCCCACCCCATCTTTTTACGCTGCTGCTACTCTGTTAATTATTTATGCATAGTCACTTTAACTCTACCCACATGTACATATTACTTCAACTACCTCAATTAGCCGGTGCCCCCACACATTGACTCTGCCCCGGTACCCCCCTGTATATATAGCCTCCCTACTGTTATTTTATTTTACTTCTGCTCTTTTTTTTCTCAACACTTTTTTGTTGTTTTATTTTACTTTTTTTATTAAAAATAAATGCACTGTTGGTTAAGGGCTGTAAGTAAGCATTTCACTGTAATGTCTGCAACTGTTGTATTTGGCGCATGTGGCCAATGTGGTCCTCTGTAGCTCAGCTGGTAGAGCACGGCGCTTGTAACGCCAAGGTAGTGGGTTCGATCCCCGGGACCACCCATACACAAAAATGTATGCACGCATGACTGTAAGTCGCTTTGGATAAAAGCGTCTGCTAAATGGCATTATTATTATTATTATTATTATTATTATTATACAATTTGATTTGAGTCATTAAAATTAGTTTTTCAACAACTCCACAATTTTATTCTTAACAAACTATAGTTTTGGTAAGTTGGTTAGGACATCTACTTTGTGCATGACACAAGTAATTTTTCCAACAATTGTTTACAGACAGATTATTTCACTTATAATTCACTGTATCACAGTTCCAGTGGGTCAGAAGTTTACATACACTAAGTTGACTGTGCCTTTTAAACAGCTTGGAAAATTCCAGAAAATGATGTCATGGCTTTAGAAGCTTCTGATAAGCTAATTGACATCATTTTAGTCAATTGGAGGTGTACCTGTGGATGTATTTCAAGGCCTACCTTCAAACTCAGTGCCTCTTTGCTTGACATCATGGGAAAATCAAAAGAAATCAGTCAAGACCTCAGAAAAAGAATTGTAGACCTCCACAAGTCTGGTTCATGCTTGGGAGCAATTTCCAAACACCTGAAGGTACCACGTTCATCTGTACAAACAATAGTATGCAAGTATAAACACCATGGGACCATGCAGCCGTCATACCGCTCAGGAAGGAGACGCGTTCTGTCTCCTAGAGATGAACGTACTTTGGTTCGAAAAGTTCAAATCAATCCCAGAACAACAGCAAAGGACCTTGTGAAGATGCTGGAGGAAACCGGTACGAAAGTATCTATATCCACAGTAAAACGAGTCCTATATCGACATAACCTGAAAAGCCGCTCAGCAAGGAAGAAGCCACTGCTCCAAAACCGCCATAAAAAAGCCAGACTACGGTTTGTAACTGCACATGGGGACAAAGGTCGTACTTTTTGGAGAAATGTCCTCTGGTCTGATGAAACAAAAATAGAACTGTTTGGCCATAATGACCATCGTTATGTTTGGAGGAAAAAGGGGGGGCTTGCAAGCCGAAGAACACCATCCCAACCGTGAAGCACGGGGGTGGCAGAATCATGCTGTGGGGGTGCTTTGCTGCAGGAGGGACTGGTGCACTTCACAAAATAGATGGCATCATGAGGAAGGAAAATTATGTGGATATATTGAAGCAACATCTCAAGACATCAGTCAGGAAGTTAAAGCTTGGTCGCAAATGGGTCTTCCAAATGGACAATGACCCCAAGCATACTTCCTAAGTTGTGGCAAAATGGCTTAAGGACAACAAAGTCAAGGTATTGGAGTAGCCATCACAAGGCCTGACCTCAATCCTATAGAAAATATGTGGGCAGAACTGAAAAAGCGTGTGAGCAAGGAGGCCTACAAACCTGACTCAGTTACACCAGCTCTGTCAGGAGGAATGGGCCAAAATTCACCCAACTTATTGTGGGAAGCTTGTGGAAGGCTACCCGAAACGTTTGACCCAAGTGAAACAATTTAAAGGCAGTGCTACCAAATACTAATTGAGTGTATGTAAACTTCTGACCCACTGGGAATGTAATGAAAGAAATAAAAGCTGAAATAAATCATTCTCTCTACTATTATTCTAATATTTCACATTCTAAAAATAAAGTGGTGATCCTAACTGACCTAAGACAGGGATTTTGTTACTAGGATTAAATGTCAGGAATTGTGAAAAACTGAGTTTAAATGTATTTGGCTAAGGTGTATGTAAACTTCCGACTTCAACTGTACATAACATGGCTTTCTAGTTTTTCTTCAAGACGCCCAGATTCCATCAATAGCTCTGAGTACGTGCTTATAGTAGCTGACTGCAGGAATGTCCATCAGAGCTGTTGCCAGATAATTGAATGTTAATTTCTCTACCATAAGCCACCTCCAACGTCGTTTTAAATAATTGGGCAGTACGTCCAACCGGCCTCACAACCGCAGACCAAGTGTATGACATCGTGTTGTCGAGCGGTTTGCTGATGTCAACGTTGTGAACAGAGTGTTTCATGGTGGGGTTATGGTATGGGCATGAGGCATGGTGGTCACACCAGATACTGACTCGTTTTCTGATCCACCCCCCTACCTGTTTTAAAGGTATATGTGACCAACAGATGCATATCTGTATTCCCAGTCATGTGAAATCCATAGATTAGGGCCTAATTTATTTATTTAAATTGACTTATTCCCGTATCTGAACTGGAAGTCTTTGAAATTGTTGCATGTTGCGTTTATATTTTTGTTCAGTATATATTGTTTTTACCCAATTAGACTATACAATAGATATCCTCACATCCGATAGGTTGGTACGATGTCAACATGAACTGAAATGCTTGTTTCCATTTTTATTTGAGAGGTATGGCAGCTTAGTAACTGACTGATTTCTTTTTTTTTCTTTTCTCCTCAGAAATCAATGAGTGTCTTGGGTTTGACATGTGTGCTCACTATTGTACAAACACTAAAGGATCCTTCAAGTGTACTTGTGACAGGAATTTTAAGGAAATCAATGGAAACTGTATAGTAAAAGGTATGGACCATTTTATTACTGTACTGTATGTGCTAACTGAAGTACATTGAACTATCAAAGACCTTGCTGTGTATCTTGAACTACGATTGTTAACTGTTGTAGTTTCAATAGATATGTCATGTTTTGCTAAATGAATTAAAACTTTAGTATAAACTAAGTATAGTATGTATTTCTATAAACTGCAACTTTTTCTTGAATATTGTATACCCTTTATTTGAATTGAAGAGTTTTATTCAATAGCTATTAAGATAACACTGTACTCATAGACTGTACTGTATCCTTAGCACTCTTGTAAATATACTGTCATAGTCATCAGATTAACTTTACATTAAGATGACAGGATTGTATAAGTAACACTGAATGTATACAAAACCAGCCATTTAACCATTTTAAAGAGTATAATACTTGAGTCTGCATCTGTTTCTGATGTGACCAATAAGGATGATATATTACGGGTGTATACCTCACTGTGATACATATTAATCTATCCCACAATTCCTACTGATTGGCACCGTGGGTAGTAGTAATAATAAATGACTGGTCTTGTTGCTATGTGATTATGTATTATTATTATCCTGATCATAAAGGAACGTGATATAGGGTGGTTTCCTGGACACAGATTAAGCCTAGTTCTGGAATAAAAAGCACTTTCAATGGAGATTCTCTATTGGACTTGCCTTTTAGTCCAGGACTAGGCTTAATCTGTGTCCAGGAAACTACCCCAGAATGTTTATAAATGATGACTTGATTACATACATTAGAGAATACTTTGCTTCTGTAAATGAAATTATGCTGTCAAATTGTTGTTTAAAACCCCAAATGGAATTGAGCCACTTTTCATTTTTTTTGCATATTAATAACTCAACAACGGGCAGGACCAGAAGATCGAGTGCTCTACATAGCTAATGACACTGAAATCCGAAGTTTTGTGTATCCATTTAACCAGAGCCATGGACACAAATTCCTCACTCGCATCGAGGACAATGCCCGCATTATTGGGATGGATGCTCTGTTACACCAACAAAAGTTTATCTGGGCTACACAGTTTAACCCTGGTGGGCTTTTTTACAAAGAAATCCTAGACAAGAGTCAAAGTAAAACTCATGTCGGAAACATAGTAAGTATCTCCAAAGGTGTGGTTGGAAAGTGTACTTTACTTTTCAATGTATAATTGAATGTATGATTTGTACATTTAATATCCATATGCTAATATCAACAGGGTATCTACAGTATTAAGTAGCCCTATTACAATATATGCATGTTTCTTTCTTTTCTAAAGCCATTGAAGCTACATTGTTGTTGCATTTGAGGACAATGAATTATAGAATGATTATAGCAATGAGAGCTTGAATACAGCAGTGAGCGTTTGAAGATTAAATGTATAACTCATATAGTCACATATCTTATTAATGTCTGTGAGCGAGAGAACAGAACATTAGCAAGGTGCCACGCTTTTTCCAGTTATTGTTTGACCTAAAGTAATGAATGTCTCGGACGTAATGAATGTCTTGCCTGCTGACAGTCGGAGAGAAAGCTAGCACAATGTTTTAAGATAATTACACATCTTTCAATGTCATTTGTAGATACTCTTATTCTAAGACCATGATGTACATTGATCTAAAGTTTGAGCCGTTGTCACGTTGGAAACATTGCATAAAGTATTATGGGATCACACGTAAGACTTCTTACACATTTAGCATAGGCTACTAAACCTTTACTAGCGTAAAGTATTGCATTAAACAGACCTTTTATCAGGTTTGATAGAAGAAAATTCTTCACATCTGAATGTTAAAAGTTTCAAGTTTATTTGCCATGTGTAATACAAATACCTTGGAAGTCTTCGTCATGTTCACGATGTCATGTTTATAAGCTCTCATTTTCCTTGCAGTGTTCAGACTTCCGTAGACCGAGAGATGTGTCTGCTGACTGGATTACAGGAAATATCTATTGGACAGACCACTCTCGGATGCACTGGTTCAGCTATTACACAGCCCACTGGACTAAGCTCAGATACTCTATAAACGTGGGCCAGCTCAGAGGGCCAAATTGCACCCGTCTGATAACTGACATTGCAGGAGAGCCGTACGCCATTGCTGTCAACCCAGCCCGAGGGTAAGAGCATTCTTTTCAGACCATGTCAAATTTCATCATTATGTTTTCACTTTATACCGTTTTGTTTTGTCGTTATTTTGCCAGTCTCCCGGAGAAAGACAGCTGTGCAATTTTTAAAGATTCATCCAAGATTGTATCCAAGATTTGTTTTCTTACTGAGTTTAAGATATAAGTATAGACAGAGATTCTAGGGATTCTCTAAGTATAGACAGGGATTTGTTTAATCCCCTGTTATCCATGAAGACCAGGGGTCTCATTATTAAAGGTGTTTTTGCACAAGAAAGACTCAACCTTGCATGTGCCAGTTTTCCCGCAAAGGTTGGTATTTATACATTTTTAGCTTGATGGGAAAGTGTGCATGTCTCCACGCAAATCTCAAACCATGCTCAGTGTTGGGGTAGTGAACTACATGTAGTGCAACTAGTAATTTAACTACATTTTATGTAGTGTTATCAAAAGTTTTTTTTTTTTGCCATGTAGCGGTGTAGCTAACTACTTGAACTAAGCCTACACACTATTTATTTTTGCAAAAATAAAATAATAATAATAATTTTTCCAGCAGCAGACCCACCTAATTCTCACTTGTAAAAAATAGGCTATATTACACATTCTGTTAACACTTGACTCCAGAGTGATCTGTTCTTGCAATTTGTAGTCTGACATTTCAGATTTAGATATATTTTTTCACGTAGTAGTTTGGATGTAGTGAGATACTTTAGTTAAGTAAACTATGTTTTTCTTAAGGGTTGCTTCCAGTGTGAAGTAATTGGTAGCTTGGTTATATTTTCAGAGTAGCTTCCCCAACTCTGACCATGCGTGCGCACAACTTCTAAAAGGTTGATCAACTGTATTGCAAGCAAATGGGCTTATTGTTCGTTTGGGGGAAATGGGAGGTGTTTGATGCACAGGAATTATAATAATGGTAGGCTAATAAATAAAAAATCATAGGCCTAATGATAAAACCAATTCATTTGCCATTGGTAAGGAGATTGCATAGCAGCATGTTGTCTAATATGTTTATTTAACTTTTTTTATTAAATAGGCCTAAATCATAATCATATTGCAGGACATCTCTCCTTTTCTTACATAACTGGTTTAAATTATTCACACTACACAACAAATCGTAGGCCACCATTTATCAATCGCTCATTCAATTGCTAAGCATGCTCGAAAGTAAATAGACCTTTTGGCTCGAAAGTAAATAGACCGGTAGCCTTTACAGGATGGGTAGGCAACAGTATTGCTGTGCGATATTAGGAGTGCGACATCATACCCTAACCTATTTAATCTCAGAGCCTATACCAAGGCAGGAGATAGAAACACAATCATGTATTGATAAACAAAATATTGAACAACAATTTGTCTTTTGCATAGAAGTGTGGGCTGTAGCGTTTACTCTTAAATTGTTCAAAAGGACAATCAATCTTCCAGAATGTGCAGCTAGTGTTTGGCACTCGCTAGGCAGCATGTATTTTAAGTTTGGAAAAGTCACTGCAGCATTCTGCCCAAACCTCTACAGAAATGTGATAATTGCACTTTCTTTTAGGAATTATCATGGCCCAGTTCCAACATCTCCAAATCTTACAGCAAATGAGGGAGGGCATTTTTGTTACCATAAAAGGTGAATGGAGGGCATTTTCCAGGCAGGGTTTTAACACTCGTTCATGGCCGCACAAATTTAATATGGCTCTGATTTATCAATGAAATATGTATATGTTGCGTGCGACAGTTTTGATAAATCCCAATCATTTGTGCCGCACACAAATCCTTGAAACTCCACGTATGCCAGAATTTAGTAAGAAATGTACGCTGGTTGATAAATGAGGCCACAGATGTTATGGACACCTAGCAGGAAATGCTTATCTTTGCATCTTCTACAGGATGATGTATTGGACAGTAATAGGTGATCATTCTCATATTGAGGAGTCGGCTATGGATGGGTCCATGCGTAGGATCCTCTTGGAGAAGAACCTCAGGAGACCTACAGGTATCTACAGTACACTATCATATTAATCTGCTTGTATTTTCCAAGTCCATTTTTATATTTTCATTGAGATGTGATGTTGTAGACTAGCCTGGTCCCAGATCTGTTTGTGCAGTCTTGGCAATGAGAACAACCATAGGAGTTGGCAAGACAGTACAAACCGATCTGGGACCAGGCTAGTTGTAGACTAGAGGATAGATATGTTTGAAAATAAGGCCATGGAAAAAAAGTAAATGAATGTGTCTGACATACCAAACCTGCTGTGATGGTCCTGGGGGAGACACTTAGTGCTGATCTACTTTTTAAAATATGGTTTGGCCTCCTTTAATGCAAGGGACACATGCACTGTCTGCCAAGGTAGGGGGAATTTATAATTTGTGGAAAAACACACACCCATTTAATCGCCATGACAACTTGAGTCATTTATCCAGTCAAACACATGATAGAAAAACATTTTATAAAAAGGGAAATGTAGGACATAACTTAAAATGTCTGTCATCAAAAGAAAATACAAATATACTGTATATGTCCTGTAGTATGATTCAACGTTAATGACTCTCGACTGCATAGAAAGTGAGATATCTAAAGGAGATAAATAAAATAACTGTCTGTTTATGCAGTCTATCCACAGCCTAACGCTGTTTAGAACCTGAGGGCTGTCGGAATGAAGGCGTCCATATTGATCTTTACACAATTCATAAGGAAAATAAATATCTTCCTCTCATCCTCCCCAGGTCTGGCCATCGATTACTTTAACCAACGTTTGTATTGGGCTGATCCTGAGCTCTCCGAGATAGGCAGTGTGAGATTGGATGGGTCGGACCCTCTGGTGGCAATCAGGGACAGACACGGTAACACCACCACTGAGAACAAAACAAAGATTGACTATCCAAGCACATACTAGCTACTGATGTGATCATTTGTTTAATTTCCTCTACATTTGATCAACAGATTGCTACAATAATAGTGTGTGTGCGTGCATGCATGTGTGGCTATAGCAAGCTGTTAACCAGTGTAGTATAGTACTACTATCTAACCACACATATGAGGTTTCCTACTAGCTACTACTACTGTCCTGGGATTTACAAACCCTCATTAAAACTACAACAGTGTTCATGGTCATATGCTTCTTTCCACCCTACCTTTATTCTGTTTCCACTGCTGTGTTTCCAGGAATATCCCAGCCATACAGGATTGACATATTTGAAGACTACATCTACGGGACTGGGCTGAAACACGAGGTCTTCAAAGTTCACAAGTATGGCAAACAGCCTGTAGAGTTTCTCCACTTGGGTCTCGAGAAAACGACCAATGTCATGATCTCCCACCGATACAAGCAGCAAGATGGTAAATAAAAAAAATCTACTGCTTTGTTTCAGTGGGTATTTTAATGAATACAAGTGTTAATGAGGGTCAAGGGTAATACATGGAAATGATCAGGGTTGTGTAATGTGGATATTGAAAGTACCAGCTGAACGGCATTCTAGTGTAAATGCAAGCATAACAAGGGCAACTAACATGATATTACAGTAACAAATAAGACGACAATGCACCATGATATTACAGTAACAAACAAGACGACAGTGCACCATGATATTACAGTAACAAACAAGACGACAATGCACCAATGTAGCATTGATATTCTAGCTGGTTATGTGGGTCTAACTCCTGAATGGAATAGCTTATAGTCTTCTTGAGCTAGTTTTTCATTTTCTCAAGTGTGGGACATGAGCGAGTCATCTCATTTCCCATGATAGGACCAATATATTTCACATTCTTAGCCTCTACTCGGTTGCTATTTATTATCTGTGTATTGTTAGTATTTATGGAGCGTCGGACATATCTTCTTCAGTAAAGGGCAGCTGTACCGTTCTCCAAAGACTCATTAGTCCAACCATGTAGCATACTCTTTGGGCAGCAAAAGTTACTGCACATCTAGCAGAACAGAAAGACCCTGAGTGTTGGTTTGATGTCTTCAGCAAAACACACTGACACCCTCTTCTTTCGCTAGCTTTGATCCACAATGATCCCTATAACCCCGAACACAACACATCTGTGTAATTCGAGAACTGTTTTTGTTCTTTTTCGTTGAAAACCCAACACTTCAATTGACTTATTGGAGCAAAATGGCAGCATGCTGCTGATGTTGTGCATATTGAAGTAGTGTTCACTAACAGGGCATAGTAATCCTCTAGGACAAGGCATTGAGTGGAATGTGGATCATGTCTCTTGTTGATTCTGAATAGCAATACATTTGTGAATAGTATGAACTAAATCATAAGGTTTAGCCTCTTCCCTCTCTATGTTGTCAAAGAATAACATGTTTTGCCTCAAATAAAAATAAAAAATAAAGTTTAATTGAAGAATAATAATAAAGGCATGAATGTGTTTGTTTGTTGATGGCTGTATTGAAGCTTCGGCTGGAATAATGAATCCTCTTGGCGTTTGCCTCTTGTCTTTCAGCGGTGAACCCATGCCTGAGAATGAACTGTGACTTCATGTGTCTACTGAACCCAAAGGGTGCCACCTGCACCTGTCCAGAAGGGAAGGTACTGGTCAACGGCTCCTGCAGTGATGTCAACATCTCAGGTAAGCTCTTCAAGACCGCTGCCTAAACTTCACTTACTGCCTGCCAACGTAATGTCACCTCTAAAACTGCTACAGTAGGCAATCCAGCTGAGGTGGCACTTGGCCAATGCAAATTAATGAAGTAAAATCTTTCTGAATCGCTCAGGATTTTGTGTACTTCAAAATAAGACTTGAAAGTGGAGGTGCATGTTTTGAAATGATAACATAAGATTACATGCTTGTACAGTATCATGCTCTTTCTCCTGGCCCAGCTAAATGACACTGATGATGATTCATAGTTTAGAAGGTACTTCAGAAAACCTGTCCACTAGTTCAGCATAATGAACATGCTGTGCATTATTGTTGTGTTGTAGGCGAGCTGTGCCGGCCACCGTGTGAGAACGGCGGGCGCTGCCTGGCCAATGAGAAGGGCGACTGGCGCTGCTACTGCTGGCCTGACTTCTCTGGAGAACGCTGTGAGGTCAACCACTGCACCGACTACTGCCTCAACGGAGGCACCTGCATGGGCTCACCCCTGGGTGAGTCTGCTGTTAAAATCCATATATTGATCGGTAGATAAATGGATGGATGGATTGATCAGAGGGTGATTGACATAAGGCATTATGTGCTCAGCTGTCTTTACTCATAAGTAGTTAAGTCGTTAAGGACTCTCTGGGTTGTTGGGAGTGGTCAGTATCTAAAGGCGCATGTGCTACAACGGTCTTACAACATTGATTGATTGATATAGGTAGAATAAGCATGAAGCATAATAGAGACGACATGTTAATAACGGAACCGATCATGTCTTATTATTATTATTGGCCCATTATTCCCGCTCTTCGGAGGACAAAACTAAACTTTGTTTTTACAGCTTTTTCTTTTTTTGTTACATGTACATTCTACACACACTTGACAATTTGTCTCAAATTGTTAGTTTGCCACTCATCCTGACTAATATGGATAAACTAGAATAGTGCAGAGCACTTCAGTTTTACTTCACGTCGCCGTGCTAAAAACCAGTCAACCGATTACATAATGCATGCAAGAGGGCAATTATTCACAACATCAGTCTCTTAGAACTGATGCTGTGTGGTCTCACGAGCAATTACCCCTAGCGATAGATGCATTTGGATTGCTGTGGTTTTCCTGACTGTTACTCAAATAAAACATTTTTGTTTTGAAGATTCGTGAAAATGTGAAATCGCTTCATGGATTTGTAAACCTTGAAAATGATGAAAGTCCATTTTAGAGAGTGTGCTAAATATAGTAGCTGAGTGTTGAATGCTAACACATACATAAAAACTGTAATTGAACAGTCGGAGTAGTTTTAATGCTCCAGTCATTACTGGGGATAGATAAAGTATTTAGAGACTGGTCTACAACTTTTGATTTGAATCGTTTAGTCTGGGAAGTGAAATGTTTGCCCTTAAAACAGATTTTCTCTATCTCCTCTCGTAATAAATGTGTAATCTACCATAAAATACTTTAACTTGCTACACTCCCTGGCCATTTTATTCACAATATCTAAGACTCTTGCCCGGGGGAATGAAGACCAGGTATTTGATAGTTTGGGAATAATATGTTGAACATGTTGGTGTCCTCAGTCAATTGAGTTCAAGCTGGCTGCCTTTGTATTATGACAGCAGCATTTGGTTAATGAGCTAGACAGATGCCTGATATTTGTGTCAGTGATATGTAATAACATTCTGTTTTTAAGAGACAAAGATAATATTTGATTGAAGAGAAGTGAGTATCACAGTGGGATTTTAAATTAGTTGGAGATTTGGAGGCAGGGTTTCTCATTTGGTTTCTCAATCTTGTTTGGTTCACCAGCCCAGTCAGTATTATATGATGAATGGTACCCTCATTTATGTCCAATGCAGTCGAAGAGGAGTGAAACAAAGTGATGGCCTATTTGTTCCGCTGCTGGGCATACAGTCACTGACTGTTCTGTGTGCTGTTCATCCATGCTAGAAGACTGAGAGTTGTTTCATAAAGTAAGAGGTTTCGCTGTGTTGAGCACACATCCCCAGGCTTGGGGAGTATTGTTCAAAATGAGCGATGAAAGCAGAGCTTGGGAGAGCTTATTGTCAAATGTGTTTCCTCAAGTACCCCAGTTTAGTGATGGAAGAAAACAGGTCTCACTGGAGACACCCACTGTAATCAATTAAAGGAAATATTTCAGTTATTTCTCTGACTTCCAGGGACCTTGTGTTATCAAGGAACTTTTATCTTGGGTTTTTCATATACTTGATACTCAACTTTGGGAACAAACACACACATCCTCAAAAACACTTGAGTTATAGTGTCTTTGTAATAAACAATGTAAATGGGACATGCCCAGAATTGTCAGCCAAACTCTCAATCTCTCCTCTCCTTTCCTCTCCTCCATCCCTCCATCCCTCCAGGGAAGCCGACATGTCGGTGCCCTGTAGGGTTTACAGGTCCGTTCTGTGAGAAGCGGGTGTGTGATTACTACTGTCTGAATGGTGGTACCTGTGATGTCAGCCTAGGGAACCAGCCGGTGTGCCGCTGCATGGCAGAGTATACTGGAGACCGCTGTCTGTACCGTGAGTAAAGGGATTCAATTACATATGGAGTCTTGGGGGTGCCTGTGGTCAAAATATATTTTTTGGGTGGCCCAAATGTATATTTCAAGTCCCATGGAGAGCCACTGATTTGTTATGAGGAGCACAACCCTCCCTTAAAATCATGTCATGTATTTCCAACCATAGGCCAATCCACCAGCAATAACAACAAACTCCACATAAACATTTGACCTTAACACAATCAGTATCAACCTACCCTGTAGCATTCCCAAGATCACTAAAGAACAAGAATAAACAACAATAGCTGACCATTTATATTCAGTCACACTCTCTAGAAATATATCTTTTTAGTTTTGCATATTTAAGGCTCCAACGATAAATACAAAATCAAACAATGAAAAATATTATATAAAAAAATACCAGAAAGGGCATTTCATAGCTACAAATACCATGTGTGGGTGAGAGAGTCATTGTAAATGCCACTCTAAACAACCTTTGGGGGTTTCTGTGCTTCACTGATAAAATATTTCCTTCCCTTATGTTGGCTTTGTCATTATAAATTGTGGGGAAAACAATTTCAACTGACGCCATTACTGCGTTTCTACTGTAACTTGCCCAAGGGGTGATACGTTTTCATCTGTGGACAAGATGCCATTTGATGCGGATAATTAATTCTCATTAAAGGCCTGTTAAATTGTAATCAAACCAACTAAAACTATGCTCCCATTTCCTCAATATGAAATGCACCTCTTTCTCTCCTTCTGTCTATTCTCTCTTTCTGTCTTTCTTTTCCTGTCACTTGGTCTCTATCTCGCTCTCTCTTTCTCGCTCTCTCGCTCTTTCTTTCTCTCTCTTCTGGTCTTTCTCTCCTCTGACAGACATCTGCCATCACTACTGTGTGAACTCCAAGGCCTGTACGTTGTCCAGTAGTGGCCATGTAGAGTGTGTGTGTCCGGCCAAATACGAGGGCAACAAGTGTGAGGTGGACAAGTGCCTGAGGTGCCACGGAGCACCTTGCCTCGTCAACGATGACACAGGAGATGTGGTCTGCAAGTAAGTTGTTAGCATCTCACAACATTACTTTATATTCTGTGTTGGGTTAACGCCTTAGAGCTAATGCTTGATGTGCTGTAGTTGAACAGTCTTCCATGTAATGTTTTACCAAAGTATTTTCTATGGTTCTAATGCATTAACATTTCATAGCTTCACATTTTTCAAGGCTGTTGACACAGCAAATAGGTCATAATCACAAGGTTATCAATCAGTATTCTTGCACTCTCAAACAAACAATGAAAGAATGACAGAAATTGTGGGACACAACTCAGTGACAGCAGCTTTCCTATTTGTTCCTTCAGCTGTACTAATGGCAGGATGGCACCCAGTTGTCAGCTATGTGACGGCTACTGTTACAACGGAGGTACCTGTCACCTGGACCCTGACACCAACCTGCCCTTCTGTCAGTAAGTACAGTAATTAGCTATTAGCAATAGCCTGGAATAACAATAGCCTAGGAAAGTTATCTTCTCTTTTCTTACTTTATTCTTCATTGCCATTCAGTTGTGCCAAACAGCCTAAAGTGGAACCAAATCTCCTTGGGCTTTTATTCTAATGATTGATTTTTGAAAGTGGTGGTGGCATAGGGGAGTAAAAAAAAAGAAATTACACAGGGCTAAGATCCTAAGTAGAGAGAGTTTGACACCAGTGGGCGCAGGCCATGTCACAGTAAGATACAGGATGTTATGGCTCAATAAGATGAGTCACACCTGCCTCTACATGAGGGGCTTTGATGTGGCTATAGATCTTTAGAAAGCTAACCATCTGGGGCAGTGTAGAAGAAAATAAGCTCTGTATGGGGTACAGTTACAGGAAGTAACCATTAACTCAAACTACTGAAACGTTACTGTTCTGAACGTATCACACTGTTCGTTTGTCATTGTCTCCACTCTGTGGTAGGTTTCAGGAGAAAGCGTATACACTATTTTGATCTTCAGTGATAAGGAGTGTGTTATACAAGTTATGAGTGGCAGCAACTCCATGGCAATGACTGGTAGAGGACAATAGGTTGGCTCCAGAGACCTGTGGGAGTCATCCAGGAGAAAGAATGCTCTGCGGTTCTGGTGGTCCACAAAGATTAATTTCAGCTCCGTTATAATCAATGTTAAAGACCTCCCCACGGAGATGATTGGAAATCCCTCTGAAAAGGGAAACCTTGTTGCTCGAACAATCTTTTTTACTGCCCCATTGTCCATTGTAGTTAAAATGAAATTTGTGGCCATGACTGGCAAGATTCAAGGGATAGAATCAATTTCTATGCAAATGATCCCATCTCGTTTTCTACGAGGTTAACAGATCTTGATAATGTGGTTTATTCATTGGCTGCGAGGCATAGAGATTAGGTTAGATGATGGATACGTCTGTGTCAAGAAATCATAATGTTTGACCTTAAACTATAACAGAGTAAATTAATATCTTATCCGAGCCACCCGAGAAACTCCACAGGCAGAAAAATCCTCATTGAGATGGTAATTTTCTGATAACTGTCTTAAAGGTCTAAGGGATTTTCAAAACTCATCAATGTGTTCCGCCAGTAAATATAATCAGTGTATATAAACATAAAGTGGGCATAATAATTGTTTTGATGAATTCACTGGGCACAGACTGTTTATCAAGATCAACATGTTCATAAATAATCTGCTTTTAAAATGTTCTGTAAATAAGCATAGTGCGAATACATAACTACTGAAAACTTATTTTTTGCCTCAATGGATGTGGTTGTCTTTAGGCTTTTGCATTAATTATAAAAACATGAAAGTTTACCAAGGGACAAATCTATTAAAGTATTTTGTTTGTTGCCATGCTGAAGGGTTTCCATTTGCCTATACAATACCTACCCTGGTTGTTTTGATCAATACCACTCCACTACACTGTTTTACAGCTGCACGTCAGGGTTCAAGAACCAACGTTGTGATGAGCTGGCCAACCCATGTGATTACTTCTGTCAGAATGAGGGGATGTGCACTATCACTGCCCTTAACAAACCACGCTGCAAGTAGGTCCCTACCTCACTTCCTGTGGCTGTTCCAGGTCTCACCCTCCCCCCCTCTGCCCTCTCGTCATTCAGCTCCATTTCAGTCAGTGTGATGGTCAATATAACACTTTTCCCCCTCTAATACAGTACCTACTCCCTCTTTAACTCACTGCTAACCATCCGCATCTCATTCAGCCCGAGCTGACATGCCCTTCGAGTAACATTCAAGTGATGTTGTGATGTGACGTGACTATAGGGGACCTGTTGTGACCTGCATGTATGGTGACTCATTTTGCAATGCAAATTGGGAGACAAGAAAATGTGGACCTGGAACTTTGAGGAGTTGCATAGTATCTAGATATGAAATAAGTACATTCAAAGCATGTCAATGGTTATGTTTTAGATTAGATTACAAACCATTTTCTGTTCATCAGATCTTACCTAGTATTTTCCCTAACAACATTGTATTTGATATTTTTCCCATTCAAATTAATGATTGTCCATGCTGTGACATTCTTTCTATGGGGGAATGATTCATTGTTTGTATGTGTGAGATGCTATTCTCATTCTTATTCCTGATTGTTTGGTGTTGTGATTCTTGGAGTGCATGTAACTTAGTGTAATTCCATACCTTCCATCACCATCCAGTTGCAGCCGTCAGATCACTCATGCTTTACAGACACATCAGCGTCAATCAAGTCCAATCGGAAATCACCTCCTCTAACTAGGGTCATCACTCCCATTGGATACCATCCAAACAGCAAACCAGATGACTCCTTGTTTTCTTACTGTTTTTTGCTGAATATTCATCATGTTAATCAGTATGTTATCTACTCCTCACTATATGTAGATGTCTTCTGTGTGCTTTATATCAAATCTACTGGACTAAATCTGTAATATTTTAATCCATGGTTTAGTGTCTCCTTTGCTCCCATAGTGATCCTCCTATGCGGGGATTAAGGTAGAGAGCGCTAAGGACTATGGTTGATTTTCTCCTCTCTGATTGGTCTGTTCTAGGTGCTCAGCCAATTGGGCAGGGACACAGTGTGAAAGGCCCGCCCCCAAAAGCAGCAGATTGGACAACACCAGTGGAAGTGAGTTCAGGAGTCACCACTCACCCAGTGTCATACATAGCCATCCTCTGGTTAGTCTTTTGGTTATGGTTAGGTGGATGGTCAACACGTAGGCCTAACTATAAACAGAGAGCAAGAGGCGAAGTGAGAGGGTCCACTCCCGTCAATCTGTCCAAGCGGGAATACGCCAATAAAAGCAGACCAATAAGCAGACCGCCTGCCTTCCCAACATTGGGACAACGACTTCCATTTTTAGGCGGAGACCATCTCGTCTTATATACAGTATCTCTGCTATAAAGCTCCACTCCACATTTCATTCTAAATGCCTACTGCTTGCAAAATCAATTTTTTCAACTATAAAACGTATGTTTCTTTGCAGGACAAGGATTGTCATGACTTCAAATACATTTTTATTTGTCACATGCGCCGAATACAACCGGTGTAGACCTTACCGTGAAATGCTTACTTACAAGCCCTTAACCAACAATGCAGTCTCAAGAAAAATAAGAGTTGAGAAAATATTTCCTAAATAACTAAAATAAAAAACGTAAGTAACAATAAAATAACAATAACAAGGCTATTTACAGGGGCTACCGGTACCGAGTCAATGTGCGGGGGTGCAGGTTAGTCGAGGTAATATGTACATGTAGGTATGGGTAAAGTCACTATGCATAGATAATAAACAGCGAGTAGCAGCAGCGTTTAAAAAAGGGGGGGGTCAATTCAAATAGTCCGGGTAGCCAGTTGATTAGCTGTTCAGCAGTCTTATGGCTTGGGGGTAGAAGCTGTTAAGAAGCCTTTTGGACCTAGACTTGGCGCTCCGGTACTGCTTGCTGTGCGGTAGCAGAGAGAACAGGCTATGACTAGAGTGGCTGGAGTCTTTGTCAATTCTTAGGGCCTTCCTCTGACACCGCCTGGTATAGAGGTCCTGGATGGCAGGAAGCTTGGCCCCAGTGATGTACTGGGCCGTACGCACTACCCTCTGTATCGCCTTGCGGTCAGAGGCCAAGCAGTTGCCATACCAGGCGTTGATGCAACCAGTCAGTTTGCTCTCAATGGTGAAACTGTAGAATTTTTTGAGGATCTGAGGACCCATGCCAAGTCTTTTCAGTCTCCTGAGGGGGAATAGGTGTTGTCGTGCCCTCTTCACGACTTTCTTGGTGTGTTTGGACCATGATAGTTTGTTGGTGATGTGGAAGCCAAGGCACTTGAAGCTCTCAACCTGCTCCACTACAGCTCTGTCGGTGAGAATGGGGGTGTGCTCGGCCCTCCTTTTCCTGTACTTTCAATAATGCCTGAATTGCTTCGCTTTGCTTTTCTGGTTGGCTGGATGGAAGTTTCACCATCCAATTATCTACAGGAGTACAAGTTTCATCATAGCACGAACCGTGGTGATACGTTGGCACATGAAAATTATTAGAATATGGCAAATATTAGTCAATTATTACATTCTATCCATGCTGGCTTTGGCGAGCTACCTGAGACAAACAGGAAGGGGATACAGGCTGTCGCCAATGTATTAATGCGCAATTTGCCTTAATGGGTAATGGAAACACTTTTTTTTTTTATGTTTGATGTCTTTACGTCCAGCTGTTTTTATTGAGACGATGGTTAAATGGAAACACCGTCACAGGCAATTGTGGCATCTATTTTCTATGCAAACTTTCTAAATGTCGACAAAAAATCACTGAACAAGTTAATGGAAACATAGCTTGTGATAACAGTAACAGGAATGCAATTCCATCCTTTATCTTATCTGTGTTTCAGGGAGCATAGCCATCATCGTGCCTCTGGTCCTGCTGGTGATCTTGATCACAACGGTGGTGGCGGGCGTTTTCATCTGCAAACGAAGGCAGAGGTACAATAGGTTAAGCCTAATAAGTAACCATGCTGGCTGGTATGTCCTGTGATATGTGTTGTATGTCTTGTAGTTTTATGTGTATGCCAGGAATGCCTGTATTATTGCCAGACATATTTCCATATGGGACAATTAAGTATTCACTTCAATTTAAATTGTGGTGTGGCTGGTGATCTCCGGTAAAACATACCATGTATTATCTCTTGATAATGAGTGCTGGTTGTCCTCCTTATCCCAGGGGGAAGCGGGTGACAAGGCAGCCCATGACGAATGGAGGGATAAACGTGGAGATAGGAAACCCTTCCTACAACATGTATGAGGTCGACCACGACAACCATGCAGATGCTGGCAGTCTTCTGCGACCAAACTTTACACTGGACCCTCATAAGGTTTGTATTGGCAGACTATGTACAAAATCAGCCATTTGTTTTGTGCGTAATAACATGTCGTGTAAATGCAAAAACACACAGATTGGTAGAATATTGTAAGTGTGTATTGTTGAGGAAAACTGTTATTGATGTTTCAATATTTATTTGGGATAATATAATTTACAGAGACATAACATTGTAGTCTCACCTGTTAATACATCAGTATGCAACCATCATCCATCCTAGTCATGTAATCAGTAGTGTGATAGCAAAATGAGGCTTAAGAATCTCCTCTTGTGGCACACCAGACTGTCTATCCACGGTTTGTTTTAAAATAGATGTGTAGTTATATTGGCAGATGGCGCATAAACCTCAGGTATATGGAGAGAAACATTAAGGTGCTCTGTACCATGGGAACATTGTATCTGCTGTTGATTAATTTTCTTCATAGGTCTCAGCACTGCACTAACGCTCCGAATATCAAATAAATCATAACAGCTTTACTGATCTATCTTGTTATCTAACTTGCCTGCTACCACTTCAAGCTTAATGCGTTTAGTTCTCGCCATGACAACTTTGACATCTGCTATTGTCAGTCCCACCTGGATCCCTTTTCATTAGAAAGGTAAAGGCAGACTGAATCACAACTAGCGCACTCCTCCACTCTATCAGTGGATGCTGTAGGTGAAAGTTGCCATGGTTTTTTGTTGAGTTTGCAACCAAAATCTAAGTTCCAAAACCAAAAATGGATTGACAATCTCATTTTCTAGTCATCACATCATTTTGAGTTCCTCACTGATGTTGATATATGATGGATTTTCAATTGGATTTTATCCATATACACTTGTGGTAAAGCGTTTGTTGGTTGACAACAGCTTGGCATGGTGAACATCGGCAGAACTTGTGTGTTGCAGGGCTGGTGTGTGAAGTCCAGTGACCCTGGCACCCTGGGCATACATACTGTGCCCAAGGAGGTGATACCTGGACAGGTGATTTCTCCTGTCCTTCCTCTTAGTTTAGACCAGCCATTCTCAACTGTTGTGTCAGGAATATGGGCAGAATTTAAATAATTGACAATGAAAAAGGTGGGACTGTGGTTCCCTTGTCATATAATTGGTACATTTACTATCAATATAGCATTACAAATAGTTTTCCAGATCGCATTATGGCAACAACAAAAAAATGTTGATGCGAATATTGGATCACTAATGAGACAACCTGTTTCAATTTGGGTCTCGAGGCAAAACCAGTTGAGAACCACTGGTTTAGACAACCAATCTCATACAGAGGGAGCCATAATGTCTTCCCATTCACTATAAAAGGAACAGATGTGAGCTGTAGAATGTTTGTACATCTCCTTTTGGCAGGAAGCCTGCAGACAGATGTAGTGCATTTTAGTGATTTTAGGTATAATTCAATTAATCTTGAAGTATTTAAAAATGAAAAGTATTGTTGCACTAGTAAAGACGACCACTTCTGAATGTATGCTACCACCAATTTGGGAACAAACATCCCATTGGAAAAGCTCAGTCTTGCTAATTTTATATGCATATTAGGAGTAAACAATGCATGTTTAATACCGTATCTTTGACTAATGTGCATGAGCTATCTTCTTTCTTTCCTGTTACCTTGCAATAACAGTTTTAGCTGATATGTTTATCTTTACCCTTCTTGATTAACTTTAACATAAAAAAGTTGTCTGTTGCCTCTGTAACAAGAGATAACAAAGCACTGTTTCCTCTAAGCTGACTATTAGTACTGTGTTTATTGCAGTGCAACATGAGAGACATTTAACATAGAAAAATCAAGGTTGTCTGTTTCCTCTGTATCAAGAGAAATCAAAGCACTGATGTTTAAGGGCGTGTTCATACGGGGCACCAAATTACATAAGGTATATTCTTATGCATTGTTGACAGCTGTGCTGATGTGATATGTCTTTGTCATATATGTAACAGCATTTTTACTTCCTTAATGCAGCCCATTAACTACTCCAACCCAGTGTATGCAAAGATCTACCTTGACGGACAGAACTGTCGGAAACCGGTCATCAACATAGACGAGAGGAGAGAGCTACTCCCAAAGAAACTAGAGGGGACAATTCGCGAAACCGCTGCATAGCCTAACTTTACACTTTCTACTCCTTTTATAAGACAGTGTACAAATGTATAAAAACAAGAGGAAAATAAGATTTTTCTATTTCCTATCAGGCTCCGATCCTGACGGTTAGGTTTGTTGGTTTTTAGCATCAGCATTACCTCCTCATTTGTGTGCTGAACACTTTTATTTCCATTTTTTTAGTTTCCGTTGTTTACTTTGTTTCTTGAACAATTGTTATACAGCACTATATAGTATATACTGTATGACACTGAAGTAAAGCTGCTGACTTGCAAAATACCTTATTAACACCAGAACTCTTCTGTTGTAAAGAAACGTTAAGATCGATACATTACTTATTTCTGTACCTGTACATGTCTTTCTCTTGTTAAAGTGGAACCAACAACTTGTTATTCTGGTGCAGTATACAGTACTAAAGCAGGTCTCGATTTTTCCTTTCTGAACAAATATCTCATCTTTTAAAAACAATAGTTTGAGGTTGGTCAAGTTATGATTGCTATGATTTCCAATGTCATTACTTTCCTCAGAACAAAAACTGTTCTTCACAAAAACATGTTATCATTTCATGGCTTCATACATGAGCAGTGAAGCTTGTTTTCGGTCTGTGTTTGTATCGTTTGATTCAGCCATGATGGATACAATCCAGCAATGGCCAAGGTTAGTTTTAAGATAGTCCTTTTCCGTTTACCTTCTAATTCAATACTCTACAGTGTTATAGCATCATGTTCATGTAATAATTTCAAACATATATTTGCTCTGCTACAAATGGAAGATATTTTACTGAGGGGTCTGAAATGTATACTCCATCTAAGAAATTATGTTTGGATCACAGAGATGATTGAAGCTTAACAAGAATGTTCTGAGAATAGTCACAGATATACACAGACATAGACGTCCATATTTTTTTAGGTCTCTTGTCCCAACATCTATCTACGTTATGGCAAAATGATTTAAACACAGAAAAGGATTTAACACAACTTTACGGCTACAAAGTGACTTTAGAGAATTATAAAAATACTTTCTGTTACTTTCAGAAAAGGAAAGATGATAGATATAACACATTTTATAATTTTGTATTTGATTTGTATGTTGTTTGGCTGCTTGTATTTTGAAGAAATGTATTAAATGTAAGTACTTTTATATAAAATGTAAATCAATATAAAATAAAGGGGGCTTATTTCCATTTCAAAATAAATATTTGGGTTTCTCAGATCTCTGCTTGATAATGGCGCTAACATCAGACTTCAACATGATACAACATCGCAAGTTATTTCACATAAAATGTTACCCCATGCAAGTGGTAAGATGAGCATGTGGCATTTTTTCCAGCAAGACACCTGTTGGAACAATACCTCACATGAAGGGATTTAAAGCTAGAATCCACAGTTGAAACAATAACGAAGCAGTCTCTGTTTTGGAGAAATGTAACTACTCTCAAATTCACAGACAGAGCTAAGGATGCAAGGACAAACCATCGACAATATCAAAATTATAGTTTTTGAGGATATACAGTGTTCGATTACATTTACGTTGTTTACAAACATTGGCTTAAAAAAATTGTATATTTTGGGTTCTGATGGGGTAAGACAGTTGAACTAAGCTCATGAGGCATTTATAAGTTATATTTATCAAGAATCAATGGGTATATATCATTCATTTATAAGTCCAAAAATGGATGTAGCAACTAAGGATTCTAGCTTTAAGTGACATACCTGTCATATTTCCAGGGTTTGCGTGGTCCCTGACCTAACAAGTCAATCAACAGCTGAGACATCTTATCAGTGGTATGGAACAGGCTAAGAGGACAAGAGGGTTACCAGGGTGTGTGTGTGTGAAGGCCAAGTGCATGAATTACCTCCGACGATGAACACGCCATCAACGCCCGCCACACAGCACACTAAATGGTAATTCAGTCCCTGAGAGTTGTACAACACAATGGCGATCATCTGCACCCCTCAGTGTTTCACCTGCTCTGTCACCATGGCAACCGTATGATGGCGAGGGAGGACAGACTGACTGATTGCACTTTGTCCAGAGTGCTGCTCCCAGCTCCATCCCCTGGCATCAACATAAATCTGAGCAGCTGAAGTGCTGCTCTTTGATGTGGCGTAGCTCTGATATGATCTCAAATTCGTACCAGGTTTTGAGTCTCCCTGAGTATGTGTACACTAATTATACAGTGTATTCGGAAAGTATTCAGACCCTTTGACTTTTTCCACATTTTGTTACGTTACAGCCTTATTCTAAAATGGATTAAATTGTATTTTTCCCTCATCAATCTACACATAATACTCCATAATAACAAAGCAAAAACAGGTTTTTAGAAATTTTTGCAAATGTATTAAAATAAAAAAACAGAAATATTACATTTACATAAGTATTGAGACCCTTTACTCAGTACTTTGTTGAAGCAGCTTTGGCAGCGATTACTGCCTCGAGTCTTCTTGGGTATGACGCTACAAGCTTGGCACACCTGTATTTGTGGAGTTTCTCCCATTCTTCTCTGCAGATCCTCTCAAGCTCTGTCAGGTTGGATGGGGAGCTGCACAGCTATTTCCAGGTCTCTCCAGAGATGTTCGATTGGGTTCAAGTCCGGGCTCTGGCTGGGCCACTCAAGGACATTCAGAGATTTGTCCCGAGGCCACTCCTGCGTTATCTTGGCTGTGTGCTAAGGGTCGTTGTACTGTTGGAAGATGAACCTTCACCCCAGTCTGAGGTCCTGAGCGCTCTGGAGCAGGTTTTCATCAAGGATCTCTCTGTACTTTGCTCCGTTCATCTTTCTCTCGATCCTGACTAGTCTCCCAGTCCCTGCCGCTGAAAACATCCCCACAGCATTATGCTGCCACCCCCAACAGTATGTTTGTGATGTGGTTTAAATTACATGCACTGAGAGCGTCTGTTGACAACAGTTGAATGCTTTAGAGAACTGTCAATACTTTAATACATTTAGTATATTTTTGCCCTTGAGGATTTGATTACCTGTCAATTGTGTATTGGTGGTGAGGTCTTCATGTCACACCTTGAGAAACCAACTGTTGAATGTTTAGCTACAAAACTGTCAAACATGACAATATTTTGTGTTTACCTTGAGGATTAAGTTACCTGTCGATTAGATTGTATGTTGGTGAAGTGGGTTGCATTACATGTACCTACTTTAAGAGGAAAGAAAATGGTTTCTGAGTGTTTAACCACTGCAAACTGTCAAAACATTACTATATTTCTGACATTGCAGATGTACACTGAGTGTATAAAACATTAGGAACACCTTCTCAATATTGAGTTGCACCCCCTTTTTCCCACAGAACAGCCTCAATTCGGCGGGGCATGGATTCTACAAGGTGTCGAAAGCATTCCACAGGGATTCTGGCCCATGTTGACTACAATGCTTCCCAGAGTTGTGTCAAGTTGGCAGAATGTCCTTTGGGTGGTGAGCAATTCTGGATACACACGGGAAACTGTTGAGTGTGAAAAACCCAACAGCACTCAAACCGGTGCACCTGGCACCTACTACCATTCCCCGTTCAAAGGCATTTAAATCGTTTGTCTTGCCCATTCACCTTCTGAATGGCACACAATCCATGTCTCAGTTGTCTCAAGGCTTAAAAATCCTTATTTAACCTGTCTCCTCCCCTTCATCTACACTAATTGAAGTGGATTTAACAAGTGACATCAATAAGGGATCATAGCGTTCACCTGGATTCATCTGGTAAGTCTATGCCATGGAAAGAGTGTTTTGTACACTCAGTGTAAGTACATCAATTGTATGTAGCTGAAGTGGGTTAAATTACATGACATCCACTGAGAAGGAAGACAACTGTTGAATGTTTAGCAACAAACTGTTAAAACATGTCTGTATTTGTGACCTTGAGGAGTGAATGGTGATATCCTTAATGATGGTGTGATGGTGATGAGTGGATCTGAGTGATCCATTAATTTATGCAGCAGGGTGTTTGATGAAACCAAACTGATTATACTACTGTGAATCTAGCCATCTTATCTAGCTCAGTCTGATGAGCAATTACCTTCACTATATCTCATTCATGTCTAATCCTCATTGTGGAATTGGACACTCCTGGAGAAGGAAATAGAGTTGATGAAAAGTAGTGCTACTTATTAGAGTTATTTACTTGGACAGTGGATAGTCCACCACACGTCTGGCTACTCTCTATCAGATTTGTGATGAGAATATAGGAGAGTAGTTTAACACCGCTTGGAACACTCCATCTGAAGTGATTTGCAGGCCTATCTCCCGTGTTACTGAAAGAAAGACAGAGATGCGGTATGAACAGAGGTCTACTGTCTACAATTATACCGAACTCAGCAGGAGTATGATGTACTATAAATCTGAGGAGAAATCTCTCACAGTCCTACTCGGTTGGTCTATAAAGTGCATCAAAGGAAAGAGGGAAAGACAGAACAACAAACCCCGAGCTCACAGGATCGTATCCCCCTCCCCTCACCTTGGATATCGATTTGTTGTCTCTTTTCCATTTAGCAAGCATCCTCATACACCTGCATAAACATCAGATAAACCCAGAGGAGTCATCTCTTGGACAGAATCAATAAGAGCAGGAGTCGTATTCACATTATAAACAACAGGACCTGCATACACATACTGTAGGCAAGCACAGCCTGTCTACATCAGTCTCATTGAAGGCTGCTCATCTCTTCATAGGGAAATGTTTTAGGCATGGGATAGAATCAGATTCATCTCCCTATAGGAAGCATAAACCCTGTGTATAATAACCATGATGTTGCCACTTGACAGGGGACTGCAGCAATATGTTATTTATGTTGAACTATACATTGAATGCAAATGGGTATTTCTATACATAATGGGCCCAATTTGTGAAATTGGGATAACATTTTCTAAAAGGATTTTCATGCACTTCCACACGTGTACTTAGAGGAATAAAAGTGAATATATGCAAATTGGCCCATAACTCCACCAATACAACAACATAGGCCTAGGATGCCCCAATAGATCCACGGATGATGCAATCGCCACCGCACTGCACACTGCCCTATCCCATCTGGACAAGAGGAATACCTATGTACGAATGCTGTTCATTGACTTCAGCTCAACCTTCAACACCATAGTACCATCCAAGCTCATCATTAAGCTCGGGGCCCTGTGTCCTGGATGTCCTGACGGGCTGCCCCCAGGTGGTGAAGGTAGGAAAAAACACCTCCACTACGCTGATCCTCAACACAGGGGCCCCACAAGGGGGGATGCTCAGCCCCCTCCTGTACTCCCTGTTCACCCATGACTGCGTGGCCACGCACGCCTCCAACTCAATCATGAAGTTTGCAGACGACACAACAGTGGTAGGCCTGATTACCAACAACGACGAGACAGAATGCAGGGAGGTCCCTGGAGGAGTGGTGCCAGGAAAATAACCTCTCTCTGAACGTCAACAAAATGAAGGAGCTGATCGTGGACTTCAGGAGACAGCAGAGGAAGCACGCTTCCATCCACATCGACGGGGCAGCAGTGGAGAAGGTGAAAAGCTTAAAGTTCCTCGGAGTACACTGACAATCTTAAATGGTCCACCCACACAGACAGTGTGGTGAAGAATGCACAACAGCACCTCTTCAACCTCAGGAGGCTGAAGAAATTTGGTAAGACCCTCACAAACCTTTACAGATGCACCATTGAGAGCATCCTGTCGAGCTGTATCACCGCCTAGTACGGCAACCGAAGGGCTCTCCAGAGGGTGGTGCGGTCTCACCAACACATCAACGGGGGAACACTGCCAGCCCTCTAGGACATCTACAGCACCCGATGTCACAGGAAGGCCAAACAGATAATCAAGGACATCAGCCACCCGAGCCACGGCCTGTGCACTCCGCTATCATCCAGAAGGTGACGTCAGTACAGGTGCATCAAAGCTGGGGCCGAGAGACTGAAAAACAGCTTCTTCTCAAGGCCATCAGACAGTTAAAAAGCCATCACTAGCCGGCCTCCACCCAGTACCCTGCCCTGAACTTAGTCACTAGCTGGCTACCACCTGGTTACTCAACCCTGCACCTTAGAGGCTGCTGCCCTATGTATATATACAGTGAGGGAAAAAAGTATTTGATCCCCTGCTGATTTTGTACGTTTGCCCACTGACAAAGACATGATCAGTCTATAATTTTAATGGTAGGTTTATTTGAACAGTGAGAGACAGAATAACAAAAAAAAAAAAAAAAAAACACATGTCAAAAATGTTACTTATTTCCCTCATTAAAATGCAAATAAATGTATATTTGACCCCTCTGCAAAACATGACTTAGTACTTGGTGGCAAAACCCTTGTTGGCAATCACAGAGGTCAGACGTTTCTTGTAATTGGCCACCAGGTTTGCACACATCTCAGGAAGGATTTTGTCCCACTCCTCTTTGCAGATCTTCTCCAAGTCATTAAGGTTTCGAGGCTGACGTTTGGCAACTCGAACCTTCAGCTCCCTCCACAGATTTTCTATGGGATTAAGGTCTGGAGACTGGCTAGGCCACTCCAGAACTTTAATGTGCTTCTTCTTGAGCCACTCCTTTGCTTTGGCCGTGTGTTTTGGGTCATTGTCATGCTGGAATACTCATCCACGACCCATTTTCAATGCCCTGGCTGAGGGAAGGAGGTTCTCACCCAAGATTTGACGGTACATGGCCCTGTCCATCGTCCCTTTGATGCGGTGAAGTTGTCCTGTCCCCTTAGCAGAAAAACACCCCCAAAGCATAATGTTTCCACCTCCATGTTTGACGGTGGGGATGGTGTTCTTGGGGTCATAGGCAGCATTCCTCCTCCTCCAAACACGGCGAGTTGAGTTAATGCCAAAGAGCTTGATTTTGGTCTCATCTGACCACAACACTTTCACCAAGTTCTCCTCTGAATCATTCAGATGTTCATTGGCAAACTTCAGATGGGCCTGTATATGTGCTTTCTTGAGCAGGGGGACCTTGCGGGCGCTGCAGGAGTTCAGTCCTTCACGGGTAGTGTGTTACCAATTGTTTTCTTGGTGACTATGGTCCCAGCTGCCTTGAGATCATTGACAAGATCCTCTGGGCTGATTCCTCACCGTTCTCATGATCATTGCAACTCCACGAGGTGAGGTCTTGCATGGAGCCCCAGGCCGAGGGAGATTGACAGTTCTTTTGTGTTTCTTCCATTTGCGAATAATCGCACCAACTGTTGTCACCTTCTCACCAAGCTGCTTGGCGATGGTCTTGTAGCCCATTCCAGCCTTGTGTAGGTCTACAATCTTGTCCCTGACATCCGTGGAGCGCTCTTTGGTCTTGGCCATGGTGGAGAGTTTGGAATCTGATTGATTGATTGCTTCTGTGGACAGGTGTCTTTTATACAGGTAACAAGCTGAGATTAGGAGCACACCCTTTAAGAGTGTGCTCCTAATCTCAGCTTGTTACCTGTATAAAGGACACCTGGGAGCCAGAAATCTTTCTGATTGAGAGGGGGTCAAATACTTATTTCCCTCATTAAAATGCAAATCAATTTATAACATTTTATAATCTTTATCTGGATTTTTGTTTTGTTATTCTGTCTCTCACTGTTCAAATAAACCTACCATTAAAAGTATAGACTGATCATTTCTTTGTCAGTGGGCAAACGTACAAAATCAGCAGAGGATCAAATACTTTTTTCCCTCACTGTACATGGAACACTGGTCACTTTAATAATGGAACACTGGTCACTTTAATAATGTTTACATAATGTTTTACTCATTTCATATGTATAATACCGTATTTTAGTCAAGGCCATCCTATTCAACTATTGCTGTACATATACTATTCTATCCTACGTATTCTACAGATATACTATATATTCTATTCATATACTGTCCATAATGTCTAAACATCCCATCACTTACACTACCGTTCAAAAGTTTGGGTTCACTTAGAAATGTAATTTCTTTCGAAAGAAAAGCAATTTTTTTGTCCATTAAAATAACATCAAATTGATCAGAAATACAGTGTAGACATTGTTAATGTTATAAATGGCTATTGTAGCTGGAAACAGCTGCTTTTGTATGGAATATCTGCTATATCCAGCTATTATAGCTAGCTATTCCATGCGAGAAATTGCCAAGAAGCGGAAGATCTCGTACAATACTGTGTACTACTCCCTTCACTGGCAGATGGCAGCTTCATTAAATAGTACCCACAAAACACCAGTCTCAATGTCAACAGTGAAGAGGCGACTCCGGGATGCTGACCTTCTAGGCAGAGTTGCAAAGAAAAAGCCATATCTCAGACTGCCCATCTTAATCTTTTCTTTTTATTGGCCAGTCTCAGATATGGCTTTTTCTTTGCAACTCTGTCTTGAAGGTCAGAAGACCTGTGAGGCGTCTGTTTCTCAAACTAGACACTCTAATGTATTTGTCCTCTTGCTCAGTTGTGCACCGGGGCCTCCCACTCCTCTTTCTATTCTAGTTAGAACCAGTTTGCGCTGTTCTGTGAAGGGAGTAGAAAACAGCGTTGTACGAGATCTTCAGTTTCTTGGCAATTTCTCGCATGGAATAGCCTTCATTTCTCAGAACAATAATAGACTGACGAGTTTCAGAAGAAAGTTATTTGTTTCTGGCCATTTTGAGCCTGTAATCGAACCCATAATTGCTGATGCTCCAGATACTCAACTAGTCTCAAGAAGGCCAGTTTTATTGCTTCTTTAATCAGCACAACAGTTTTCAGCTGTGCTAACATAATTGCAAAAGGGTTTTCTAATGATCAATTAGCCTTTTAAAATGATAAACTTGGATTAGCAAACACAACGTGCCATTGGAACACAGGACTGATGGTTGCTGATAATGGGCCTCTGTAGATATTCCATTAAAAATCAGTCGTTTCCAGCTACAATAGCCATTTACAATATTAACAATGTCTACACTGTATTTCTGATCAATTTGATGTTATTTTAATGGACAAAAAAATAGCTTTTCTTCTGAAAACAAGGACATTTCTAAGTGACCTCAAACTTTTGAACAGTAGTGTATATATACGTATATCTATACAGTACCAGTCAAAAGTTTGGACACACCTACTCATTCAAGGGTTTTTCTTTATTTGTACTATTTTCTACATTGTAGAATAATAGTGACGACATCAAAACTATGAAATAACTCATATGGAATCATGTAGTAACCAAAAAAGTGTTAAACAAATCAAAATATACTTCAAATAGCCACCCTTTGCCTTGATGACAGCTTTGCACACTCTTGGCATTCTCTCAACCAGCTTCATGAGGTGAATGATTTCAATTCCCAAGTGTGCCTTCTTAAAAGTTAATTTGTGAAATGTCTTTCCTTCTTAATGCGTTTGAGCCAATCATTTGTGTAGTGACAAGGTAGGGGGGTATACAGAAGATAGCCCTATTTGGTAAAAGACCAAGTCCATATTATGGCAAGAACAGCTCAAATAAGAGGAACGACAGTCCATCATTACTTTAAGACATGAAGGTCAGTCAATACGGAACATTTTCTTAAAGTGCAGACACAAAAACCATCAAGCGCTATGATGAAACTGGCTCTCATGAGGACTGCCACAGGAATGGAAGACCCAGAGTTACCTCTGCTGCAGAGGATAAGTTCATTAGAGTTACCAGCCTCAGAAATTGCAGCCCAAATAAATGCTTCACAGTGTTCAAGTAACAGACACATCTCAACATCAACTGTTCAGAGGAGACTGTGTGAATCAGGCCTTCACGGTCGAATTGCTGCAAAGAAACCACTACTAAAGGACACCAATAAGAAGAAGAGACTTGCTTGGGCCAAGAAACACGAGCAATGGACATTAGACAGGTGGAAATGTGTCCTTTGGTCTGGAGTCCAAATTGGAGATTTTTGGTTCCAATCGCCATGTCTTTGTGAGACGCGGTGTGGGTGAACGGATTATCTCTGCATGTGTATTTCCCACCGTAAAGCATGGAGGAGGACGTGTTATGGTGTGGGGGTGCTTTGCTGGTGACATTGTCTGTGATTTATTTAGAATTCAAGGCATGGCTACCACATCATTCTACAGCGATACGCCATCCCATCTGGTTTGGGCTTAGTGGGACTATCATTTGTTTTTCAACAGGACAATGACCCAACACACCTCCAGGCTGCGTAAGGGCTATTTTACAAAGAAGGAGAGTGATGGAGTGCTGCATCAGATGACCTGGCCTCCACAATCCCCCGACCACAACCAAATTGAGATGGTTTGGTATGAGTCGGACCGCAGAGTGAAGGAAAAGCAGCCAACAAGTGCTCAGCATATGTGAGAACTCCTTCAAGACTGTTGGAAAAGCATTCCAGGTGAAGCTGGTTGAGAGAATGCCAAGAGTGTGCAAAGCTGCCATCAAGGCAAAGGATGGCTATTTGAAGAATCTTAAATATAAAATATATTTTGATTTGTTTAACACTTTTTTGGCAGGCACATATAATAAATCCATGAATAGCGATAGCATTAACCTCACTATTTGAATCTCAGCATCGCTGTTTTTATAACGAGAAAGTGACCAAAAACCAGGTTCCTTTTTTAATGGAAGGATTTGTATGGAAAGCCAATTTGTCATCCTCATAATAACCACACGTTGTTTTACCGCAACAGAGTAGCGCAACATCGTTCAATTGGAGCGGTGGGAAACATACGAAAGTGGCCACATCTCTCACTAAAACTGATCAAAAATGAAATCATGCATAATTATAAGAGAGCAGGATAACTTATAAATTGGCTACATTAATTACAATAACTTTTCAAAAACCAAATTGGGGAAATGTCTGATTTGCAAGGTAGGCCTATTCCAGTACGGAAGTTCAAGTAGGCTACTTCAAGCCCCTTGTATTGTTGAAAATTGCAGGTCTAACATGGAAAACAAAATGTATTTGTCATTTTATTTCATTACCGGAACATATTGTGAATAAGCCCACTAGGCTATGTAATTTGTTGTCTTTATATCCAGAATAATTAATAGGAATAGCATTGGGTGTTGCGCAATAGTCTATCCTACACAAATGCGCACGGTAGACTCGGTGTCTGATTCATGGCACAAAAACATATGAAAACATCAACTCATAACATTGACGCTTTCTCTGTTAAATCTAACGAGACCCCGCTGTAAATTGAGGCAGACAACAACAGATGATCAACATCAGTTCGCTAGGGATATTAGATCCAACGTGGATCCAGGCACAACTGTCTTCACCAGCATATCAAATGAGACACCAGAATATTCTGGACATTCCTTGCGAACACCTTTTTTCGAGCACTTGGGCTGTTGTTGCATCAAATGCGCTATCACAACAGCTGTTTGTCACTTGACTGTGGTTCAGAAAATTCCTTCCTGGATCAGATGATGATGTGTGAAAATATCACAGTGTACAGTGAGGGAAAAAAGTATTTGATCCCCTGCTGATTTTGTACGTTTGCCCACTGACAAAGAAATGATCAGTCTGTAATTTTAATGGTAGGTTTATTTGAACAGTGAGAGACAGAATAACAACAACAAAATCCAGAAAAACACATGTAAAAAATGTTATAAATTGATTTGCATTTTAATGAGGGAAATAAGTATTTGACCCCCTCTCAATCAGAAAGATTTCTGGCTCCCAGGTATCTTTTATACAGGTAACGAGCTGAGATTAGGAGCACACTCTTAAAGGGAGTGCTCCTAATCTCAGTTTGTTACCTGTATAAAAGTCACCTGTCCACAGAAGCAATCAATCAATCAGATTCCAAACTCTCCACCATGGCCAAGACCAAAGAGCTCTCCAAGGATGTCAGGGACAAGATTGTAGACCTACACAAGGCTGGAATGGGCTACAAGACTATCGCCAAGCAGCTTGGTGAGAAGGTGACAACAGTTGGTGCGATTATTCGCAAATGGAAGAAACACAAAAGAACTGTCAGTCTCCCTCGGCCTGGGGCTCCATGCAAGAACTCACCTCGTGGAGTTGCAATGATCATGAGAACGGTGAGGAATCAGCCCAGAACTACACAGGAGGATCTTGTCAATGATCTCAAGACAGGTGGGACCATAGTCACCAAGAAAACAATTGGTAACACACTATGCCGTGAAGGACTGAAATCCTGCAACGCCCGCAAGGTCCCCCTGCTCAAGAAAGCACATATACAGGGCCGTCTGAAGTTTGCCAATGAACATCTGAATGATTCAGAGGAGAACTGGGTGAAAGTGTTGTGGTCAGATGAGACCAAAATGGAGCTCTTTGGCATCAACTCAACTCGCCGTGTTTGGAGGATGTCACGATCGTCGTATCGAGTAGACCAAGGCGCAGCGTGTTGAGCGAACATACTTTATTTAATTAAAGTGCACACACGAATAACAAAACAACAAACGATACCGTGACGTCCTAAGTCTAAACACAACCAACTGGAACAAGATCCCACAAACACTAAGGGAAAACCGACAGTTTAAATATGGCTCCCAATCTGAGACAACCAGCCACAGCTGACACTCGTTGCCTCTGATCGGGAGTCACTCAGGCCAACATAGAAATAAACAAACTAGAACTCCCAACAAAGAAATACAACACATAGAATGAACACACCCTGGCTCAACATATAGAGTCCCAGAGCCAGGGTGTGACAGTACCCCCTAAAGGCGGACTGCGACCGCGCCTCAACTAGAACAAAACAGGGGGAGGGCTGGGTGGGCATTCCTCCTCGGCGGCGGTTCTGGCTCCGGGCTTGCCCACCACCCTCCAATAAACCCCCCATAGCGCCCCTGGTCCGGTCTGGCCCCGCTGGCTGGAGCTGAACTGGACGTAGCAGGAGCGGTTAGCTTCAGCTCCGTTGTGGAGCAGTTGACCGGTACCTGATTAGGCACCGGTGACCCAGGCACGGGTTGTGCCGGACTGACGCACGCGCAACCCTGGCTTGAGTGCGTGAGGCAGGAAAGGACCGGACCGGGCTGACGATGCGCACCCCTGGCTTGGTGCGTGGAGCAGTAACGGGCCGGACCGGGCTGACGATGCGCACCCCTGGCTTGGTGCGTGGAGCCGAACGGCCTCACCGGACTGGACGATCGCACCCCTGGCTTGGTGCGTGGAGCAGCAACGGGCCGGACCGGGCTGACGATGCGCACCCTGGCTTGGTGCGTGGAGCCGGAACGGGCGGACCGGGCTGACGATGCGCACCCCTGGCTTGGTGCGTGGAGCAGCAACGGGCTTTACCAGGCTGACGACTCGCACCCCTGGCTTGGTGCGAGTAGCAGGAACGGGCTGGACCAGGCTGGACGACTCGCACCCCTGGCTTGGTGCGAGTAGCAGGAACGGGCTGGACCAGGCTGACGACTCGCACCCCTGGCTTGGTGCGTGGAGCAGCAACAGGCTTTACCAGGCTGACGACTCGCACCCCTGGCTTGGTGCGAGTAGCAGGAACGGGCTGGACCAGGCTGACGACTCGCACCTCTGGCTTGGTGCGAGTGGCAGGAACAGGCCGGGCCGGGCTGGCGACGCGCACCGTAGGCTTGGTGCGAGGGGCAGGAACAGGCCCGGGCTGGGCTGGCGACGCACACCGTAGGCTTGGTGCGAGGAGCAGGAACAGGCCGGACCGGGCTGTGGAGACGGATAGGAGACCTGGAGTGAAGAGCGGCCACAACCCGTCCTGGCTGAATGCCTACCCTCACACACTCGGTGTGAGGCATCCGCACAGGACGCACAGGGCTGTGTACCCGTACTGGCATAACAGCACGTGACACTGGCGCAGGATATCCGGGACCGCGGAGAGGCATTGGAGACCACGAGCGTTGAGCCGGCACACTCCGTCCTGGCTGCATACCCACCTTCGCACGACACGTGCGGGGTGCTCGCACAGGACGTACCGGACTATGCCGGACCACTCGTGGCACAGTACGCCGCTCCGCATACCGCGGAACCTGCCCCGTCCCATGCTGCCATGCTTGAGTACGGGAAGTTGGTTCCGCTCTCCATCCAGGCTCCGCCAACCTGCCTTCTGGCCCCCCAAACCCGGTGGCCTCCTCTCCAAAACTCCCTGTGGCAGCCTCCTGCTGCCCAGTCGCCCATGCCGTGTGCCCCCCCCAAAAAAATTTTTTTGGGGTTGCCTCTCGTCCGTCCGACGACGACACTGTTGACGCCGTTGCTCCTCTCTCGCCAGGGCCTTAATCCTAGCCCATGGCCCTTTTCCCCCGAGCATGTCCTCCCAGGACCACACTTTGCCCACCTGGGCCATCGCCAACCTCTCCATCTCCTTTCCCGGCGCTTCCTCCCATGTCCAGTCTGCCTGCTCCTGGACACGCTGCTTGGTCCTTGTATGGTGGGATCTTCTGTCACGATCGTCGTATCGAGTAGACCAAGGCGCAGCGTGTCCCAGTCCCAGAGCCAGGGTGTGACAGAGGAGGAGGAATGCTGCCTATGACCCCAAGAACACCATCCCCACCATCAAACATGGAGGTGGAAACATTATGCTTTGGGGGTGTTTTTCTGCTAAGGGGACAAGACAACTTCACAGCATCAAAGGGACGATGGACGGGGCCATGTACCGTCAAATCTTGGGTGAGAACCTCCTTCCCTCAGCCAGGGCATTGAAAATGGGTCATGGATTTGTATTGCAGCATGACAATGACCCAAAAAACACGGCCAAGGCAACAAAGGAGTGGCTCAAGAAGAAGCACATTAAGGTCCTGGAGTGGCCTAGCCAGTCTCCAGACCTTAATCCCATAGAAAATCTGTGGAGGGAGCTGAAGGTTCGAGTTGCCAAACGTCAGCCTCGAAACCTTAATGACTTGGAGAAGATCTGCAAAGAGGAGTGGAACAAAATCCCTCCTGAGATGTGTGCAAACCTGGTGGCCAACTACAAGAAATGTCTGACCTCTGTGATTGCCAACAGGGGTTTTGCCACCAAGTACTAAGTCATGTTTTGCAGAGGGGTCAAATACTTATTTCCCTCATTAAAATGCAAATCAATTTATAACATTTTTGACATAAGTTTTTCTGGATTTTTTTGTTGTTATTCTGTCTCTCACTGTTCAAATAAACCTACCATTAAAATTATAGACTGATCATTTATTTGTCAGTGGGCAAACATACAAAATCAGCAGGGGATCAAATACTTTTTCCCTCACTGTAACTAATAAGCTGGAAACCAAATGCGCATCCAACAAGTATTATGCATAATTATTGAAGAACCACGTTAATGATAGTATCAAAGTTCAATGTCTAATTTAATTGATTAATGCTTAATATATGATATAACGACAACTTACACGGCCATCAATATAAGGACCGAAAAGTAATGTTTTATGTCATACGATTTTGGACAAATCCGTCAAGACACTAACCATGATAAGAAAATTGTTTCTGAATGTGTAACTACAAAATACTGCAAACTGTCAAAACATTACTATACTATATTTCTGACATTGCAGATGTACACTGAGTGCACAAAACATTAGGAACACCTTCCTAATATTGAGTTGCACCCCCTTTTGCCCACAGAACAGCCTCAATTCGTCAGGGCATGGACTCTACAAGGTGTCAAAAGCGTTCCACAGGGATGCAGACCCATGTTGACTCCAATGCTTCCCATAGTTGTGTCAAGTTGGCTGGTAGTGGATCTGTACTCCGAATAGCTTGTTCCATCTCATCCCACAGATCCTCAATTGGATTAACTTGGCAGGCCACTGCAATAAGCTGAATTCTCTGTCATGTTCGTGGAACCATTCCTGGATAATCCTAGCCTTGTGGCATGGGGCATTATCCTGCTGAAACAATCAATTTGCAGATGGATACACTGCTGCCATGATGGGATGCACCTTATTGGCAATGATGTTCAGATATCTTGTGGCATTCGAACGTTGCTCCACTTTTATCAAGGGGCCCAATGTGTGCCATGAAAATACACCCCACACCATCACACCACCACCACCAGCCTGCAATGTTGACACGCGGCATGATGAATGCATTTACTCATGTGGTTTTCTCCATACCCTAGTCCTCCCATCAGCATGAAACAGCAGGAACCGGGATTCATCAGACCAGGTAATGTTTATCCAATTATCCAGTGTCCAGTGTTTTGATTCCTTAGCCCACTGCAATCACAGTTTCTTGTTTTTTGCTGAAAGAAGTGGAACTCTGTAAGGTTGGCGACTGCCATACCCCATTCGTGTCAACGTACGAAGAGTTGTGCATTATTTTGTGCAAGTACAAAAACATGTTGACTCACCCTAATTGTAGAGAAACGCCAATGCCAACCTCCTCTCTTTCCTGTTGATTTTTTATTTTTTTTCATTCATTTCACCTTTATTTAACCAGGTAAGCCAGTTGAGAACAGGTTCTCATTTACAACTGCGACCTGGCCAAGATAAAGCAAAGCAGTGCGATAAAAACAACACAGAGTTACATATGGGGTAAAAAAACATAAAGTCAAAAATACAACAGAAAATATATATACAGTGTGTGCAAATGTAGCAAGTTATGGAGGTAAGGCAATAAATAGGCTATAGTGCAAAATAATTACAATAGTATTAACACTGGAATGCTAGATGTGCAAGAGATTATGTGCAAATAGAGATACTGGGGTGCAAAAGAGCAAAATAAATAACAATATAGGGAGGAGGTAGTTGGGTGGGCTAATTTCAGATGGGCTGTGTACAGGTGCAGTGATCGGTAAGGTGCTCTGACAACTGATGCTTAAAGTTAGTGAGGGAGATAAGAGTCTCCAGCTTCAGATATTTTTGCAATTCGTTCCAGTCATTGGCAGCAGAGAACTGGAAGGAATGGCGGCCAAAGGAGGTGTTGGCTTTGGGAATGACCAGTGAGATATACCTGCTGGAGCGCAGACTACGGGTGGGTGCTGCTATGGTGACCAATGAGCTAAGATAAGGCGGGGATTTGCCTAGCAGTGATTTATAGATGGCCTGGAGCCAGTGGGTTTGACGACGAACATGTAGTGAGGACCAGCCAACAAGAGCGTACAGGTCACAGTGGTGGGTAGTGTATGGGGCTTTGGAGACAAAACGGATGGCACTGTGATAGACTACATCCAATTTGCTGAGTAGATGAAATGGTCTATCACTCTGTCATACAGTACACGCTTTTATTTTTTGTTGTTATAGGCTACCTGACTAAAATGCTTCCCCACTAGCCTAACTTCCATTCATGGGCAATGTTAGCTAGTTAACATTAGCCTTCTACATCTAGCTACATATTTAACTTCCATCCTCTCAAGCCAGGGGCACAATGAATGAATTAATGGTTGGATCAGAATCGCCATTATAAGCATTGTCCAGTTCGGAGATTTAAGTAAAACCACCAGTCCAAATCCCTATCTCCATCCATGGCTAATTTAGGAAAGGGACAATTTTAGCTAGCTGTCTAGCTAGCCACTGGAGGACAACAACACAACGAGATGCAACAATTCAAGTTGTTCTGTCAATGATGTATGCTCTCAATGGGATTTGATAGGAGTGACGCCAAAACCAAGCTGGCTTCCCTTGACACTTTTTATTTGGTTTCGCCAGGACCAAGAGCTCGCTCAGTTTAGCTCAACGCTGATTGGCTAATTTATTATACTTTTTTTTGTCAAGAGAGGCCAGATGCTCACTGGCTTCCCTTGCCTTCAATGCTACGGGCGGCAACACTTTTTTGGGGAAGCCAGGCTTCCCTTGGCATCCATGACACACCACTGCCTATTTGTATCCTGCTGCAATTTGTATCCTTCTAAGTGATTCTGAGTGTAGTAGTATAGGCCCCGTGTAGCTCAGTTGGTAGAGCGTGGCGTTTGCAACGCCAGGGTTGTGGGTTCGATTCCCACGGGGGGCCAGTATGAAAAATGTATGCACTCACTAACTGTAAGTGGCTCTGGATAAGAGCGTCTGCTGAATGACTAAAATGTATGTATTAATTCTCCCATGCCTGGTTTCTCACTCTCGACAGGTGAAAATTGCTTCAGCTGTCTCTGCCCTCTGGGGAGGGTCTAGTTCTTTTACCTATCCCTAGGCAGATGTTGGGGGCTGTCTGTGATGCTCCCATTTCTGGTTCTCGCTCCCTGCATTAAACCATCCATCCCCTTGGTCCCTTTCTGTCTATCCTAACAGTTTTACTCCTCCTGACCGATTGGCATACATGATCCACCCTGTGTCACGGTTTCGGCCGAGGCTGCTCCTCCTCCTGGTTCGGGCAGGCTTCGTCTTTTGTCTTTTGGACTGAGCTTCTGCGTCCTGCGCTTGATTCATGCACCACACCCACCTTCAGCACCCCTTGACACCCTGGGAGGGCCCCCATCAAATGTGCCTCTTTTGGATACTGTTCCCCCCTGCTCTGCCTGGTTGATCCTGCCATATTCTTGTCCCAAAGATTAAGCCATGCAAGTCTTAGTACAAATGGTCGGTACAGTGAAACTGTGAATGGCTCATTAAATCAGTTATGGTTCAATTTATCGCTCCAATGTTACTTGGATAACTGTGGCAATACTAGTGCTAAGATATGCCAACAAGTGCTGACCTTCGGGGAAACGTGCATTTGTCAGACCCAAAACCCATACGGGGTGCTGTCGGTGCCCCATCTGCTTTTGGTGACCCTTCATGGCACTGGCGTCTCATTCGAATGTCTGACCTATCAACTTTCAATGGTAGTTTCTGTGCCTACCATGGTAAACACGGGTAATGGGGAATCAGGGTTAGATTCTGAGAAACAGCTACCACATCCAAGAAAGGTAGCAGGCACACAAACTTCCGATTCAAAATAACAATACAGGACTCTTTTGAGTCCCTGTAATTGGAATGAGTACACTTCAAATTCTTTAATGATCCATTAATGTTGTTTAGAACTGATGTTAAGAAGCATTTTTACAGTGGTCAGAAACTTCTGAAAGTGTCATTAATTATGTTTTAACTGCAAAATGTGACTGCCTGTTGTGTATTGTCCATCGGTGTGACATAATGTCTTATGGTGTGACGCCAATAAATGAAAGGACAAAATGTTTTGGACAAAATGTAACAGTAATGGTTAACTCACTTTAACTCTACCCACATGTACATATTACCTCAAATACCTCAACTAGCCGGTGCCCCCGCACATTGACTCTGCACCGGTACCCCCCTGTATATAGCCTCCCTACTGTTATTTTATTTTACTTCTGCTCTTTTTTTCTCAACACTTTTTTGTTGTTGTTGTTTTATTTTACTTTTTTATTAAGAAATAAATGCATTGTTGGTTAAGGGCTGTAAGTAAGCATTTCACGGTAATGTCTACACTTGTTGTATTCGGCGCATGTGGCAAATACATTTTGATTTGATTTGATTTGAAGCATGAGGCAAGTTATATTATAATAATACACAAGTAAGATAATTGCTTTTTATCTAGGTTTAGTGAAATTACTGTGAATCTTACCCGAAATGTTGTCACGATCGTTGCACGATGAAGCGGACCAAGGCGCAGCGTGATATGCGTACATTTTATTTAAGTACACACACGAACAAAAAACAACAAACCAAACGATACGTGAAGTCCTAGGTTAACACCAAAACAAACCTTACGGAACAAGATCCCACAATGACTAGTGATAACAGGCTGCCTAAGTATTCGTCCCAATCAGAGGCAGCTGTTGCTCGTTGTCTCTGATTGGGAACCATACTTAGGCAGCCTGTTTTGCACATTTGATTGTGGGATCTTGTTCCGTAAGGTTTGTTTTGGTGTATTAACCTAGGACTTCACGTATCGTTTGTTGTTTTGTTTTTGATCGTGTATTCAGTACAATAATAGTATGTACGCTTACCACGCTGCGCCTTGGTCCGCTTCCAGTAACGATCGTGACAGAAGATCCCACCTCGACTGGATCAAGCAGCATGACGAGGAGAGAGGATGGACCTGGGAGGAGATGAGTGAGAGTCTGGCAAGAGGGATGGAGGCCATGAGCACTGGGGAGAGACAAGCCCCAAAAAATCTTAGGGGGGGACTCACGCCGTGGACGACGAGGCAGCGGGAGGCCGCGATAGAGCGGTTCAGCAGGTTGGCAGAGGAGGCAGCCAGGTTACGGGGGCCACTGGTCACGAGGGAGAAGGATAGTGTGGAGGCACGGCGAGAGGAACTGAGTAGGCAGCAGAGGGAGTGGAGGTTTATGAGGAAATCCAGTCCCGCTCCTCGCACCAAGCAAGTGGTGTGTGTCACCAGTCCGGTCCGGCCCGTTTGTTCGTGTGTGTACTAGAAATAAAGAATGTACGCATATCACGCTGCGCCTTGGTCCGCTTCATCCTGTAACGATCGTGACAGAAGATCCCACCAAAATAGGACCAAGCAGCGTGTGCAGGAGCAAACGCCGGTTATGGAACAGGAGGTTACTCTGGTAGATGTCCTCCTCGGTTGGGGGAGAATCACAGAGGAGGAGGCCGTCCGCTACCGGAGGGCGATGAGGGAGGATGCCCAGGCAGGAGAGGAGAAGCGGTGCCAACCGGGTCGTCGTCGGACAGGCGAGAGGCAACCCCAATACATTTTTTTGGGGGGGGCACACGGCATGGAGGACGGGGATGCTGGAGGCAGCTACAGGACGTATCGGCGGATTAGGAGAGGAGGCCACCAGGTTTGGGGGGCTGGAAAGGTTGGCGGAGCCTAGAGGTAGAGCAGAGCCAACTCCCCGTAATCAGGCTAGGCAGCGTGAGACTGGGCAGGTTCCGAGTTATGCGGAGCTGCGTACTGTGCCGCGAGTGGTCCGGCACAGTCCTGTACGTCCTGTGCTAGCACCACGCACGTGTCGTGCTAAGGTGGGCATGCAGCCAGGACGGAGTGTGCCGGCTCAAGGCTCGTGGCCTCCAGTACCCCTCCTCGGTCTCGGATATCCTGCGCCAGTGCCACGTGCTGTAGTGCCAGTACGAGTGCACAGCCCTGTACGTCCTGTGCTGATGCCTCACACAGAGTGTGTAGAAATAGGCATTCAGCCAGGACGGGTTGTGTCAGCTCTTCGCTCCAGACCTCCAGTCCGTCTCCACAGCCCGGTCCGGCCTGTTCCTGCTCCCCGCACCAAGCCAGTGGTGCGCGTCGCCAGCCCGGATCGGCCTGTTCCTGCTCCCCGCACCAAGCCAGTGGTGCGCGTCGTCAGCCCGGTCCGGCCCGTTCCTGCTCCCGCACCAAGCCAGTGGTGCGTGTCGTCAGCCCGGTCCGGCCCGTTCCTGCTCCCCGCACCAAGCCTGTGGTGCGCGTCGCCAGCCCGGTCCGGCCCGTTCCTGCTCCCCGCACCAAGCCAGTGGTGCGCGTCTCCAGCCCGGTTCGGCCTGTTCCTGCTCCCCGCACCAAGCCAGTGGTGCGCGTCGTCAGCCCGGTCCGGGCCGTTCCAGCTCCCCGCACCAAGCCAGTGGTGCGCGTCGTCAGCCCGGTCCGGCCCGTTCCCGCTCCCCGCACCAAGCCAGTGGTGCGCGTCGTCAGTCCGGCACGGTCCGTGCCTGTTCCACCTGTGCTTGGTCCGGCACCGGTCAGCTGCTCCACGCCGGAGCCAGAGCAATCCGCTCCACCGGTGTTCAGTCCAGCTCCGGCCAGCAGGGCCAGACCACGAGGGCGAGAGAGAGAGTGGTGGTCACGCCCGGAGCCGGATCCGCCTCCGAGGCGGAATGCCCACCCGGCCCCTCCCCTGTGGTGTTTGGTTGGCGCGGTCGCAGTCCGCGCCTTTGGGGGGGGGGGGGTACTGTCACGCCCTGGCTCTGGCGACTCTTTAATGTTGAGCCAGGGTGTTAGTTCCTATGTTTAGTTGTTCCTTGTTTTCTGTCTAGATCGTTTAGATCTATGTTGGCCAGGGTGGTTCCCGATCAGAGGCAGCTGTTGCTCGTTGTCTCTGATTGGGAACCATACATAGCCAGCCTGTTTTGCACAGTTGGTTGTGGGATCTTGTTCCGTAAGGTTTGTTTTGGTGTATTAACCTAGGACTTCACGTATCGTTTGTTGTTTTGTTTTTGATCGTGTATTCAGTACAATAAAGTATGTACGCTTACCACGCTGCGCCTTGGTCCGCTTCCTATAATGATCGTGACAAATGTAATAGCGAGACACCTGGTTATTATCATTATTCAAGGAAATGATGTGTTTTTCATTTTAAATGCAAGAATATGATTACTGATTTAACGACAGAAGTAACTAAATAATGAGTAAAAATATTTTTCTTGTCTATTTGGGAATCATTAAACCTTTACATTAACATTCATTGTAATGTCACACCAAAGGACAAATTCAAGGCACTAATGCAGGAAATGCTTCATTAAATTGGATATAAACTCAAAATTGAAGCTGGCCATATAACATTTTGAGTTGTTTAGACATAGTTTATTGTAACTATATGTTTTTTCCTTTAATTTTGTGACTTTTGTTTTGGCCATATGGCAACTACACATGTACTGTATGTAGAATAATATTATAGTGCATTGGTCTATGTCACGCCCTGGCTCTGGGACTCTGTTATGTTGAGCCAGGGTGTGTTGTTTCTATGTGTTTTGTGTTCTAGGTTGATTATCTAGCTCATGTTTTTCTGTGTTGGCCGGGGTGGTTCTCAATCAGAGGCAACGAGTATCAGCTGTTGCTTGTTGTCTCTGATTGGGAACCATACTTAGGCAGCCTGTTTTCCACAGTGTTTTGTGGGATCTTGTTCCGTGTATGGTTTGTGTCTGTAAACCAAGGACTTCACGTATCGTTTTGTTGTTTTGTTTCGTGGTGAATAATAATTAAAGTATGTTCACTCATCACGCTGCGCATTGGTCCACTTCTATCGACGATCGTGACAGAAGATCCCACCAAAGAAGGACCAAGCAGCGTGTTCTTGGGAGGACATGTTCGCGGGCAGAGGGCCATGGGCAAAAGTTAAGGCCCTGGCGAGAGAGGAGGTTCGGCGCCAACCGTGCCGTCGTCGGACAGGCGAGAGGCAACCCCAAGTAATTTTTTTGGGGGGGCACACGGCATGGACGACGGGGCTGCTGGAGGCAGCTACAGGGCGAGTTTGCGGACTAGGAGAGGAGGCCACCAGGTTACGGGGGCCATTGGTCATGAGGGGGAAGGAGAGTGTAGAGGCACGGCGAGAGGTACTGGGGTGTGTTACCAGTCCGGTCCGGCCCGTTCCTGATCCCCGCACAAGACCAGTGGTGTGTGTTCCCAGTACGGTCCGGCCTGTTCCTGTCCCTCGCACCAAGCCTGTGGTGCGCGTCGCCAGCCCGGTCCGGCCCGTTCCTGCTCCCCGCACCAAGCCAGTGGTGCGCGTCGTCAGCCCGGTCTGGCCCGTTCCTGCTCCCCGCACCAAGCCAGTGGTGCGCGTCGTCAGTCCGGCACGGTCTGTGCCTGTTCCACCTGTGCCTGGTCCGGCACCGGTCAGCTGCTCCACGCCAGAGCCAGAGCAATCTGCTCCACCGGTGTTCAGTCCAGCTCCGGTCAGCAGGGCCAGACCACGAGGGCGAGAGAGAGAGGGGTGGTCACGCCCGGAGCCGGATCCGCCTCCGAGGAGGAATGCCCACCCGGCCCTCCCCTGTTCGGTTTATGTTTGGCGCGGTCGCAGTCCGCGCCTTTGGGGGGGGGGTACTGTCACGCCCTGGCTCTGGGACTCTGTTATGTTGAGCCAGGGTGTGTTGTTTCTATGTGTTTTGTGTTCTAGGTTGATTATCTAGCTCATGTGTTTCTGTGTTGGCCGGGGTGGTTCTCAATCAGAGGCAACGAGTATCAGCTGTAGCTTGTTGTCTCTAATTGGGAACCATACTTAGGCAGCCTGTTTTCCACAGTGTTTTGTGGGATCTTGTTCCGTGTATGGTTTGTGTCTGTAAACCAAGGACTTAACGTATCGTTTTGTTGTTTTGTTTCGTGGTGAATAATAATTAAAGTATGTTCACTCATCACGCTGCGCATTGGTCCACTTCTATCGACGATCGTGACAGTCTATTGAAGTGTAAATCGGTGCCAATAGATGTTATGGATGAAACTAGGATTTTGTGGCATTGTCCCAGTGAAATGATGAGATGGACAGGATAGATATGGACAAGATGAAAATGAAATATGAAAGGATGGGAACTATATGGTCTGTCTTCATTAATACTCAAAAAAGTATTCAAACTGATTCATGACACATGGCCATCGGCACTTATCTTATAATCCAATGTGGATCACGTTTTATCATATTTAGTGGAAACCATGGGTGTGAATTATTTGCTATTCAGCTCCAGTCATATATATGGCTATTGTCAGATGGGTTTTAAACTGACCTGGAAATCATGGCTAACAAATTACAGCATTGACAAGGTTCATCAATCTGTTTTATTATAAGCACTTTGTAAAGCCTGGGCTCTGTCCCTAGAAAGAGCTGTAATGCACTACACATGAAAAAGCCATAAGAATCCAATGAATTAAACGTCTTCTTCCCTGTATAGCCAGATCTCCTTTGATTAAAACTTTATTTGTAACATATCACATTGACATGCAGAATCTGGCTCAAGGCAGTAGCGGTTGCTATGTGGTGCAGTTCTAGCACATATCTTAACTACTGAAGTGACAGAGCAGATGTGAGAGACTGAATGGTAATCCAGCAGGATAAAAGCTGGGCCCTACAACGCTTGATAAAAATGAGTCCTGGAGGATTCACTTATCAGTGGTCCTTCTCTCATTAGATATGTTTGTCCCTCAATCCCTGTCCTTGATCACCACAGAAAGGCTGTCTCTAGCCTTGTTGTTCTGATCCTGAGCAGAGTGGGTAACAGTTCCGGTCAATAAATTCTAACCAAATGAATCCCCAGCCCAATGAAAAACAGGCCCTTGTCAACAATATTCCATCTGATAGCCACCCAGGGAGAGGTGAGAGAGGTTGATGTAACTTGTTTGTTCAGATGTGCTCATGCATGCATGGTTGGAGGGGCACTGACTGTGCCTGCAATGGAATCTGTGGACACATCTGACTCATCAGTCATGCACTGGCCATTTCCATGCACCATTAGTCATGGTACATACACAGCCTGTGCAGCACGCGCCAGACGGACAGGTTCGCTTGTGTTCTCTGTTAACATAATCCTCCATCCATCCCACAATCCAAAAGCTCTTTCTACTTGACAGCAGTTCCACCCGAGCTCAGTATTATCTCTCTGCTTCTCCATGCCAATCTGAATCTGCCATTTACAGCGTTGTTGGTCCATCGTCCAGGCCTTCTAGGGGCTTGTTGAATGGCATTTCTCCCTGTAAAAATGAGAGACTGGGAGGACATGTGGATTCCTCCCTCTGCTGCTGCAGTCTCTGGGTGATAGAGAAAGTGTCACGATCGTCTAGTAGCGAAGTAGACCAAGGCGCAGCGTGTGAAAGAAACATGACTTTATTATATTAAAGTACTAACAAACAAAACAAAACACGACTCGTGAAGTCCAACGGTTAACACTGACCGTAAAGGAACAAAAACCCACAACACCCAAGAGAAAACACACAGTTTAAATATGGCTCCCAATCAGAGACAACCAGCCGACAGCTGACACTCGTTGCCTCTGATTGGGGAGTCACACATGCAAACATAGACATAGACAACCTAGAACACCCAACATAGAAAATGAACACATAGAATGCACACACCCTGGCTCAACATATAGAGTCCCAGAGCCAGGGTGTGACAGTACCCCCCCCTAAAGGCGTGGACTGCGACCGCGTCTTAACAAAACCCCAAACAGGGGAGGGCTGGGTGGGCATTCCTCCTCGGAGGCGGCTCCGGCTCCGGCCTTGACCACCACCCCTCCATAATACCCCCGTAGCGCCCCTGGTCCGGTCTGACCCCGCTGGCTGGATCTGGACTGGACATTGACGGAGCGGATTGCTTACGCTCCGTTGTGGAGCAGCTGACCGGTCTTACCAGGCTGACGACTCGCACCCCGGGCTTGGTGCGAGTAGCAGGAACGGGCTGAACCAGGCTGACGACTCGCACCCCTGGCTTGGTGCGAGTGGTAGGAACGGGCTGGACCAGGCTGACGACTCGCACCCCTGGCTTGGTGCGTGGAGCAGGGACAGGCCGGGCTGGGCTGGCGACGCACCCCGTAGGCTTAGTGCGTGGAGCAGGGACAGGCCGGGCTGGGCTGGCGACGCACACCGTAGGTTTGGTGCGTGGAGCAGGGACAGGCCGGGCTGGGCTGGCGACGCACACCGTAGGTTTGGTGCGTGGAGCAGGGACAGGCCGGGCTGGGCTGGCGACGCACCCCGTAGGCTTAGTGCGTGGAGCAGGGACAGGCCGGGCTGGGCTGGCGACGCACACCGTAGGTTTGGTGCGTGGAGCAGGGACAGGCCGGGCTGGGCTGGCGACGCACACCGTAGGTTTGGTGCGTGGAGCAGGGACAGGCCGGGCTGGGCTGGCGACGCACCCCGTAGGCTTAGTGCGTGGAGCAGGGACAGGCCGGGCTGGGCTGGCGACGCACACCGTAGGTTTGGTGCGTGGAGCAGGGACAGGCCGGGCTGGGCTGGCGACGCACCCCGTAGGCTTAGTGCGTGGAGCAGGGACAGGCCGGGCTGGGCTGGCGACGCACCCCGTAGGCTTGGTGCGTGGAGCAGGGACAGGCCGGGCTGGGCTGGCGACGCACCCCGTAGGCTTAGTGCGTGGAGCAGGGACAGGCCGGGCAGGGCTGGCGACGCACACCGTAGGTTTGGTGCGTGGAGCAGGAACAGGCCGGGCAGGACAGTCGACGCACACCGTAGACTTGGTGCGTGGAGCAGGAACAGGCCGGGCAGGGCTGTCGACGCACACCGTAGGTTTGGTGCGTGGAGCAGGAACAGGCCGGGCAGGGCTGGCGACGCACACCGTAGGTTTGGTGCGTGGAGCAGGAACAGGCCGGGCAGGACAGTCGACGCACACCGTAGACTTGGTGCGTGGAGCAGGAACAGGCCGGGCAGGGCTGTCGACGCACACCGTAGGTTTGGTGCGTGGAGCAGGAACAGGCCGGGCAGGACTGGCGACGCACACCGTAGGCTTGGTGCGAGAGGCAGGAACAGGCCGGACCGGGCTGGAGACGCGCACCGTCCATTTGGTGCAAGGGGCCGTAACAGGCCGGACCGTACTGGGGACACACACCACTGGCTCTACTCCGGGAACTGGAACGGGCCGGACCGGACTGGTAACACACCCCAGTACCTCTCGCCGTGCCTCTAAACCTCCTTTCCCTACTTTGACCAGTGGCCCCCGTAACCTGGTGGCCTTTTGAATACGCCCCTTCTCTGCCTCCGTCAGCCCCGTCGTCCATGCCCTGTGCCCCCCCCTAAAAAATTATTGGGGGTGCCTCTCGTCCGTCCGACGATGGCACTGCTGACGCCGCTGCTCCTCTCTCGCCAGGGCCTTGATCCTACCCCAAGGTCCCTTGCCCCCGAGCATGTCCTCCCAGGACCACACTTTGCCCACCTGGGCCATCGCCAGCCTCTCCATCTCCTTTCCCGGCGCTTCCTCCCATGTCCAGTCTGCCTGCTCCTGGACACGCTGCTTGGTCGTTGTATGGTGGGTTTTTCTGTCACGATCGTCTAGTAGCGAAGTAGACCAAGGCGCAGCGTGTGAAAGAAACATGACTTTATTATATTAAAGTACTAACAAACAAAACAAAACACGACTCGTGAAGTCCAACGGTTAACACTGACCGTAAAGGAACAAAAACCCACAACACCCAAGAGAAAACACACAGTTTAAATATGGCTCCCAATCAGAGACAACCAGCCGACAGCTGACACTCGTTGCCTCTGATTGGGAGTCACACATGCAAACATAGACATAGACAACCTAGAACACCCAACATAGAAAATGAACACATAGAATGCACACACCCTGGCTCAACATATAGAGTCCCAGAGCCAGGGTGTGACAGAAAGTCTGCAGTACATAGCTCTGTGTGGCCTTGCCACTGCTGGCATGCTGGGTGCTGGCTGCAGCTATAATCACACTGTTGGTCTAAATCTTCCGTCAGACATGGAGGCTCCTGCCAGCTTCCTGCTCCGATGGAGGCAGTGACCTGCTGCGGCAGCAGATGTTGAAGAAATGATAAGTGAGGTTTCTGTAGACTCTTTCCCATCCTTGTTGTGTATTACTGACGCTCTGCACCTGCCTGGCCAACAAGGATGTGAGGGGTGAACGATTTGATGGACAGAGAAGTACATTTGAATTCTTGTGGATCTTTTCCACTCTTCACTCTTCAGGTCCATCCTGTCAGGTGCATGTTTCCTTTTTTCCTATGACTTTATAATGAATCTGATATAAAAATACACTGAGCATATCCCTATTTATAAAATGGTGTCTAACATCGGATATTCAATAGGCAGAGATGCATCTCATCCCACAATAACACCTACCGTACCAGATCTATGTAAGTGCTATGTCAAAGCACAGCTAATTGATTTAAATCATCCCTACATGTTTGTGCCATTATCTAATTGCTGAGTTGTATCTATCTGGCGACATTGTTTTAGGGGACACAGCTGGTAAATGGTTATGTGACTGTGCTTGGCCACTGTGTCAGAGGCTAGATTGGCTGAAAAGGATTTGTCCATACCATTGATTTTATTTCTCCTATAGTTTGGGCTTGTGAACTGTTGGCAAGCTCTCTTGTGAAAGAGAACATTAACTGAGCTGCTAGCTGCCTGCGTCCTGGTTAATGGATTGAATTACATTGCTTATTCTTACTCTCACTGGTCAAATATCTGATGTGGACTGTTGTTTTTAACTTTGTCAATATATCACTGAAAACATCATATAAACAAACCTATTATCCCCATTGGACATGGGCACTCTGATGCCTGTAAAATATTGTTTTACATGCGTAGGGGACAACACATGCTGTGTTAATATGGGTTATTATCTTCAAGCAGTGGTGTATATGAGAGAGAGGATACACTAGAAGTACTTAAAGCCAATCTTGCAAGTTACATTTTCCAATAAAAATAGAATATACAGTGGGGAAAAAAAGTATTTAGTCAGCCACCAATTGTGCAAGTTCTCCCACTTAAAAAGATGAGAGAGGCCTGTAATTTTCATCATAGATACACGTCAACTATGACAGACAAATTGAGAAGAAAAAAATCCAGAAAATCACATTGTAGGATTTTTTATGAATTTATTTGCAAATTATGGTGGAAAATAAGTATTTGGTCACCTACAAACAAGCAAGATTTCTGGCTCTCACAGACCTGTAACTTCTTCTTTAAGAGGCTCCTCTGTCCTCCACTCGTTACCTGTATTAATGGCACCTGTTTGAACTTGTTAGCAGTGTAAAAGACACCTGTCCACAACCTCAAACAGTCACACTCCAAACTCCACTATGGCCAAGACCAAAGAGCTGTCAAAGGACACCAGAAACAAAATTGTAGACCTGCACCAGGCTGGGAAGACTGAATCTGCAATAGGTAAGCAGCTTGGTTTGAAGAAATCAACTGTTGGAGCAATTATTTGGAAATGGAAGACATACAAGACCACTGATAATCTCCCTCGATCTGGGGCTCCACGCAAGATCTCACCCCGTGGGGTCAAAATGATCACAAGAACGTTGAGCAAAAATCCCAGAACCACACGGGGGGACCTAGTGAATGACCTGCAGAGAGCTGGGACCAAAGTAACAAAGCCTACCATCAGTAACACACTACGCCGCCAGGGACTCAAATCCTGCAGTGCCAGACGTGTCCCCCTGCTTAAGCCAGTACATGTCCAGGCTCGTCTGAAGTTTGCTAGAGTGCATTTGGATGATCCAGAAGAGGATTGGGGAGAATGTCATATGGTCAGATGAAACCAAAATATAACTTTTTGGTAAAAACTCAACTCGTCGTGTTTGGAGGACAAAGAATGCTGAGTTGCATCCAAAGAACACCATACCTACTGTGAAGCATGGGGGTGGAAACATCATGCTTTGGGGCTGTTTTTCTGTAAAGGGACCAGGACGACTGATCCGTGTAAAGGAAAGAATGAATGGGGCCATGTATCGTGAGATTTTGAGTGAAAACCTCCTTCCATCAGCAAGGGCATTGAAGATGAAACGTGGCTGGGTCTTTCAGCATGACAATGATCCCAAACACACCGCCCGGGCAACGAAGGAGTGGCTTCGTAAGAAGCATTTCAAGGTCCTGGAGTGGCCTAGCCAGTCTCCAGATCTCAACCCCATAGAAAATCTTTGGAGGGAGTTGAAAGTCTGTGTTGCCCAGCGACAGCCCCAAAACATCACTGCTCTAGAGGAGATCTGCATGGAGGAATGGGCCAAAATAACAGCAACAGTGTGTGAAAACCTTGTGAAGACTTACAGAAAACGTTTGACCTGTGTCATTGCCAACAAAGGGTATCTAACAGAGTATTGAGAAACTTTTGTTATTGACCAAATACTTATTTTCCTCCATCATTTGCAAATACATTCATTAGAAATCCTACAATGTGATTTTCAGGATTTTTTTTTCTCATTTTGTCTGTCATAGTTGACGTGTACCTATGATGAAAATTACAGGCCTCTCTCATCTTTTTAAGTGGGAGAACTTGCACAATTGGTGGCTGACTAAATACTTTTTTTCCCCACTGTAGATGGCAATACCCCCAAAATAAAGTTTATTCTCCCCACAAAAAGCAACTCCCCCTCAAGTGCGTGACGGAGGCCATGATTTTGCCTTTGACGTTGCACCAGGTGAAGACTCTGGAGCTGACTGGAGACATCATCTGGAGAAAAAGCAATTTCTACAAACAAGTACTGTAGCTATTACTCCTCGGCCTGAAGTACTAGAATAAAACCACAATGATCTGCTTGAATGTAATTGTCTCTTTAATATGTGTACATTATTTGTTGGGTAAAAGGCATGATTCTAGAAGTATGAAGTCTATTGCTTACTTAAGAAAGTGGGCATCACCTCCAAGATACATCTATAGGCATTAGCTAGCACTAGCTAGCTAATGTGATCTCTATCTAACATGAGCTAGCTAGCTAACATGCATTGTTTCTGACAGATGCCACAATCCTGGTTGCTTTACACCTGACAGAGATCTAGCCACCATAGCTAGCTAGCATGGTTTATAATAATTGTTTGGTTCATTAAAACGCAGCTAGTTGTGTGCAGCCCAGCAGTATAAAATAGATTATATCTACACAGGCTCCGACACCCGCCGCATGTGGCAGGGGCTACAGTCCATTACGGATTACAAAGGAAGACCCAGACGTGATCTGCCCAACGATGCCTCTCTTCCAGACGAACTCAATGCATTTTATGCATGCTTAGACAATAACAACACTGCACTGCACTGCATGTGAGGGCCCCCGCCGACCCAGAGGACTGGGTGATCACGCTTTAATCAGGTCAACACTCGCAAGGCCGTGGGGTTGGACAGTATTCCAGGGCGTATTCTCAGAGCATGCGCAGATCAGCTGGCAGGCATAATCGCAGTAATTTTCAACCTCTCCTTGTCCCAGTCTGTAATCCCCACATGTCTTAAGATGACTACCATCATTCCTGTTCCCAAGAACTCTAAGGCTTCATGCCACAATGACTACCGCCCTGTGGCGGTCACATCTGTAATCATCTGTAATCAACTCCATCATCTCAAACACCCTAGACCCACTCTAATTTGCATACCGCCCCAACAGATCCATAGACAATGCAATCTCAATTGCACTCCACACTGCGCTCACCCACCTAGATAAGAGGAATACATATGTGAGAGTGCTGTTCATTTACTATAGCTCAGCATTCAACACCATTGTCCCCTCCAAGCTCGTCATTAAGCTTAGGACCCTGGGACTGAACAACCCCAGGTGGTGAGGGTAGGCAGCATGACCTCCTCCACACTGACCCTCAACAAGGGGGCCACACAGGGGTCTGTGCTTAGTCCCCTCCTGTATTCCCTGTTCACACACAACTGACTGCCATGCACAACTCCAACACCATCATCAATTGATTACCAGCAACGATGAGACAGCCTACAGGGAGGAAGTCAGTGATCTGGCAGTGTGGTGCCAACAACCTCTCCCTCAACATCAGTAAGACCAAGGAGCTGATTGTGGACTACAGGAAATGGAGGGGGGGGGACGAGCACACCCCATCCACATTGATGGGGCTGCAGTGGAGCGGATCGAGAGCTTCAAGTTCCTTGGTGTTCAAATCACTAAGGACTTAAAATGGTCCACTCACACGCTCACAGACAGCGCCTCTCTTCCCCCTCAGGAAGTTGAAAAGGTTTGGCATGGGCCCTCAAATCCTACAAAAATTATATAGCTGCACCATTGAAAGAATCTTGACAGGCTGCATCTCTGCTTGGTATGGCAACAGCACCACCATCGATCGCAGGGTTCTACAGAGGGTGGTGCAGACAGCCCAGTACATTACTGACGCAGAGCTCCCTGCCATCCAGGACCTCTATATCAGGCGGTGTGAAAGGAAGGCCCGGAAAATTGTTAAAGAATCCAGTCACCCAAGTCATTGACTGTTCTCTCTGCTTCAGCACGGCAAGCGGTACCAGTGCATCAAGTATGACACCAACAGGCTCCTAAACAGCTTCTATCCCCTAGCCATAAGACTGCTAAAAAGCTAACAGAATGGCTACATGGACTATCTGAGTTGACCCTTGTATTTTATTATTTATTATTATCTATGTACACTCACAGGACTCTACACACTCCAATATCCCTGCACATTGTAAATATGGTATTGGAACTGACCCTGTATATAGCTTCTTACTTTCTCGTGTTCTTCTTATTTCTTATTTTATAATGTTATTTTTAGTGCTACATTGATATTGATTACTACATTGTTGGGTTTGGAGCTTGCAAGAAAGGCATTTCACTGTACTTGTGCACATGACATTAAAACTTGAAACTTGATATCTACAATTTGCAATGTCAGATTGGAAAAGAAGTGACATATCAGATTGATACATAAACTCAGCAAAAAAAGAAATTTCCTCTCACTGTCAACTGCGTTTATTTTCAGCAAACTTAACATGTGTAAATATTTGTATGAACATTTTTTTATTTTTTTATTTAACTAGGCAAGTCAGTTAAGAACAAATTCTTATTTACAATGACGCCCTACACCGGCCAAAACCAGACGACGCTGGGCCAATTGTGCGCCACCCTATGGGACTCCCAATCACGGCCGGTTGTGATAAAGCCTGGAATCGAACCAGGGGGTCTGTAGTGATGCCTCAAGCACTGAGATGCAGTGCCTTAGACCGCTGCGCCACTCAAGATTCAACAACTGAGATATAAACTGAACAGGTTCCACAGACATGTGACTAAAATAAATGGAATAATGTGTCCCTGAACAAAGGGGGGGTCGAAATCAAAACTAACAGTCAGTATCTGGTGTGGCCACCAGCTGCATTAAGTACTGCAGTGCACGCCAAGGTAGTGGGTTCGATCCCCGGGACCACCCATACACCCAAAAAAAAAATATGCACGCATGACTGTAAGTCGCTTTGGATAAAAGCGTCTGCTAAATGGCATATTATATTATATTATTATCTCCTCCTCATGGACTGCACCAGATTTGCCCGTTCTTGCTGTGAGATGTTACCCCACTCTTCCACCAAGGCACCTGCAAGTTCCTGGACATTTCTGGGGGGAATGGCCCTAGCACTCACCCTCCGATCCAACAGGTCCCAGACATGCTCAATGGGATTGAGATCCGGGCTCTTCGCTGGCCATGGCAGAACACTGACATTCCTGTCTTGTAGGAAATCAAGCACAGAACGAGCAGTATGGCTGATGGCATTGTCATGCTGGAGGGTCATGTCAGGATGAGGAGGATGTCTTCCCTGTAACTCACAGCGTTGAGATTGCCTGCAATGACAACAAGCTCAGTCCGATGATGCTGTGACACACCGTCCCAGACCACGACGGACCCTCCACCTCCAAATCGATCCCGCTCCAGAGTATAGGCCTCGGTGTAACGCTCATTCCTTCGACGATAAACGCGAAACCGACCATCACCCCTGGTGAGACAAAACCGCGACTCGTCAGTGAAGAGCACTTTTTGCCAGTCCTGTCTGGTCCAGCGACGGTGGGTTTGTGCCCAAAGGCGACGTTGTTGCCTGTGATGTCTGGTGAGGACCTGCCTCACAACAGGCCTACGAGCCCTCAGTCCAGCCTCTCTCAGCCTACTGCGGACAGTCTGAGCACTGATGGAGGGATTGTGCGTTTATTGAACAAGCATGGGAAACAGTGTTTAAACCCTTTACAATGAAGATCTGCACTACTTATTGTTATTGATGTAACCACAGATCAAAATATCAATACATTTTGGTCTAAATTAGACTGTTGAATGTAGAATAATTGCTTTACTTGGAGTCCTGTGGCATTGCTCTCAGCCCTGTTGAAATATAAATTATATTAGACATATTAAGACAGGTATGATATCGCTAAAAAAATTAAAAAGGAAATATTTATCAAACCTTACCGGGGAGAAAAAATAATATCAGGAAATGTTGTTTTGAAATTAACTTGAATACAGCTGTTACAATATGTATTCTTCCTGTCTTTATGTTTATTGTCCACATATAGTATATCAATCATTTAGTCTAATATCAGAAAGTACACAAAAATCACTTGTTTTCTTGTTCCTCGATGTTCAATGGAACATTATACTCCAGCCTGAGGCTTTCTATGTCCTTGCTCAGTAATCAGGAACCTCTGCAATATGAGCCAGTCACTCCACTGCAGAATCTCTCTCTCTCTCTCTCTCTCTCTCTCTCTCTCTCTCTCTCTCTCTCTCTCTCTCTCTCTCTCTCTCTCTCTCTCTCTCTCTCTCTCTCTCTCTCTCTCTCTCTCTCTCTCTCTCTCTCTCTCTCTCTCTCTCTCTCTCTCTCTCTCTTTCCACTTTGAAGCAGCAAAATTGTTATGAGAGCGAGGATTGGAGGGACCTGCAGAGAGGGGGGAGGGGGAGGAGAGGAGGGCAGGTTATAAAGCACTCATAGACTGTGGGGCTCTGGTCTGGGCAGAGAGAGGCTAAAAGCTTGCCACAACACTCAGAGCCTCAGCTGTCATTTTCCCTTTCACAACCCATTTATTGTGTCCAGGAAGAAAAACGAATAGGTACAGAGGGTCATGGAACCCACTGTCCACAGAAGCAAACTATGATGCTGTCACAGAGAGTTATAAAATACAGGTTGAGATGAGAAGCAAGCACCACTGAGAGAAAGGATAATTGAAGATACATATGCCTTGTCTTCAGCTATTGTTCTTGGTGCCTGTTATTTAAATGCATATTAAAATAGAGATGCATTAGGAAACATTAGAGCTGATGTCAAATCATGGGATCTTTGCTGTACAGTGTATACTTTTGCATTGTACACATTCGCCTCTGAGCTATATAACCTGTGGATCAGTCTATTAGTCTAGCATCGTTGAGCCGGGTGTGGAGAGAGAGACACTGATCTGAAGGTGTGATGGAGGATGGTGCTTTCAGTGACCCTAACACATCGGTTGACTATGTTGCACAGTTATTGAACCTAGCTACTTTGTCCCTTAGTGCCACCGTACCAAACACATATGTTGGGTGAAATGTATGTTGACGGGGTGTAGTGCATTTAGTGATCCTAACACATCCTGTTGGGAGACAAGTATGTTTTTCCTAGAGAGGATTTCCTACTGAACCTAGCCCTCTGCTCTGTAATCAATCAGGATGAAAGCTAATTTACCACCACCTTAAACACAGCGGACTGACACACTCTACACACACCACCAGATTGACATGCGTCCAATACTTTTATTGAAACTAATGTTGTGTTCTCTCCCCCCTCCTCTCCCACCATTACGGCTGACTTCCATTCATTTTAAGGCCATGTATCAATACCATGAGACCACCCATGGGACCATATCAGAGACTTAAACAGATGATGACATTTGTGGCAGTACTGTCATAGAATCAACTAAGGAATGTGGCTGGCAAAAAAAAAGAATCTCCTCATTTGGGGTTTTTGACACAAGCATAACATCTGCGTGTACCATATGGACTCTCAGATGTTCTTCTTCTTTCTTATGCGCCTTGAGAGAAGAAAAAAACCCAGGATGGATCAGTCTTTTAAATATTTAAGTTTTGCGTTTGGACGTTTTCAGTATGCTACTTTTCCTTTTACTGTCTCATTTTGGTTAGAAGCATCAAGGGATTGGACCCACATCTAACCCCGCTTCTATTTAGCTGTGAAATATGAAACATAAAATGCTGCAGGGACATAAATAAATCAAACAAAAGCCTTTTACTGCTCATTTCCCACTCGCTGCAAAGCAGCATAATCACCAGGTCTGGAAATACTGCATCTATAGCTGCAGCAGATTTGCCTGTCTAGTAGATTGTATTTTAATCACATCATGTAACATTGTAGGCATATGACATGTATAACTGCTTACACAGGCATGTGAGTGTGAATACCCACATCCCATTTTTGTAACGATCCCGGCTGTCTGAGTCGGGTCCTGGCTGGTGACTAGTGTTCCTGTTCGTAATCTCCAGTTTCCCGAGGGTTCGGGAACGCTCCGGGGAGCGCTCTTGTTTTCCGCACCTGCATCCCATCAGCAATCTGCACACCTGGTCCTGATCATCACCCTTCTTAGGCTCTGGCCTAACATCCAGTTCCTGCCGGATCGTTAGCCATGAACAGTATGTTTGTCAGCGTATCAGCCTTGAGTTCTAGCGTTAGTTTTTGTTGTTTTGCACCTTGTTGATTTGCTGTGTACTCACCTCCGTTTTGTTCTGTCTGCAGTCTCTCACCCGGAACCTTCACCCAACCTCTGCCTGATGGTCGGCGGCTGCCGAGCCATGTCTGGACCTACCACTGCACCCTCAACAACCCATCCACGCCACCCGCTCTGTCCCTGGATTATTCAGCCTCACTCGGGAGTCAATTAATAAACACTCACCTTTTTCTCTAAGTACCTTGTCCTGGTCTGCTTCTGGGTTCTGGCGTAGTAAACCGTGACAGAACGATCCGGCCAGTAATGAACCCAGCGGACCTGGACTCTGTTCGCCATGCCATTACCCATCAGGAGAAGATGTTGGGCCATCATAGCACGGTACTACAGGAGATCGCGTTGTCAGTTCGGGAACCTTTCTACCGGTCTGACGGAGGTCCAGAACCAACGCAAGTTTCCGGTGGAGGATCCACTACCGGTTTCACCCATCTCGCCTGCCGCTTCGGGAGCTGTGTCCTTCCGTGAGCCCGAGGTTCCGACGCCGGATAGATATGAGGGGGAGCTGGGAAGATGCCGTTCCTTCCTTATGCAGTGTGGATTAGTGTTCGATCTACAGCCCTACTCTTATGCCACAGACAAGGCTAGGATAGCCTTTGTGATTGCGTTGCTGCGTGGTCGAGCGCTGGAGTGGGCTTCAGCCGTTTGGGAACGACAAGACCCCTGCATGGCTTCATACCAGGGGTTCACGGCCGAGATGAGGAAGCTCTTCGACCATTCCGTCCGAGGGAGGGACGCAGCTAGGCGCCTGTTTTCGCTTCACCAAGGAACTCGCAGCGTGGCCGACTTCGTGATCGAGTTCAAGACGTTGGCTGTGGAGAGTGGGTGGAACGAGGAGTCTCTGCAAGCGGCCTTTTACCAGGGTCTGTCGGAGCAGCTCAAGGATGAGTTGATCTCCTATCCGGAGCCTAGTGACCTGGACAGCTTGGTAGCCTTGTCTATTCGGGTGGATAATCGAGTCCGAGAGCGAAGGAGGGAGAAGCAATGGGGTCCGTCCAATCGATCAGCTTCTCAGTTCCCAGTCGGGTCGGGTGGTGGACCAGAACACGTCGATCATTCTCCACCACAATGGATTAGTGGAGAGGTCCTCTCTCCCGATTCTGAACCCATGCAAGTGGGGCGGCACGGGTTAACCAAGGAGGAGCGTCAACATAGACGTCAGACCAACTGCTGCCTCTACTGTGGTAGCTCGGGACATTACATCTCCACCTGTTCCCGGCGGTCGCAAACTGCCCGGCTCGCTAAAGTTGGGAGGACTTTTAGCGAGCCAGTTTCAACCTCTCAGTACCTCTGTCAGACCCCGTTTCCCGGCTACCCTTGTGAACAGGAATCAGAGCTTAGCGCTTAACGCTTTTATCGATTCAGGTGCCGATGGAAGCTTTCTTGATGCCGAGTTGGTGGAACAGCTGGGGCTTTCCAAGGAGCAATTGCCGGAAGCCATTGAAGCGACCACTCTGAACGGCAGTAGTCTGGCACGTATCACGATGAGGACTGAACCGGTTAAGATGCGGTTGTCGGGGAATCATTCTGAGATGATTTCATTCTTCATTCTGCCGTCTTCCCATGTTCCTCTGGTCCTTGGATACCCCTGGCTGAAGGAACACAATCCCACGTTCGATTGGGTGACGGGCAAGGTAACGAGTTGGAGCCTTGATTGTCATGCTAACTGTCTCAAGACTGCCTGCCCCCATTCGGTTCCCAGTCAGGTGATTGAGGCTAAACCCCCCAGATTTGTCCCTGGTTCCCGAGACATATCACGATTTGGGGGAAGTTTTCAGTAAGCAGAAGGCTCTGTCACTCCCTCCCACCGACCATATGATTGTGCCATCAACCTGGTCCCTGGAGCTGTCTACCCCAAGGGAAGGTTATACAGTATCTCCCGACCTGAACGTGAGGCGTTGGAGACCTACATCAAGGAGTCCCTAGCTGCTGGTCTCGTTCGCCCCTCGTCATCACCCCTGGGGGCAGGATTCTTCTTTGTGGGTAAGAAGGATGGCTCTCTTCGACCGTGTATTGATTATCGGGGGTTGAATGACATCACGGTCAAGAACAAGTATCCCCTGCCCTTGATGAGTTCTGCCTTCGACTCCTTACAGGGTGCTACGGTGTTCACCAAGCTAGACCTACGCAATGCGTATCACCTGGTCCGGATCAGAGAGGGGGACGAGTGGTTGACGGGTTTCAATACACCGATGGGTCACTTCGAGTATCAGGTGATGCCGTTTGGACTGACCAATGCTCCAGCGGTATTCCAGAGTATGGTGAACGACGTCCTGAGAGATATGATCGGTCTCTTTGTGTTTGTTTACCTGGATGACATTCTGATCTTCTCGAAGGAACCTTCCGACCACGTCCAGCATGTCCGGCAGGTTCTGCAGCGATTGTTGGAGAATCGCCTGTTCGTGAAGGCCGAGAAGTGCGAGTTTCACGCCCACACGACATCCTTTCTCGGGTACATCATCTCCAGGGGAGAGATTAGGATGGACCAGGAGAAGGTTAGAGCGGTTCTGGAATGGGTCCAGCCCGGTACGAGATTGCAGCTCCAGAGATTTTTGGGGTTTGCGAATTTCTACCGCAGATTCATCCGGGATTACAGCCGTGTGGCCGCTCCGTTAACTGCCTTGACTTCCAGTATCAGGACCTTCAAGTGGAATCTGGAGGCGGATCGAGCGTTTCTGGATTTGAAGAGGCGATTCACCAACGCACCGATTCTCTCTCAACCGGACACGGCCCGTCAGTTCGTCGTTGAAGTGGACGCGTCTGATGTGGGAGTTGGCGCCATCCTGTCGCAGCGATGCTCCACGGACAGTAAACTCCATCCCTGCGCCTACTACTCTCGTCGCCTTTCGCCTGCGGAGAGGAATTACGATGTGGGTAACCGGGAGCTTCTCGCGGTGAAACTTGCCTTGGAGGAGTGGCGCCACTGGTTGGAGGGGCGGAGCAACCGTTTATTGTCTGGACTGACCACAAGAATCTTGCTTACGTGCAATCGGCTAAACGTCTCAACTCCCGTCAGGCCAGGTGGGCGTTGTTTTTCGGACGATTCAAGTTTGCCCCTGACGTTCCGACCTGGATCTAAGAACGGCAAGGCGGACGCCTTGTCCCGGATGTTCTCCAAGACGGAGGAGAGTGGGTCCAAGACCGAGACAATCCTCCCCCGGAACTGCGTCGTGGGGAGCAGTTATGTGGAAGATTGAGGAGGAGGTGCTGGCGGCCCTTCGGACTCAGCCCGGTCCCGGTAACGGTCCACCCGGTCGGTTGTTTGTGCCTGAGTCGGTTCGTCCTGCTGTCCTCAAATGGTCCCACGCCAGCAAGATGGCTTGTCACCCTGGCGTGGCTCGGACAATGGCGTTTCTTCGCAGACGTTTTTGGTGGCCTGCCATGGCCGAGGATACTCGGGGTTTTGTTGCTGCCTGTCCAGTGTGTGCGCAGAATAAGAGTACCAATCGGCCCAGCTCTGGACTACTTCACCCCCTTCCTATTCCCCGGCGACCATGGTCGCATCTGGCCCTGGACTTCGTCACTGGGTTGCCCGCTTCTGAGGGGAACACGGTCGTTCTGACGATCGTGGACAGATTCAGCAAGTTCGCCCACTTTGTGCCTATTGCCAAGCTTCCCTCTGCCTCGGAGACGTCCGAGATCCTGGTTAGGGAGGTTTTCAGGGTCCACGGTTTGCCCAGTGATATCGTTTCCGACCGTGGCCCTCAGTTTACCTCTGCTGTCTGGAAGTCCTTCTGTTTGGCCATTGGAGCTACAGTCAGTCTCACATCTGGTTTTCACCCCCAATCCAATGGTCAGGCGGAGAGAGCCAACCAGAAGATGGAATCCACGCTACGCTGTCTGGTCTCTTCCAACCCCACCTCCTGGGTCTCTCAGTTGCCTTGGGTTGAGTATGCCCACAATACTCTTCCTACATCTGCCACTGGGATGTCTCCCTTCCAGTGCCTGTATGGCTACCAACCTCCCCTGTTTCCTTCTCAGGAGAAGGAGCTCTCAGTGCCTTCTGTTCAGGCCCATATTCGTCGTTGCCACCGGACCTGGCATCGGGCCAGAAAGGCACTCCTTAGAGTTTCGGACCGGTATCAGCTCCAGGCGAATCGTCGCCGGATCCCCGCTCCCACCTATACCATCGGAGATAGGGTTTGGTTGGCCACACGGGATCTTCCGTTACGGACTGAGTCTAGGAAGTTGTTACCGAAGTTCATTGGTCCGTTTGTGGTGGAGAAGGTGATCAATCCAGTGGCAGTTCGACTCAAACTACCGAGGACGCTCAGAGTCCATCCCACCTTTCATGTCTCCTGCCTCAAGCCTGTCTTCCTCAGTCCTCTGTTGCCTCCTCCGCCTCCTCCTCCTCCTCCTCGGATGATCGGAGGTGGTCCTGCCTACACGGTGCGTCGCATCATGGATTCCAGACGGCGGGGCCGGGGTTTCCAGTATCTCGTGGACTGGGAGGGGTATGGCCCTGAAGAGAGGAGTTGGATTCCGCGGCGACAGGTCCTAGATGCGGATCTCATCAGTGACTTCTACCGCCTCCATCCTGGCGCTCCGGGAGTCCGCCCGGTGGCGTTCGTCGGAGGGGGGTACTGTAACGATCCCGGCTGTCTGAGTCGGGTCCTGGCTGGTGACTAGTGTTCCTGTTCGTAATCTCCAGTTTCCCGAGGGTTCGGGAACGCTCCGGGGAGCGCTCTTGTTTTCCGCACCTGCATCCCATCAGCAATCTGCACACCTGGTCCTGATCATCACCCTTCTTAGGCTCTGGCCTAACATCCAGTTCCTGCCGGATCGTTAGCCATGAACAGTATGTTTGTCAGCGTATCAGCCTTGAGTTCTAGCGTTAGTTTTTGTTGTTTTGCACCTTGTTGATTTGCTGTGTACTCACCTCCGTTTTGTTCTGTCTGCAGTCTCTCACCCGGAACCTTCACCCAACCTCTGCCTGATGGTGGCGGCTGCCGAGCCATGTCTGGACCTACCACTGCACCCTCAACAACCCATCCACGCCACCCGCTCTGTCCCTGGATTATTCAGCCTCACTCGGGAGTCAATTAATAAACACTCACCTTTTTCTCTAAGTACCTTGTCCTGGTCTGCTTCTGGGTTCTGGCGTAGTAAACCGTGACAATTTTATAAGTAGTTGATTGTTACCCACCATCATTTTTAGATTTATTCCATGTTCATCTGACATGGCACAGTGTTTGTTAATGTTACGCTAATTTTGCCTCAATGTACATAAAGCCAGAGTGACTGTCTTTGACTTCTTCCAGGAGTGCCCTTGTGGGTTTTTCTATAGTGGAAAAACATAAACAAATGAGTACATTTCAGCTAGTCTTTAATTCATTTCACGTAGGGTGCAGCCATTGAGCGAGCCACGTTATGTATGTCAACCTCTTGAAAAGGGACCAGGTAGGCCTAATCGACATACAGTTGAAGTCTGAAGTTTACATACACCTTAGCCAAAAACATTTAGACTCAGTTTTTCACAATTCCTGACATTTAATCCTAGTAATAATTCCCTGCCTTAGGTCAGTTAGGATCACCACTTTATTCTAAGAATGTGAAATGTCAGAATAATAGTAGAGCGAGTGATTTATTTCAGCTTTTATTTCTTTCATCACATTCAAAGTGGGTCAGAAGTTTCCATACACTCAATTAGTATTTGGTAGCGTTGCCTTTAAATTGTTTAACTTGGGTCAGGATTTCGGGTAGCCTTCCACAAGCTTCCCACAATAAGTTGGGTGAATTTTGGCCCATTCCTCCTGACAGAGCTGGTGTAACTGAGTCAGGTTTGTAGGCCTCCTTGCTCGCACACGCTTTTTCAGTCCTGCCCACAAATGTTCTATAGGCTTGAGGTCAGGTCTTTGTGATGGCCACTCCAATACCTTCACTTTGTTGTCCTTAAGCCATTTTGTCACGACTTTGGAAGTATGCTTGGGGTCATTGTCCATTTGGAAGACCCATTTGCGACCAAGCTTTAACTTCCTGACTGATGTCTTGAGATGTTGCTTCAATATATCCACATAATTTTCCTTCCTCATGATGCCATCTATTTTGTGAAGTGCACCAGTCCCTCCTGCAGCAAAGCACCCCCACAGCATGATGCTGCCACCCCCATGCCTCACAGTTGGGATGGTGTTCTTCGGCTTGCAAGCCTTCTACCTTTTTCCTCCAAACATAACGATGGTCATTATGGCCAAACAGTTCTATTTTTGTTTCATCAGACCAGAGGACATTTCTCCAAAAAGTACAATCTTTGTCCCCATGTGCAGTTGCAAACCGTAGTCTGGCTTTTTTATGCCGGTTTTGGAGCAGTGGCTTCTTCCGTGCTGAGCGGCCTTTCAGGTTATGTCGATATAGGACTCGTTTTACTATGGATATAGATACTTTGTACCTGTTTCCTCCAGCATCTTCACAAGGTCCTTTGCTGTTGTTCTGGGATTGATTTGCACTTTTCACACCAAAGTACGTTCATCTTTAGGAGACAGAACGCGTCTCCTTCCTGAGCGGTATGACGGCTGCGTGGTGTTTATACTTGCATACTATTGTTTGTACAGATGAACGTTGTACCTTCAGGCGTTTGGAAATTGCTCCCAAGGATGAACCAGACTTGTGGAGGTCTTCAATGTTTTTTTGAGGTCTTGGCTGATTTCTTTTCATTTTCCCATGATGTCAAGCAAAGATGCACTGAGTTTGAAGGTAGGCCTTGAAATACATCCACAGGTACACCTCCAATTGACTCAAATGATGTCAATTAGCCTATCAGAAGCTTCTAAAGCCATGACATCATTTTCTGGAATTTTCCAAGCTTTTTAAAGTTACAGTCAACTTAGTGTATGTAAACTTCTGACCCACTGGAATTGTGATACAGTGAATTATAAGTGAAATAATCTGTCTGTAAACAATTGTTGGAAAAATTACTTGTGTCATGCACAAAGTAGATGTCCTAACCGACTTGCCAAAACTATAGTTTGTTAATAAGACATTTGTGGAGTGGTTGAAAAACTAGTTTTAATGACTCCAACCTAGGTGTATGTAAACTTCAGACTTCAACTGTACAATTAATTCTGTCTTGACCAGTGCAGGTCATTGACACCTAAACCCAAGCTGGAAAGTCAATACATTTAGTATTAGATACCCTGATGTTCTTTCTTCCAAACAAATAAAGAGAAGGATGATTTTGACCCAACTGGAACTAGGGTGAATCTAAGGCGTGATGAAGTCAGAAAAAACTCCTCTTAGAAAGAATATAAAGTCTGGAAATTACAACGTACATGAAGTCTGGAAATGTTAGTGAGGAGAGCAAGAAAAAACATCCACAAATGTGCCAAATACATACATTTGTATTTAAACCAAACATTTTGACAAAATGTATTGATGGGTCTTAACATTGAACATTGATCTATCTATGTGTTTACTTTTACAGTACTGTTTTATGTTACTACTTCCTTAAACATGACCAAAAAGCGGTCCAGAAAGCAGCACAATAATAACCGTATCTCACTGATGGGCGTTATTGCATCTAAGACGTTAAATCCTCTCTCAGAATGACATTATCTTTGCTATGGTTCATTCAAACTAATCCTGTTAATGAGATATTGTTGCATTATGAATGGTGACTGAGACAATCCCATCTTCAGGATAAAGCTCAGCTCACACATCTCCTAATTTCCTCTGGGTCAAAATAAGGGATGTGTGCGTGTGTGCATGCCTAATTGTGTGAATGGAACGAGGGTTTGGATTACCTTAAACTAATTCCCTTAAACTGATTAATGCATATCATGCATATTTTCTCTGTAATGCAGGTGAGGAATAATGGAGGGTTTTGCTTTGTACGTATCACTATAAATACAGCCAAATCATGATGCCACTTCTATATACAGTATGAAGTCATAGAGATGACAGGTTATAAAATATGCACTAGTTTGATCAGGGGAATTAGGAAGCTGATGTAGAGGCACTAAACCGTGAGGTGAGGTGTATTACATAATACTCTCTATAGATAGGCCAATAAGCACATTTAGCAGCATCCTTCCCCTTTTACCATCTCTCTGGCAGTCAATTTTCCTGCTCTTTCTGCATGCATGGCTGGACTATACCTAAAAACACTCCTATTGAGCTTAACTGACCATGATACAAGTTTGGCAGAAACATGTGTGGGCTAGAGGATCACCTGCTTAGTGTTAATGGAGAAAATGATTTTTTTTGTAACAGTTTTCTGAAGACGTCAAATCAAAACTCACCGGACGGATATGCTGAAGCCAGATTTTTCATGGTATTTCAACACTAGAGGTCTGCCTAAGTGAGTCTATGGGGAATGGTTTAGCAAACTTCAGTTGGAAAATCTCAACATACTGTTAAGACCACAATGTAGACTAGAAAACAGTTTGGTTATAGAGTGAGTACAGATGTTTGAACTAATAGGAAGATTAGTGGTGAAAGTGGAAAGCCTTGCCTTGTCTTAAATTCAAGATTGTGGCAGAGAGTAAAACTCCTCAATAGAAGTTCCCAGGCCATGTGAGCAAAATGGATCTACCCAAATTAGCAAATCAAGCAAATCAAAAAGATATTTGTGTCAAAAGGGACATTCATAAAAAGGCCCGCCGACAAACAACAAGGTCTTCCTCCCAAATAACCCATCCATCACATATACTCAGTGAACCCAGTTGATCATTTCTGAGCTATCACACTCTCCCAAAATCCCTTGGTAATAGTCAGGTGTGCCCACCTTGAACTGGGAGATGGGAGTCTGAGGCTAACTTATCCATCAAGGACAGAGCTCAGAGGACGAAGCACAGAGTACGCATGCATGGGTGGTGATAATAGGCGATATGGAGCAGACCAAACTGAAGACACTGAAGTGAATCAGTCGGATCATAATGTTATCTGCCAATAACTCTGAACATTTAATTATAGGTAAAAATAGATCAATCTCATCCTATCCCAGCACCCTTTGAGGATCACTAGTTACATATCCCCACTCATATTAGAAGAGTTGGAAAAATGATGACAATTTACTCCGACACATCTTTCAAGAGATAAAAGCTACGGCAATGATGACATCAAAGGATGTCTGTCATTTATTTAATATTACAGTTGGCTGATTTTTATCCATAATATGACATCTGAAAATAGTGTAAAATGAGTAACGGTGAGCTGGAACCAAACTATAGCTATACATAATGGCAATCAAGATTATGACTGAGGACAATGTGACATTATGCTGGTGTTATACCTTATACAAAGTATCTATAGGAAGGCTTGAGAACATACTGAAGGGCTAAAGCGGATCTCAGATGATTTCTACCTACATGTACAGTGAGGGAAAAAAGTATTTGATCCCCTGCTGATTTTGTACGTTTGCCCACTGACAAAGAAATGATCAGTCTATCATTTTAATGGTAGGTTTATTTGAACAGTGAGACACAGAATAACAAAAAAAAAGACACCTGGCTCCCAGGTGTCTTTTATACATATAACGAGCTGAGATTAGGAGCACACTCTTAAAGGGAGTGCTCCTAATCTCAGCTTGTTACCTGTATAAAAGACACCTGTCCACAGAAGCAATCAATAAATCAGATTCCAAACTCTCCACCATGGCCAAGACCAAAGAGCTCTCCAAGGATGTCAAGGACAAGATTGTAGACCTACACAAGGCTGGAATGGGCTACAAGACCATCGCCAAGCAGCTTGGTGAGAAGGTGACAACAGTTGGTGCGATTATTCGCAAATGGAAGAAACTAAAATAACTGTCAATCTCCCTCGGCCTGGGGCTCCATGCAAGATCTCACCTCGTGGAGTTGCAATGATCATGAGAACGGTGAGGAATCAGCCCAGAACTACACAGGGGGATCTTGTCAATGATCTCAAGGCAGCTGGGACCATAGTCACTAAGAAAACAATTGGTAACACACTACGCCGTGAAGGACTAAAATCCTGCAGCACCCGCAAGGTCCCCCTGCTCAAGAAAGCACATATACAGGCCCGTCTGAAGTTTGCCAATGAACATCTGAATGATTCAGAGGAGAACTGGGTGAAAGTGTTGTGGTCAGATGAGACCAAAATCGAGCTCTTTGGCATCAACTCAACTCGCCGTGTTTGGAGGAGGAGGAATGCTGCCTATGACCCCAAGAACACCATCCCCACCGTCAAACATGGAGGTGGAAACATTATGCTTTGGGGGTGTTTTTCTGCTAAGGCAACAGGACAACTTCACTGCATCAAAGGGACGATGGACGGGGCCATGTACCGTCAAATCTTGGGTGAGAACCTCCTTCCCTCAGCCAGGGCATTGAAAATGGGTCGTGGATGAGTATTCCAGCATGACAATGACCCAAAACACACTTCCAAGGCAACAAAGGAGTGGCTCAAGAAGAAGCACATTATGGTCCTGGAGTGGCCTAGCCAGTCTCCAGACCTTAATCCCATAGAAAATCTGTGGAGGGAGCTGAAGGTTCGAGTTGCCAAACGTCAGGCTCAAAACCTTAATGACTTGGAGAAGATCTGCAAAGAGGAGTGGGACAAAATCCCTCCTGAGATGTGTGCAAACCTGGTGGCCAACTACAAGAAACGTCTGACCTCTGTGATTGCCAACAAGGGTTTTGCCACCAAGTACTAAGTCATGTTTTTCAGAGTGGTCAAATACTTATTTCCCCTCATTAAAATGCAAATCAATTCATAACATTTTTGACATGCGTTCTTCTGGATTTTTCTGTTGTTATTCTGTCTCTCACTGTTCAAATAAACCTACCATTAAAATTATAGACTGATCATGTCTTTGTCAGTGGGCAAACATACAAAATCAGCAGGGGATCAAATACTGTTTTCCCTCACTGTACATATTACCTCAATTACCTCGACTAACCTCTGCCGGTACTCCCTGTATATAGCCTCGCTACTGTTATTTTACTGCTGCTCTTTAAATATTTTTTACTTAACACTTATTTTTCTTAAAACTGCATTGTTGGTTAAGGGCTTGTAAGTAAGCATTTCACTTTAAGGTCTACTACACCTGTTGTATTCGGCGCATGTAACAAATACAATTTGATTTGATTTGATTTGATATCAGTGAGCGCGGCTGCTCTGTGTGTCACAAACCACTCCCTTCCTTATTATCCTTACTGCATTACCCACTGGCTCCAGGTCATCTATAAATCACTGCTAGGCATATCCCCACCTTATCTTAGCTCATTGGTCACCATAGCAACACCCACCCGTAGTATGCGTTCCAGTATATCTCACTGGTCATCCCCAAAGCCAACACCTCCTTTGGCCGCCATTCCTTCAAGTTCTCTGCTGCCAATGACTGGAACGAACTGCAAAAATCTCTGAAGCTGGAGACTCTTGTCTCCCTCACTAACTTTAAGCATCAGTTGTCAGAGCACCTTACCGATCACTGCACCTGTACACAGCCCATCTGAAATTAGCCCACCCATTTACCTCATCCCCATATTGTTATTTATTTTGCTAATTTGCACCCCAGTATCTATATTTGCACATCATCTGTTGCACATCTATCATTCCAGTGTTAATACTAAATTGTAATTATTTTGCACTATGGCCTATTTAATGCCTTACCTCCATAACTTGCTACATTTGCACACACTGTATATATTTTTCTTTTGTATTTTTGACTTTATGTTTTGTTTACCCCATATGTAACTCTGTGTTGTTGTTTTTTATCGCACTGCTTTGCTTTATCTTGGCCAGGTCGCAGTTGTAAATGAGAACTTGTTCTCAACTGGTTTACCTGGTTAAATAAAGGTGAAATAAAAAAATTAAAAATAAAAAATAAAATAAGTTCAAAACGACTATAGAAAGTGTAGGCTCTATCGATGTTAGAAATAATGACTCTCAAATCTCAAACCATTTATGTTAGGTGAACACATGTTTTTGTGTTAATTTGGATGGGGGATTTATGCCTATAAGTCTAATTCGAGTGTTTGAACTTGTAAAGCGGCTGCATGAACTTCTAACGCGGCTGCATGGGATTTGTCAGATTATAGTTGGGTGTCACCAATGGTAGTTTCCGCGATAACGTAACGCAACGAGCTGCTTGTGGATTTGACAGCTCTAATGTAGTTCGACCTCCGACACCGTCAAAACAACGCTATGTGGATGTCAATCTGATTGAGCTCCAAAAGGATTGGGACAGTAACAAATGTTTTGTTGTTTTGGCTCTGTACTCCAGCACTTTGGATTTGAAATGATACAATGACTATGAGGTTAAAGTGCCGACTGTCAGCTTTGATATGAGGGTATTTTCATCCATATCAGGTGAACCACTTAGAAATGATAGCACTTTTTGTACATAGCCCCCCCATTTTAAGGGACCAAAAGTATTGGGACGAATACCCTTATATGTGTATTAAAGTAGTCAAAGTATAGTATTTGTTGGATGCATTTGCGGTTTGTTTTGGTTGTGTTTCAGATTATTTTGTGCCCAATAGAAATGAATGGAATATAATGTATTGTGTCATTTTTAAGTAATTTGTATTGTAAATAAGAATATAATATATTTCTAAATACTTCTAGCATCCACATTAATGTAGAAGTGTTGAGAAACATATTATTCCATTCCATTCACAAATGCAAAGACGCTGCAGTGCAGACTCAAGAGAGAGCTTTCGGCCTTGGAAAATAATTGCATTAAACAATCAGCATTACAGTAGTTTCACTCATCAAACAACAAATGAAGTAAATATGTCAGATGTGTCAGAAATAGCAGCTTTAATTGCAGTAATCAACGTGTATGTGTAAATCATGTGCAAGCAGTAGTTTTGCAATTATAAAAGCACTCAGCAATTAAAATAATGACCCTGAATTAAATAAAAGTGTAATGATCGCCTTGATAGAAAGCTTTTTTTGCTCTCTAAAGCTTTGAAATCAGCTTGTAAGCTGTTTATGGCAATATATACACTACCGGTCAAAAGTTTTAGAACACCTACTCATTCAAGGGTTTTTATTAATTTGTACTATTTTCTACATAGTAGAATAATAGTGAAGACATCAAAACGATGAAATAACACATATGGTGTAGTGTCTGAAAGTCTATGATTTTACTGATGTTTGCAAATGGTGTAATAGATGAACTTTACTCTGCTTTGCTGAAACATCTGGAAAGCATTACTACATAGGCTTCTTGGAATAGAGGACATTTGGAGATATGGGGAGGCCAGGGATTGGTCTATCAAAAACCACCCATCTTATGTTACATAGGATATAAATACCATGTTTTGAACAAAGGACGGGAGGAACAACATATTAGAGATTGGGTCAGTTGTTCTCCGGACTTCTGCAGGAGTCTGTAAATTGATACTGTGATCTTTGATGTAATAAACCATTATAATCAAGGACAGTATCAGCGGATTTCTTGTCATCACAGCATGATCAGCATCGTTGTCTCGGACACTACAATGGAATCATGTAGTAACCAAAAAAGTATTACACAAATCAAAATATATTTTATATTTGAGATTCTTCAAATAGCCACCCTTTGACAGCTTTGCACTCTCTTGGCATTCTCTCAACCAGCTTCATGATGTAGTCACCTGGAATGCGTCTCAATTAACAGGTGTGCCTTCTTAAAAGTTAATTTATGGAATTTCTTTCCTTCTTAATATGTTTGAGACAATCAGTTGTGTTGTGACAAGGTAGGGGTGGTGTACAGAAGATAGCCCTATTTGGTAAAAGACCAAGTCCATATTATGGCAAGAACAGCTCTAATAAGCAAAGAGAAACGACAGTCCATCATTACTTTAAGACATGAAGGTCAGTCAATACGGAATATTTCAAGAACTTTTAAAGTTTATTTAAGTGCAGTCGCAAAAACCTTCAAGCGCTATGATGAAACTGGCTCTCATGAGGACCGCCAACGGAATGGAAGACCCAGAGTTACCTCTGCTGCAGAGGATAAGTTAATTAGAGTTACCAGCCTCAGAAATTTCAGCCGAAATAAATGCTTCACAGAGCTGAAGTAACAGACACATCTCAACATCAACTGTTCAGAGGAGACTGTGTGAAGCAGGCCTTCATGGTTGAATTGCTGCAAAGAAAACACTGCTAAAGGACACCAATAATAAGAAGAGACTTGCTTGGGCCAAGAAACACGAGCAATGGACTTTAGAGAGGTGGAAATGTGTCCTTTGGTCTGGAGTCCAAACTGGAGATTTTTGGTTCTAACCGCTGTGTCTTTGTGAGACGCAGTGTGGGTGAACGGATGATCTCAGCATGTGTATTTTCCACCGTAAAGCATGGAGGAGGAGGTGTTATGGTGTGGGGGTGCCCTGCTGGTTATTATTTATTTATTATTTAGAATTTTATTTAGAACACACTTAACCAGCATGGCTAACACAGCATTCTGCAGCGATACGCCATCCCATCTGGTTTGGGCTTAGTGGGACTATAATCTGTTTTTCAAAAGGACAATGACCCAACACACCTCCAGGCTGTGTAAGGGCTATTTTACCAAGAAGGAGAGGGATGGAGAGCTGCATCAGATGACCTGGCCTCCAGAATCCCCCGACCTCAACCGAATTGAGATGGTTTGGGATGAGTCGGACCACAGAGTGAAGGAAAAGCAGCCAACAAGTGCTCAGCATATGTGGGAACTCCTTCAAGACTGTTGGAAAAGCATTCCAGGTGAAGTTGGTTGAGAGAATGTCAAGAGTGTTCAAAGCTGTCATCAAGGCAAAGGTTGGCTATTTGAAGAATCTCAAATATAAGAAATATTTTGATTTGTTTTAGACTTTTTTGGTTACTACATGATTCCATATGTGTTATTTCATAGTTTTGATGTCTTCATGATTATTCTACAATATAGAAAATAGTAAAAAATAAAGAAAAATGCTTGAATGAGTAGGTGTTCTAAAACTTTTGACCGGTAGTGTATATATACAGTTGAAGTCGGAAGTTTACATACACTTAGGTTGGAGTCATTAAAACTTGTTTTTCAACCACTCTACAAATTTCTTGTTAAGAAACTATAGTTTTGGCAAGTCGGTTAGGACATCTACTTTGTGCATGACACAAGTAATCTTTCCAATAATTGTTTACAGACATATTATTTCACTTATAATTCACTGTATCACAATTCCAGTGGGTCAGAAGTTTACATACACTAAGTTGACTGTGCCTTTAAAAAGCTTGGAAAATTCCAGAAAATTATGTCATGGCTTTAGAAGCTTCTGATAGGCTTATTGACATCATTTGAGTCAATTGGAGGTGTACCTGTGGATGTATTTCAAGGCCTACCTTCAAACTCAGTGCCTCTTTGATTGACATCATGGGAAAATCAAAACAAATCAGCCAAGACCTCAGAAAAAACATTGTAGACCTCCACAAGTCTGGTTCATCCTTGGGAGCAATTTCCAAACGCCTGAAGGTACCACGTTCATCTGTACAAACAATAGTATGCAAGTATAAACACCATGGGACCACGCAGCCGTCATACTGCTCAGGAAGGAGATGCGTTTTGTCTCCTAGAGATGAACGTACTTTGGTGTGAAAAGTGCAAATCAATCCCAGAACAACAGCAAAGGACCTTGTGAAGATGCTGAAGGAAACAGGTACAAAAGTATCTATATCCACAGTAAACCGAGTCCTATATCGACATAACCTGAAAGGCCGCTCAGCAATGAAGAAGCCACTGCTCCAAAACCGCCATGAAAAAGCCAGACTACGGTTTGCAACTGCACATGGGGACAAAGATTGTACTTTTTGGAGAAATGTCCTCTGGTCTGATAAAACAAAAATAGAACGGTTTGGCCATAATGACCATCGTTATATTTGGAGGAAAAAGGGGGTTGCTTGCAAGCCGAAGAATACCATCCCAACCGTGAAGCACGGGGGTGGCAGCATCATGCTGTGGGGGTGCTTTGCTGCACGAGGGACTGGTGCACTTCACAAAATAGATGGCATCATGAGGAAGGAAAATGATGTGGATATATTGAAGCAACATCTCAAGACATCAGTCAGGAAGTTAAAGCTTGGTCGCAAATGGGTCTTCCAAATGGACAATGACCCCAAGCATACTTCCACAGTTGTGCCAAAATGGCTTAAGGACAACAAAGTCAAGGTATTGGAGTGGCCATCACAAAGCCCTGACCTCATTCCTATAGAAAATGTGTGGGCAGAACTGAAAAAGCGTGTGCGAGCAAGGAGGCCTACAAACCTGACTCAGTTACACCAGCTCTGTCTGGAGGAATGGGCCAAAATTCACCCAACTTATTGTGGGAAGCTTGTGGAAGGCTACCCGAAACATTTGACCCAAGTTAAACAATTGAAAGGCAATGCTACCAAATACTAATTGAGTGTATGTAAACTTCTGACCCACTGGCAATGTGATGAAATAAATAAAAGCTTAAATAAATCACTCTCTCTACTATTATTCTGACATTTAACATTCTTAAAATAAAGTGGTGATCCTAACTTAGTTTAAATGTATTTGGCTAAGGTGTATGTAAATGTCCGACTTCAACTGTACACACTAAATCAAATCAAATCAAATTGTATTGGTCACATACACATATATATAGCAGATGTTATTGCGGGTGTAGCGAAATGCTTGTGTTGCTAGCTCCAACAGTGCAGTAGTATCTAACAATTCACAGCAATACACACAAATCTCAAAGTAAAAGAATGGAATTAAGAAATATATAAATATTAGGATGAGCGATGTCGGAGTGGCATTGACTAGAATACTGTAGAATACAGTACATACATATGAAATGAGTAAAGCAGTATGTAAACATTATTAAAGTCACCAGTATTCCATTATTAAAGTGACCAGTTATTCCATGTCTATGTACATAGGGCAGACCACTCTTCTAGGAAGGCTTTCCACTGGATGTTGGAACATTGCTGCGGGGGACTTGCTTCCATTCAGCCACAAGAGAATTAGTGAGGTCGGGCACTGATGTTGGGCGATTAGGCCTGGCTCGCAGTCGGTGTTTCAAATCATCCCAAAGGTGTTCGATTGGGTTGAGGTCTGGGCTCTGTGCAGGCCAGTCAAGTTCTTCCACACCGATCTCAACAAACCATTTATTTATTTATTTTATTTATTTTTCTCCCCAATTTCGTGATATCCAATTGTGATCCAATTACAATCTTGTTTAATCGCTGCAACTCCCCAACGGGATCGGGAGAGGCGAAGGTCGAGTCATGCGTCCTCTGAAACATGACCCAACAAGCCGCGCTTCTTAACACCCATTCGCAGATATATTTTTTATAAAGGCCCCCCGTGGGAAACGAACCCACAACCCTGGCGTTGCAAACGCCATGCTCTATCAACTGAGCTACATCCCTGCCGGCCATTCCCTCCCCTACCCTGGACGACGCTGGGCCAATTGTGCGCCGCCCATGAGTCTCCCGGTCGCGGCCGGCTGCGACAGAGCCTGGATTCGAATAACACAATAATCCTATGACGGTGCCAGCCTTGTATTATTATTCCACTTTGCACTTTATATTTGATTGCAGTCATAATAACACAATAATATATATCTTACTCTGTAACACGCTGTACTATGATAGAAACACACTTTTATTTTGCCAATCTCTCCACTGATGTTGAATAAATGTGTTGCAAATGTTGTTATGGATGATAGCGAAACACTCAGTTGTAAGAAGTGTCATGACACATTCATGTAAGCTGCTCTGTATAGTATTAGTCCTTATATTATTATTGGTGGCCAGGTATACCCCCTTCAAATAAAGTGCTATCAAATATTCCATGGTTATTCAGAAAAACCCATTGTAGCTTTCAGATTGCACAGACCGACCAGGCAATAACATCATCCATTATCAAAAATGGGATAATGATAGATTAATTTGTATTTTAAGAATAATGACTAAAGGATTTCACCCCAAATACAGTATAAATGTGTGAACGGTGTTAGAGTTATAATGTAGTGGCAACCCACTAACAGAGGGGGGCGGGACTAAACATTCCAGGGTGAAGGGGACTGAGAAAACTGGTTAAGAAAAAGCCTCCTAAAGGTGGGCGGAGCAGAGTGCCTTTGTGTGTCAAGGGGTATAAAGCTGTATGTATGTTTTTTGGCGGCAGAGCTCTCCATGATTAAAAATACAGATCATTCTTGCTGGTTGTGGACCTTGAATCATTTATGATGATAACCAGAACCTTACAACCCCTGGTAATGATTCAAGCTTAGGTTGAATTAGAGATAGAAATTATCATGACAGATAACCAAAATAATGGAAATGTTCTTATCAGATCAATATGGCCCTTGATTAGAGTGGAGAGTCCAATGTTCCACATAAAAAAGGAAAGGCGTTGATTCAGACACTTCCCTCTCCCTTCCCTTAATACATCAATAACTAAAGACTTGGCTTAATAATACACAACCCTACCTGTAAGGTTCCCTCGCAGATCCACAGTATGGCAGTAGTAAAAAGCACTAATATAATTGAGACTCATGGCTTCCAACTTCTTTTTTAGACAAATTATTTATTGAGAAGTAAGTGGTATTGAAGGAAAAATTAGATTTTACCTCAAATCATCCTACGCATACCCACCATGGAGCAGAGAGTCATTATTTTACTGTTTGAATCCTTCATTCCACCTGGGCTGGGATCTGTCTATTTCAAAAGGTTCTTCAATAGGTTCAGAGTTCACTTGATTAGTAACCCATCATGAAACACCTGTCCCTGGGGATTCAGTCCAACAGCAGGCTGATTATTTTATAGTCTATTAGGTCTTGAGTATGTGCACCTTTTGAGGGATGGCTCTGTCAATCACAATGCAGTTGTCAGAGCACCTTACCGATCACTGCACCTGTACACAGCCCATCTGAAATTAGCCCACCCAACTACCTCATCCCCATATTATTATTTATTTTGCTCATTTGCACCCCAGTATCTCTATTTGCACATCGTCTCTTGCACATCTATCATTCCAGTGTTAATACTAATTGTAATTATTTTGCACACTGTATATATATTTTCTGTTGTATTTTTGACTTTATGTTTTGTTTTACCCCATATGTAACTCTGTGTTGTTTTTATCGCACTGCTTTGCTTTATCTTGGCCAGGTCGCAGTTGTAAATGAGAACTTGTTCTCAACTGACTTACCTGGTTAAATAAAGGTGAATTTTTTTTTTTTAAATGCCTTGACAATGGGAAGATAGGTTTATTAGGCTATGTGTCATGGAGCTACTTGTTACAGTGGGGAAAAAAAGTATTTAGTCAGCCACCAATTGTGCAAGTTCTCCCACTTAAAAAGATGAGAGAGGCCTGTAATTTTCATCATAGGTACACGTCAACTATGACAGACAAAATGAGAAAAAATTATCCAGAAAATCACATTGTAGGATTTTTAATGAATTTATTTGCAAATTATGGTGGAAAATAAGTATTTGGTCACCTACAAACAAGCAAGATTTCTGGCTCTCACAGACCTGTAACTTCTTCTTTAAGAGGCTCCTCTGTCCTCCACTTGTTACCTGTATTAATGGCACCTGTTTGAACTTGTTATCAGTATAAAAGACACCTGTCCACAACCTCAAACAGTCACACTCCAAACTCCACTATGGCCAAGACCAAAGAGCTGTCAAAGGACACCAGAAACAAAATTGTAGACCTGCACCAGGCTGGGAAGACTGAATCTGCAATAGGTAAGCAGCTTGGTTTGAAGAAATCAACTGTGGGAGCAATTATTAGGAAATGGAAGACATACAAGACCACTGATAATCTCCCTCGATCTGGGGCTCCACGCAAGATCTCACCCCGTGGGGTCAAAATGATCACAAGAACGGTGAGCAAAAATCCCAGAACCACACGGGGGGACCTAGTGAATGACCTGCAGAGAGCTGGGACCAAAGTAACAAAGCCTACCATCAGTATCACACTACGCCGCCAGGGACTCAAATCCTGCAGTGCCAGACGTGTCCCCCTGCTTAAGCCAGTACATGTCCAGGCCCGTCTGAAGTTTGCTAGAGTGCATTTGGATGATCCAGAAGAGGATTGGGAGAATGTCATATGGTCAGATGAAACCAAAATATAACTTTTTGGTAAAAACTTAACTCGTCGTGTTTGGAGGACAAAGAATGCTGGGTTGCATCCAAAGAACACCATACCTACTGTGAAGCATGGGGGTGGAAACATCATGCTTTGGGGCTGTTTTTCTGCAAAGGGACCAGGACGACTGATCCGTGTGTAAAGGAAAGAATGAATGGGGCCATGTAACATGAGAATTTGAGTGAAAACCTCCTTCCATCAGCAAGGGCATTGAAGATGAAACGTGGCTGGGTCTTTCAGCATGACAATGATCCCAAACACACCGCCCGGGCAACGAAGGAGTGGCTTCGTAAGAAGCATTTCAAGGTCCTGGAGTCCTAGCCAGTCTCCAGATCTCAACCCCATAGAAAATCTTTGGAGGGAGTTGAAAGTCCGTGTTGCCCAGCGACAGCCCCAAAACATCACTGCTCTAGAGGAGATCTGCATGGAGGAATGGGCCAAAATACCAGCAACAGTGTGTGAAAACCTTGTGAAGACTTACAGAAAACGTTTGACCTGTGTCATTGCCAACAAAGGGTATATAACAAAGTATTGAGAAACTTTTGTTATTGACCAAATACTTATTTTCCACCATAATTTGCAAATTAGTTAATAAAAAATCCTACAATGTGATTTTCTGGATTTTTTTTCTCATTTTGTCTGTCATAGTTGACGTGTACCTATGATGAAAATTACAGGCCTCTCTCATATTTTTAAGTGGGAGAACTTGCACAATTGGTGGCTGACTAAATACTTTTTTTCCCCACTGTATGTATGCTCCCAGTTCCAAAAACCTATAGACGCTATTTCAAGGCTACTTTTTATTCAATGACAGATAGCATGGGCCTCATGGAAATGTCTGATAAGATTATAAAGCCTGGAGAGTCACTTGAGAAATGGTATACAACCTACAACTAGGCCATGCACTACAGGGATGGAAATAAAGAGTAATGGAAGAAAATATACAATTTCTGAATAGTACGAGCATACACAACTGATTTTCACAATATACAGTCACAGCTAATGTAATTCAATACAGTTCTACTGTGTTGGAGAAAGAGCAAAAATAGAAGTGAATTGCAGTTCATACTTTTACAGTAGAAATACAACGTACAAGGTTTTACTCTGACAACCTGCAAAGATGAAAGATAATCAAAGACAAAACATCAAAGGTCAAATGTTTTCTTGCTCTATGAAAGAGAGACAATCAGGAAATATTGAGCTTTGATTAATACTATATACAGTATTTTCTGAAATGCAAATAATGTAACTAACTAAAACTGTGAACAGTTTAAACTACTGTATCTTTGAAAGCACATCAGAAATGAAAACACTAGACACGGTACATTGATGTGCTCAGATGTGCTAGAGTATTTAACTGACTTCTGAACTTTTTTAATGCATTGTGCGTACGATGGCAATGTATATCAATGTGATGTATACTAATCAGAGACGTTTCTAATCAAGTCTTGATTGTGGACCTGAGCCTTACATCCTGAGCCTCTGTAGATGTGCCCCTGTTTAGATTGTGGTTCATTGTAGTGGCTCTGCCCAGACCCTGCCACACGTACAGTACATAAAAAAATCCATAACATTATTACAGAGACATTTTCTGTTGCTCTTTGAAAACACTTGAGGGTGCAGTAAAAATGCTTTCAAAAATGTTCTTTCAAAGTTGGGCTCTCAGAGCTTGGTTTTAATTATTTACTTTGCTAATCAGTCTTCTGAATGAAATATGTTTTTTATATTTAACAAAGATTATTTTACCCAGAAAAATTCTATGCAAACCTTCAACTCCCAAGCTTTTCAGTGCATCCCCATTTGGTTTGACAAAGATATTCATGAATGATAGTGCAGGTAGTCCTGAGTGCCTGTAAGAGATATGAAAACAAGCTATTGCAAAATCCACCCCTGTGAAAATACACAATTGTGTAAACATTTATTATTTATGTTGTGGTTGTTCTATCGCCTCCAATCTGATTGTCATACAAGTGTTGGCCAAGCAGTGTTTTCCGATAAGATGCCACTCCTCTCCTTGGGTGCCTTGTGATACTCAGTTGGCCTCTACTACGTTTGAAAATGTGTCAGAGAAGGAGAGGTAGCTCCTACTACCCTGTGCTTCTATACTCATCTACATTAATCTTTAAATCCCTCATAGTCGTGTAGCCTTTGGCTGGCTGCACTTAAATCAACATGAAACCAATTAGTAATGTTGCTGGGAGAGAATGTGTGAATATCTGCATAGCAATGAGCTACTGCTGCACATTCAACTTCCCACAACAGGATTTTGTTTCAATATGTTCCACAGAGTACAGAGTATGCTGCTAAACTGTTTGAGTTTTTTAGGGTGGTACTATTGTACATAATCTACAACATTAATCACATTCATATGCATTTGGCACTAATCATTAAATTGATTTAACCTCATGGAAGCTTGCGCCTCCATCGCATTACAACATATGATGATTGGCATTGCATGATAATTGCCAGTGTTGGGTTTGAGACCACCTAAAGCGAGACCGACTCAAGACCAAGACCGAAGCAAATCGAGTCAAAGGTCAAGACCAAGACTGGAGGGGGGTGAGACTTAGTCAAGACCGAGACCGGGAGGGGGACAAGAGGTCCGAGACCAAGTCAAGAACAAGACCAGAAAAATGCGAGTCCAATTAAAGACCATGATTGTAACTTTGTAAAATCACCATCATAATAAGAGTTCAAAATGTCCAGTATTTCAGTGTTCATATTTCAGAACAACATATGGATTCTTTAGACATTCAGAATAGTGAAAAAATGCATGCTGAGGGAAAATAGAGCCACTCTACAAATGATTACTAACCCAAACACAGTGGGGAACAATGGGCCTTCTACAGTACGTCTTCAGAGAAGGGCTAAGGATTTATACAATAATTATTATTATATTATTATTATTATTTTCAATTATGTTCTGATTTAATCTTTTCAGTTTTTCTTTGGAAAGGAAAGGGTTAACACTGAAGAGAAAAAAAGATCCAATCAGGATTTGTCTTTGCTGGTCTCTGGGGAGATAAATCTAGCTAGCTAAATCAGCCATTGGCAAGGCCCTCAGAAGCTAGATAAAGGCATCTCCCATTCAGCTGTATTAGGGCAACATTTTCGAGTGACATTGAAATCAACCAATCACACTTTCAATTAATGGGTGGGACCGTTTTTACAAAAACGTATGGAAACTTCTGCGTTCTTGAAGGCCAACAGGTCACTGCGCAATAGCAAGCAGTAGTTATCCCACGGTCTAGGTAGCTAAAGTTTGTTGTCGGCTAGTTTGCAGCAGCTGCAGCAGCACGTGTTATCAAAGAGGATATTGTTGCTAATTTATGAGCTTCTCTTTTTTCAAGAACAACTTTCGACAAGAAGTTAAGTTTCACATGATCATCATCTGGTGAGTGTAACTGTGTTTTTTTATTGCAGCGCCCTTGCTGTTGTTGGCCATCTCTTTGAAAATAACTTAATGTGTGTGAAATATTGTTGCATTTAAAGTGGAACAGACAGCATTTTAGCAACATAATCTTATTAAGATCGGTTCATAAACACCCCTAGGAAGAATATGACACTTAAAAAACATTTTCTGACAAGCGAGCACTTAGATATGGTCATTTTCATGTTTTCTTCAATTCTTAGAATGTTTGGTAATTACGTATTCTAAGGCATTTGTGAAAATTCTATAGCAATATAGAGTGGGAAAGCAGCCGTGCGTTTGGATAATTAATTAATTGACACTGCAGTAAATAAAACCGAATAAAAACATCTGTTTTGTCCAGGACCGGAGTCTACACAGACCGGTGCGCTATAGCCAATCAGAGCTACAGAAGGCCTTTATACAAAAAAAGCAATTTGCCACACTGCCATCATTCACTTTGAACTGGACTGTGTGTTTACAGGCAGTTGCAACAGCGCGACTTGGATCATTAGAACGTATCCGCCAAAAGCCACAAAATACACCTGAATGGATTTCTGCAAATATGTAAACATCACAGGAGTCCTCTTACATTTGGGAACTTTACAGTCCTATTGATCAAACAACTCTGAAAAGGTAGGCTCTCTCTCCCTCAGTTATGCACATCAACAACAACAAGATCAATAACTAATGCTAGCCAGAGCAAGATGAGTTAACTGGATGACAGTCGTTCAAGTTCTTGCTAGCTAACCAAATGACACCTGCATTTCTAGCTGTGTATAGCCACCAAAAAACGATATGAGGGGAAAAAGTCAGTCACTCACCCACTCCTCCAATGGCATGACATGATACCCTCCTAGCAGCTAGCTAACGTTAGGCTCCGTGTTTTTAGCTTGCTACATAAATAGATACGCTAGCCTATTAGCCACGTTATGACTGAATTGTGATCATTGCCCTTGCTAGTTTGATTGTATTGACATTCCCAGCCTTAGTTACATTTGTCAGTTTTTGTCCAGAATATTAAGTAATTGAAACTGAAACAGTGCATCCCGAATGGAGGCAGCAAACAATGTACCAGGCCAGCTGTGATTTACAACCTGATAGCAATATTTTTTGGACAAGAAATGTAATTGGAATTATATTAATCATGCATTGAACTGCATCCATCTAGTCTGCCAACAATGTCTTACTGTATGTCATGGAACGTTGAGTCAAATAGAACCTATTTTTAAAACCTCTTATAAAGTTGCTTTTGTAGCATAAACTGGGAATTTGACATGTTTGACTGATATTATGATTGTCTGTTTGTTTCATAGCTACAAAGTAATTAAAACGCTGTCAGTTTCACTTTAAACTTTAGGTCACCGGTTACATTGTGTGCTAACATTGTGTGCTAAACGTGAAGTATTTTTTGCAATGGGAAGTAATAGTTGTACACCTTCCCTCTTAGCACTTGATCACACCTAGGTCCTGACAAGTCAATCAGAACCTAACACTCTGTGTGTGTGTGTCTGTGTGTGTGTCTGTGTCTGTGTGTCTGTGTCTGTGTGTCTGTGTCTGTGTGTCTGTGTCTGTGTGTCTGTGTCTGTGTGTCTGTGTCTGTGTGTCTGTGTCTGTGTGTCTGTGTCTGTGTCTGTGTGTCTGTGTGTCTGTGTCTGTGTGTCTGTGTCTGTGTGTCTGTGTCTGTGTGTCTGTGTGTCTGTGTCTGTGTGTCTGTGTCTGTGTGTCTGTGTCTGTGTGTCTGTGTCTGTGTGTCTGTGTCTGTGTGTGCCTGCATGCGTGCGTGGGTGTGTAGAAGGTGAATACGGATGTGTGAAGCTGAGCCAGCTCCACTATCACCATCCAGAAGCTCAGTGCTGATGAGCATAGACCTCTAACAAGGAGGACAGGGAGCAAGACGCCCCAGCAGGCAATGCAGCTAAATCGAATTTCCAGGCTACAAGCACACCTGCTTAAGTCTTACCTTAAGAGTATGTAATGCTTTATCGTGCCCTGAAAGGTAAATAATACTACCAGCAAATAAGTAGATTCTGTGTTTTGTTGTTTGCAAATAAAATCTATGTATCAGTGAAAATGCACCGTAAAAGAGAGACATGGCAACAGAGTTCAAGGAAACATTAGAAAGAGAGAACATGTTTGAGTGTAAAACCCTTTTTTGTCAGTTGTGGTGAAGCAATAGAGGGAAGAGAGGCTTTTGAGAATGGTATTAAATGGTGAAGTGAGAGAGTAAGTCTAACAATCACAACGGCAGAATGGAAAATGTTTGAGCAACAATAGAAATGGAAAAAATATTTGCAGAGTTGAAGACCCTTCAGTAAGACATGAAAGCAACTGAAAATGCTTTTAGTAATAGAAACATTTACCAGAAATAAGATAACATTTGACAACTTGCAAACATCAATTTGTACCATCTACAATAAATGTAATTTCTCACAAAACAAACAATACCACAAGCAGTACTTCAAAGACCACCAATTTTATTTTGCTAAAAGCAAGCAACCTCATGGGCGACCTACCTCAACAACCATCTCATGTGAAACCACACTGTGTTTGGAGCAAACCAGTCAGTGGATAATCACTGCAGAGTACTCTCATTAAGCTACCATAGCTTTGTACAGATGAAAGCAGGACCCAGGCTTGACATCCTCGTTTAGATCACCAAGACTTCAAAGACCGAGGCTAAAGGGTATATGGGGACTCCACTCCTCTCTCACTCAGGGCAAAGTCAGGCTCATCAGTGGGTCTGGACAGCATGGACCTGTTCTGTTTGTACTATCACCTGAGGGGAAGACCTGGGAAGTCCAATCAAGCTGTCTCCTAAACTGTTTCACTATATCAAATTTTATTGGTCACATTTACATTTTACATTTTTAGTCATTTAGCAGACGCTCTTATCCAGAGCGACTTACAGTTAGTGAATACATCGACAGAGCCTGGATTCGAACCAGGATCTCTAGTGGCACAGTTAGCACTGCGATGCAGTGCCTTAGACCACTGCGCCACTCAGGATCACATACACGGGTTTAGCAGATGTTATTGTGGGTGTATCGAAATGCTTGTGCTCATAGCTCCGACAGTGCAGTAATGTCTAACAATTAATATCTAACAATTTCACAACATATACCCAATACAAACAAATCTAAGTAAGAATAGTATAGAATACAGCATATACACTACCGTTCAAAAGTTTGGGGTCACTTAGACATTTCCTTGTTTTCGAAAGAAAAGCAATTTTTTTGTCCATTAAAATAACATCAAATTTATCAGAAATACAGTGTAGACATTGTTAATGTTGTAAATGGCTATTGTAGCTGGAAACGGCTGATGTTTAATGGAATATACATGAGTGTCTAGTTTGAGAAACAGATGCCTCACAGGTCAACTGGCAGCTTCATTAAATAGTACCCGCAAAACACCAGTCTCAACGTCAACAGTGAAGAGGGACTCCGGGATGCTGACCTTCTAGGCAGAGTTGCAAAGAAAAGCCATATCTCAGACTGCCCATCTTAATCTTTTATTTTTATTGGCCAGTCTGAGATATGGCTTTTTCTTTGCAACTCTGTCTTGAAGGTCAGCATCCCAGAGTCGCCTCTTCACTGTTGACGTTGAGACTGGTGTTTTGCTGGTACTATTTAATGAAGCTGCCAGTTGAAGACCTGTGAGGCGTCTGTTTCTCAAACTAGACACACTAATGTATTTGTCCTCTTGCTCAGTTGTGCACCGGGGCCTCCCACTCCTCTTTCTATTCTAGATAGAGGCAGTTTGCGCTGTTCTGTGAAGGGAGTAGTACACAGCATTGTACGAGATCTTCAGTTTCTTGGCAATTTCTCGCATGGAATAGCCTTCATTTCTCAGAACAAGAATAGACTGACACGTTTCAGAAGAAAGTTATTTGTTTGTGGCCATTTTGAGCCTGAAATCAAACCCACAATTGAGAAGAAGACCAGTTTATTGCTTCTTTAATCAGCAGAACAGTTTTCAGCTGTGCTAACATAATTGCAAAAGGGTTTTCTAATGATCAATTAGCCTTTTTAAAATGATAAACTTGGATTAGCAAACACAACGTGGCATTGGAACATAGGACTGATGGTTACTGATAATTGGCCTCTGTAGATATTTCATAAAGAAATCAGCTGTTTCCAGCTACAATAGCCATTTACAACATTAACAATGTCTACACTGTATTTCTGATCAATTTTATGTTATTTTAATGGACAAAAAAATTGCTTTTCTTTCGAAAACAAGGAAATGTCTAAGTGACCCCAAACTTTTGAACGGTAGTGTACATATGAGATGAGTAATGCAAGATATGTAAACATTATAAAAGTGGCCAGTGATTTCTAGTCTATGTCTATAGGCAGCAGCAGCAGCCTCTAATGTGCTAGTGATGGCTGTTTAACAGTCTGATGGCCTTGAGATAGAAGCTGTTTTTCAGTCTCTCGGTCCCAGCTTTGATGCACCTGTACTGACCTCGCCTTCTGGATGATAACTGGGTGAACAGGCAGTGGCTCAGGCGGTCGATGTCCTTGATGATCCTTTTGGCCTTCCTGTGACATCGGGTGCTGTAAGTGTCCTGGAGGGCGGGTAGTTTGCCCCCGGTAATGCGTTGGGCAGACCGCACAACCCTCTGGAGAGCCTTGCGGTTACGGGCTGTGCAGTTGCCGTACCAAGCGGTGATACAGCCCGACAGGATGCTCTCAATTGTGCATCTGTAAAAGTTTGAGGGTTGTAGGTGCAAGCCAAATTTCTTCAGCCTCCTGAGGTTGAAGAGGCTCTGTTGCGACTTCTTCACCACACTGTCTGCGTGGGTGGTCCATTTCAGTTTGTCAGTGATGTGTACGCCAAGGAACTTGAAGCTTTCCACCTACTCCACTGCGGTCCCGTCGACGTCAATAGGGGGGTGCACCCTCTGCTGTTTCCTGAAGTCCACGATCATCTCATTTGTTTTGTTGAGTGAGTTTTTTTTTTTTTTCCTGGCACCACACTCCCAGAGCCCTTACCTCCTCCCTGTAGGCTGTCTCGTCATTGCTGGTAATCAAGCCTACTACCGTTGTCGTCTGCAAACTTAATGATTGAGTTGGAGGCATGCTTGGCCACGCAGTCATGGGTGAACAGAGAGTACAGGAGTGGGCTGAGCACGCACCCTTGTGGGGCCCCAGTGTTTAGGATCAGCGAAGTGGATATGTTGTTTCCAACCTTCACCACCTGGGGGCAGCCCGTCAGGAAGTCCAGGACCCAGTTGCACAGGGCAGGATTCAGACACAGGGCCTCAAGCTTAATGATGAGCTTGGAGGGTACTATGGTGTTGAAGGCTGAGCTATAGTCAATGAACATCATTCTTACATAGGTATTCCTCTTGTCCAGATTGGGATAAGGCAGTGTGCAGAGTGATGGCGATTGCATTGTCTGTGGATCAATTGGGGTGGTAAGCAAATTGAAGTGGGTCTAGGGTGGCAGGTAAGGTAGAGGTGATATGATCCTTGACTAGTCTCTCAAATAACTTAATGATGACAGCTTCGGGCGATAGTTGTTTAGTTCCGTTACCTACACAAAGACACAGTAAAAGGTGATTACATCGAATGATTGGGAATGGGATAATTTGGCCATAGAGAGAGACATATTGTGTAGGCCTACAGTATATATTGAATTGAAATGCTTGCGGTTTTTATCTCAAATTGTTCATGTATACAGTGGGTAGCTATAGAGTGTTGGCCTATGTATTGAGTTGAAATGCTAGAGGTTTTTACACAATTGTTTACGTACACAGTGGTTTGTTAGACGGTAATGTAAATTCCCTGTTTTATAAATGTAGTGCCTTCAGAAAAGAGTCATACCCCTTGACTTATTTTGCATTTGTTACAGCCTGAATTCAAAATTGATTAAATATATATATTTTTTCACCCATCTACACACAATACCCCATAATGGCAAAGTGAAACATGATTTTAGAAAGTTCTGCAAAATGATTGACAATGAAATACATAAATATTGAATTTACATAAGTATTCACACCTCTGAGTCAATAGTCAGAATCACCTTCGACAGGGATTACAGCTGTGAGTCTTTCTGGGTAAATCTCTAAGACTTTGTACAATATTTGAACATTATTCTTTTTTTAATTCTTCAACTTCTGTCAAGTGGTTGTTGATCATTGCTAGACAGCCATTTTCAAGTCTTGCCATAGATTTTCAAGCCAATTTAAGTCAAAACTGTTACTAGGCAACTCAGGAATATTCAATGTCGTCTTGATAAGCAACTCCAGTGCATATTTGGCCTTGTGTTGTAGGTTATTGTCCTGCTGAATGGTGAATTTGCCTCCCAGAGTCTGTTGGAAAGCAGACTGAATACAGTTTTCCTCTAGGATTTTGCCTGTGCTTAGCTCTATTCCGTTTATTTTCATCATAAAAAACGACCTAGTCCTTGCCGATGACAAGCATACCCATTACATGATGCAGCCACCACCATGCTTGAAAATGAAGCTTGGTACTCTGTGATGTGTTGTCTTGGATTTGCCCCAAACATAACACTTTGCATTTAGGACATGAAGTTAATTTCTTTGCCACATTCATTGCAGGTTTACTTTAGTGCCTTATTGCGAACAGGATGCATGTTTTGGAATATTTTTATTCTGTACAGGCTTACTTATTTTCACTCTGTCATTTAGGTTAGTATTGTGGAGTAACTACAATGTTGTTGATCAAACCTCAGTTATCTCCTATCACAGCTATCAAACTCTGTAAAGCTATTAAACTCTGTTTTAAAGTCACCATTGGCCTAATGGTGAAATCCCTGAGCGGTTTCCTTCCTCTCCGGCAACTGAGTGAGGAAGGACACTTCTACAGTGAGGGAAAAAAGTATTTGATCCCCTGCTGATTTTGTACGTTTGCCCACTGACAAAGAAATGATCAGTCTATAATTTTAATGGTAGGTTTATTTGAACAGTGAGAGACAGAATAAAAACAACAAAATCCAGAAAAACGCATGTCAAAAATGTTATAAATTAATTTGCATTTTAATTAGGGAAATAAGTATTTGACCCCTCTGCAAAACATGACTTAGTACTTGGTGGCAAAACCCTTGTTGGCAATCACAGAGGTCAGATGTTTCTTGTAGTTGGCCACCAGGTTTGCACACATCTCCGGAGGGATTTTGTCCCACTCCTCTTTGCAGATCTTCTCCAAGTCATTAAGGTTTCGAGGCTGACGTTTGGCAACTCGAACATTCAGCTCCCTCTACATATTTTCTATGGGATTAAGGTCTGGAGACTGGCTAGGCCACTCCAGGCCCTTAATGTGCTTCTTCTTGAGCCACTTCTTTGTTGCCTTGGCCGTGTGTTTTGGGTCATTGTCATGCTGGAATACCCATCCACGACCCATTTTCAATGCCCTGATTGAGGGAAGGAGGTTCTCACCCAAGATTTGACGGTACATACCCCGTCCATCGTCCCTTTGATGCGGTGAAGTTGTCCTGTCCCCTTAGCAGAAAAACACCTCCAAAGCATAACGTTTCCACCTCCATGTTTGACGGTGGGGATGGTGTTCTTGGGGTCATAGGCAGCATTCCTCCTCCTTTAAAAACGGCGAGTTGAGTTGATGCCAAAGAACTCCATTTTGGTCTCATCTGACCACAACACTTTCACCCAGTTCTCCTCTGAATCATTCAGATGTTCATTGGCAAACTTCAGACGGCCATGTACAGTGGGGAAAAAAAGTATTTAGTCAGCCACCAATTGTGCATGTTCTCCCACTTAAAAAGATGAGAGAGGCCTGTAATTTTCATCATAGGTACACGTCAACTATGACAGACAAAATGAGAAAAAAATATCCAGAAAATCACATTGTAGGATTTTTTATGAATTTATTTGCAAATTATGGTGGAAAATAAGTATTTGGTCAATAACAAAAGTTTCTCAATACTTTGTTATATACCCTTTGTTGGCAATGACACAGGTCAAACGTTTTCTGTAAGTCTTCACAAGGTTTTCACACACTGTTGCTGGTATTTTGGCTCATTCCTCCATGCAGATCTCCTCTAGAGCAGTGATGTTTTGGGGCTGTCGCTGGGCAACACAGACTTTCAACTCCCTCCAAAGATGTTCTATGGGGTTGAGATCTGGAGACTGGCTAGGCCACTCCAGGACCTTGAAATGCTTCTTACTAAGCCACTCCTTCGTTGCCCGGGCGGTGTGTTTGGGATCATTGTCATGCTGAAAGACCCAGCCACGTTTCATCTTCAATGCCCTTGCTGATGGAAGGAGGTTTTCACTCAAAATCTCACGATACATGGCTCCATTCATTCTTTCCTTTACACGGATCAGTCGTCCTGGTCCCTTTGCAGAAAAACAGCCCCAAAGCATGATGTTTCCACCCCCATGCTTCACAGTAGGTATGGTGTTCTTTGGATGCAACTCAGCATTCTTTGTCCTCCAAACAAGACGAGTTGAGTTTTTACCAAAAAGTTATATTTTGGTTTCATCTGACCATATGACATCCTCCCAATCCTCTTCTGGATCATCCAAATGCACTCTAGCAAACTTCAGACGGGCCTGGACATGTACTGGCTTAAGCAGGGGGACACGTCTCGCAGTGCAGGATTTGAGTCCCTGGCGGCGTAGTGTGTTACTGATGGTAGGCTTTGTTACTTTGGTCCCAGCTCTCTGCAGGTCATTCACTAGGTCCCCCCGTGTGGTTCTGGGATTTTTGCTCACCGTTCTTGTGATCATTTTGACCCCACGGGGTGAGATCTTGCGTGGAGCCCCAGATCGAGGGAGATTATCAGTGGTCTTGTATGTCTTCCATTTCCTAATAATTGCTCCCACAGTTGATTTCTTCAAACCAAGCTGCTTACCTATTGCAGATTCAGTCTTCCCAGCCTGGTGCAGGTCTACAATTTTGTTTCTGGTGTCCTTTGACAGCTCTTTGGTCTTGGCCATAGTGGAGTTTGGAGTGTGACTGTTTGAGGTTGTGGACAGGTGTCTTTTATACTGATAACAAGTTCAAACAGGTGCCATTAATACAGGTAATGAGTGGAGGACAGAGGAGCCTCTTAAAGAAGAAGTTACAGGTCTGTGAGAGCCAGAAATCTTGCTTGTTTGTAGGTGACCAAATACTTATTTTCCACCATAATTTGCAAATAGATTCATTAAAAATCCTACAACGTGATTTTCTGGATTTTTTTTTCTCATTTTGTCTGTCATAGTTGACGTGTACCTATGATGAAAATTACAGGCCTCTCTCATCTTTTTAAGTGGGAGAACTTGCACAATTGGTGGCTGACTAAATACCTTTTTCCCCCACTGTATATGTGGTTTCTTGAGCAGGGGGACCTTGCGGGCGCTGCAGGATTTCAGTCCTTCACGGCATAGTGTGTTACCAATTGTTTTCTTGGTGACTATGGTCCTAGCTGCCTTGAGATCATTGACAAGATCCTCCCGTGTAGTTCTGGGCTGATTCCTCACCGTTCTCATGGTCATTGCAACTCCATGAGGTGAGATCTTGAATGAAGCCCCAGGCCGAGGGAGATTGACAGTTATTTTGTGTTTCTTTCATTTGCGAATAATCGCACCAACTGTTGTCACCTTCTCACCAAGCTGCTTGGCGATGGTCTTGTAGCCCATTCCAGCCTTGTGTAGGTCTACATTCTTGTCCCTGACATCCTTGTAGAGCTCTTTGGTCTTGGCCATGGTGGAGAGTTTGGAATCTGATTGATTGATTGCTTCTGTGGACAGGTGTCTTTTATACAGGTAATAAACTGAGATTAGGAGCACTCCCTTTAAGAGTGTGCTCCTAATCTCAGCTCGTTACCTGTATAAAAGACACCTGCGAGCCAGAAATCTTTCTGATTGAGAGGGGGTCAAATACTTATTTCCCTAATTAAAATGCAAATCAATTTATAACATTTTTGACATGCGTTTTTCTGGATTTTTGTTGTTGTGATTCTGTCTCTCACTGTTCAAATAAACCTACCGTTAAAGAGACTGATCATTTCTTTGTCAGTGGGCAAACGTACAAAATCAGCAGGGGATCAAATACTTTTTTCCCTCACTGTATCTTTGTAAGAGCTGGGTGTATTGATACACCATCCAAAGAGTAATTCATATCTTCACCGTGCTCAAAGGGATATTCAATGTCTGCTTTAAAAAATAGGTGCCCTTCTTTGCAAGGCATTAGAAAACCTCCCTGGTCTTTGTGGGTGAATCTATGTTTGTAATTGTATGTGTGGGTTACAGAGATGAGGTAATCATTCAAAAATCATGTTAAACTTGTTAAGCAAATGTTTACTTCTGAACTTATTTAGGCTTGCCATAACAAAGAGGTTGATTACTTGTTGACTCAAGACATTTCAGCTTTTGAATGTTTATTAATTTGTAAAACATTTGAAAAACAAAATTCCACTTCGACATTATGGTGAATTGTGTGTAGGCCAGTGACACAAAATCTCTATTTAATCCATTTGAAATCCAGGCTGTAACAAAACAAAATGTGGAAAAAGGGGTGTGAATACTTTCTGAAGGCGCTATAGATGCGTCACTACATACAGACCTAATAAATATGAATAACTGTGTAAAATATGAAAGCCTCTAATGATTACCTGTTATGTTGTTCTGAGTAACAATACAGAGGGTACACTATGTATGTATTTATTTATTGATTAATTCAGATAGAAAAATCTCAGCAAGTTGATATAATCAAGTAAAGCAGTGGTGAAAATTGCATTTTTATAATTACATTTACAACCCACATGCACAAAGAAATGAAAGAGGTGGGATGGTTCTGCTAAATTAAGCAGAGGCTGAATTTCCAGAGTTATTCATGTGGTGTTGCACAGCTGGAAAGCTTTTCTCTGAACAGCATGTGCAGCATAATTTGTGAAAGGCCACATCTATAGGACCCCTGCTACTTAATGATTTAATTTATTTGACGAACCTATCTGGGCCCATGTACTGAACATGCTGACTGGGGGATAATATTAATCAGGGCAAAGGCTGCATATGATTGTGTGCACTCAATATTTTCGGATGGTGCCATCCTTCCACAGGGATCTTACTCTGATATGACCTTGAAATTACTACAAGTTATTAAAGCAGTTCAGTGCCTTCTCTATCTCGTTTTAGTTTTTGTGTTGTTGATAAGAACATATACTACACTTGATCTTAGCCAAAAGGCCGAGAAGAGATGCCTTCTCTCTTTGCATGTAAAGCACCTGAAATCTGAAACTTTGCCCTAATGATAGTGAAATTAATGTAAAATGAATGTAAATTGGCATTAATAATGAAGGTTAAGTAAATGGTGTAGTACTTGGATGAAAAGAACAGGTGCTTCTCTGAGACAGGTAATGTAATTACTGTACCAGTACAACTGAGGTTTATGGATGGGAGAGCCTCCCCAGCACGTAAAGACTTTCCCTGTAGCACTGACATACCATTATGAAACACCTATCCCCAGAGACTGCCTGTAAGTTAAAGTTGTGTCTACGTCAAAGTACGCTGCTCTGAACAATGGCAGATGACGCGTGGAATCTGATTGCTGCAACAGTGCAACTCGTGATAATGGAAAGCCTTCATAGGCTCTAGAGGGCTGCCTCGGAGCACGGAGACCATTACGAAAAACCTGTCCCTGGGGGATTCAGTCCAGCAGTAGGCTTACTCTTCTCTAGTCTGTATAGACTGGAGTTCTGTCTACGCCTCCCTCTTAGAGAAGGCTCAGTTGATGGAGAGGGAGGGTATGCACCAAGCAGCAGCAGCTTTCACCATGTGAGTGAGCATACATTACAGTATGACAAATGAACCCTAGCTGCTGAGGTATAGAAATGCCCTCCTCATTCAGGCATCAGAGTGTGTGTGTGTGTGTGTGTGTGTGTGTGTGTGTGTGGATGAATCAGCAGGCCTCTGGAAGAGCTCCTAGAGCCCCAGGTCCAAGTTGGCCTCATCTTTTTACAGAGGGACGGGAGGATCAGGAAGGACAGACAGGATGAGGAAAACTGAACAAGACTACTTCCCCCTGGGTGTTTCAGTTGTTTCATTTCCTTTTATATTTATATCTGTGAGATAGTCCACCACAGTTGCCTCACAATTTATTTTAATCAGTCGCCCTATAGTTGTCCCCTTTGCCGCAAAACCAACATAATCACTGAAGTGACAAAGAATCAAATTCATATTGAATTCTAACGTTGCTTTTTAACTACGTTTCTGTCTTTGCATACTTATTCGTCATAGTTTTTAATTCAGTTGTTTGATTAGTAAACCAAACGAAATGGGACTGATGGTGGCCTATTAAACCCAGCGTTCCAGATGTTGTTGCTGTATAAATGACAGTGTCATGGAGAGGGAGGCAGTAATACATCAGACAGACGGCTCCTTTTGGGATTCTCACTCTATATTGGGGCCACCAGGCAGACCTTCCTACAGCTCTTTAGTCTCAGCCATTAGTGGGACATGTTTGTAACCATCATCACATTAGCCCTGCTGCCATACAGGGATTAATAGGACAGGTGTTGATTGAAGGAGCCCAGCGTGTGCAGCCAGCAACAACAGGAACGAGAAGCGGAAAGATCACCAGATGGGTTTTGAACGGAAATAATTGACAGATATTTTGAAGATTTAGGCTACTACAGGAGACAAAACCTTGTTATGTACTTTAACAGTATTTTCAAATAAATATTCTGTAACACTTAAATCTTGCAGGTATAATGCTTTATAACTCTTTACAAGCATTATAATAAGGGCTATACTATGTTATGTCTCTCTAAGGAACAAACATTTCAACTGACTTAAAATGGCTGGTAATTTGGCAGGATCATTTTGAGATGATAATCAAACATTAAATGGGGTTAAAATGCTTATGACCAGTATTACAATGTCATGACAACCCCATCATGCAAAATACCTGCAGGTTTAAAAAAGTGTTACTTAAAGTTCCTGTAGGAACCTTTAGAATGCATAGGAGTAGCTAGGCCACTTAAGAACTGAACTAAAACAGAGAATAAAGCTCCCTAAATAAGGTTTGACATTGCAGTTTATTCATTTGCTTAGTGAGTAAGATAGTAACCAAGGCTAAGGCAGGTGTAGGCATTGATGTGTATCCTCTGAAACAATTTCAATTAGTGCATTTAAGCTGCACAATTAATGTTTTTGAAAAATAATGACATAGAAATTAGGACTTAAGGTTAGTGCTATCCGGGATCCTGGGGACATCACTACCCTTAACCCTAACCTTAACCCCTATCTTAACCTTAATCATAAGCATAACCCTTACCTAACCCTAACCCCTACCTTAACCATTTTAAATGTCAACTTCAATTGGGTATGGACGTCCCAAGTATCCCTGATAGCACGGATCCTTATTAGAAGCACTAAGGAAGTGAATCAATCACTGTCTTAATTTGCTGCTTGTGTTGTGAAACACTGTCCAATCGGCTTCTCTAAACCGTTCAAATATGAAATACATTATTGACCTGATATGTTGGTTTCTGTCAGCATGTGCAGGAAATGTGTTCAATAATTGCAAATGTAACTAAAACAATTTGAAGAGTTTTTGTATAAAAATGATCCATTGACAATATACTGTTGGCAAAACTGTAAGGTGATAGGCTATGCCTCAACATGCTGCAGTCATGTACAAACCACAATGTCAACCTTGAACAAAGAGAAGTTAGAGTAAACTACATTCTGCCTTTTGATTGATGCCACTTTTTGTCCACAGTAATTTGATAGCAAATGCCCATTTGTTAGTCAAGCTAATAGAAGTCTGTTAATGTAACTCTGATAAAGGATGTCGATTTAATCATTTCTGGTAAAAAATTTATTAACTCAAGGCATCTGACGCAAATTTGAAAATGTTCCAAATTACTGCCCTGGGAAACACTCTCAGGGGTGGGAGGTTTTAATTTAGTCCAATAAGAGTCTGTTTAATCTTGAACCTGAGGTTAGCCCTTCTACGGAATATCAAGTCCTCCTGCTAATCACACTTCTTGTGAGTTGGCTCAAGATGCCCTGTCCGTAATGCTGCTAATGAAGAGGATCGTTGAGGACTTCAGTTCATGTTAAATCAAATAAGTGGCAGGATCATTTAAAAAAAATTTGTGATACAATTTTTACTGATAGGGCGCTAGATGTTAAACTCCTAAATGTTTTACTTGTAAAAAAAATAAAAAATAAATGATGGGAAAAAATACACATTTCTTGAATAAAATTCAACCCATTCTTGTACCTTTTATACCTATTAAGGTGATACGGACACAGCTAAAACAAAATCACAGAAATGTTACATACAAGTGCAGTATAACTATCATTGGGTGAAATTTGATAGCCTATTGTAAATACATGTGTACTTCTATATAATGGTATACATTTTATGACAAACTGGGAAAAGGACAGCACTTTTGTAAGAATGCACTGTTATCCATTTTTCACAAGAGTTGACGATAGGGTGGAAAAGGATACAGTGGGGAAAAAAAGTATTTAGTCAGCCACCAATTGTGCAAGTTCTCCCACTTAAAAAGACGAGAGAGGCCTGTAATATTCATCATAGGTACACGTCAACTATGACAGACAAAATGAGAATTTTTTTTCCAGAAAATCACATTGTAGGATTTTTTATGAATTTATTTGCAAATTATGGTGGAAAATAAGTATTTGGTCGATAACAAAAGTTTCTCAATACTTTGTTATATACCCTTTGTTGGCAATGACACAGGTCAAACGTTTTCTGTAAGTCTTCACAAGGTTTTCACACACTGTTGCTGGTATTTTGGCCCATTCCTCCATGCAGATCTCCTCTAGAGCAGTGATGTTTTGGGGCTGTCGCTGGGCAACACGGACTTTCAACTCCCTCCAAAGATTTTCTATGGGGTTGAGATCTGGAGACTGGCTAGGCCACTCCAGGACCTTGAAATGCTTCTTAAGAAGCCACTCCTTCGTTGCCCGGGCGGTGTGTTTGGGATCATTGTCATGCTGAAAGACCTAGCCACGTTTCATCTTCAATGCCCTTGCTGATGGAAGGAGGTTTTCACTCAAAATCTCACGATACATGGCCCCATTCATTCTTTCCGTTACACGGATCAGTCGTCCTGGTCCCTTTGCAGAAAAACAGCCCCAAAGCATAATGTTTCCACCCCCATGCTTCACAGTAGGTATGGTGTTCTTTGGATGCAACTCAGCATTCTTTGTCCTCCAAACACGACGAGTTGAGTTTTTACCAAAAAAGTTCTATTTTGGTTTCATCTGACCATATGACATTCTCCCAATCCTCTTCTGGATCATCCAAATGCACTCTAGCAAACTTCAGACGGGCCTGGACATGTACTGGCTTAAGCAGGGGGACACGTCTGGCACTGCAGGATTTGAGTCCCTGGCGGCGTAGTGTGTTACTGATGGTAGGCTTTGTTACTTTGGTCCCAGCTCTCTGCAGGTCATTCACTAGGTCCCCCGTGTGGTTCTGGGATTTTTGCTCACCGTTCTTGTGATCATTTTGACCCCACGGGGTGAGATCTTGCGTGGAGCCCCAGATCGAGGGAGATTATCAGTGGTCTTGTATGTCTTCCATTTCCTAATAATTGCTCCCACAGTTGATTTCTTCAAACCAAGCTGCTTACCTATCGCAGATTCAGTCTTCCCAGCCTGGTGCAGGTCTACAATGTTGTTTCTGGTGTCCTTTGACAGCTCTTTGGTCTTGGCCATAGTGGAGTTTGGAGTGTGACTGTTTGAGGTTGTGGACAGGTGTCTTTTATACTGATAACAAGTTCAAACAGGTGCCATTAATACAGGTAACGAGTGGAGGACAGAGGAGCCTCTTAAAGAAGAAGTTACAGGTCTGTGAGAGCCAGAGATCTTGCTTGTTTGTAGGTGACCAAATACTTATTTTCCACCATAATTTGCAAATAAATTCATTAAAAATCCTACAATGTGATTTTCTGGATTTTTTCCCTCATTTTGTCTGTCATAGTTGACGTGTACCTATGATGAAAATTACAGGCCTTTCATCTTTTTAAGTGGGAGAACTTGCACAATTGGTGACTGACTAAATACTTTTTTTCCCCACTGTATATTTTAATTCACTCAAAAGGTACAGTATCTTAAGTGTTCCCTTTTGACTGACAAATCGGTTCCATTTAGTAGCAAAGAAAATACATGTACATACTTTTCTTACTTACTGCCATGTGCAGGGAGCTTACTGTAGTAATGCATCACCAAACTGTCACTCTATGCTTGCTGAAAATGTATGTTTTTAAAGTGGAGTAGAAGTTAAAGTTATTTTCTTTTTATGGCCATGCAACAACTTAGTCACAACTAGGGTTCCAAAGCTACTGGTAATTTACAAAGTTACTGTAATCTTGGTAATTAATAGATAATCTATGGCAATCTGTGTTAATTTTGGTAATTTATACTTGAATAACTTTTTTTTTTAAACTCAGTTTACAATTTCAGTCTGTTTAAGATAGAGATATCTGTTGTTTTGCAAGGGCTGCATCTCAATGAACCGCATCCGCCGAAAGGTGGCACAGCTAGAGCGATGCTTGTCAGACAATGAGACATCCCGCAAATCGGTCTTATCAAGCGTCCAAACGGCTTGGCCTACAAAATATGAATGTTACCACTCTTTTGAAAGATGAGACTCTCACGAACACCATCCTTGTTGCTCTAGGATGCTCACAAGACTCATCTGAAGGTCCCCAGTACCAGTTTAAACAATGAATGGAAGTATACATTGCATTCGGAAAGTATTCAGACCCCTTCACTTTTTCCACATTGTGTTACGTTACAGCCTTATTCTAAAATGGATAAAATTAATTGTTGTTTTCTTCATCAATCTACACACAATACCCCATAATGACAAAGAGAAAACAGGTTCTTTGAAATTTTTGCAAATTTAATAAAACTCACAAACAGAAATACCTTATTTAGAAAAGTAGTCAGACCCTTTGCTGTGAGACTCAAAATTGGGCTCCGGTGCATCCTGTTTCCATTGATCATCCTTGAGATGTTTATACAACTTGATTGGAGTCGACCTGTGGTAAATTCATTTGATTGGACATGATTTGGAAAGGCACACACTATATAAGGTCCCACAGTTGACAGTGCATGTTAGAGCAAAAACCAAGCCATGGGGTCGCAGGAATTGTCTGTATAGCTCCGAGACAGGATTGTGTCGAGGCACAAATCTGGGGAAGGGTACCAAAACATTTCTGCAGCATTGAAGGTCCCCAAGAACACAGTGGCCTCCATCATTCTTAAATGGAAGAAGTTTGGAACCACCAAGACTCTTCCTAGAGCTGGCCGCCCGGCCAAACTGAGCAATTGGGGGAGAAGGGCCTTGGTCAGGGAGGTAACCAAGAACCCAATTGTCACTCTGACAGCGCTCCAGAGGTCCTCTGTGGAGATGGGATAACCTTCCAGAAGGACAACCATCTCTGCAGCACTCCACCAATCAGGCCTTTATGGTAGTGGCCAGACGGAAGCCACTGCTCAGTAAAAGGCACATGACAGCCCGTTTGGACTTTGCCAAAAGTCACCTAAAGGACTCTCAGACCATGAGAAACAAGATTCTCTGGTCTGATGAAACCAAGATTGAACTATTTTGCCTGAATGGCAAGCGTCACGTCTGGAGGAAACCTGGCACTATCCCTACGATGAAGCATGGTGGTAGCAGTATCATGCTATGGGGATGTTTTTCAGCGGCAGGGACTGAGAGACTAGTCAGGATCGAGGAAAACATGAACGGAACAAAGGACAGAGAGCTCCTTGATGAAAACCTGCTCCAGAGAGCTCAGGACCTCAGACTGGGGTGAAGGTTCACCTTCCAACAGGACAACAACCCTAAGCACACAGCCAAGACAACGCAGGAGTGGCTTCGGGACAAGTCTCTGAATGTCCTTGAGTGGCCCAGCCAGAGCCCGGACTTGAACAAGATCGAACATCTCTGGAGAGACATGAAAATAGCTGTGCAGCGATGCTCCTCATCCAACCTGACAGAGCTTGAGAGGATCTGCAGAGAAGAATGGGAGAAAATCCCCAAATACAGGTGTGCCAAGCTTGTAGCGTCATACCCAAGAAGACTCGAGGCTGTAATCGCTGCCAAAGGTGCTTCAACAAAGTACTGAGTAAAGGGTCTAAAAACCTGTTTTTGCTTTGTCATTATGGTGTATTGTGTGTAGATTGGGGGTCTGAATACTTTCCGAATTCACTGTATATCGGTCCTTTTTGGTGGATTAAACGCTGATGCAAATACATCCGTAAACGGTCCACCGATAAATCTGTCGGGCTCTACTATTGACGTCTCGTGTACATTGTGTAATTACCTGATTGTCCCTAACTAGCCCCATAGGGATATCGAATGTCAAACCAAATTGACCATGGAATGGGCATTACGATCGGGTCGCGTGTAGCTGCGCTCCGAATTGATGATTACTTGGGTGCTGCCAGCTATGGGCATATGGGCAGGACCCAAGAAGACTCGAGGCTGTAATCGCTGCCAAAGATGCTTTTAACAAAGTACTGAATAAAGGGTCTGAATTCTTACGTAAATGTGATATTTCATTTATTTATTTTTATAACTTTGCAAAAAAATCTAAAAACATGTTTTTTGCTTTGTCATTATGGGGTATTGTGTGTAGATTGATGAGGGGGAAAAAAACTATTTAATCAATTTTAGAATAAGGCTGTAACTTAACAAAATGTGGAAAAAGTCAAGGGGTCTGAATACTTTAAGATTGCACTGTCTCTCTCAGATATAGAACAGACACCTCAGAACAAACTATCTTATGTTCCATGTAGTGAATCTGTTATCCAATGCGTTTCGATTGGCTAATAGCAGTAATGCCAAATTCAATGTTTCATCCAATCATTTTTCTTAAGGAGCCTTAAAATTTTAAATCAAATAGCTAAATGATCCTTGGTATGGCCATCTTAAAACAATTCCATATGTTAGCTTAGCTTAGACTCTAGAGGGTTAAAAAATGTATTCATGTACGGTTTTCCTTTTTTATATCTGTGTCCATATTGTCCATGAGTTTCTAGTGTATAGACCATATGGTTCAAGAGAAAATAGCCTAATTTATTAAAAAAGCATCTAAGCAACAATGGCATTATTTTCAATTAGCTCTGCAACTCTTACAACTATTGTCTTTTTTCACAACAGCCACCAGTTTGACACGAAAACAATTGACCAAAAACACATATTGACATAGTAAAATAAATAGAAGTGTGTAAAAAAATATATAAAGCATATTTCATGATGAAACCCTCATATTAAATACCAATGGTATTCACTAAGTTGTTGGGTTATATTTAGGATAATGTTTGACAGCTTTGTCATTCAATTTTTTATTTGAAAATCATCTTATTTGATTATCTAAAGTGTATATATACAGCACCAATCAAAAGTTTGGACACACCTACTCATTCAAGGGTTTTTCTTTATTTTTTTACTATTTTCTACATTGTAGAATAATACTGAAGACATCAAAACTATGAAATAACACACATGGAATCATGTAGTAACCAAAAAAGTGTTAAACAAATCAAAATATTTTAAATTTGAGATTCTTCAAATAGCCACCCTTTGCCTTGATGACAGCTTTGCACACTCTTGGCACCCTAGTCACAACAGAACTAATTGTTATATTTTAAATACTTTGAGACTAGTTTTTACTATACTGTTACATGTTATATACAGCAAGAAGACTGGTGCCATGACCCTTTGAAAACAAACCTAACCTTATTTGTCCTCTCCTCATCTTGAGTAGGCCTACACACATATTATCTCTAAGTGCAGCCCACAAAACTCTTACACATAGAAAACTAATTGATGGGTTTGAAAAGAGAAAAGAGAAATTCTCCCCTCTCCAGAAGACAAGTTGCTTCAGATCTATTACTGACATGAAACAACTTTTCAGATGCACTAACAAGCCTGTGCCTCATGCCAAAAGGTCTTCATCTTGATTTGATGTTTTTCTCCATATATCAAAGACCTTAGAGCCCCTCCACTGTTGTTGTTTATTGAAAGGATCTTGTGAAATGAGAATAAGGCAAAAGGCACTGAATTCTATACAGTATGTACTTGCTCTCTCTCAGACTCAGTAAGACGCAAATTCATATGGGACTGAAAGGGTTGTTTGTGTGATTTTGCGTAAGGACTAGAACAAATAAGAAAATACTGACGTGTATAGGTTCTGTAAATTATACCGTATGTGTGCGAATTATGGCATACAGCACCTCATTGAGCACGGTTACATGCACACAATAATATGATTATTATGAATAGTCAGATTAATATGATAGTTTGTTTAAAACATTTACAGTGGGGAAAAAAAGTATTTAGTCACCCACCAATTGTGCAAGTTCTCCCACTTAAAAAGATGAGAGGCCTGTAATTTTCATCATTGGTACACGTCAACTATGACAGAAAAATTAGAAAAAGGAATCCAGAAAATCACATTGTAGGATTTTTAATGAATTTATTTGCAAATTATGGTGGAAAATAAGTATTTGGTCACCTACAAACAAGCAAGATATCTGGCTCTCACAGACCTGTAACTTCTTCTTTAAGAGGCTCCTCTGTCCTCCACTCGTTACCTGTATTAATGGCACCTGTTTGAACTTGTTATCAGTATAAAAGACACCTGTCCACAACCTCAAACAGTCACACTCCAAACTCCACTATGGCCAAGACCAAAGAGCTGTCAAAGGACACCAGAAACAACATTGTAGACCTGCACCAGGCTGGGAAGACTGAATCTGCAATAGGTAAGCAGCTTGGTTTGAAGAAATCAACTGTGGGAGCAATTATTAGGAAATGGAAGACCTACAAGACCACTGATAATCTCCCTCGATCTGGGGCTCCACGCAAGATCTCACCCCGTGGGGTCAAAATGATCACTAGAACGGTGAGCAAAAATCCCAGAACCACACGGGGGGACCTAGTGAATGACCTGCAGAGAGCTGGGACCAAAGTAACAAAGCCTACCATCAGTAACACACTACGCCGCCAGGGACTCAAATCCTGCAGTGCCAGACGTGTCCCCCTGCTTAAGCCAGTACATGTCCAGGCCTGTCTGAAGTTTGCTAGAGTGCATTTGGATGATCCAGAAGAGGATTGGGAGAATGTCATATGATCAGATGAAACCAAAATAGAACTTTTTGGTAAAAACTCAACTCGTCGTGTTTGGAGGACAAAGAATGCTGAGTTGCATCCAAAGAACACCATACCTACTGTGAAGAATGGGGGTGGAAACATCATGCTTTGGGGCAGTTTTTCTGCAAAGGGACCAGGACGACTGATCCGTGTAACGGAAAGAATGAATGGGGCCATGTATCGTGAGATTTTGAGTGAAAACCTCCTTCCATCAGCAAGGGCACTGAAGATGAAACGTGGCTGGGTCTTTCAGCATGACAATGATCCCAAACACACCGCCCGGGCAACGAAGGAGTGGCTTCGTAAGAAGCATTTCAAGGTCCTGGAGTGGCCTAGCCAGTCTCCAGATCTCAACCCCATAGAAAATCTTTGGAGGGAGTTGAAAGTCCGTGTTGCCCAGCAACAGCCCCAAAACATCACTGCTCTAGAGGAGATCTGCATGGAGGAATGGGCCAAAATACCAGTAACAGTGTGTGAAAACCTTGTGAAGACTTACAGAAAACGTTTGACCTGTGTCATTGCCAACAAAGGGTATATAACAAAGTATTGAGAAACTTTTGTTATTGACCAAATACTTATTTTCCACCATAATTTGCAAATAAATTCATAAAAAATCCTACAATGTGATGTTCTGGATTTTTTTTCTCATTTTGTCTGTCATAGTTGACGTGTACCTATGATGAAAATTATAGGCCTCTCGCATCTTTTTAAGTGGGAGAACTTGCACAATTGGTGGCTGACTAAATACTTTTTTTCCCCATTGTACATGCTTTACACGGTTTCCCTAATAATCCTGTTTACGTGGACACATCTGAAATCAGGCTACCTGATGGTAAATCACCAATGAAAATAAACGTTCTACCACAGTGACAATTAAATTTTTGCGAAGCCTATTTGATTCTGAGTTCGAACATGTAATGTTTGTATGTGAGAACTATTTCTAAGAAGCATACTTTCAGTTTTTCGGTGCATATAAAGTGAGGCTTGTGCTACAGGATGCTAGCACATGCACAGATCAAATAAGCTATTTACATTTCCTAATAATTCGAAAGATTGCTCAGAAAACCAGGTGTTTTAATCGGTGTACAGTGAGGGGAAAAAAGTATTTGATCCCCTGCTGATTTTGTACGTTTGCCCACTGACAAAGAAATGATCAGTCCATAATTTTAATGGTAGGTTTATTTGAACAGTGAGAGACAGAATAACAACAAAAAGATCCAGAAACACGCATGTCAAAAATGTTATAAATTGATTTGCATTTTAATGAGGGAAATAAGTATTTGACCCCCTCTCAATCAGAAAGATTTCTGGCTCCCAGGTGTCTTTTATACAGGCAACGAGTTGAGATTAGGAGCACACTCTTAAAGGGAGTGCTCCTAATCTCAGCTTGTTACCTGTATAAAAGACACCTGTCCACAGAAGCAATCAATCAGATTCCAAACTCTCCACCATGGCCAAGACCAAAGAGCTCTCCAAAGATGTCAGGGACAAGATTGTAGACGTACACAAGGCTGGAATGGGCTACAAGACCATCGCCAAGCAGCTTGGTGAGAAGGTGACAACAGTTGGTGCGAATATTTGCAAATGGATGAAACACAAAAGAACTGTCAATCTCCCTCGGCCTGGTGCTCCATGCAAGATCTCACCTCATGGCGTTGCAATGGTCATGAGAACAGTGAGGAATCAGCCCAGAACTACACGGGAGGATCTTGTCAATGATCTCAAGGCAGCTGGGACCATAGTTACCAAGAAAACAATTGGTAACACACTACGCCGTGAAGGACTGAAATCCTGCAGCGCCCGCAAGGTCCCCCTGCTCAAGAAACCACATATACATGCCAGTCTGAAGTTTGCCAATGAACATCTGAATGATTCAGAGGAGAACTGGGTGAAAGTGTTGTGGTCAGATGAGACCAAAATGGAGCTCTTTGGCATCAACTCAACTCGCCGTGTTTGGAGGAGGAGGAATGCTGCCTATGACCCCAAGAACACCATCCCCACCGTCAAACATGGAGGTGGAGACATTATGCTTTGGGGGTGTTTTTCTGCTAAGGGGACAGGACAACTTCACCGCATCAAAGGGACGATGGACGGGGCCATGTACCATCAAATCTAGGGTGAGAACCTCCTTCCCTCAGCCAGGGCATTGAAAATGGGTCGTGGATGGGTATTCCAGCATGACAATGACCCAAAGCACACGGCCAAGGCAACAAAGGAGTGGCTCAAGAAGAAGCACATTAAGGTCCTGGAGTGGCCTAGCCAGTCTCCAGACCTTAATCCCATAGAACATCTGTGGAGGGAGCTGAATGTTTGAGTTGCCAAACGTCAGCCTCAACCTTAATGACTTGGAGAAGATCTGCAAAGAGGAGTGGGACAAAATCCCTCCTGAGATGTGTGCAAACCTGGTGGCCAACTACAAGAAACGTCTGACCTCTGTGATTGCCAACAAGGGTTTTGCCACCAAGTACTAAGTCATGTTTTGCAGAGGGGTCAAATACTTATTTCCCCCATTTAAAATGCAAATCAATTTATAACATTTTTGACATGTGTTTTACTGGATTTTTTTGTTGTTATTCTGTCTCTCACTGTTCCAATAAACCTACCATTAAAATTATAGACTGATCATTTCTTTGTCAGTGGGCAAATGTACAAAATCAGCAGGGGATCAAATACTTTTTACCCTCACTGTATGCTTACTTCAATTTTTACCTTAGCCAATTAAGATAAGCAGAGTAAAGTGTTTACATGACTATTTCCATACTCTGCCTACTACCATAATCAGTTTAAAGGTGCAATATGCAGAAAAACCTCCGCCATTTCCAGGCTAGTAAAATTCGAATAGTTACCCTAATTTCAGTTTGTGACAAAACAAGCAGTCATTGTGTAATAATTTTATATTTAACTGATTTTGGCAGTTTCACGTAAACACCTTACTTTGCTTATCTTAATCCCCGTAAAGGTCCAAATCTAAGTAAGCATACACAATTAAAACATCTGGTTTTCTGAGCAGTCTTTCGAATTATTAGGAAATGTAAACAGCTTATTTGATCTACACATGTGCTAGCACCAGCCGAGCGAGCCTCCCTATTTAGCGCAAGTGAAGTGAGTTCGGAACAACTGAATGTATGATTCTTAGAAGTAGTTTTCACATACAAACTTTATATGTCCGAACTCAGAATCAAATATGCTTCCCAAAACTAACATGGTTGTTGTGGTAGAACGTTTATTTTGATTGCCGTTTTTCTACGTTTATCAGAGTGCCATCAGGTAGCCTGATTTCAGATGTGTCCATGTAAACAGGATTATTAGGGAAATTGTTCTTCTTGCAAAGCATGTTAATATTTTTTATCAAACTATGTTAATCTGACTATCCAGAATAATCGCATTTTTGTGTGCATGTAACCGTACTCATTGTACCATCTAAACCGCTGTGAAATATATTTTCCATAAGCAAAATTAATGTATTTTCAGCTGTTTGAAGTTGGTGTACAAAACCGAAAATAAGACTCAGAAACTAAACTTAAGAACGGGAAGCATATAAATAGCGCACATAGAACAGATGTGACACTTCTTAGACTGACAGATCTGTAGCTTACATTTCTATGTGAATTTGGTCGGGTCGCCCAAAAAGTTACATATAAATGTGAACGTACTCATTGAAATACAGTACAGTTCCTCCGTGTTTTGAGTGTCAGTGTTTATTCACCACTTGTTAGTGTGTGCATTCACACTATGTTAACAGTTTTCTGACATGTGACAGGATCCAGCTGGAAGGCTTTCATCTGCTTTATTCTCGGCTGGCCTCGCTCATAAAAACATGGAAATGACAGTATATGTTGCTGCTTGTGTAATCAGTGGCTCAGGTTGCCTCTTCACCTGTTGCCAAGAGGAGAGAACTGTAGCACTGGGAGAATCATGTAAGGACGGGGGGATGACACTTAGAGGAGAGGTAGAGAGGGAGGTAGAGAGGGAGGTAGAGAGAGGGGGACTTAGAGGAGGTGTGCTGTCCGTCTGTCAATTAACCACTCACTCACTGACTTTTATAAGGAGATATATGCTATGCTCCGTCAGTACACATTTTTAGAGGTGTTGATTAACAAGTGTTGGTAAGCTATTTCTCATCTGCCTCAGATGTCGATATATGTAGCTTCCATGCTTGTAGAGCTAGGTGAGTGTAGTAATGAAATGAAACTAACACGCATATACAGTTGAAGTCGGAACTTTAGCCAAATACATTTTCACAATTCCTGACATTTAATCCTAGTAAAGATTCCCTGTCTTATGTCAGTTAGGATCACCACTTTATTTTAAGAATGTGAAATGTCAGAATAATAGTAGAGAATTATTTATTTCACATTCCCAGTGGGTCAGAAGTTTACATACACTCAATTAGTATTATTGTAGCATTGCCTTTAAATTGTTTAACTTGGGTCAAACGTTTCGGGTAGCCTTCCACAAGCTTCCCACAATAAGTTGGGTGAATTTTGGCCCATTCCTCCTGACAGATCTGGTGTAACTGAGTCAGGTTTGTAGGCCTCCTTGCTCGCACACACTTTTTCAGTTCTGTCCACAAATGTTTTATAGGATTGAGGTCAGGGCTTTGTGATGGCCACTTTGTTGTCCTTAAGCCATTTTGGCACAACTTTGGAAGTATGCTTGGGGTCATTGTCCATTTGGAAGACCCATTTGCGAACAAGCTTTAACTTCCTGACTGATGTCTTGAGATGTTGCTTCAATATATCCAGATAATTTTCCTTCCTCATGATGCCATCTATTTTGTGAAGTGCACCAGTCCCTCCTGCAGCAAAGCACCCCCACAGCATGATGTTGCCACCTCCGTCCTTCACGTTTGGGATGGTGTTCTTCGGCTTGCAAGCAACCCCCTTTTTCCTCCAAACATAACGATGGTCATTATGGCCAAACCGTTCTATTTTTGTTTCATCAGACCAGAGGACAATTCTCCAAAAAGTACAATCTTTGTCCCCATGTGCAGTTTCAAACCGTAGTATGGCTTTTTTTATGGCGGTTTTGGAGCAGTGGCTTGTTCCTTGCTGAGCGGCCTTTCAGTTAATGTCGATATAGGACTCGGTTTACTGTGGATATAGATACTTTTGTACCTGTTTCCTCCAGCATCTTCACAAGGTCCTTTGCTGTTCTGGGATTGATTTGCACTTTTCGCACCAAAGTACGTTCATCTCTAGGAGACAGAACGCGTCTCCTTCCTGAGCGGTATGACGGCTGCGTGGTCCCATGGAGTTTGTACTATTGTTTGTACAGATGAACGTGGTACATTCAGGCGTTTGGAAATTGCTTTGAAGGATGAACTAGACTTGTGGAGGTCTAGCTGATTTCTTTAGATTTTCCCATGATGTCAAGCAAAGAGGCACTGAGTTTGAAGGTAGGCCTTGAAATACATCCACAGGTACACCTCCAGTTGACTAAAATTATGTCAATTAGCCTATCAGAAGCTTCTAAAGCCATAACATCATTTTCTGGAATTGTTCAAGCTGTTTAAAGGCACAGTCAGCTTAGTGTATGTAAACTTCTGACCCACTGGAATTGTGATACAGTGAATTATAAGTGAAATAATCTGTCTGTAAACAATTGTTGGAAAAATTACTTATGTCATGCACAAAGTAGATGTCCTAACCGACTTGCCAAAACTATAGTTTGTTAACAAGAAATTTGTGGACTGGTTGAAAAATGAGTTTCATTGACTCCAACCTAAGTGTATGTAAACTTCCGACTTCAACTGTATTCTCAAATTAAAAACATGCTTTCATACTGTAAAAGAACAGTAGTCGTAGACTAAATTATTTATTTATACCCAGAAACATGGTGACTAGTTTTGATTGAATGGGCCCCTTGGTTTGTGTCCCATGTTACCATTACCTTAAGTCATTTACCCCTGGTGTGAACAATTACAGCAGAGGAAAGGAAAGGTTTGACAATTTATCTGTGCGCCATCTTCCTCCCAGGTTAAACACTTGAAAATATTCAGTGAAGTTTCAAGCAGGCTTTTTAATCAGGGCTCATTCAGTTTGATGCATCTCTGTGGGGAGGATGGTGCTGAGGATTATACAGCCCAGCTGGAGAACAGAACAGGGGACCTATGGGAGAATAAGCACACATTGAGTACAATAATATGATAAAAACACATTCAGCTAAAGCATTCACGCTCATTAAAATAATCACAGTGGAAACCATCATCAGTATTTTCTAACAGTGTCCATCACTTACTGTAGGTGTGTACTCGGCTAATAAATGGGAAAAGGCAGATGATTAATCTCAAACAAACAGGGCCATTGTACATAACATCAATGATATATCCAACTCACAGAGGCACAGTCCTCCCCTGTCATCTTGTGCATACATTATGAATTCACAACAGTCTCAAGCATGCTAATAAGCTATGTCATACCCAAAAGGCTATTCCTCTCCATGCATATATTACAGTAGACACAGAACACTTTCCCCCAGGCCAGACTGTCTAATCATAATCTCTGTAATAAGCAGGGTTGTGGTCAATTTGGAATTGCTGAATTTAATTAAATTCGAACCATGAATTTGAATTGACCACACCCCACAGGAAGCAGAATTTGAGTTGTATTTGAATTCAATTTTTATTTTATTTATTTAACCTTTTATTTAACCATGTAAGCCAGTTGAGAACAAGTTCTCATTTACACTGCGACCTGGCCAAGATAAAGCAAATTTAAACCAATTCAACTGAGACATGAAAGTCTCATTCATTTTAGAAATCGTTTATCAAAAGGATATGCCACTTATTAACGCAAAGAATACACATCCATTTCAAATCTAAGTTTTGATTATAACTCAAACTGTATTTTTCTTTGTCATGAGATGTTAGATTTTTCCTTCCTATACTGCAGTGTTTGATCTAATGCATTCTGGGAAATGTTTTTATTTTCTTCTCATATTTAAAAACATTAAGGGAATAATGAATTATTATAGACAACCCACAACATGATCTTAGTTGGAATATTTCCAGACCACTGTAATTACTTAAAATTGTTTTAGGAGAATGAGTTTTAAAAATGAAATGATTCAACCTAATGCTACAGCTCCCAACCTACAGCCTATATACTTATTATGGACACAGTATGCTTACATTTTTAGTTATCTTGTTATTAGTTGTTGTTAGTTTTTATTAGTCCCATCCTTAAACTCCATTCAACACCCCCCATCTATCTCTTAACACCATCCATATAGGATTTCTATTTGCCATATATCTTTCAACTTTACTGTGATGTTTTACAAAAGTTCTGAACCTTTCTATTCCCATTGGTTCTACAGATTGTAAATTGAAAATAAACATTTTTGCTTAAAGTATTATTATATTATTGATCGATTGACTATGACTTTTCAGATCACCCAGTAATGCTATCTGCAAGGTTAGCTCCAGGTAAATATTGCAATCCTTTAGCCATTCCTGGACCTGTGTCCAAAAACAAGCTACAAATGGACAGTACCAAAACACATGATCTAATGATTCTGTTTCTTCGCAGCAAAATCTGCAGAGCTGGGAAGATTGTATCCCCCATATAAATAACATTCTATTGGCAGCAAGAATTTTGTATAATAATTTAAATTGAAACATTCTACGTTTTGAATCCGGTGTCGTTTTGCGTATCAGTTCATAAACACTATGCCATGGGATCGGTACGTCAAAAATCTCTTCCCAACTATTTTGCAATCTATATGAGAAACTGTTAGCACGATGAGGTTGAAAGCAAATGGAAGCTATATAGAAGTAAGACAATCAATATATGACATGTCTTTTGATGGTAATGGTACGGATGGAAGCTTATGACAAATGTGACAAAGGACAATACAACATTCAAACATAAGAGCACTTGAGACTCAATCATAGGGCTGTTTACACCAACACATCTACAGGAAGAAATGAATTATTGAAGACTTTGATGTGCTGTTCATCTCTTTCTCTGAGGAATAACTGAGGCGTCATGCCAGGCCACTGTTATTTTTATCTCCCAGACAGCATGGGGGCTAATGGAGCTGATGGCATGGCTAAAGATAACATGTCCTCCAGCCTCCTCTGGATAAATCCCTTCATCAATGTTCCCCATCAGGTTGTCGGGTTTGTGGGGGGAGGGGAAGGGGGGGCAAATGGAGAGATCCAGGTTAAAGACACGTTAGATCTCGATCTCATTCAATTTACGACAGGATGACGCCTTTGGTGCGATTCAATCAACAACCTACAACCCCCTGGCCCTGAGACATGGTTGGCTCATTAATAAAGTTAAAGCTCGACCAAAATAGATATTTTGCATTGCAATGGTTAGCCTACCTGTTCATCAGCTGGAATATTAAGGGTCTGAATCCAATGCAAAAAATAATAACAAAAGCTGCCAAGTGAAGTTATACATAAATAAGTAAATAAGCCATCAAACATGTAAAAGATATCCTCACAAAGACTAACTTTTAAATGCAAGAAGAGACCTCACAATGAAACCATTAGGTGTTTTTCTTATTTGCCAATAACAAGAAGACAGTAGATCTAACTGGTGTTGTCTCCTGTAACTTAGATCTACATTCAAAGGCTGAAGAGAGAAAATATTTTAAAATCCTTATTTTACGGTCTGTCTTTTACTGTCTGTCGATGCCATATCGAGACGGTTTTCTTCACATTGGAATTCATGGAGCCATGCGACCAACCACCAGCATACAGTTATTTCAATTCCGTCCTACCCAATCCTATTCATTTAGCCAGTCTCTGGTGTATGTACCCAGAACATGCACCTTTTCTTAGTTTAACAATCAGCCCCTGTGCTTGGGGAGAGGCACTCCTGTGGAGAGCTTGAACCAGGAAATCAGCCTGCACTGGTAATTAGTTTGCCCATTTGGCTGCTGACAATTGAACCGCTTTCATCAACATACCACAGGCTGAGGCAGGCGTAGCACCACAGCAACCAGCAACACAGCACAGCCGCCCTATAGTTCAATGTGCACCGCTTCCCCTCCAAAACAAGTCTTCAGCCCTGTATCAGCCTAACTATCTATGTCATCCATTTAGCAGTGTTGAAATCTCATCTCCCATGCACATTTTCTCTCCAAAAAAAACAACCTCCCACTGACAGAGATGTCAAATCCACTGATTAGCTGTGTAACTGGGCTTTGTCTGGAAGCCAAGGCCATTATTGTGAGTCGTAAAAAAGCCTTTGAACAATGTCAGCTTTTTTTCTGCAGGTGTCCACATTTTTCAGAAAGGCTCATTAAATTTATGCAAATGTAATTGTCACCCCTTGAATCATACACATTTCGGTCCTAGCGTTGTGCCTCAGTGTTAAAGAACAGTTAGAAAATAAAAATGATTCCAGAAACTGAGAAATACTAAGTACCCACTTGATAGTCTTATTCATGCGTATATTCTGATTATCATATTTATATTCTGATAGTTGTCAGAATGTATAAACATTTGCTTTCATGTGAATACCCGTCATTACACTGAATAACATTTCCCTCATTATTTTTTTTCAGTTTTCTTCCCTGCTCATCAAGGACCTAATATCTATGCATGGCTGACTGTGTGTATGGTTCAAAATGCACAATGTAGTTACCTGCCACTATCTGCTGGGGCAATCAGAGCAGCACTCTGTTATCTCTCAATGTGAGTGCTTCTTTCTTTCCCTCTACTATCTTTAGCGATGGGTGGGGCATTTTAGCAGGCATTAGAAAAGATGGAAAATCAATCATCTTCCTCCAAAATCAAGACCACTCAGTCTGCCAGTAGGATAAGGGCCCCATTTAAAACCAAACAATCTACAATCATTACTGGTTATGGCTCCACTTCACTGCAAGATAAGAGTGGGCAAAAATTGAATTCTTTGTGTCAGGTAAAGTACGACAAGGTAGGTTAAATGTATCTGTGTTCTATCAATCCAGAAATTCTTTGTCAGCAGTAGGTTCTATGGATATACTGTGGTGTTCCACTTTACAATTATTGTCCCTCCTACCACCTTTGTATTTGTGTGGTAGTGATGTAGGCAGGTACAGTGTAATTAAAGTGAAAGTACACATTGTTACAAGCCAGAATTAAATTGTTTTCATCCTCTTTTGGAATATTTTATTCTGTACAGGCTTCCTTCTTTTCACTCTGTGACTACAATGTTCTTGATCTATCCTCAGTTTTCTCCTATCACAGCTATTCAACTCGGTAACTGTTTTAAAGTCACCATTGGCCTCATGGTGAAATCCGTGAGCGGTTTCCTTGCTCTCCGGCAACTGAGTTAGGAAGGACGACTATATCTTTGTTGTGACTGGGGGTATTGATACACCATCCAAAGTGTAATTAATGACGTCACCATGCTCAACGGTATATATATATATATTTTTTTTGCCACCTACCAATTCACTGCTTGACTGAGGGACCTTACAAATAATTTTATGTGTGGGGTACAGAGATGAGGTAGTCATTCAAAAATCATGTTAAACACTATTATTGCACACAGAGTCCATAAAACTTATGTGACTTGTTATGCAAATTTTTACTCCTGAACATTTTTAGGCTTGCGATAACAAAGGGGTTGAATACTTATTGACTCAAGACATTTCAGCTTTTCATAATTTTTTTATGGGGTATTGTGTGTAGGCCAGTGACACAACATTTTAATTTAATCCATTTTAAATTTAGGCTGTAACACAACAAAATGCGAAAAAAGTCAAGTGATGTGAATACTATCTGAAGGCACTGTAATTGTTGCAATCATTGCAGATAGCCATTTTCTGCACTGTGCTTCCAGAAGTGTGTTTGATTCGCACAGCAACACATTCTGGATGTAGTTTCAGAAACTTGCAGTACCCATTTAGAAAATATCAGTCCTTTATTTGTACCGAAGAGACATGTATGATCTTTTTTTTTTTTGCCCTCATTTTCTTTCTCCATCATGCAATTTTCCCCTAGTATAACCCATCCCTGATCCCAGCCTTGCCCGCAGGGTGTTAGCCACACGTAATGTATTTACAACCTGACTGTTGATGCCTCCAGTAAAGCCTAATTGTGGTATGCACCCCCAGAGACAAGTACTGTACCCCCCACAACTCTCCTGTGGTCTCCCTCTATCACTCTCCCTCCCTCATTCACTCCCTCTCTCTACCTCTGGTCCAGATATGCAGGGCCTGTGACTTCCCTCCCTCCCTCTGTCTCTCTGGTCCAAATCTGCAGGGCCAAGCAGAGAGCGCCCAAAACTCCATGCTTTTGGACTGGCTGGATGAAGTGGATATTAGCCAACTTTCCCCCACTGGCACGTTAAAATGGGATTAGATGTATTTACTGGCTTCTTTAGAAGTTCAATTTGCTCACACTTACACTACATGACCAAAAGTATGTGGACACCTGCTCGTCGAACATCTCATTCCAAAATCATGGGTATTAATATGGAGTTGGTCCCCCCTTTGATGCTATAACAGCCTCCACTCTTCTGGGAAGGCTTTCCACTAGATGTTGGAACATTGCTGCGGGTACTTGATCCATTCAGCCACGAGCATTATTGAGGTCGGGCACTGATGTTGGGCGATTAGGCCTGGCTCGCAGTCGGCGTTCCAATTCATCCCAAAAGTGTTCGATGGGGTTGAGGTCAGGGCTCTGTGCAGGCCAGTTAAGTTCATCCACACCGATCTTGACCAACCATTTCTGTATGGACCTCGCTTTGTGCACGGGGGCATTGTCATGCTGAAACAGGAAAGGGCCTTCCCCAAACTGTTGCCACAAACTTGGAAGCACAGAATCGTCTAGAATGTCACTGTATACTGTAGCGTTAAGATTTCCCTTCACTGGAACTAAAGGGGCCTAGCCCAAACCATGAAAAACAGCCCCTGATCCTTATTCCTCCTCCACCAAACTTTTACAGTAGGCACTATGCATGGGGGCAGGTACTGTTATCCTGGCATCCGCCAAACACAGATTTGTCCGTTGGACTGCCAGATGAATCGTGACTCATCACTCCAGAGAATGGATTTCCACTGCTCCAGAGTCCAATGGTGATTTTAATGCGCTACGCAGTTCAGCACTTGGCGATCCCGTTTTGTGAGCTTGTGTGGCCTACCACTTCGTGGCTGAGCCGTTGTTGCTCCTAGATATTTCCACTTCACAATAACAGCAATTACAGTTGACTGGGATAGCTCTAGCAGGGCAGAAATTTGACGAACTGACTTGTTGGAAAGGTGGCATCCTATGACTGTGCCACGATGAAAGTCACTGAGCTCTTCAGTAAGGCCATTCTACTGCTGATGTTTGTCTATGGAGATTGCATGGCGGTGTGCTCGATTTTACACAGCTGTCAGCAACGGGTGTGGCTGAAATAGCCGAGTCCACTAAGTTGAAGGGGTGTCCACATACCTTTTGTATATATAGTGTATCAATGCAGAACAGTCATGAACCGATGATGCAGGAACAAGAAGCTGTATTAACCCACTATAACATGGTTAGAATTGGAGTCATTGCTTTGAGCAGCTACAATGACATAATTATGATTACTGTATAGCACTAATGGAGGGAGATGTATTGGTAATTCAAAACATTGTGGAATTCTGAGATGTACGGTACATCAACATCATAAATACAAGGACACAGTAGGCTACTACTGAGATGTATGATAACCAATGTTGTATTTCCCAATTTGACAGCATCCAGAAGCCATATCCCTCTAGTACTATCGCCTTGTACGTTTTCCCTACATCACAGTAAATTGTTGTCTTTATCTGTTGTATTCAATACCGCTGATAATAAGGAGGACTACCGCTGTTTTGCAGTCTAGGAGGTTGACTATGTATTCTGTATTGCCTTATCATCATTCTCTCTCTCTCTCTCTCTCTCTCTCTCTCTCTCTCTCTCTCTCTCTCTCTCTCTCTCTCTCTCTCTCTCTCTCTCTCTCTCTCTCTCTCTCTCTCTCTCTCTCTCTCTCTCTCTCTCTCTCTCTCTCTCTCTCTCTCTCTCTCTCTCTCTCTCTCTCTCTCTCTCTCTCTCTCTCTCTCTCATGAATATAATACTGTAATTTCTTAGCTCATTGACATCGAAGAGAATAATCTGAAAACATTGGTTTGCCTCAGTTGAGACAAACGTGCTGCAGAACATAATCTATTCACTAGCCACCATGAAATAGTGTTTTGGGGAGAAATGTCCTTGATTTGATCAATATGCCCACTCACTGGGCCTGACCATGAAATCAATAACCTTGTCTTCTGAGTGAATTAAAGTAATTTGATTATGAATGAACACATCAGTACCCAGCCTGTCTTACCTATGAGTCTGTGTGAAGTATGGGCTGTGTCTCAAATTGCGCCCTATTCCCTATATACTGTACTGTAGTGCACTACTTTTGACCAAAGCTCTATGGGCCCTGGTCAAAAGTAGTGCACTATATAGGGAATAGGGCAGACATGGCTAAAAGCAACACACAGTATCGGTAGGGGCTGATTAGATGTTCTAGTGGAGAGATACACGGTGTACTCCATCATCACATAATCATACAGATTATATTCTATAGGTCCTACCAAGGCAACATAAAGGTTACCTGTAATGGCTGTCTATCTGTCATCTATTGTGTTTTGACAGGCAGAGGCACAATCCTACACAATCAAGGTTCTATATATCAAAACCATCAGAAGAGCTCCTAAGCCTGATTTGGAATTGTAGACTACAGCATAACAATAGAATCCAACATAATCTGTAATTGTACTATTCAATACATGATAGGCCTATACTCACCTAAACAAACATGCAGCAGATGATTGACATTAAGATGCAATGACTCCAACCAAATGCTTCCTGTAGTTGTTGATCAGTCTCTCAAGTCACTGTGGAGGAACTGCTTTAACTCAGTGACATTGGTGGGTTTTCAAGCATGAACTGCTCATTTCAAGTCCTGCCACAACATTTCAATTGGGATTAGTCTGGACTTTGACTAGGCCATTCCAAAACTTCAAAATTGTTGCTTTTTAACCATTTTCATATAGATTGTGTGTTTTGGGTCATTGTCTTGCTGCATTACCCAGCTGCGCTTCAGCTTCAGCTCACTGACAGATGGCCTGACATTCTCCTGTAGAATTCTCTGATACAGAGCAGAATTCATGGTTCCTTCCATTAAGGCAAGTCGTCCAGGTCCTGAGGCAGCAAAGCATCCCCAAACCATCACATTACCACCACTATGCTTGACCGTTGGTATGAGGTTCTTACTGATGAATGCAGTGTTTGGTTTTCACCAGACATAATGGGACCCATCTCATCCAAAAATAACCTGGAAGCACCTGGGTGATCATCAATACTCTTGTAAGAATGATCTATGGACAGATGAGTCAAAAGTATAACTTTTTGGATGACATGGGTCCCATTTTGCCTGCTGAAAACCAAACACTACATTCCACAGTAAGAACCTTATACCAACGGTCAAGCATAGTGGTGGTAGTGTGATGGTTTTGGGGATGCTTTGCTGCCTCAGGATCTGGACGACTTGCCTTAATAGAAGGAACCATGAATTCTGCTCTGTATCAGAGAATTCTACAGGAGTATGTCAGGCCGTCTGTCTGTGAGCTGAAGCTGAAGCGCAGCTGGGTCATACAGCAAGACAATGATCCAAAACACACAATCAAGTCTACATGAAAATGGCTAAAAAACCATTTTGAAGTTTTGGAATGGCCTAGTCAAAGTCCAGACCTAATCCCAATTGAGATGTTGTGGAAGGATGAGCAGTTCATGCTTGAAAACCCACAAATGTCGCCTGAGTTAAAGCAGTTCTGCATGCAAGAGTGGGCCGAAATTCCTCCACAGCGATGTCAGACACTGTCAACAACTACAGGAAGCATTTGGTTGCAGTCATTGCAGCTCAAGGTGGTACAACCAGTTATTGAGTGTAAAGGGTCGATTACTTTTTCACACGGGGAAATTGGGTGTTTGTTAATGAAACAAAATAAGTATATATTTTTTTGTAAACTCAGGTTCCTTTTGTCTAATATTATGTGTTGGTTGAAGATCTGAAAACATTCAGTATCAAAAATATGCAAAAATAGAGAAAATCAGAAAGGGGGCAAATAAAAACTGTACATAACAGAGAGGGGAGGCCGGCCATAATGTGTGGCATGAATCATACAGAAGTGCTGAAACCGCTGTTGCACATTTCCTCTACTGTATGTCTGTAAATAGAATGACCCCTGTTGGAAATTGTTAGCTCAAGAGCAGATCCATCTTTCCACTGTCTTGATCTCAGCATATTGAGGATATTGGTCATACCTGCTGCCATTGCATTTCTCACTTTCAAAACCAAATCTTGAAAGGATATTTTAAAAAACTATTTATTACAGTACCATCCCCTTGCTTTAGTTACTAACACTAACACAGGTAGCATGTGCACTTTTTCATACATGATTGATTACAGTGAGGGAAAAAAGTATTTTATCCCCTGCTGATTTAGTACATTTGCCCACTGACAAAGAAATGATCAGTCTATCATTTTAATGGTAGGTTTATTTGAACAGTGAGAGACAGAATAACAACAAAAAAATCCAGAAAAACGCATGTCAAAAATGTTATAAATTGATTTGCATTTTAATGAGGGAAATAAGTATTTGACCCCCTCTCAATCAGAAAGATTTCTGGCTCCCAGGTGTCTTTTATACAGGTAACGAGCTGAGATTAGGAGCACATCTTTAAAGGGAGTGCTCCTAATCTCAGTTTGTTACCTGTATAAAAGACACCTGTCCACAGAAGCAATCAATCAATCAGATTCCAAACTCTCCACCATGGCCAAGACCAAAGAGCTCTCCAAGGATGTCAGGGACAAGATTGTAGACCTACACAAGGCTGGAATGGGCTACAACACCATCGCCAAGCAGCTTGGTGAGAAGGTGACAACAGTTGGTGCGATTATTCGCAAATGGAAGAAACACAAAATAACTGTCAATCTCCCTTGGCCTGGGGCTCCATGCAAGATCTCACCTCATGGAGAAGTTTGCCAATGAACATCTGAATGATTCAGAGGAGAACTGGGTGAAAGTGTTGTAATCAGATGAGACCAAAATCGAGTTCTTTGGCATCAACTCAACTCGCCGTGTTTGGAGGAGGAGGAATGCTGCCTATGACCCCAAGAACACCATCCCCATCGTCAAACATGGAGGTGGAAACATTATGCATTGGGGGTGTTTTTCTGCTAAGGGGACAGGACAACTTCACCGCATTAAAGGGACGATTGACGGGGCCATGTACCGTCAAATCTTGGGTGAGAACCTCCTTCCCTCAGCCAGGGCATTGAAAATGGGTCGTGGATGGGTATTCCAGCATGACAATGACCCAAAACACACGAGCAAGGCAACAAAGGAGTGGCTCAAGAAGAAGCACATTAAGGTCCTGGAGTGGCCTAGCCAGTCTCTGGACTTTAATCCCATAGAAATTCTGTGGAGGGAGCTGAAGGTTCGAGTTGCCAAACGTCAGCCTCGAAACCTTAATGACTTGGAGAAGATCTGCAAAGAGGAGTGGAACAAAATCCCTCCTGAGATGTGTGCAAACCTGGTGGCCAACTACAAGAAACGTCTGACCTCTGTGATTGCCAACACGGGTTTTGCCACCAAGTACTAAGTCATGTTTTGCAGAGGGGTCAAATACTTATTTCCCTCATTACAATGGAAATCAATTTATAACATTTTTGACATGCTTTTTTCTGGATGTTTTTGTTGTTATTCTGTCTCACTGTTCAAATAAACTGATCATGTCTTTGTCAGTGGGCAAACATACAAAATCAGCAGGGGATCAAATACATTTTTCCCTTCACTGTATTTACATGGAATCCAACATGCTGAATATCAGAGGATATTTATGAATTTTACCAAGAAAGCCAAGAGATATTTCCATAATAAAGAGATAAAATGCAAATATATGATTGAAATATGAAGTTGTTACTCTGATCAGTGCAGGGATATATACAATAATCAACCATGTTAACTCTTTACAGTGCAAAGATTTTATACTATATCGCTGCGTAGCACTCACCTCTGTCATCATGAAGTACTTTGAGAGAATAGTCAAGGATCATATCACCTCTACCTTACCTGTCACCCTAGACCCACTTCAATTTGCTTACCGCCCCAATAGATCCACAGACGATGCAATCGCCATCACACTGCACACTGCCCTATCCCATCTGGACAAGAGGAATACCTATGTAAGAATGCTGTTCATTGAGTATAGCTCAGCATTCAACACCATAGTACCCTCCAGGCTCATCAATAAACTCGAGGCCCTGGGTTTGAACCCCGCCCTGTCAACTGGGTCCTGGACTTCCTGACTGGCCGCCCCCAAGTGGTGAAGGTAGGAAACAACATATCCACTTCATTGATCCTCAACACTGGGGCCCCACATGTGTGCGTGCTCAGCCCCCTACTGTACTCCCTGTTCACCCATGACTGCGTGGCCAAGCACGCCTCCAACTCAATCATGAAGTTTGCAGACGACACAACAGTAGTAAGCTTGATTACCAACAATGACGAGACAGCCTACAGGGAGGAGGTGAGAGCTCTGGGAGTGTGGTGCCAGGAAAATATCCTCTCACTCAACGTCAACAAAATAAAGGAGATGATCGTGGACTTCAGGAAACAGCAGAGGGTGCACCCCCCATCCACATCGACGGGACCGCAGTGGAGAAGGTGGAAAGCTTCAAGTTCCTTGGCGTACACATCACTGACAAACTGAAATGGTCCACCCACGCAGACAGTGTGGTGAAGAAGGTGCGACAGAGCCTCTTCAACCTCAGGAGGCTGAAGAAATTTGTCTTGGCACCTAAAACCCTCACCAACTTTTACAGATGCGCAATTGAACGCATCCTGTCAGGCTGTATCACTGCCTGGTACGGCAACTGCACCGCCCGCAACCGCAGGGCTCTCCAGAACACATTACTGGGGGCAAACTACCCGCCCTCCAGGACACCTATAGCACCCGATGTCACAGGAAGGCCAAAAATATCATTTTTGATTTGATGGGGTCGGAGAAGATGGCTGCAGTTTTACAGCCCTCTAACTAATTGTACTATTATGTGTGTTTTTTCACATTATTTGTTATTTATTCTGTACATATTGTTTCTGCCATCGTCTCTTATAACCAAAAATAGCTTCTGGATATCAGGATAGCGATTACTCACCTCGTATTGGATGAAGATTTTTTCTTCAACGGGGCGGCCGCGAAGTATATCCTACAGACACCCGACAAGGGCCAAATCCCTGTCATTCGCAGTAAAAAGAGATTGAGATATCGTGGACGTAGGTCGAGGTGCCTCGTAAGGATCAGACAGCGAGTGAGTAAACTGCCTCTTCCATCAATCCTATTAGCCAATCTTCAATCATTGGAAAATAAATTAGATGACCTACGATTACGCTTATCCTACCAACAGGACATTAAAAACTGTAATATCTTATGTTTCACCAAGTCGTGGCTGAACGACGACATGGACAACATACAGCTAGCGGGCTATACGCTACATCGGCAGGATAGAGCGGCTGACTCCGGTAAGACAAGGGGTGGCGGTCGGTTTATATTTGTAAACAGCTGGTGCACAAAATCAAATACTAAGGAAGTCTCAAGGTTTTGCTCGCTTGAGATAGTGTGGTCTACAGCTTATCATAAGGTACTCTATTTACCACCACAAACCAATGCTGGCATTAAGATTGCACTCAATGAGCTGTATAAGGCCACAACTAACCAGGAAAACACTAATCCAGAGGCAGCGCTCCTAGTGGCCGGGGACTTTAATGTAGGGAAACTTACATCCGTTCTACCTAATTTCTACCAGCATGTTAAATATTCAACCAGATGAAAAAAAACTCTAGACCACCTTTACTCCACACACAGAGACGCATACAAAGCTCTCCCTCGCCCTCCATTTGGAAAATCTGACCATAACTCTATCCTCCTGATTCCTGCTTATAAGCAAAAACTAAAGCAGGAAGCACCAGTGACTCGGTTAATAAAAAAAGTGGTCAGATGATGAAGATGCTAAGCTACAGGACTGTTTTGCTAGCACAGACTGGAACATGTTACGGGATTCTTCAGATAGCATTGAGGAGTACACCACATCAGTCTGGCTTTATCCTCTGTAGCTCAGCTGGTAGAGCACGGCGCTTGTAACGCCAGGGTAGTGGGTTCGATCCCCGGGACCACCCATACACAAAAATGCATGCACGCATGACTGTAAGTTGCTTTGGATAAAAGGATCTGCTAAATGGCATATTATTATTATTATTATTATTATTATTATTATTATTATTATCAATAAGTGCATCGATGACGTCGTCCTCACAGTGACCGTACGTACATACCCCAACCAGAAGCCATGGATTACAGGCAACATCCGCACTGAGCTAAAGGGTAGAGCTGCCGTTTTCAAGGAGCGGGACTCTAACCCGGACGCTTATAAGAAATCCCGCTATACCCTCCGACGAACAATCAAACAGGCAAAGAGTCAATACAGGACTAAGATTGAATCGTACTACACCGGCTCTGACGCTCGTCGGATGTGGCAGGGCTTGAAAACTATTACAGACTACAAAGGGAAGCACAGCCGCGAGCTGCCCAGTGACACAAGCCTACCAGACGAGCTAAACCACTTCTATGCTCGCTTCGAGGCAAGCAACACTGAAGCATGAATGAGAGCACCAGCTGTTCCGGATGACTATGTGATCACGCTCTCCGTAGCCGATGTGAGTAAGACTTTTTTTAAGCAGGTCAACATCCACAATGCCGCAGGGCCAGACGGATTACCAGGACGTGTACTCCGAGCATGTGCTGACCAACTGGCAAGTGTCTTCACTGACATTTTCAACATGTCCCTGACTGAGTCTGTAATACCAACATGTTTCAAGCAGACCACCATAGTCCCCGTGCCCAAAGACACTAAGATTACCTGCCTAAATGACTACCGACCCGTAGCACTGACGTCTGTAGCCATGAAGTGCTTTGAAAGGCTGGTCATGGCTCACATCAACACCATTATCTCAGAAACCCTAGACCCACTCCAATTTGCATACCGCCCCAACAGATCCACAGATGCAATCTCTATTGCACTCCACACTGCCCTTTCCCACCTGCACAAGAGGAACACCTACGTGAGAATGCTATTCATTGACTACAGCTCAGCGTTCAAAACCATAGTGCCCTCAAAGCTCATCACTAAGCTAAGGATCCTGGGACTAAACACCTCCCTCTGCAACTGGATCCTGGACTTCCTGACGGGCCGCCCCCAGGTGGTAACGGTAGGTAACAACACATCTGCCACGCTGATCCTCAACACGGGGGCCCCTCAGGGGTGCGTGCTCAGTCCCCTCCTGTACTCCCTGTTCACCCATGACTGCATGGCCATGCACGACTCCAACACCATCATTACGTTTGCCGACGACACAACCAATGAACTATTATGGTCCAAACAAACCAAGACAGTCGTGAAGAGGGCACGACAAAGCCTATTCCCCCTCAGGAGACTGAAAAGATTTGGCATGGGTCCTCAGATCCTCAAAAAGTTATACAGCTGCACCATCGAGAGCATCCTGACTGGTTGCATCACCGCCTGGTATGGCAACTGCTCAGCCTCCAACCGCAAGGCACTACAGAGGGTAGTGCGTACGGCCCAGTACATCACTGGGGCCAAGCTTCCTGCCATCCAGAACCACTATACTAGGCGGTTTCAGAGGAAGGCCCTCAAAATTGTCAAATACTCCAGCTACCCTAGTCATAGACTGTTCTCTCTGCTACCGCACGGCAAGCGGTACCGGAGCGCCAAGTGTAGGTCCAAAAGGCTTCTCAACAGCTTCTACCCCCAAGCCATTTGACTACTGAACAGCTAATCATGGCTACCCGGACTATTTGCACCCCCACCCCATCTTTTTACGCTGCTGCTACTCTGTTAATTATTTATGCATAGTCACTTTAACTCTACCCACATGTACATATTACCTCAACTACCTCAACTAGCCGGTGCCCCCACACATTGGCTCTGCACCGGTACCCTCCCTGTATATAGCCTCCCTTCTGTTATTTTATTTTTTCTCAACACTTTTTTGTTGTTTTATTTTACTTTTTTATTAAGAAATAAATGCATTGTTGGTTAAGGGCTGTAAGTAAGCATTTCAGGGTAATCTCTACACCTGTTGTATTCGGCGCATGTGGCAAATAAAATGTGATTTGATTTGAACCACCCGAGCCACTGCCTGTTCACCCCGCTATCATTCAGAAGGCAAGGTCAGAACAGGTGCATCAAAGCTGGGACCGAGAGAATGAAAAACAGCATCTATCTCAAGGCCATTAGACTGTAAAATAGCCATCACTAGCACATTAGAAGCTGCTGCTGCCTATTGAAATCACTGGCCACTTTTAAGAAATGGAAAACTAGTTAATTTATTAATGTTTACATATCTTGCATTACTCATCTCATATATACAGTGGGGGAAAAAAGTATTTAGTCAGCCACCAATTGTGCAAGTTCTCCCACTTACAAAGATGAGAGAGGCCTGTAATATTCATCATAGGTACACGTCAACTATGACAGACAAATTGAGAATTTTTTTTCCAGAAAATCACATTGTAGGATTTTTTATGAATTTATTTGCAAATTATGGTGGAAAGTAAGTATTTGGTCACCTACAAACAAGCAAGATTTCTGGCTCTCACAGACCTGTAACTTCTTCTTTAAGAGGCTCCTCTGTCCTCCACTCGTTACCTGTATTAATGGCACCTGTTTGAACTTGTTATCAGTATAAAAGACACCTGTCCACAACCTCAAACAGTCACACTCCAAACTCCACTATGGCCAAGACCAAAGAGCTGTCAAAGGACACCAGAAACAAAATTGTAGACCTGCACCAGGCTGGGAAGACTGAATCTGCAATAGGTAAGCAGCTTGGTTTGAAGAAATCAACTGTGGGAGCAGTTATTAGGAAATGGAAGACATACAAGACCACTGATAATCTCCCTCGATCTGGGGCTCCACGCAAGATCTCACCCCGTGGGGTCAAAATGATCACAAGAACGGTGAGGAAAAATCCCAGAACCACACGGGGGGCCTAGTGAATGACCTGCAGAGAGCTGGGTCCAAAGTAACAAAGCCTACCATCAGTAACACACTACGCCGCCAGGGACTCAAATCCTGCAGTGCCAGACGTGTCCCCCTGCTTAAGCCAGTACATGTCCAGGCCCGTCTGAAGTTTGCTAGAGTGCATTTGGATGATCCAGAAGAGGATTGGGAGAATGTCATATGGTCAGATGAAACCAAAACAGAACTTTTTGGTAAAAACTCAACTCGTCGTGTTTGGAGGACAAAGAATACTGAGTTGTATCCAAAGAACACCATACCTACTGTGAAGCATGGGGGTGGAAACATAATGCTTTGTGGCTGTTTTTCTGCAAAGGGACCAGGACGACTGATCCGTGTAAAGGAAAGAATGAATGGGGCCATGTATCGTGAGATTTTGAGTGAAAACCTCCTTCCATCAGCAAGGGCATTGAAGATGAAACGTGGCTGGGTCTTTCAGCATGACAATGATCCCAAACACACCGCCCGGGCAACGAAGGAGTGGCTTCGTAAGAAGCATTTCAAGGTCCTGGAGTGGCCTAGCCAGTCTCCAGATCTCAACCCCATAGAAAATCTTTGGAGGGGAGTTGAAAGTCTGTGTTGCCCAGCGACAGCCCCAAAACATCACTACTCTAGAGGAGATCTGCATGGAGGAATGGGCCAAAATACCAGCAACAGTGTGTGAAAACCTTGTGAAGACTTACAGAAAACGTTTGACCTGTGTCATTGCCAACAAAGGGTATATAACAAAGTATTGAAAAACTTTTGTTATTGACCAAATACTTATTTTCCACCATAATTTGCAAATAAATTCATTAGAAATCCTACAATGTGATTTTCTGGATTATTTTTTCTCATTTTGTCTGTCATAGTTGACGTGTACCTATGATGAAAATTACAGGCCTCTCTCATCTTTTTAAGTAGGAGAACTTGCACAATTGGTGGCTGACTAAATACTTTTTTCCCCCACTGTATATGGAGCGTAATGTATTCGGTGTGTATTCCTCTATAGCCGCGGACACGCAAGGTACTAATATCATAACCTTTATGGCGTTATACTCAATTGTGTTTATGTAGCTAGCTACATTCTTCTATTAGAGCTGTAAAAAAATGTATAATGGCTTCAGAGAAATATTAGCTGGTGTTGTATCCTTTGAAGCTGCCCTGGACTAATCATGACCATGGCCTGTGTATTATTTTGGCCTGTTTAGCATGGCTCTGCTCTGCCCTGCCCTGTAGTGATGTGCAGTTTGCAAACTATTTATTATTTTTAATGACTCGAGAGTCATGATTCATTTTTCTGAGTCTCTGGTTCATTTTAGTCGTTCGTTTGACCTGCTGGCCGGAATTAATTCTATATAGCAGGATTAATATGCACTCCTCCGGTGACTCCAGAAACATGATCTGAACAACAACTGTATGTCATATATGCGTGCAGGCAAAATCAATCATGCTGCAGGCAACAGAGAAGAAAATGACATGTTTAGAACTGATAATTGATCGCATGGTGCTAGAATTAATGCAATTAATTGATTATTGAATAATATGATGAACACAGCCTTGTAGAACCAACACATACACAGCCTCTGCTCAACAAACTTGAACTCGAGAACGAATAGTTTGGGGTGCTGCAGTTTGCAAACGATATTGTGCTTACCACCCCCACGGCAGTCAAGCAATGCATCCGACAACAGTCATTCACGATCTAGTCCGGTTGCGGCCACAACTAGACCTTGTTTCAAATGTACCAAGAAATAAACGTATTTGTTGGCCTATGCCTAGCAATCAAAAAATTTACATTGTTTAAAGCACGGTTTTACAAGTCTCCATCACAAAGGACATCTCCAATAAGCCCCTTATTGTGAACGACATGTGAACGAGAGGTTTGTAGAATCATGACTATTTCGAGTTTTCAGTTCATCGTTCAACGGTAGGGGGTACTGCGTTCTCTGGACATTACTGTCTCAAAGAACGAAATTAGTCAAAGTTCAGAGTCAGTAAAAAGAGCCGAAATTCCCATCACTACTGCCCTGCCCCCTTTTGGAGCACTTGTGGAGCTCTTCAGTTACTGTTTCTTATGTACAGTACATTCGGAAAGTATTCAGACCCCTTCCCTTTTTCCACATTTTGTTACGTAACAGCCTTAAAATCCCTCATCAATCTACACACAATACCCCATTATGACGAAGCGAAAACAGTTTTTTCAAAAATTTTGCAAATGTACTAAAAATACAAAAACTGAAATACCTTGTTTACATAAGTATTCAGACCATTTGCTATGAGACTCGAAATTTAACTCAGGTGCATCCTGTTTCCATTGATCATCCTTGATGTTTCTACAACTTCATTGGAGTCCACCTGTGGTACGTTCAATTGATTGGACATGATTTGGAAAGGCACACACAGTTGACAGTGCATGTTAGAGCAAAAACCAAGCCATGAGGTCTAAGAAATTGTCCGTAGGGTTCCGAGACAGGATTGTGTCGAGGCAAAGATTTGGGGAAGGTTACCAAAACATTTCTGCAGCATTGAAGGTCCCCAAGAACACAGTTCTTAAATGGAAGAAGTTTGGAACCACCAAGACTCTTCCTAGAGCTGGTCGCCTGGCCAAACTGAGCAATCAAGGGAGAAGGGCCTTGGTCAGGGAGGTGACCAAGAACCCCATGGTCACTCTGACAGAGCTCCAGAGTTCCTTTGTGGAGATGGGAGAACCTTCCAGAAGGACAACCATCTGTGCAGCACTTAACCAATCAGGCCTTTATGGTAAGGTGGCCAGACGGAACCCACTCTTCAGTAAAAGGCGCTTGGAGTTTGCCAAAAGGCACCTAAAGGACTCTCAGACCATGAGAAACAAGATTCTCTGGTCTGATAAAACCAAGATTGAACTCTTTGGCCTGAATGTCAAGCGTCACGTCTGGGGGAAACCTGGCACCATCCCTATGGTGAAGCATGATGGTGGCAGAATCATGCTGTGGGGATGTTTTTCAGCGGCAGGGACTGGGAGACTAGTCAGGATTGAGGGAAAGATGAACGGAGCAAAGTACGGAGAGCTCCTTGATGAAAACCTGCTCCACAGAGCTCAGGACCTCAGACTGGGGCGAAGGTTCACCTTCCAACAGGACAACAACCCTAAGCACACAGCCTAGACAACACAGGAGTGGCTTCGGGACAAATCTCTGAATGTCCTTGAGTGGCCCAGCCAGAGCCCAGACTTGAACCCGATCAAACATCTCTGGATAGACCTGAAAATAGCTGTGCAGCGACGCTCCCTATCCAACCTGACAGAGCGTGAGAGGATAATCCATTCACCTACTCTGTGGCTCACAAAGATTCAGTGGTTGGAACCAAAAATCTCAAATTTGGACTCATCAGACCAAAGGACAGATTTCCACCGGTCTATTATCTATTCCTTGTGTTTCTTGGCCCAAGCAAGTCTCTTCTTCTTACTGGTGTCCTTTAGTAGTGTTTTATTTGCAGCAATTTGACCATGAAGGCCTGATTCACAAAGTCTCCTCTGAACAGTTGATGTTGAGATGTGTCTGTGACTTGAACTCTGTAGCATTTATTTGGGTTGCAATTTCTGAGGCTGTTAACTCTAATGAATTTATCCTCTGCAGCAGAGGTAACTCTTCCATTTCTGTGGCGGTCCTCATGAGAGCCGGTTTCATCATAGCGCTTGGTTTTTGCGACTGCACTTAAAGAAACGTTCAAAGTTGTTGAAATGTTCCGTGTTGACTGACCTTCATGGCTTAAAGTAATGATGGACTGTCATTTCTCTTTGATTATTTGAGCTGTTCTTGCCATAATATGGACTTGGTCTTTTACCAAATAGGGCTATATTCTGTATACCCCCCCCCCCCTACCTTGTCACAACAATTCTGAGTGGCTCAAACGCATTAAGAAGGAAAAAATTTCCTCAAATTCACTTTTAAGAAGGCACACCTGTGAATTGAAATGCATTCCAGGTGACTACCTCATAAAGCTGGTTGAGAGAATCCCAAGAGAGTGCAAAGCTGTCATCAAAGCAAATGGTGGCTATTTGAAGAATCTTAAACGTTTTTGGTTACTACATTATTCCATATGTGTTATTTCATAGTTTTGAGGTCTTCACTATTATTCTACAATGTAGAAAATATTAAAAATAAAGAAAAACCCTTGAATGAGTAGGTGTTCTAAAATCTTTGACCGGTAGTGTATATATTTTCTTGAAAAACATAATTCCACTTTGACTTAATGGGGTATTGTCTCTAGGCCAGTGACAAAAAAAAATCAGGCTGTAATGCAACAAAATGTGGAAATAGTCAAGGGGCATGAATATGTTCTGAAGGCACTGTAACTGTTCTGGAAAGGACCTGACCTTTGCGTAATTTTCTGTGCCCGCTCCTGTTGAACAAAGAAAAACAAAGCTTATTACAACAACAAACACAACCACTCATGCAATCACTCACTCATAGCCACGAAGCACTCCCCTGAGGCCAATCTAGAAGAGCAGAGTTTTCTATACCCCTTCTTTCGATTTTTATAAAGTTGTTTATCCCCTCCCCCAACCCAAACCCCTTGGAATGGGATTCGATCCCTGGGTACGAATCCCATTCCCAACCCTACCCCTAAACGTAAACCCTTACCCTAAACCTGGTTCGTATTCTAAACCCAACCCTACCCCCTCTTTTATTTAATTATCTTCTTTATTATTTACATTTTTTTATCCAAACAAAGTTTGTACAATGCCCCCCACCCTTTTCCCTTGACCAACCCCAAATCCTCAACTGAAAACCGAGGAGATGGAAGAGGGCATGAAACCCTGAGCTATCCCTGCCAGTGCCAAAGTTTGCCATCATTGTCCCACTTCTAAGTACATGTTCATCTTCCTTAAGCAAGGTGTGAAGGGTAACGTGGTGAGAGACCTCACTCATAATATCATAGAACCTGGGTTACATTAGGTAACCTTAAGTTCTATTTACATTTACATTTTAGTCATTTAGCAGACGCTCTTATCCAGAGCGACTTACAGTTAGCGCATACATTATTTTATCGAACCCACAACCCTGGCGTTGCAAACATTCAATTACTCTTTCGGTCACTCACAATGGGGATATACAGTAGCCAACTCCTGTAGTGCTCATATACTCTAAGAAGCCAAGTCTAGACAGGATAAACCCTCAGAAGCCCCGACTCTAAGCACCATATGCTCTAACGAGGGCGTTGTGACAGTCGGTAGAACCTCATGAAGGTATGGGGGACACCCCAACAAAATACCGCAGTACAAATCTCTTGAACATGCCTTGAACAATGCCCATGATGTAGCCATACCTCTGGTGGAGTGAGCCCTCAAGCCCTTCGGAGGTGTTAAACCATTGCTCTAATATGCCATTATAACAGCCTCCACTATCCATTGGGATGAACGCTGATGAGAGAAGGGCCACCCTGTGTGGCGAGGTGCCCAAAAAGACAAAGATCTGATCGCTCTAGTAGGGCTTTCATCCTGTACATGTAGATGCACAAAGCGCGCCTAGGACACAAGCGGTGGAGACGATCTTCCTCCATGGAGTATAAAGTGGTTTTAAATGAGAGAAATCTTATTCCCATGTTTTGCAGCGGCTCGAACGGTGGCTGTAAAAAGGCCTCAAGCATAACAGACATATCCCAGGAAGGGACTAGCTGTCCATGTATTGTAGTTCAAATACGTGCCACGCATAAAACAACAGATCGGGTCCGTTTCCTCACTGTATCATTGTTGAAAACTATATGACATGCAGCCCAAACACACGCAATTTATTGCCATATAGTGAACTGTGGCAGGGGCTCTAGCGCTCTGCACAACTTTTAGCGGTAGATTAACATTTTTACATTTTAGTCATTTAGCAGACGCTCTTATCCAGAGCGACTTACAGTTAGTGAGTGCATACATTTTTCATACTGGCCCCCCGTGGGAATCGAACCCACAACCCTGGCGTTGCAAGCGCCATGCTCTGCCAGCTGAGCTACATGGGGCCTAGATCTGTTGCAATAACCTTCATCCTCTCATGGGTCAGGCCCAAAGAGCCACCATGCCCTTGACAGGGACGGAAGATCTCTCCATTTGCTTAGGTCGGCCGATCGCTGTGTAATGGTAGATGCCAGGGTGTAGGCGGAATACACCTTTCTTAGAAAATTGCTATACTGTACTTTGTAACAGAGAGACCAACAGGACCCATAATCCTGTGAATCTACGCGTGTGGAACGCAATTCTCTAAAATCTCGCTAGGCAGTGTTCTCAAACCTCTCCTCAGGGAACCCCAGCCTTCCATGTATTTTAACTATTTTGGAGCTAGTACACCTGATTCAACTTGTCAACTAATTATCAAGCCCTTGATTAGGTGATCAAGTGCGCTAGTTAAGGACTAAAGCAAAATTGTGAACCGTCTAGGGGTCCCCAATGAGAGGTTTGAGAACCACATGATAAGAGAGGCAACGCAATCCTTTAGCAATGGAACCTTTCAGGTTGCCGAAAGTCCCCAAGAACCGAAAACGCACAAGCCCATTAGGGTCTCGGGCTGAAGCCTATGGTCCCCAAGAAAGCAAGTATACCATCCATGGGGAGACTGCGCATGCGCGGCAAATCTTCCCCAGCTGGTGCGATGTGTAGGTGCTGAGACTCTCATATGCCTGAGGCAAGAATGTCCTGTATGGCGAAGAGAGGAGTCTATTAAAACGTAATAACGTGCTCTGTGCCCTTGGCGGGATGCCTGGAAAAGTTTTTATGAGATGCAGTGCTTCAAGGGCAACTGATGTTCTGCCGTCCTCTCCCGTCTGACCTCAGTCGACACGGAGGGAGATTGAACATGTCGTCTTCCGTCCCCGGCTGGAATAAGGTATTCGTTGGGAGAGCTATGAGCGGGAGGGCAACTCCCAACCCTACCACTGTGTAGCAAGGTCAAAAATATGAGCTGCTGTATATTGGATAGGTAGAACTGACAGAGCAATTATTCAGTATCAATGGGTGGGGAGAGATGTCTACGCTGAACTGGAGAGAGGGTAGGGCAGGGAGCACTGAGTGCTGTGTGCGCTGCCTCTCTCATAGGCTAGGGAGTGACTCCTAGGCTTTCTGGTCCTCCAGGCCACCAGGGGGCTTGAGAGGTGGGAATTTCACTGTCATGGCAGCTAAGGACTGTTTTTGCCCTTCCAAACACCCCCACTGGGCATTTTAGTGCAGGACCAACTACTTTTATCCCCAATTTCATGATATCCAATTGGTAGTTACGGTCTTGTCCCATCGCTGAAACTCCCCTACGGACTCGGGAGAGGCGAAGGTCGAGAGCCATGCGTCCTCCGAAACATGACCCTGCTAAGCCGCACTGCTTCTTGTCTAGGGCTGTTGCGGTGACCGTATTACCGCCACACCTGCGGTTATGAGTCATGAAGGCAGTCAAATTCCACGTGACCGTTTAGTCACGGTAATTAGGATTCTCCAAGCTCTGATGCGGCTGATGGTCATTAGTAGCCTACCAAACTTGCTAACTGCCTGATACTCAGCACTCTATTGTTCCTCTAATCACTCTGACATCAATACAAATGTGTTCAAAACTCTAATCAAGCACTTCATGAGAGCCCATGAGCTCATGTTGCTCAACATTTCTATAGGCTATGCAATTGCGTGAGAAAACAGAGTGATGGCCTCTACTAAAAAGAGGAGGATCCCATCAGCTTTCTATAGGCTAGGCCTATTATACTTATTTCTCAACTTTCCTAATATTAAGCACATTGTTTATCTTTACAACAGGAGTATAGCCTACCTGGCTGGCATGAAAATGAACCATGGGAAAATAATCCTACATTCGCTATTTAAGTGCATTGATGACATGTATTTTTTCCCGCTGCCCGTTTCGAGACAGGTGCATGATAATGGTCAATTCTAAATCAAAACAAATTTCACACATATTTAGTACAGTGAGGGAAAAAAGTATTTGATCCCCTGCTGATTTTGTACGTTTGCCCACTGACAAAGAAATGATCAGTCTATCATTTTAATGGTAGGTTTATTTGAACAGTGAGAGATAGAATAACAACAAAAAAATCCAGAAATCCAGAAAAACTGTTATAAATTTGATTTGCATTTTAATTAGGGAAATAACTATTTGACCCCCTCTCAATCAGAGGTCTTGTAGCTCATTCCAGCCTTGTGAAGGTCTACAGTCTTGTCCCTGACATCCTTGTAGAGCTCTTTGGTCTTGGCCATGGTGGAGAGTTTGGAATCTGATTGATTGATTGCTTCTGTGGACAGGTGTCTTTTATACAGGTAACAAACTGAGATTAGGAGCACTCCTTTTATGAATGTGCTCCTAATCTCAGCTCGTTACCTGTATAAAAGACACCTGGGAGCCAGAAATCTTTCTGATTGAGAGGGGGTCAAATACTTATTTCCCTAATTAAAATGCAAATCAATTTATAACATTTTTGACATGCGTTTTTCTGGATTTTGTTGTTGTTATTCTGTCTCTCACTGTTCAAATAAACCTACCATTAAAATGATAGACTGATCATTTCTTTGTCAGTGGGCAAACGTACAAAATCAGCAGGGGATCAAATACTTTTTTCCCTCACTGTATTTGAGTGTTTCAGTGAAACGTAAGTGAGGGAGGCCCCGCTCTCTTGCTTTCCCAGATGTTTAGTTCATTTCATTCCGATCTCCTTTGCATTATTGTAGCCTTTTTCTGTAGCCTGTCAACTATGTGTCTGTCTATCCCTGTTCTCTCCTCTCTGCACAGGCCATACAAATGCTTCACACTGCGTGGCTGCTGGCACTCTAATCTGGTGGTCCCTGCGCACACGACCCACGTGGAGTTCCAGGTCTCCAGCAGCCTCTGGAACTGCCGTTCTGCGGCCAACAAGGCAGAGTTCATCTCAGCCTATGCTACCCTCCAGTCCCTCGACTTCTTGGCGCTGACAGAAACATGGATTACAACAGAAAACACTGCTACTCCTACTGCTCTTTCCTCGTCTGACTATGTGTTCTCGCATACCCCGAGAGCATCTGGTCAGCGTCATCTCTCCCAAGTGGACATTCTCTCTTTTTCCCCTGACCCATCTGTCTATCTCCTCATTTGAATTCCATGCTGTCACAGTCACTAGCCCATTCAAGCTTAACATCCTTGTCATTTCCAGGTTCCCTTGGAGAGTTCATCAATGAGCTTGATGCCTTGATAAGTTCCTTTCCTGAGGATGGCTCACCCCTCACAGTTCTGGGTGACTTTAACCTCCCTACGTCTGCCTTTGACTAATTTCTCTCTGCCTCCTTCTTTCCACTCCTTTCCTCTTTTGACCTCACCCTCTCACCGTCCCCCCCTACTCACAAGGCAGGCAATATGCTTGACCTCATCTTTACTAGATGCTGTTCTTCTACTAATCTCACTGCAACTCCCCTCCAAGTCTCCGACCACTACTTTGTATCCTTTTCTCTCTCACTCTCCTCCAACACTACTCACTCTGCCCCTACTCCGATGGTAATGTGCCGTCGCAACCTTCGCTCTCTCTCTCCCGCTACTCTCTCCTCTTCCATCCTATCATCTCTTCCCTCTGCCCCAACCTTCTCCCTCCGATCTCCTGATTCTGCCTCCTCAACCCTCCTCTCCTCCTTTTCTGCATCTTTTGACTCTCTATGTCCCCTATCCTCTCGACCGGCTCGGTCCTCCCCTCCTGCTCCGTGGCTTGACGACTCATTGCGAGCTCATAGAAGAGGGCTCCGGGCAGCCGAGCGGAAATGGAGGAAATCTAGACTCCATGCGGACCTGTCATCTTTTCACTCCCTCCTATCTATATTCTCTTCCTCTGTTTCCGCTGCTAAAGCCACTTTCTACCACTCTAAATATCAAGCCTCTGCCTCTAACCCTAGGAAGCTCTTTGCCACCTTCTCCTCCATGCTGAATCCCCCTCCTCCTCCCCCTCCCTCATCCCTCTCTGTGGATGACTTCGTCAACCATTTTGAAAAGGTTGATGACGTCCGATCCTCATTTATTAAGTCAAATGACACCGCTGGTCCTGCTCACACTGCCCTACCCTATGCTTTGACTTCTTTCTCCCCTCTCTCTCCAGATGAAATCTTACGACTTGTGACGGCCGGCCGCCCAACAACCTGCCCGCTTGACCCTATCCCCTCCTCTCTTCTCCAGACCATTTCCGGAGACCTTCTCCCTTACCTCACCTTGCTCATCAACTCATCCTTGACCGCTGGCCATGTCCCTTCCGTCTTCAAGAGAGCGAGAGTTGCACCCCTCCTCAAAAAACCTACACTCGATCCCTCCGATGTCAACAACTACAGACCAGTATCCCTTCTTTCTTTTCTCTCCAAAACTCTTGAGCGTGCCGTCTCTAGCCAACTCTCCTGCTATCTCTCTCAGAATGACCTTCTTGATCCAAACCAGTCAGGTTTCAAGACTGCTCTTCTCTGTGTCACGGAGGCTCTCCGCACTGCTAAAGCTAACTCTCTCTCCTCTGCTCTTATCATTCTAGACCTATCCACTGCCTTTGATACTGTGAACCATCAGATCCTCCTCTCCACCCTCTCCGAGTTGCGCATCTCTGGCACTGCTCACTCTTGGATTGCGTCCTACCTGACAGGTCGCTCCTACCAGGTGGCGTGGTGAGAATCTGTCTCCGCACCACGTGCTCTCACCACTGGTGTCCCCCAGGGCTCAGTTCTAGGCCCTCTCCTATTCTCTCTGTTACGGATACAGGTATCCTGTGTTTTTGTGTGTTTCTCTCCTTCTGCCCTAATCACAGGTGTCCTGTATGTTCCTGATTGGTGGTCGTTGAGGTGTCTGCTGATTGGACCAATCAGTGAACATTCCTGTTAATTGCACCACCTGTTATTCGTTTGTTAAATCACACATCCCATTTTATAAAAACCAGACTTGTGTTTGTTGCAGGAGAGAGAGACTTTTTGCCATATGTGAGTATGGACACGGTGGTGTCCTGTGTGTTGTGTACGCACTAATTTGCTGATTACCCTGTTTAGTAGCTTTGTGTGTTTTTGGGAAAAAGGGGAGTTTAAGCTAGTTGCCCTTGGGCGTACATTACCCGTAGGGAAGAAATCTGTCTATAAACACCAGTTAGACCTGAGCGGACCACCCACTGTATTTTTGTATGGTAGCAGTAGCCTAGTGGTTTTTTTAGGCAGGCTAGATCAGTTTAGGGGGTTTTACACTATTGTTTCATTTCTTGGGTCCTGCTCAGCCCTTTTCCCAAACCTTTACCGTGTGTTTAGCAATAAACCATTTAAGTTTGACGGTAGTTCATGGTTGTTGTGTCATTTTTGGTTCTCACTGTTCCATGTCACACTTATAATTTGCATAATTTATGTTACGGGTCTCATGTCCATCCACCCTAGACGTTTAGAGCCACGGGGTTCGTAACATGAAGTGGCGGCTCGTCCGGGGATCTATCCCATGCTACTCATGCAAATTAGTAAGTGTCTGGTTCAGTGTTGAGCTTGGCAGCTGTCCTACCTGTTTTTTTTGTGTGTTCAGTAGTCGACGGCTCGTGTTGCTAGTAGGATGGCTACTTTTGATTTGGAAGCATTCTTGGAAAACCCTACGTGGGAGATTTTTGAGAATTGTCGTAGAGTGGATCTACAGGCTTTGGCTGACCACTTTTCTGCACCCATACCGAGGGGTTTAGTGAAAGCAGAAGTTAGGGAAGTAGTGCTAGCGATATTGTTGAACGAGCGAGTGCTTGAGTTACCGCCGCCTGAGTCTGCTGCTCCTGTAGGGGATGTGGTTGCTGTTCCTGTAAGCCCATCAGTGTCTGAGGACGAGACTAAGGCTCCAGCCACATTGCCCCGTTATGACCCACTCTCCCCACTGACTGACAGTGATGCCAGGATGGATGTCCGCTCGACACGGCTCCAAATGGAGGCGGAAGAGCGGGCACAAATCAGGCTAGACAAACTGGAAACGCGTAGGCTTGATCAGGAGACGCGTAAGCTAGAGGCAGAGCTGGAAACGCGTAGGCTTGATCAGGAACTGGAGACGCGTAAGATGGAACTGGAGACGCGTAGGCTTGATCAAGAACTGGAGTTGCGTGAAATGGAACTAGAGGCAGAAACAGCGAGGTTAGTCTCTGCTCATACTATGCCTGCTAGTGAGCCATCCTCACCAGCTGGGTCGTCTACTACGTTTGATATTAGTAGGCAGATCACCTTGGTACCTGTGTTCAGGGAGTCAGAGGTTGATTCCTATTTCAGTGTGTTTGAACGGATAGCGGTAGCATTGAAATGGCCCGAAGAGGTATGGTGCCTATTACTTCAGTGTAAACTAACAGGTAAAGCCCAAGAGGTTCTGGCAGCGCTACCTCTTGAAGACAGTTTGAATTATGAAGTGGTCAAAGCTACTGTTCTTCGTGCCTATGAGCTTGTTCCTGAGGCATATCGACAGAGATTTAGGTCTCATAAAAAGTCTCCTACTCAGACTTATGTGGAGTTTGCTAGAGACAAAGGAAATCTGTTTGACAAATGGCACAGTGCTAGTAAGGTAACTGATTTTAACTCTCTACGGGAGTTAATCTTGTTAGAAGAGTTTAAAAATTGTTTACCGGAACGCATTGTAGTTTATCTGAACGAACAGAAAGTATCCTCACTGTCGGAAGCGTCTGTATTGGCAGACGAGTTTGTGTTGACGCATAAGAGCGTGTTTTCGCCTCGTACGGAGAGCAGGGCTGCAGAGTTGCTAACTTTTAGTCCTAGTCGACCAGCAGTACATCCAGCACGCCCAAAAGATGTGCGTCACTGTTTCTATTGTCATAAGGTGGGACATATAGTTAGTGATTGCTTTTTGCTTAAACGCAAGCCGGGGATGACTCAGCACGCCAGACCGCCAACGGGTGTTGGGCTGATTCGTACGGTTGTAAAGCCGGAATCAAGACAGAAGCCTCATAGTGAATGTGGTTTGAAAGTCCCTGTCCCAGATCACAGTTATGAACCGTTCATTTTTGAGGGGTTTGTTTCTATATCAAATGACGAAGCGTCTCAGCGTCCAGTTAGAATCCTCAGAGATACTGGTGCGGCGCAGTCGTTCATACTCGCTGATGTGTTGCCCTTGTCCAGTAATACATATTGTGGTTCCAGTGTGTTAGTACAAGGAATTGAAATGGGATTTGTCCCAGTGCCATTGCACTTTGTGAACGTACACTCTGAGTTAGTCAGTGGATTGTTCAGAGTGGGCGTACGTCCTATGTTGCCAGTAAAAGGTGTGACATTTATAATGGGCAACGATATTGCCGGAGGAAAGGTGATACCCGTATTGGAGGTATTGGATAAAAGTGACCAGTCTCTCTCCGAGGAGCTGGCACAGGGTTATCCAGATGTGTTCCCCGCTTGTGCTGTCACACGTGCTCAAGCACGACAAGTGGGTGAAGTGATAGATTTGTCGAACACGATTCTATTCAGAGAGTGTGACCCAGAGGATAGTTCGGGTGCTACCTCTGGTAAGCTGGTGCAGTCTGACCAACAGCCCAGAGAAAGGAAGAAGGATGTGGAACTTGTTGCTGAAGCAATACAGTTACCAGTTACTCGTGAGCAGCTGATCGCTAACCAACAGGTTGACATTAGTCTGGCTAAATGTTTTTCTAGTGTTGTCTCAGAGGACGAGCTAAAGAAGAAAAACATGGCATACTTCATTGATGGTAATCTCCTCATGCGTAAATGGACATCCCATGTTGACGCTGGCGGAGATTGGAATGCTGTTTACCAAATAGTGATTCCTACAGCCTTTCGACAAAATGTTTTATCCTCGCTCATGATCACCAGTGGTCCGGACATCTGGGAGTCACCAAGACTTATGATCGAGTTTTGCGACATTTCTTTTGGCCTGGCTTAAAACAAGATGTGGCTCAGTTCTGTCGGACTTGCCACACCTGTCAAGTAGTTGGGAAACCGAACCAGGTTATTTCCCCCGCGCCTCTTTGTCCCATACCGGCCATAGGTGAACCATTCGAACATGTGATGGTTGATTGTGTTGGACCATTACCAAAAACAAAATCTGGTAACCAGTTTATGTTGACAATTATGTGTGTGGCCACCAGGTACCCAGAGGCCATTCCTCTGCGAAGGATTACTGCTCCAGTGGTGAGTAAAGCGTTGATCAAATTCTTCTCAACTTTTGGATTACCTAGGGTGATACAAACTGATCAGGGTACGAATTTCCTTTCTAAACTTTTCAAACAAGTGTTAAAATCCTTGTCAGTTACACACCGTGTGTCAAGCGCATATCACCCAGAGTCTCAGGGTGCGCTTGAACGTTGGCATCAGACCCTGAAGTCTATGCTCCGTAAATATTGCTTGGAATCTGAGAAAGATTGGGATGAGGGAGTTCCTCTAGTGTTGTTTGCTGTCCGTGAGACAGTACAGGAATCCCTAGGGTTCAGCCCAGCTGAACTGGTGTTTGGACACACCATGAGAGGACCTATGAAAGTCCTTAAGGATCAGTTTTTGTCACAAGAGTTGTGTGTGAAAGAAAATGTGTTGGACTACGTTAGTCGCTTTCGTGAGCGCCTACATGCTGCCTGTGCTCTAGCAAAGGAAGCGCTGTCTTCCTCACAGAAACGGATGAAACGACACTATGACACACAGGCTGTTTCTCGTTCACTGCAGCCAGGTGACCGAGTTCTTGTGTTGTTGCCTGTGCCAGGAGCGTCATTGTCAGCACGTTTCTCTGGTCCTTATGTCATTGAAAAGAAACTAACTGAAACTGACTATGTGATACAGACTCCTGATAGAAAACGCCAATCTCGTGTGTGCCACGTTAACATGTTGAAGACATACCACAACAGACCCGTCACTCAGGTAGACAGTCCAGAGAAACTGGCCGAGTCGGCTGTCTCTGTTGCTGCTACGGCTGTAGTGGGAGGTAATGTTAATGATGTGGACGGAGATGGTTTGGAGTTGCGCAATACTCAGCAGCAGTGTGCTAGATTGCCCAATTCAGAGATGCTGTTGTCTCTCCCGGCAAGCCTGATTCATTTAACGGACAGACAGTCAGATGATATTGTGAGACTGTTACACAGCTTTCCATGTCTTTTTAATGATGTTCCTACATGTACAAATATGTTAGAACATGACATTAATGTTGGAAACGCTGCACCTATCAAGCAACATCCTTATCGTGTCAACGTCGCTAAGAGAAAGATAATGAGGGGTGAGGTCGGTTATTTGCTGGAGAATAACCTGGCTATGCCAAGTTCAAGTCCTTGGAGTTCTCCGTGCATTCTGGTTCCTAAACCTGATGGGACATCCAGATTATGTACGGACTATCGGAAAGTCAATGCTGTCACAGTGCCCGACTCGTTCCCGTTACCCAGACTGGATGACTGTATTGATACTGTTGGTGCTGCTACTTATGTAACCAAATTAGATCTTCTAAAGGTTACTGGCAGGTGCCGTTAACCCCACGTGCCTCCGACATCTCTGCCTTTGTGACCCCAGATCACTTCCTACAATATGCTGTCATGGCATTTGGGATGCGGAACGCACCAGCCACTTTCCAACGCCTGGTTAACACAGTATTGGCTGGAGTTCCTAATTGTAGTGCTTACCTTGATGATCTGGTAATTTATTCAACTGAGTGGTCTGATCATGTTAACACTCTAAGGGTAGTGTGTGAACGTCTAGCAACCGCTTCTCTAACCCTGAACTTAGCAAAGTGCGAGTTTGGGAAGGCCACTGTTACTTATCTTGGTAAACAGGTCGGCCATGGTCAGGTGCGCCCTGTAGATGCCAAGGTCTCAGCTATAAACGCATTTCCCGCACCTACCACCAGAAGAGAGCTACGCCGTTTTTAGGGATGGTTGGCTACTACCGTAGTTTCTGTAAAAAATTTCTCTGCGGTAGTTGCTCCATTAACGGATTTGCTCAGTCCGGCGAGAAAATTTGTATGGTCTGAAGATTGTTGTACTGCTTTCAACACTGCTAAAGCACTCTTGTGTAGTACTCCTGTTCTTGCTGCGCCAGATTTTGAGCGGCCGTTTAAACTGGAGGTAGATGCAAGTGCCAGAGGTGCTGGTGCTGTTCTACTGCAGCAAGACCAGAGTGGAGTGGACCATCCTGTCTGTTATTTTTCACGGAAATTTAACAAATGTCAGACAAACTATTCCACCATTGAACAAGAAGCTCTAGCTTTGTTGTTAGCTCTGCAGTACTTTGAAGTTTATGTTGGTTCCAGTGCATTTCCAGTGGTAGTGTATACTGACCATAATCCCTTAGTTTTTCTCCACCGGATGTACAACCAGAACCAACGCCTTATGCGTTGGGCACTTGTCGTGCAAAATTATAATTTGGAGATCCGCCACAAAAAGGGGTTAGATAATGTGTTGGCAGATGCTTTGTCTCGTGTGTAATGATCTAGGTTTTTTTTTGTTATCCCGGCAGGATGATTATTGAATTTTGGGTGTTGTGATAGTACGTGTGTCGCAAACCATTTTGGTTTGCTCTTTTAAGGGTGGGAGTGTTACGGATACAGGTATCCTGTGTTTTTGTGTGTTTCTCTCCTTCTGCCCTAATCACAGGTGTCCTGTATGTTCCTGATTGGTGGTCGTTGAGGTGTCTGCTGATTGGACCAATCAGTGAACATTCCTGTTAATTGCACCACCTGTTATTCGTTTGTTAAATCACACATCCCATTTTATAAAAACCAGACTTGTGTTTGTTGCAGGAGAGAGAGACTTTTTGCCATATGTGAGTATGGACACGGTGGTGTCCTGTGTGTTGTGTACGCACTAATTTGCTGATTACCCTGTTTAGTAGCTTTGTGTGTTTTTGGGAAAAGGGGAGTTTAAGCTAGTTGCCCTTGGGCGTACATTACCCGTAGGAAGAAATCTGTCTATAAACACCAGTTAGACCTGAGCGGACCACCCACTGTATTTTTGTATGGTAGCAGTAGCCTAGTGGTTTTTTAGGCAGGCTAGATCAGTTTAGGGGGTTTTACACTATTGTTTCATTTCTTGGGTCCTGCTCAGCCCTTTTCCCAAACCTTTACCGTGTGTTTAGCAATAAACCATTTAAGTTTGACGGTAGTTCATGGTTGTTGTGTCATTTTTGGTTCTCACTGTTCCATGTCACACTTATAATTTGCATAATTTATGTTACGGGTCTCATGTCCATCCACCCTAGACGTTTAGAGCCACGGGGTTCGTAACACTCTCTATACACCAAGTCACTTGGCTTTGTCATATCCTCACATGGTCTCTCCTATCATTGCTACGCAGACGACACACAATTAATTGTATCCTTTCCTGATAACCAGGTGGCGAATCGCATCTCTGCATGTCTTGCAGACATATCAGTGTGGATGTCGGATCACCACCTCAAGCTGAACCTCGGCAAGACGGAGCTGCTCTTCCTCCCGGGGAAGGACTGCCCGCTCCATGATCTCGCCATCACGGTTGACAACTCCATTGTGTCTTCCTCCCAGAGTGCAAAGAACCTTGGCGTGACCCTGGACAATACCCTGTCGTTCTCCGCTAACATCAAAGCGGTGACCCGATCCTGCAGGTTCATGCTCTACAACATTCGCAGAGTACGACCTTACCTTACACAGAAAGCGGCACAGGTCCTAATCCAGGCACTTGTCATCTCCCGTCTGGATTACTGCAACTCGCTGTTGGCCGGGCTCCCTGCCTGTGCCATTAAACCCCTTCAACTGATCCAGAACGCTGCAGCCCGTCTGGTGTTCAACCTTCCCAAGTTCTCTCATGTCACCCCGCTCCTCCGCACACTCCACTGGCTTCCAGTTGAGGCTCGCATCTACTACAAGACCATGGTGCTTGCCTACGGAGCTGTGAGGGGAACGGCACCTCCTTACCCTCAGGCTCTGATCAGACCCTACACCCAAACGAGGGCACTACGTTCATCCATCTCTGGCCTGCGATCTCCCCTACCTCTACGGAAGCACAGTTCCCGCTCAGCCCAGTCAAAGCTATTCACTGCTCTGGCACCCCAATGGTGGAACAAGCTCCCCCACGACGCCAGGACAGCGGAGTCATTGACCACCTTCCGGAGACACTTGAAACCCTACCTCTAAGGAATACCTGGAATAGTATAAAGTAATCCTTCTTCCCCCACCCCCCAAAAAAAACAAAAAAAAGTGGTTGTCCCACTGGCTATCTTAAGTTGAACGCACCAATTTGTAAGTCGCTCTGGATAAGAGCGTCTGCTAAATGATGTAAATGTAATACCTACTGTAAATTTGACACTGCAGTAATTTAAGCTTTCTGCCCATATAAGAAATGTATATGGCTGTGAAAATTTGCTTTTGTTTACAATGTCATTGTAGTCACATTATCTGTATTGAGCAACAACTGTCCTGATTTCGGGACACCCATCCAGTAGAGGTTAACGTGTGTGTGTGTGTGTGTGTGTGTGTGTGTGTGTGTGTGTGTGTGTGTGTGTGTGTGTGTGTGTGTGTGTGTGTGTGTGTGTGTGTGTGTGTGTGTGTGTGTGTGTGTGTGTGTGTGTTTGTGTGTGTGCATATATCAGTTACACATTCAGTACATGTCAGTACATACAAACAAAAAGTAATTTCTTTCTTCCACACTGGAGGGAATAAGCAGCACGAAGCAGGGAGCTAGGTGGGCTTGTACGTCGAGAGCTACTGTAGCTCGGTGGAGCTAGCTGAGCCAGAGACTGAGAAATAGCTTTTGTGGGAACTCAATCCTCTCGACGAGAAGCTGCTGTCATACTCTTGGCAGCGGAGTCATTGACGGCCCACCTGTGAACTGGTAAACAGGAAAGCAGAAGTCCAAGTTGATAGCTGAGGAGACTAGAGGATCTTAATCGAATCTGTGAGGAAGACGAAATAATTTAAGATGGGATTGGACTACGACCCCTTATTGCTCCTGTCTGTCTATGACAGACGTTGTGTGATTGGATCTTCCTAGATTCCGACCCTAAAAGGGGACGCTACCTATAGTGAGAGACTGAGTAATGATTGCCTGACAGGCAGTTCTTAGATGAGTAGGAGTTATACTTTATTGTCCTCACATTGAAATCAAAGGTGATCTAAATCATTTTAGAACATCACACATGTATTATGTGCCTAGGATCATTGACACATGGTGCAAGTTAATACTTAATCATATTTATGAGCTGTGTAATGTCATCTAGAAAACAAAGAATGGTAGATTAGATTTATTCTCAAGGTCAGGTAAAATAATACCTTTCAATGTTACACTCTTCCTGAGGGGTTTTGATTGATTGGTTAGTCTGATGAAATCTCTGAATTTAAAATAGCATCATGGGTAGGGCCTATTCCTTTGTTGCCGGGGCAACCGTGAGACATATTAAAGTAAAACTGAACTGAATGGGAAAATTGCATTTGACTGACTGTTTTAAGGACCGACTGACGCTTGAAGGCAACAGGTCTGTGAAGGATGATAAATTAGGTATCAGAAATGTAAACTGTCATGTGTTTCTGTCTCACTAAACCGAATTTAGACATCCCACATGACTTTCAATTCACTTAAATGCTTATATTTGCTTACGTTTTGCCTGAGGAAACAGTCAGACAAAATCAAGCAGCAGTCAGAGATTAAATCAACCTGATCCAACGGAAGGCAAAATTGCTGCTGGGTTGTAACTGTCACTGTCTTATCAAGACATCCAGTGCAATCTACTGTTAAACTGGGTAAAGTCTCAGTCTAGGCCTATTATTCCAGACACATATCCTAATTCAAATCTGACTCTGCTTCTCGAAACATGATGAAATGTTAATCCAATGTTGATGTAGCCCAACCGTGGCACCATGACGCCATCAGCTACAAAGTGATGAATATGGAACTCCTTATGTCAGCATTTTACAACAACCAGAGCATCTATCCACTGTTCTTTGCATATACTCTACAGAGGCATTTAGGAAATTGGGTGGACAGAATATGAAACAAGGCAGCCAATGACAACCACTTGTTTCTCCCTATAAACCCCTCCACTCCAAATGAGAGCAGTGTCACCATTTATGTCACCCTTTTATTGTAAATGTATACAGCTTTCTGTGAGATTGCTGGTTGGATCAATACTAGCTGGCTCCTGCAGGATTTCTTCCATTCAGACACAGCCAGTCCCGGTAACAAAAGGGTAGAGGGCAATCTCCAATTCTCCCTCTGATGTGAATGACAACGAGTCAGGTTTATCCCACAGGGAAACTAATGGAACTTTACAATAATTAACGCTACTAGGGCTGTATTCTCACTTGGGATCTGCACACTTACAGTATGTCTCCCATTTACGTCAATTAATGATTTACACAAAAGTCTGAGTTATTCACGTTTTTCTCAACCCTGAATCAACTCTGGACCTTATAGTGAGGAGGTTGGACACTGGGTCATTCCATACAGTATCATTGAGTAAGATTTAATCACAAGAGCAAGCATGCAGAAATCATGGCCTACTAAACACTGATTGTGCAATCTTCACAAAAATAGCATTTCAATAATACCAAGACAGCAGTGTGTAATTATATCAAAACAAATCTGGAGTTGAACCCATGTCCTCTGTATGTTTCTCCATCTCTCTTGCCGAGGAGGATCTTGGTCAGATGGTGAAGATGATGAGGCTCATCCAGAGGCCTGATCATCAATAATGGGCTGTAAAAGAGAGGCTCTTATCAGAGCTCTTCCTCTGCGAGCTGGGGGATTTCAGCAGGCTTCTGGCACTTAATGAACATTTAATAGCTGTAGTTACAAAGTTTCCATTATGGTTATTGTCTAGCTCTGATGGCAAGGGTTGACATTTCAATTTAAAGTACACTGTTATCGCGCTCCTGCTCTGCAGATCATGACATTCACAATGTGGAGGTCGACACCCGGAGCCGAGCCGTGGCCTCAGGCAGGGAAAATATTACTTACTGAATATCTGCTGCTTCCCATGATAGCAGTTTCCCCTTATCTTTCTTACAGCTAGAGATTCAAACAGCTTAATGACTGATAGAGAAGACAAAGTAAGATCTATCATCTCCCGTAATATTAAATCATCTCACAATCAGTCAGCCATATTGTGTTGTGGCTTGTGGGGATATTTCAGTGAGCAGCATGGAGGTTTGGGCCAGGTTGCGAGTTTTGCTGGGATGGGACTCAGGGAGGATGCCAGGATAGCGACAGTGGGCTCCGACAGTCACGGTGGACTAACTCTTGACACAGGAATCTGCATAAGAACACTTTTGATTTATTGCTTCCTCATCTGCCTGACAAGCTGGTTAGAGAGGAACTCAATATCAGACTCTGCTATCTGCTGTAATTACAACATTAGAACTCCAATCCAGAGGGGAACAGTCATCATAGCCAGAGATTAGATTAGACATGTCAAGTGATTAAGACATGGGCAATTTACATCTGTCATTTCAAATTCAGAACTATTGTAAAACTGTCAAATGTAAAGTTGGCTTGTCATGATCAGGCTTGGAGGGAGATTTCTCCAGTCATGATTATTCCTCTTTCATGGATTTCTCAACCACATAAAACTGTTAATGTTAAACTCATAAAACATTGATAAGAATACATATAAACTTCAAAAAAGACGTAGTTCAAAGCAAGTTTTGTGAGCATTTTCATATTATGTACTGTACATTTCTTAACCTCCAAATATACTTATCTAGCAGTGAGAGAATGTGTAGGATTTTGAATCAAACATCATCCTATGTGACCTCCAAAACAAATATCAATTAAAACATGTTATGAGAATCTTCGAACAGTCTTAAAACACCTCTTAGACAGTTGGCTGAAATGTACTAACTTTAATACTCACTGTGGACATTAAAGAGGCAAAATATGTTGCTATGGAAAGCAAAGAGAAAACATTAAAAGCCATGTGGTGTGCAAACGTTATTATAATAAAATCACCTGGGAGAATGAGCAGCAGTGTGCGTTTTCCTTTTTATTTTTCATGAATTCACCTATAACTCCAGCACCTGCAAAAAGTACCTGGATGTGCCTATGTTCTTCAGATTTTGTGTGCAAACACCTGCCAAACTTCACAACACATTTTAAATACTACAGCACCTGTTTGTTGACAGTCAAAGCTTGTTTTCTAATGAGATGATTAGACACAGAGAAAATCTAATGCAACACATTAGCGGTATTGATGCTTGATGTGACATGGGCTTCCCTGGGAGTCCAGGGTGATCACAACTGTTTAGGTCTCCACAGATTGACTATCAATGATGACCAGGTGTCAATTTAAAATAACTGACATTGTGGAATCAAAGTAAGATTGTATCAGATTTAGTCTTTGAGATGCAAGTTAGAAGTGATCAGAGATAACAAACTGTCATTGGTGTTAATCTTTGATATTGAACACCTGTGTCTCAGGTGTGATCGGCAGGATTTTTCATATGCAATCAGATGCATCCATGGTCTGTCATTAATGATGTATAAATATATGAGTTTATTAAAAAGTCTGTATGTATCTGTATGTAATTATCTAAACCACAGATGTGTGTGTGAATGTCAGCAGCAAATACCCCTACAATATTCCACAATAGAACACCATCCCACTGGGCACATGCTGGTTGAATCAACGTTGTTTCAACGTCATTTCAATTAAATCAATCAATCAATCAAATTGAGCCTGGTTCCTTTCTAGGTTTTTTTACATCAGCATATGTCACAAAGTGCTTATACAGAAACCCAGCCTAAAACCCCAAACAGCAAGCAATGCAGATGTAGAAGCACGGTAATAGGAAAAACTCACTAGAAAGGCAGGAACCTAAAAATAAACCTAGAGAGGAACCAGGCTCTAAGAGGTTGCCAGTCCTCGTTTGGCTGTGCCGGGTGGAGATTATAAGAGTACATGGCCATTAAGGCCAGATTGTTCTTCAAGATGTTCAAACGTTCATAGATGACCAGCAGGGTGAAATAATAACCACAGTGGTTGTAGACGGTGCAACAGGTCAGCACCTCAGGAGTAAATGTCAGTTGGCTTTGTGAGAGTGAGTGTGAGAGTAAGAGTGATGTCAGGGTTCCATAGCCACAGGCAGAACAATTGAAACTTGAGCAGCAGCACAACCAGGTGAACTGGGGACAGCCAGGCCAGGTAGTCCTGAGGCATGGTCCTCCGGGAGAGATAGAGAATTTGAGGGAGCATACTTAAATTCACACAGGACACCAGATAAGACAGGAGAAATACACCCTATACAGTGCATTTGGCAAGTATTCAGACCCCTTCCCTTTTTGCACGTTATGTTACAGCCTTATTCTAAAATTGATTAAATATTGAATTGATTGGACATGATTTGGAAAGGCACACACCTGTCTATATAAGGTCCCAAAGTTGACACTCCATGTCAGAGCAAAAAAACAAGCAAAAATTAAAGCAGGCAGTACCATTTACATTTTTAGTCATTTAGCAGACGCTCTTATCCAGAGCGACTTACAGTTAGTGAGTGCATACATTATTATTTTTTATTTTTTCATACTGGCCCCCCCGTGGGAATCGAACCCACAACCCTGGCGTTGCAAACGCCATGCTCTACATCCCTGCCGGCCATTCCCTCCCCTACCCTGGACCAATTGTGCGCCGCCCCATGGGTCTCCCGGTCGCGGCCGGCTATGACAGAGCCTGGATTTGAACCAGGATCTCTAGTGGCACAGCTAGCACTGCGATGCAGTGCCTTACACCACTGCGCCCCTCGGGAGTACCAGTGACTCACTCAATATGGAAGTGGTCAGATGATGCGGATGCTACGCTACAGGACTGTTTTGCTAGCACAGACTGGAATATGTTCCAGGATTCATCCAATGGCATTGAGGAGTATACCACCTCTGTCATCGGCTTCATCAATAAGTGCATCGACGACATCGCCCCCACAGTGACCATACGGACAGTTGAAGTCGGAAGTTTACATACACCTTAGCCAAATACATTTAAACTCAGTTTTCACACTTCCTGACATTTAATCCTAGTAAAAATTCCCTGTCTTAGGTCAGTTAGGATGACCACTTTATTTTAAGAATGTGAAATGTCAGAATAATAGTAGAGAGTGATTTATTTCAGCTTTTATTTCTTTCATCACATTCCCAGTGGGTCAGAAGTTTACATACACTCAATTAGTATTTGGTAGCATTGCCTTTAAATTGTTTAACTTGGGTCAAACGTTTCGGTTGGCCTTCCACAAGCTTCCCACAATAAGTTGGGTGAATTTTGGCCCATTCCTCCAGACAGAGCTTTTTCAGTTCTGCCCACACATTTTCTATAGGATTGAGGTCAGGGCTTTGTGATGGCCACTCCAATACCTTGACTTTGTTGTCCTTAAGCCATTTTGCCACGACTTTGGAAGTATGCTTGGGGTCATTGTCCATTTGGAAGACCCATTTGCGACCAAGCTTTAACTTCCTGACTGATGTCTTGAGTTGCTTCCATATATCCACATCATTTTCCTTCCTCATGATGCCATCTATATTGTGAAGTGCACCAGTCCCTCCTGCAGCAAAGCACCCCCACAGCATGATGCTGCCACCCCCGTCTTCACGGGTTGGGATGGTGTTCTTCGGCTTGCAAGCCATCCCCCTTTTTCCTCCAAACATAACGATGGTCATTATGGCCGAACAGTTATATTTTTGTTTCGTCAGACCAGAGGACATTTCTCCAAAAAGTACGATCTTTGTCCCCATGTGCAGTTGCAAATCGTAGTCTGGCTGGCGGTTTTGTAGCAGTGGCTTCTTCCTTGCTGAGCGGCCTTTCAGGTTATGTCGATATAGGACTCGTTTTACTGTGGATATACAGTGGGGAGAACAAGTATTTGATACACTGCCGATTTTGCAGGTTTTCCTACTTACAAAGCATGTAGAGGTCTGTAATTTTTAGCATAGGTACACTTCAACTGTGAGAGACGGAATCTAAAATCAAAGAAAATCACATTGTATGATTTTTAAGTAATTAATTTGCATTTTATTGCATGACATAAGTATTTGATCACCTACCAACCAGTAAGAATTCCGGCTCTCACAGACCTGTTAGTTTTTCTTTAAGAAGCCCTCCTGTTCTCCACTCATTACCTGTATTAACTGCACCTGTTTGAACTCGTTACCTGTATACAAGACACCTGTCCACACACTTAATCAAACAGACTCCAACATCTCCACAATGGCCAAGACCAGAGAGCTGTGTAAGGACATCAGGGATAAAATTGTAGACCTGCAAAGGCTGGGATGGGCTACAGGACAATAGGCAAGCAGCTTGGTGAGAAGGCAACAACTGTTGGCGCAATTATTAGAAAATGGAAGAAGTTCAAGATGACGGTCAATCATCCTCGGTCTGGGGCTCCATGCAAGATCTCACCTCGTGGGGCATCAATGATCATGAGGAAGGTGAGGGATCAGCCCAGAACTACACGGCAGGACCTGGTCAATGACCTGAAGAGAGCTGGGACCACAGTCTCAAAGAAAACCATTAGTAACACACTACGCCGTCATGGATTAAAATCCTGCAGCGCACGCAAGGTCCCCCTGCTCAAGCCAGCGCATGTCCAGGCCCGTCTAAAGTTTGCCAATGACCATCTGGATGATCCAGAGGTGGAATGGGAGAAGGTCATGTGGTCTGATGAGACAAAAATAGAGCTTTTTGGTCTAAACTCCACTCGCCGTGTTTGGAGGAAGAAGAAGGATGAGTACAACCCCAAGAACACCATCCCAACTGTGAAGCATGGAGGTGGAAACATCATTCTTTGGGGATGCTTTTCTGCAAAGGGGACAAGACGACTGCACCGTATTGAGGGGAGGATGGATGGGGCCATGTATCGCGAGATCTTTGCCAACAACCTCCTTCCATCAGTAAGAGCATTGAAGATGGGTCGTGGCTGAGTCTTCCAGCATGACAACGACCCAAAACACACAGCCAGGGCAACTAAGGAGTGGCTCCGTAAGAAGCATCTCAAGGTCCTGGAGTGGCCTAGCCAGTCTCCAGACCTGAACCCAATAGAAAATCTTTGGAGGGAGCTGAAAGTCTGTATTGCCCAGCGACAGCCCCGAAACCTGAAGGATCTGGAGAAGGTCTGTATGGAGGAGTGGGCCAAAATCCCTGCTGCAGTGTGTGCAAACCTGGTCAAGACCTACAGGAAATGTATGATCTCTGTAATTGCAAACAAAGGTTTCTGTACCAAATATTAAGTTCTGCTTTTCTGATGTATCAAATACTTATGTCATGCAATAAAGTGCAAATTAATTACTTAAAAATCATACAATGTGATTTTCTGGATTTTTGTTTTAGATTCCGTCTCTCACAGTTGAAGTGTACCTATGATAAAAATTATAGACCTCTAAAGATTTGGCATGGGTCCCCAGATCCTCAAAAAGGTCTACAGCTGCACCATTGAGTGCATCCTGACTGGTATGGCAACTGCTCGGCATCTGACGGTAAGGCTCTACAGAGGGTAGTGCGTACGGCCCAGTACATCACTGGGGCCAAGCTTCCTGCCATCCAGGACCTATATACTAAGCGGTGTCAGAGGATAGCCCAAATAATGGTCAAAGACTTCAGTCACCCAAGTCACAGACTGTTCTTTCTGCTACTGCACGGCAAGCGGTACCGTATCGCCTAGTGTAGGACCAAAAGGCTCCTTAACATCTTCTACCCTCAAGCCATAAGACTGCTGAACAATTAACCACCCGGACTATTTACTTTGACCCCCCCCCCCTCCATTTGTTTTTACACTGCTACTACCCACTGTCTATTATCTACAGTGCCTTGCAAAAGTATTCATCCCCTTGGTGTTTTTCCTATTTTGTTGCAGTATAACCTGTAATTTAAATTGATTTTTATTTGGATTTCATGTAATGGACATACACAAAATAGTCCAAATTGGTGAAGTGAAATGAAATAAATAACTTGTTTCAAAGAATTCAAAAAAATAAATAATGGAAAAGTGGTGCGTGCATATATATTCACCCCCTTTGCTATGAAGCAAGACGTGGCTAGACGTGCCAAGCTTATAGAGACATAACCCAAGAGACTTGCAGCTGTAATTGCTGCAAAAGGTGGCTCTACAAAGTATTGACTTTGGGGGGGTGAATAGTTATGCACGCTCAAGTTTTCATTTTTTTTGTCTTATTTCTTGTTTGTTTCACAATGAAACATATTTTGCATCTTCAAAGTGGTAGGCATGTTGTATAAATCAAATGATACAAACCCCCCAAAAATCAAGTTGTAAGGCAACAAAATAGGAAAAATGCCAAGGGGGGTGAATACTTTCGCAAGCCACTGTACGTATAGTTAGGGTTTTTCTTTCTTTTTACTATTTTTTACATTGTAAAATAATAGTGAAGACATCAAAACTATGAAATAACGCATGGAATCACGTAGTAACCAAAAATGTGTTAAACATATGAAAATATATTTTCTATTTGAGATTCTTCAAATAGCCACCCTTTGCTTTAATGACAGATTTGCACACTCTTGGCATTCTCTCAACCAGCTTAATGAGGTAGTCACCTGGAATGCATTTCAATTTCAACATCTTAAAAGTTAATTTGTGGAATTTATTTCCTTCTTAATGCATTTGAGCCAATCAGTTGTGTTGTAACAAGGCAGAGGGTGTATACAGAAGATAGCCCTATTTGGTAAAAGACCATGTCCATATTATGGCAAGAACAGCTCAAATAAGCATAGAGAAACGACAGTCCATCATTACTTTAAGACATGAAGGTCAGTCAATCTGGAAAATGTCAAGAACCTTTAAAGTTTCTTCAAGTGCAGTCGCAAAAACCATCAAGCGCTATGATGAAACTGGCTCTCATGAGGACCGCCACATGAAAGGTAGACCCAGAGGTACCTCTGATGCAGAGGATAAGTTCATTCGAGTTACCAGCCTCAGAAATTGCAGCCCAAATAAATGCTTCACAGAGTTCAAGTCACAGACACATCTCAACATCAACTGTTCAGAGGGGACTATGTGAATCAGGACTTCATGGTCGAATTGCTGCAATGAAACCACTACTAAAGGACTCCAATTAGAAGAAGAGACCTGCTTTGGCCAAGAAACACGAGCAATGGACATTAGACCGGTGGAAATGTGTCCAAATTTGAGATTTTGGTTCCAGCCGCCATGTCTTTGTGAGATGCGGTGTGGGTGAACGAATGATCTCCCCATGTGTATTTCCCACCGTAAAGCGTGGAGGAGGTGGTGTTATAGTGTGGGGGTGCTTTGCTGGTGACACTGTCTGTGATTTATTTAGAATTCAAGGCACACTTAACCAGCATGGCTACCACAGCATTCTGCAGCGATACGCCATCCCATCTGGTTAGGGCTTAGTGGGAACCAAATTGAGATGGTTTGGGACGTGTCGGACCGCAGAGTGAAGGAAAAGAATCCAACAAGTAAAATCATTCCAAGTGAAGCTGGTTGAGAGAATGCCAAGAGTGTGCAAAGCTGTCATCAAGGCAAAGGGTGGCTATTTGAAAAATCTCTATCTTTTAATTTGTTTAAAAAACATTTGGTTACCACATGATTCCATATGTGTTATTTCATAATTTTTATGTCTTCACTATTATTCTACAATGTAGAAAATAGTAAAAATAAAGAAAAACCCTTGAATGAGTAGGTGTGTCCAAACTTTTGACTGGTACTGTACATGTACAAATGACCTCGACTAACCTGTAACCCCGTACATTGACTCGGTACCGGTACCCCCTGTATATAGCCTCGTTATTGTTATTTTATTGTGTTACTTTTTATAATTTTTTACTTAAGTTTATTTTCGTAACTCTTTCTTGAACTGCATTGTTGGTTAAGGGCTTGTAAGTAAGCATTTCACTGTAAGTTCTACACCTGTTGTATATGGCACGTGTGGCAAATATAATTTGATTTGATTTGACATGAGGTTGAAGGAATTGTCCGTTGAGCTCCGAGACAGGATTATGTCGAGGCACAGATCAGGGGAAGGGTACCAAAACATTTCTGCAGCATTGAAGGTCCCCAAGAACACAGTGGCCTCCATCATTCTTAAATGGAAGAAGTTTGGAACCACCAAGACTCTTCTTAGAGCTGGCCGTGCGGCCAAACTGAGCAATCGGGGGAGATGGGCCTTGGTCAGGGAGGTGACCAAGAACCCGATGGTCACTCTGACAGAGCTCCAGAGTTCCTCTGTGGAGATGGGTGAACCTTCTAGAAGGACAACCATCTCTGCAGCATTCCACCAATCAGGCCTTTATGGTAGAATTGTCAAACGGGACCCACTCCTCAGTAAAAGGCACATGACAGCCCACTTGGAGTTTGCCAAAAGGCACCTAAAGGACTCTCAGACCATGAGAAACAAGGTTATCTGGTCTGATGAAACCAAGATTGAACTCTTTGGCCTGAATGCCAAGAGTCACGTCTGGATGAAACCTGGCACCATCCCTACCGTGAAGCATGGTGGTGGCATCATCATGTTGTGGGGATGTTTTTCAGTGGCAGGGACTGGGAGACTAGTCAGGATCGAGGGAAAGATGAAAGGAGCAAAGTACATAGAGATCCTTGATGAAACCCTGCTCCAGAGCACTCAGAATCTCAGACGGGGCGATGGTTCACCTTCCAACAGGACAACGACCCTAAGCACACAGCCAAGACAACGCAGGAGTGGCTTCAGGACAAGTCTCTGAATGTCCTTGAGTGGCCCAGGCAGAGCCCGAACTTGAACCCGATTGAACATCTCTGGAGAGACCTGAAAATAGCTGTGCAGCGACGCTCCCCATCCAACCTGACAGAGTTTGAGAGGATCTGCAGAGAAGAATTGGAGAAACTCCCCAAATACAGGTGTGCCAAGCTTGTAGTGTTATACCCAAGAATACTTGAGGCTGTAATCACTGCCAAAGGTGCTTCAACAAAGTACTGAGTAAAGGGTCTGAATACTTATGTAAATGTAAAATTTAAGTTTGCAAAAATGTCTAAAAACCTGTTTTTGCTTTGTCATTATGGGGTATTGTGTGTAGATTGATGAGGGGAACACTTTCCGAATGCACTGTTTAACAGACTGACCTTAGCCCCCCGGCACATAGACTATTGCAGCATAGATACTGGAGGCTGAGACAGGGGTGTCGGCGAACACTGTGGCACCGTCCGACAATACCTCCGGACAGGGCCAACCAGGCAGGATATAACCCCATCCACTTTGCCAAAGCACAGCCCCCACACCACTAGAGGGATATCAACAGACCACCAACTTACTACCCTGAGACAAGGCTGAGTATAGCCCATTAAGATGTCCTCCACTGCATGAGCCCGAGGGGGCGCAAAACCGGACAGGAAGATCACATCAGTGACTCAACCCATTCAAGTGACGCACCCTCCTAGGGACGGCATGGAAGAGCACTAGTAAACCAGTGACTCAGCCCCTTTAATAGGGTCAGAGGCAGAGAATCCCAGTGGAGAGAGGGGAGCCGGCCAGGCAGAGACAGCAAGGGCGGTTCGTCATTCCAGTGCCTTGCCGTTCAACCTCGCACCCCTGGGCCAGACTACACTCAATCATAGGACCTACTGAGGAGATGAGTCTTCAGTGAAGACTTAAAGGTCGAGACCGAGTCTGCGTCTCACATGGATAGGCAGACCATTCTGTAATAATTGAGCTCTATAGGAGAAAGCCCTGCTTCCAGCTGTTTCCTTAGAAATTCTAGGGACAATAAAGAGGCATGCGTCTTGTGACCGTAGCGTACGTGTACGTAAACCTTGAAATGATGTTGAACCAACGTGGAATAGACATTGAATTGACGTCTCTGCCAAGTGGGATAGGTCTTGTTGGAGAGGCTTATCTAAACGTGTAATGATATGCCCTACCAGTCCCCATGGGTTGAAATAATCATGGCCTCTGGCGGTCATGTGCCCTGTGAATAAAGCATGGACAACAGGGACCTTCTCACAGTGATGGTTTTAGAAGGATTCCTGAAGAAAGTGTATTTTTCTGTATGTATTAGTTTAACTCTAGACACTGACTGAACACGATGATTCATATAATCTATTTGTAATTTAGGCGACCTTACCTTAATACCTGCAATCTAAGGGACCAACAGGCATCCACTTGAACTTATTTACTAGCTTGTAGAGAAAGCTGTTTAATATAGCATGGAAGCAATGAGAAAAAGATTCCATGTGTTGATGCCTTTTGTTCTTATTAAGGAAATACATTTGATTCCTCAAGCAAATGTGAGTAAACTTCAGCCATAAGTAGTAAATAAACTGTTACACAAATTGAAGTTAAAGACCAGCCTGATGACATGGATAATTGGACAATTCACTTTTCAGGGCAAAAAAAAAGTGTGCAAGAATTATAAAAAGCAAATTGCATAATTTAATTTTACATTAATCTGATGAGATTTCTTGTAAGAGCAAGAATAATATTATACTCTTTGAAGGGTATTTATCCATAATACAGTACATGACTAATAAACACTGCTTAATGGTCCTTAGTGCAGTGGTCACTTCTATTTATATATAGCATACTGTAACAGCTCTGCAGAAGTGCATGCCCGTTGAAATGGTGGTGCGCTCAGATCTCAGATTTACCCATTTGTACATATAAAATATAGTTTCTCTAACACAAAATATGGAATGGGTTAAAGGGGAGAACTATATGAGGGTACCAGCTGGGGATATTATATATATAGTACAGACATTAATTATGGAGATTCACAACATATTTATTTTATTATTATTTTTTAAACAAGGGGCATCTATCAGTGTGCAGGGGCAAGCACACCAAAGGGACGAAAGATAAAGTGCACTTGTGAAAAGGCTGTCAGTTAATAAGTTGGACTTCAGAGGTCTCAGCCTTTGAAACCACCAAAGGCAGCGCCTGAGCCAATGAGATAAATAAAGGCTTCTGTTTTGTGAGAGCCAATCAGTAATACTCAGAGGATAGCAGAGCCAATTCATCTCTTTGGTGACATGAGGTTTGGAGGAATGGCCTGGTTAACTTCTGGTGGCGTGCTGAGACGACTGGATAGCAATCCCACTGCTTTTCCCTCTCATCTCTTGCTCACAAACCATGACGCTCGCTGCTGCCGAAAGATATCTTTGAGGTGTGTTTGTCTGTTTTCTCATTTTACTTTACACAATATACACTGCTCAAAAAAATTAAGGGAACACTAAAATAACACATCCTAGATCTGAATGAATGAAATAATCTTATTAAATACTTTTTTCTTTACATAGTTGAATGTGCTGACAACAAAATCACACAAAAATTATCAATGGAAATCAAATGTATCAACCCATGGAGGTCTGGATTTGGAGTCACCCTCAAAATTAAAGTGGAAAACCACACTACAGGCTGATCCAACTTTGATGTAATGTCCTTAAAACAAGTCAAAATGAGGCTCAGTAGCGTGTGTGGCCTCCACGTGCCTGTATGACCTCCCTACAACGCCTGGGCATGCTCCTGATGAGGTGGCGGATGGTCTCCTGAGGGATCTCCTCCCAGACCTGGACTAAAGCATCCGCCAACTCCTGGACAGTCTGTGGTGCAACGTGGCATTGGTGGATGGAGCGAGACATGATGTCCCAGATGTGCTCAATTGGATTCAGGTCTGGGGAACGGGCGGGCCAGTCCATAGCATCAATGCCTTCCTCTTGCAGGAACTGCTGACACACTCCAGCCAGGTCTAGCATCGTCTTGCATTAGGAGGAACCCAGGGCCAACCGCACCAGCATATGGTCTCACAAGGGGTCTGAGAATCTCATCTCGGTACCTAATGACAGTCAGGCAAACTCTGGCGAGCACATGGAGGGCTGTGCGGCCCCCAAAGAAATGCCACCCCACACCATGACTGACCCACCGCCAAACCGGTCATGCTGGAGGATGTTGCAGGCAGCAGAACGTTCTCCACGGCGTCTCCAGACTCTGTCACGTGCTCAGTGTGAACCTGCTTTCATCTGTGAAGAGCACAGGGCGCCAGTGGCGAATTTGCCAATCTTGGTGTTCTCTGGCAAATGCCAAACGTCCTGCACGGTGTTGGGCTGTAAGCACAACCCCCACCTGTGGACGTCGGGCCCTGATTACCACCCTCATGGAGTCTGTTTCTGACCGTTTGAGCAGACACATGCACATTTGTGGCCTGCTGGAGGTCATTTTGCAGGGCTGTGGCAGTGCTCCTCCTTGCACAAAGGCGGAGGTAGCAGTCCTGCTGCTGGGTTGTTGCCCTCCTACGGCCTCCTCCACGTCTCCTGATGTACTGGCCTGTCTCCTGGTAGCGCCTCCATGCTCTGGACACTACGCTGACAGATACAGCAAACCTTCTTGCCACAGCTCGCATTAATGTGCCATCCTGGATGAGCTGCACTACCTGAGCCACTTGTGTGGGTTGTAGACTCCGTCTCATGCTACCACTAGAGTGAAAGCACCGCCAGCATTCAAAAGTGACCAAAACATCAGCCAGGAAGCATAGGAACTGAGAAGTGGTCTGTGGTCACCACCTGCAAAACCAGTCCTTTATTGGGGGTGTCTTGCTAATTGCCTATAATGCTTCCTAAGTGGACAGTTTGATTTCACAGAAGTGTGATTGACTTGGAGTTACATTGTGTTGTTTAAGTGTTCCCTTAATTTTTTTGAGCAGTGTAATATTTGTTGAGTTTATTCTAATTTCATTGATCTATTGATATGAATGTATTGTCAAAACATGGATAACACCCAGGTGAAAAGATTTCCTCAGCTGAAAAAACTGAGAGATTTTTACTGAAGGATTTCCTAAGGCTTAGTGCATAATATCTATGTGCTGACATACCAACATGTCTTCTGCCTCAAAACATCAAAGCTGGCGAGACAGTGTCTCTTCCAGGGCTGGATTGTGGATTGGACGCTCTGTTCTCTCAGCTATTTGTTTTTACTCCTGTTTAGGGACAGATCTCTGGTCCAGCTCAAGGTGTCATAAAAAAATATGCACCCCTCTCCCCAACGTACAAAATATTTTAACATGACCATCCCCTTTTACTTTTAACTCAAACTAATGGTTTTGACAACAAATAACAATAACTGTCTTTTTAACGTGGATATCTACTTTTTCTTTTGTGGTTGCAGACAATGATCAGCTAGGGGGGAATCAGATTTTCAACATTTTGATGCCATATTTATAATTATATAAAATATATGCAATTAATTTTCTACCAACAGGCTTCTGTACCAATGCACCACACAACCAATAAACAAAATATACCGACATGGTTTACGTTTTCAACACCACAAACAGAAAACACATCCCTACCTACCTTGTAGGCTTACCCAGTATCAAAGTCTTGGCTTGACAATCTCTGAATGTCATTAAACTTTTTGTTATTTTGTAACAGATGTCTCTTTCCATTCATCAAATTGCCTCTGCACAGTTTGGATTGAATGATTGAGTGATTTTATTTGTCAGTACAAAAATTACATTACAGTCGGGGACTTATTTCCATTGTGGTCCCTACATTTGCTGCAGCATATGCTACAGTAATGAATGCATGTCTAATTTACACATCTCCATCTGGCTTTTGGGGGTCACCTTATTTTTTTTAACATAGCTACATCTATGGGCTTTTATTTTTTTCTGTCGTGCTTAATGTGCGGTAGCCTATATCATAGCCTATGTGTTGGATAAAGGCACAATCATTTGGGCTTTTTTGGGCTTGGGATCATAAAATGTCTTTAATGTAGGGCTCATAAAATATATTTAATGTATGGCTCATCAGGCTCAGGTAGCATCAGACTAGAATTGTCATGCCTGTCGTGACGTGACTTTAACATTAATCTGAAGACTGTTATCTCTAATTACCTAACTATGTTTAATTGTTACCCGATTTAAATTTATCATGTAACAATTAACTCATTAGGATCTGGTGCACCACAAGAGCAGTTCTTTAAAGAGTTACCATAACCCGAATTAAACTCTAAAATGACTTTACCTATCACATCTATAAACAGTCAACTTATTAATCATAACCTCGTATCATATCATCATTTTGAACAGTCGTAACCTCCTTGTATCTGCAAAAACCTGAGCCTTAATTATGATTCAGTACTACACAAATTGGTTGAATTATTTATTTACTAGCTAATTAAATGGGAACACAGGATAAACATACACACTCTGAACCGGTTATTGACTGGAGAAAACAGGTCCCTAGCGGAATGACAACAACTGAGAGAGAGAGAGAGAGAGATTGGAAACTATGCTCACCTACAGTATCCATATACTTTGCACACGAACTGCCGCCCGCTTTGAGTAAGAAATCATGAATGTATTTACGTTAATAAATTAAATAGTTGCCGGGAATCTCTCGCTGAAAATGCCAGCCTTCGAAAGGGGGTTGGGCCTTTTTGCGGCACGCTGGTAAGGCTTTGATTCCCCAAAATGGTTCCAACAGTCTTGTTGTCCTTCTTCGTAGTTGTCCGGTAACTTGTCATGTAGTCCTGAACAGAACTACAGAATTGATTTTCCTTCCATTCGCTCTTGAAGTTGCTTCTTTGAAGATAGGCTAGCCAGCCGAATCGATGGTTCCCCAGTGGGGTGATGAGAGTAGCGTAATACGATAGTTGGAGCAGAGTAGCAGATGGTCCTACTTAAATTCATTTTCAAAGATACCTTACTTAGGACAGCTAATCAACCGAACCAGTGATTGTTCGGGAGGTGAGTATTTTCTTCACCTCGTGTTGAGATTCAAAGTTCCAACCATTTTAAATGTGTACCTGCCGCATCACGTTTTTCTGATCTAATGTGTTAATTCGTAACCCCTCCTTTATACACTCTGGTCGAAAGGGGCGGTTCCGGCAGGCTGGCACACTTTCTGACCTCACTTTGGGCGGTGATTACTCACTGTGCAAAGTTATGAAAAACAATTATCTCTTAACTTCTCAAATCACATCCCTCTCTTAACAAAAACCCTTTCATGATTTTTCATATTACATGCACAACGCATAGTATGGCAATGTCAAATATGTAGTGGGTATACTTTCCAAGTTACAGTATTTCCTTTATAACATTTTTAATGATGTCACAAAATAACAAACAAAATTATATTAGTGTTCTATAGATTGCCTCTGACCATTCCCCACATTCTACTTTAGAAATATTGTTCCAGCATTCGATTTTGAACGTGTTCAAGTTTCAGTGGGAAGAAGTCTGTTGAAACAAATACATTCCTTCAGAGGGAGAGCCTGGGCCTTCTCCCTTGATTTACAACAGGACGTGAGCTGTTAATCACCTCTAGTTCTTCCCTTCCCCCTATACGGGTGAGAGGGGGTCTGATTGAAGTTATTAATTGCAAACCTGATCTGACCTATTGGATTCTCGTGAACAGTCATGACATGACGATCAAAGCTCTAATCAAATCTAGACATACAGTATTAATATGCTTTATATGACACTTCATATAAAAGGGCGGGAAATACCTGATTACCCGGGAGAAAAGTGATTATTCTCAGGATGGAACATTTGTAAAATACTGGGAAAATATTCAACCCTAGTCTGTAGCTTATTCTTTAGATCTTTGGGGCTGCTGGTGAACCATGATGTGCAGGCATAATCAAAGTGACACTGGACTAGCGCACTTGCCAGAGTCTTTAGGGTGTCTATAGGTTTCCATCCAAATGGCGACAGATGTTAATGCGAATATTCTAAAATCTGCATGAAAACAATATGCAGATTTCAGGGTTTCCTTTTGGAAAATGTTGTGCCAGACAACGTGAATGGGAACATTTTAATTTACATTTGAGAAATTTACTAGACATTGGTATACATTCAGATCCAATTTGGCGCAGCCAGCGCAAACAATAAATTAGGTATATTGGCCAAATGAGCCACATTTACGTGTCTTTAAAAACAGCCTATAACAAATTACAAAAACACTATTCCTTGTGTTTCGACGTGTAGCATATGCAAAACTTTATAGCCAATTTTCTTTATTGGTTTTTAGGCTACTTTCCTAAAACAGTAATTGTCCACCTCAGGGTTCAGCTGTTGGAGATTTGAGCACTAAATGCATCAGGGCATTGCATGCATTGGCCTATAGGCTTAGGGGTCCACTCTATGATATTAATATATTTAAAAAATATAGGATATATAAAGGAAGAGAGGGTTTAGCCCCAGAGAGAGAGATAGAGATATGCCAGCTGCATGCTACAACACCGACGTCCATTCTTTATATCAGATCGCTACTGCATCTGCTATACATATATAGATTTACAAAAGGAGTCTAATTAGTTAATTTTCTATCAGAATATTTTGTATAAAGATAAGCATTATATTGTTAGATTATAGGAGGAGCTCTGGTAGGCCTGAAGCATTCTTCCTCACCAAGTCCAACTTGCGAACTGGTTCACACCTTCACAAAAGTTTTGAACAGGCTATATTGCAGAAATTACCAACAAAAAGCAAGTGCCTACTATACCCAATAAATTACAGAAATAGGCTAATTATATTTATTTTACAACAGACCTACTTATAACTTATCTTAAACTAAGTATAGAGCACACAATTAAAAAGATTTAGCCAATGAAAATGTCTCAACCGAATTAAAACAGGTTTTGCATATTTAAAGAACTGGTTTTGATTAATAAATAGGCTTACAATTATAACAATGATATACAATAATAATAATAATAATAATAATGATAAAACAAATGATTATAAATAATTGCATCCTACCTGAATAGGGAGTTGCACAGTAGACTGCATTCTTCTAATCTTAGTCCACTACAATATTAAAACTTACATGAAATTCCTTTTGTAGGTTTTTCACTATAGGCATACTCTTTTTCCTCTAACTTTTGTTTTACTGCAATGAAAAAGGCCAAGGCTCCTCTGTTGCTCTCTCTCTCCTCAGCAGCAGGCGCACATGCACATTCGGGGTGTAGGCTATGATAGACAGCTTCTCCTGGACAATTTGGCGTGCTACAATATTATTTATCGGCTTTAAAAAATATATCGGCCAAATGACGGCAATTACCAGCTAAGGTAACCCTGGAGCATTTTCCCATCAGAGTTGTGTTTCCATCAAATTGAATTGTTGCAGATAAAAGTCAGTGCATAAATATGTAGTGCACATTAAAAATACATTTTTAGGTTAAATTCCCATGTTCCGAATAAAACATTTAAATGGGTTTCCATCGCATTTTCAGCTCTAGGCGTACTGATGGTTTTGTCACAATAAATGTTGCGTAGGTATAGTGAATGTGCCCACTCTGGTATTGGCACTTGCACGCTGGCCAACAGCTTGCAGATACAGTGCAGGTATAGCCTACTACATGATGAGATTATTATGGGCGAAAGTTTATTTTCTGCTTTTCTGATGTATCAAATACTTATGTCATGCAATAAAATGCAAATGAATTACTTAAAAATCATACAATGTGATTTTCTGGATTTTTGTTTTAGATTCCGTCTCTCACAGTTGAAGTGTACCTATGATAAAAATTACAGACCTCTACATGCTTTGTAAGCAGGAAAACCTGCAAAATTGGCAGTGTATCAAATACTTGTTCTCCCCACTGTATGTGGCTAAGTTATTATAGGACGACTTGGGAGAATGATGATCTGAAACAGACAGCATATTCAGTATCAGAAGTAAATACAGCCAGACTGACCTGCTACTGTGCCTTTCGAGACCTTATAAACTGTTGAGCGTAGACCCACAACTGATCCAAATAAAATAAAACATTCAAGTCAGAGGGCTTTTGCGTCATTATTCAAATGACATTTCCACTGCAGTCTAGAGTAGGCTAGAATGTTGTACTCATTTAAAAACAATAATGCAATTATTAATTGCATTGTGGTGTTGTAGGCTAGTCTAGGTAGGACAATTGTCTTGTCCCTAAACAAGATCAATAGGGGAGATGTGTGAGCTGTGTATCTCATGTCTTCAGTGTTCTTTCATGTGTAATGCTGCACCTGGCCTCTCTGCTGCCTATCAGCTATTCCTAGTTGTTCTTGTCGATTCATATAAAAAATGTATGCAGCTTTGAATGTTTTTATGTGTGGTATGATTGCTAGGTAGACTATTGCAGATCTGGACAAACAATCCACCTGCCACTATTGTCACTATGAATGGTGGATAGAGGGCTGGATAGACCGTTAGACTGTTAGACTATACTGACCTGGGCAGGGTAGACAGTTAGACTGGTAGACTATACTGACCTGGGCAGGGTAGACAGTTAGACTGGTAGACTATACTGACCTGTGGTATAGTATAAGTTAGCATATGGAAAAGCGTAGTGCATAAGGGAAGTACCAAAACACCTTGATATAGGGGAGGCGCATGCAAGCAGATAAGGAAATTTGGCTAGAATGGAAGAAATTATATAGTAAAACCTGCAAAAGAGCGAACGTTAACCAGGCAAAAAAACACACTGCCCTCCCCTGTGCCCAGTAAAAAACCAAACAACCCTCCCCAAAGCAAAACATTTTTGGACAACCCTCCCCTATTTTGGACCACCCCTCCCCCATTTTGGACCACCCCTCCCCCACAGTAAATTGTGATCTGCCCCTTAGCAGAGGCCTTCCCTTCAGGAGCTTTGACTGGTGTTTCTGAAAGCGGGTGACAGTAACAATCTCTCTCCCTGCTCCACACAGGGGTAGGGTTGAACAGGGAAAATTGTACTTTGATAATACTCTACAGGATAGCAGGAACCCTCTGTGCTGTAAGGAACAACAGTTGACACTGACAATTTAGACTAGACTGGAATTCAATCATAACACATTGTGCATTCTCACATTATACCCTCAATGTGAAACATACCAACAATTCAGTTGTTATTGAATTCCAACCTTAATAAATGAGGAAATACAATGAAACGCCAGATTAATCAACAGTCCAACAAGCCAATCTCTCCTCCCCCACAGGTGATGTTTTGAACAACTCTGTCTGCATTCTAGATGACTGTATTGAACACATTCTCACACTTTCATTCAGGTGTTTTCCCTTGCAGCTGAACTGAGATGCTTCCATACTAAATCAGAGGTTTGTGGGTCAATATCGGACAGCAACAGTGTGGTACTATTTCCAAGCACAGTCCTAGTATTTCAATGCCATTTTGTATCGCTTTAACTGCTTGTAGACAAAACGCTGAAAACTTAGGTGACATTTCGATTAAGGCTGAAAATGTTAGCTTTATTTCACTTGTCTAGTAGTCCTTGTTTTTCTTTATTTAGCCTAGAATACAGCTTAGTCTAGATATGATACCAGTTAAGATAATGACATCCAAGTACTTTCAATGTCATAATGTAGATTTATACCTTAAGTAGTAAATCAAATAGGGTCAAATATGAATGATGTGATTAATCATTTATTAAGGTACTTACAGTAATACAGTAGATACCATTGGGCCCTAAGGTCTATGTCCCTTTACTAAGTGGCTACAGTAGCTCTAATTGAAGATAACTAATTGGATTTGGGAGAGAAAAAAGCCTCCCCACCCAGAGGGACTATCCTAATCAGAGAGGGGAATCTGCATTTGTACAAGATAAGGAACACCATATACAAATATTGACTTAGACTACTAATCTCAATGTAATAACCTGAGATGCAGTGCTAGCTATTTGTATTGTAATCCAAAGAATAAACAGTGTTCTGTTGGCAACATGAAACTATTGCTAGCAGTGTCTATACTCTATACTGCTATCATACACTAGCGGGGCAATGTTTTGACAGGATTGAACCCCCTGATAACCAAGCATAACGGATCTGTCTGGTCTATTTGTCCTTCTTCAGTGAGTGTATAATCCAACATGTCTGTTAGCCAAACAAGGAGCCTGGGCTCACTCCGAGGGTGATACATGAAACACAATGTGACAGTGGGGGTAATGGAGCTAGGCCTGTTGTCTCTATGCATTCAGGCTGCACCGCATCGCCATGCAGAAGAGAAGTGGTGATAACCAACGCTGCCTCGCCGCTCGCCACTGCTCCGCGCTGTAGTTTACCCCCCAACGTGCTGCTCTGGACAACACCCAAATCACAGTGAGGTCAGGATGATAGAAGTTAATCTGGTGTCTTATCATGTTGACACAGATATGATGTGACAAACCAGGGGATGAGGGAAGAGGAGGAGAGGAAGGGGGGATGTAGTGAGGTAAAGGAGGACACCATGTGACAGAGGCACATATTTCACCCAGGGGAATCCCATTCACTGAGGCTGATAGAGATCACAATGCCTTTTGTATGGATGTGTAAGAAGAAGGGAGTTGGGACCACTTTTGTCCTCAGAACAGCGTCAATTCGTCGGGGCATGGACTACAAGGTGTCAAAAGCATTCGACAGGGATGCCGGCCCATGTTGACGCCAATGTTTCCCACAGTTGTGTCAAGTTGGCACGATGTCCTTTGGGTGGTGGACCATTCTTGATACACACAGGAAACTGTTGAGCGTGAAAAACCCATTAGCGTTGCAGTTCTTGACACACTCAAACCGGTGCGCCTGGCACCTACTACCATACCCTGTTCAAAGGCTGATGAGGCTCCATATAGCCCAGATGATTACCTCTCTACAGCAGCAGTCCACTCCTAGGTCTCAGGGCTATAGCTATACTGTATATTTTATATATATACACTACATACAAAGTATGTGGACATCTGCTCATTGAACATCTCATTCCAAAATCACGGGCATTAATATGGAGTTGGTCCCCCCTTTGCTGCTGTAACAGCCTCCACTCTTCTGGGAAGGCTTTCCACTAGATGTTGGAACATTGCTGCAGGGACTTGCTTCCATTCAGCCACAAGAGCATTAGTGAGGTCAGGCACTGATGTTGGGCAATTAGGCCTGGCTCGTAGTCGGCATTCCAGTTCATCCCAAAGGTTTTTGATGGGGTTGAGGTCAGGGCTCTGTGCAGGCCAGTCAAGTTCTTCTACACCGATTTCGACAAACCATTTCTGTATGGACCTCGCTTTGTGCACGGGGGCATTGTCATGCTGAAACAGGAAAGGGCCTTTCCCAAACTGTTGCCACAAAGTTGGAGCACAGAATCTTCTAGAATGTCACTCTATGCTGTAGATTTCCCTTCACTGAAACTAAGGGGCCTAGCCTGAACCATGAAAAACAACCTCAGACCATTATTCCTCCTCCACAAAACTTTACAGCTGGCATTTGCAATGGGGCAGGTAGGGTTCTCCTGGCATCCGCCAAACCCAGATTCATCCGGCATCACTCCAGAGAACGCGTTTCTACTGCTCCAGAGTCCAATAGAGGTGAGCTTTACACCACTCCAGCCGACTCTTCGCATTGCGCATGGTGATCTTAGGCTTGTGTGAGGCTGCATGGGCCATGGAGACCCATTTCATGAAGCTCCTGACGAACAGTTATTGTGCTGACATTGCTTCCAGAGGCAGTTTAGAACTCGGTAGTGAGTGTTGCAACCGAGGACAGACAATTTTTACGCACTACGTGCTTCAGAACTCGACGGTCCCGTTCTGTGAGCTTGTGTGGCCTACTACTTCGCGGCTGAGCCGTTGTTGCTCCTAGACGTTTAAACTTTTTTTTTGGGGGGGGGGGTCATTTAGCAGACGCTCTTATCCAGAGCGACTTACAGCTAGTAAGTGCATACATTTTCATACTGGCCCCCCGTGGGAATCGAACCCACAACCCTGGCGTTGCAAACGTCATGCTCTACCAACTGAGCTACACGGGACTACTTCACAATAGCAGCACTTACTTACTCTAGCAGGGCAGAAATTTGACGAACTGACTTGTTGGAAAGGTGGCATTCTATGACGGTGCCACATTGAAAGTCGCTGAGCTCTTCAGTACGGGCCATTCTACTGCCAATGTTTGTCTATGGAGATTGCATGGCTGTACTCGATTTTATACAACTGTCAGCAACGGGTGTGGCTGAAATAGCCGAATCCACTATTTTGAAGGGGTGTCCATATTCTTTGTATTTATATATGATCCGCTCAATGTTTATACAGCTCCTCCATCATCCATCCGAATACCCAGAAGGCTGAGCGTTAGGCGAACAAACGCCTGTAAATGTATTGTAATGGGAGCTGCGCTTTCCGCTCTCTGGCGAGGTGAGATTATGATGGCAGTGAATCAATGAACCTCAATAACAAGGCTTTGATTTAAACCCCATTGTATGGAAGGAAATCCCTGCTGCCTAAATGAAGGACTTAGTAACCTTTTTCCTGGTGTTGTGTGCTGTATGTTTATTTTCCATTTCATTTAAAGTACTAATATACAACAAATTATGTGTCACTGGTGAGCAATTTTAGGAGATAAACCTGCCCATATAGGCAACCTCTGAGACTGTGTTAACTGAGTCAATACCTAGCTAGCTGCAGTGCTATACAGTACATACAATCTTCATTTACTGGTTCAATCAACTGATAGTGAAACCTGCACCCCTGCACAAAGAGCCTAGCTGATCTCCACAGCAGAGAAAGACATGGTTGAAACCAAACACAAACATATTACTCTGATGCCTAAGCGGTGGTGATTACACGGAGAGCTAAGGCTCGTGGGGATTGGTATGTGGGCGGTAATGTCCTCCCAAAGGCCTAGCCAAGGCTACGGTACCACCCCAGCCCCCCTATCCATCCCCCAGACCTCCCCCAGGAGAGAAGGGTTAGGGAGGTTGTATCCACACTCCCATCCAGCTACCTACCCTGGAGATTCTGGTACTGTGGGTGAGAACACGCATGCATTACTTCTATTCATCATCCTCTGAACATGGTGCTGCTTCCTGCATGATATGAAACATTGCCATGAAGTGCATGAGGCGCCCGCTCGCTGGTGTGCTGTGATGGCAAACAATATATGTTTCAGAATTCTTATTGTGTCATCAATCGGTGTTACAAACGTCAACAAAGATATACTGTATGCCTAGTATTAGTATCTTAATTGATCATGTCATCATCTGTAGGTGTCTTGTTATAGATAATGTAGCTTAAGCTTGATGGAGAAGTGTTGAGTGTGCTGCTTGGATTGTAAAGTAGCATCATTGGTCAACATTCTATGGAATGGGTTTTTATTTGATAAATCACCCTTATAAAACAGCACACACAGGAGTAATTACATAAACTCTCTTATTTACCTTAGGTGCACTCAGAAGAGCACTTCTTTCCACCTACGGCCCTCCTACTCTCCTAGCCTCTCCTACTCACCATCCACCTCAGCACACTAACTACCTCAAAATGCCACTCCAGAGAGCATGACTTTAGATTGGACCAGAGGGCAAAAGCCTGGAATCAAATTAAATCAATGGATGTTATTATATTTTACAGTTCAGAAGTTACTCCAGCATGGATTTAAAGTTGTATATATTATATAAAGTTTATCCAATTACTTGACAGTAAGGGATCCACGAAATGTGTGTATCTACATAGGCTACATTTAATTACCCTCTACGGTGAGAGCAGACATTTAACCACTTGCAAATGTTACTGTGTTGGCCTTGTGCTATTTGTTTTGTTGCTGTAGCAGTGCATATTAGTTACTGCACTATGTGCAAGTGCAAACACAGCATAATCCACTGAGAAGGAGGAGACAGTCAAAGAGCAGGAGCCCACTTAATCCATGCAAGTCAAGTCAGGGGAGAGCATGGCCTTTTAACCCTTAGCGCAGCCTGGCCTGGAAAATAGTCTCCGTCAGCAAGAAACTCAACTCCCCAAACAGGTGCACCTCCACATGGCTTTAGGTTATAGTACAATGACTGATCTGCAGACTACGCCAACCATGAAATAGTCCAGTGTAGTGTAACATCACCTACAGATAACACCACCTACAGGTAACACCACTTACAGGTAACACCACTTACAGGTAACACCACCTACAGATAACACCACCTACAGTACAGATAATGTATTGGGAGCACTAATTGGTGACTGATGATCACTAGACCAGTAATGTTTTGTGTTTTATTTTGACTGCCACAAATTCGACTCATAATTCATCCTTCTAATCACAGTTAAAGTATATAATGGATCTGAAGCTAATTTACCAGGTTCACGGTGGATCACCATACAGCTAATAATGTACACAAGCCAGGGAAAAGTTTTCAATATATAGTTTTCCTTTGACCGACTTTGCCCCATAGGCTATTTAGGATATTTAGTTTAGAAGTAAGGCACAAATATACACTGTTTGCCCTAAAAGGATTGAAGCTGAGAGAAACTTGAAGAAGAAGACAAAATAAAATGGAGCCTGGTGTCAGAACATATTCCGTAAACATTGCACCTCATGCTGTGCTGCTATCACCAACCTCCCCAATTTATTTTTGTTTTCACTCTACTGCCCCGGGCTGATAGACCCTCTGCTCGCTCTCTCACCAGAAACAGCTGTAGCCAGCCATGTCTCACCAATAAGAGGGAGAGGAGCCCAGAAAAACGCTTGCTCCTGATAACCAATCTCTCTGCGTTACAGTTGTTACAGTTTTTTTGTTAACTTAAATACCAATAATTGTACTAGACTGGAAATGTAGAAGACTGGAAATGTCCTCCTAGCTGTGTTAAACATATTAACTTTCAAACATGGTGCCATGCCTGTGAATGATCAGCTTGTTTCTTATGGTAAGGACCTGTGGTGAGAGAGACATCAATATTTTGTACATTATGAGAAGTCATGGATCCCAGTAATCCCCTCCCTGACAAGACATAAATTACATATCTATATCGCAAATTGGAAGGGGTTTTATGATTTTCACAATTAAATAGATGACAAGCAACAAGTGTGTGTGAAATTGTTTCCATATTCCATTTTAGATCCCTGACTGAGGATGTGCCTACTGAAAGAGACAATGATTGCTTCCTACAGCAGATATCAATCTTTCCCATCTTCTTCTCTGTCGGCTATGATAAAAACTCCAACAAGTTTCAACATCAATCCAGTCTCAGTGATTTCTTTAGTTATACCTGATATGTACATGCATATGTGCATTTAACATTTCTGAGAATGGAGATAGACACTGATAGTGAAAATACAAAGCTGAAAGTGAATGTTTTTCCTTGTACTGTATCTTATGTTACTGTATATTGCAATGGAGGCCTAACAGTATACCATCTATACTCCATGTTCCTCAAGACGTTGCAACTAAGTAGCTTTTTATTGATGACTCACATTATGGAAGCTACAGAGGTAATTTAAAGGGTAATTATACTGCCAAAGAATTGCATAAGGTGACATCAAAACAACGTTTTCTTTTCAAAATCGGATGTTGTTTGCACTGTGAATGGTCTTTGCTCTGCTAAGAGCCCTGGTGCTACGATACAGCATCTCTCAGAGAAAGGCTTCTCATTAAAAAGCTGCTCGGAATCCATGCCCACTGCCTGTCCTTGTACCCTCATGAATATAATGGGGCTGACTCTCTCTCTCTCTCTCTCTCTGAGCTCCTGGGTTCCTTCTCCATGGGAATATTACAACAGAACAGAAGCCCTTATAGCTCCTGAAAACTGGAATAATCAGGCCTCTCCTTGAAGGAGTCTTTCAGGATGTTAGTAATTTTTATGTACATGCTGAATGGGATGGTAATTTACAGAATAAATACACAAGCCTGATCAGCAACACTGGTACTAAGAGGGGGCCTTAAAAAAACATAAACTATGTCTAAAACAGAGGAGCATTTGCATGCAAACGCAGATCCTTTGAGCATCACAGAATAATGATTCAAACACAAACAACCAGATAGAAGTAATACAAGTTTAATTTTGTCATTAATTGGCAATCGATCATGAAAGTACAATAAATTAAACAAAATTATTGTGAATAAATTAATTAAATAGTCCTTACTGCAGCTGTATCTATTTCCTAAATATTTACAAATTTGATGATCGAAAATGTTTATGGTGCATTAACGAGCTTATACAATATCATTTATGAAATCCTATGGCATTTCTTTTGTATTATTATTATATATATATTTTTTACTTTACATCTAATTGTCATACAACCTCTTCTATAACTATATAGTATAAAGGAATCCTTCTAACACCCCCCCATAAAGAAAATATGATTGTCTCACTGGCTATCATAAATTGAATGCACCAATTTGTAAGTCGCTCTGGACAAGAGCGTCTGCTAAATGATGTAAATGTAATAACTCACACATTCTAATAGACAAGGAAAACTTTCCAGATGTGATTTTTAGGTCTGTTCCCACAATGCAGATAGTATTTTGTCCTTGACAGGGTCTTGCTGAGAAAATCTTTATGTATGGGAATAATGCTTAACGCCCTCTCTGACATTGTCAGATAAAGCTGGAGCAAGTTATTCTTCTGCCTTTCTGTTGTAAACAAGCCTGGAGATAACTCCATCATGCCTTTAAATGTGATTTAGAGCACACACACACGCTGCCAATCTTAATCACTCTCCAAGTCCCGCTCAACAACCACCAACCCACTCACACACACACATGCACTCACACGCACACAACAAACACACACAAACACACACACATACCTCAAGGGTCATAAACTCTTGAAATAAATAGCCTATTGCCCTTATTACCCATCAACTGTGGTCAGACAAACACTCCCAGACACACCTGGCAAAATCCATATCAAAACACAGGCTACATTTGCGTAACAATATCATATTGGAACATGATATAAAAGTCAGAGGGGGCATAACATGAAAGCACCAGCACTGGCCTTTCAGGTAGAGTGAGGTTAGGAGATAAAAACAGCTATTGCTATTAGTCTAAAAGATGAAACGACTGCAGCAAAATCTAAGGTGAGCATTTCATTTATCATAGTTAAGCCACATTTGTAGCATCCACTTCAAAAGGAAATGCCAATTAGAAAATTTCTTCAAAGTCATACTGATATCTCTGTTAATACGATCAATTATTGGCTGTTTCATGGTGACAGTTGCATCACCATGGTGAAGAAGCATCAAAGCAAATGGGTCATGAGTAAATTATATCTTTGATCGTTGGAGGTCAAAGGGGAATGTCAAAGGCTGTTGTATTTGGACCTTGGACCATCTCGCAGTGGGGAAATTATTTAATAAACAACAGTGGGATGTTAATCATGATTAATCACATCGACACAAAGCAACTTGACATTACATTAGGTTGTCATTGATGACGGTCCATACTGTGAGAATCCTAAGTAGACTAACAGGCTGGATAATTTCAGAGCAAGTCTATAGCTACAGCAATGAAAACATACTGTATGCTTACTATGCAATGGAAACTAAAACTCCAAAGGTCTCAGAGGGCACAATTCTCACAGAGTTCTGATTCTCAAGTGTAGGTTTATTTGTGCATGTTCCCCATTGGGCCTGAACTGAAAAGGAGCAAAGCAAACAACTGCAGGATATTCATATGGATTTCTATATGTACTGTAAGGAAATTGTTTGTAGGAGTTCTCTTAAACAAATAACTGCATGCTGGTTTCACTCTGGAGATGACGACACAGTGTTCAACAACTCTGTGTTGTTGTTTTTATCGCACTGCTTTGCTTTATCTTGGCCAGGTTGCAGTTGTAAATGAGAACTTGTTCTCAACTGGCTTACCTGGTTAAATAAAGTTGAAATAAAAAAATAAAAAAAAGGTGAGTGTGTACAGTGTACAGTCCTGTATACATGCTCAGCTAGCGATGCCCACACGTTACCTCCCCTTTGGGCAGAGAGCTAACGATTTACTACTAGAAGTGGTCCAAGGCCAAAAGAGGTGACTTCGGGGGCCAAATGGACTGTTATTTTCAGGGTAGGGGTTGACCACGGTCAGTGTTAGATTTATTCTTCTCTCCTACCATGGTTTAACTCATGAGGCTGCATTCTAAACCCAGTCATAAATCAACACGTCCCCCCTGTGGAAAACCTTTGTTTTGTTTCTACTTGGTGCTCTCGCAGTATCCAATGTTCATGTATTTCAGAAGATGCAGGCTGCATCACTCAAATGGCTAACACAGGGAGGTTTGGTTACAGTAGGTTATATTGGGATTTTAAAAATGAGAATGTTGCAATGTTTAGAATCTTCTCTTTTTCTCTCTGCTGACCTTCAAATGTTTTAGAATTAACTATCCAACATTAGCAGTATGATATCCACCATTTTAAACTGGGTGGTTCGAGCCCTGAATGCTGATTGGCTGACAGCCGTTGTATATCACGGGTGTGACAAAACATTTATTTTACTGTTTATTTTACTAATTACGTTGGTAACTAATTTATAATAGCAATAAGGCACCTCGGGGGTTTGTGATATATGGCCTATATACCACGACTAAGGGATGTGTCCAGGCACTCCACGCTGCGTCGTGCCTAAGAACAGCCCTTAGCCGTGGTATTTTGGTCATATACCACACCCCCTCGGGCCTTATTGCTTAATTATACAACCGGTGGTTTGGAATTCCCATTGTTAGTCTATCCTGCCCATGATACACTAGACAAAGTACACATGGCCAGTACATTAATAGTTTACGTCATTACCTAGCAACACACTACTACTACTACTACTACTACTACTACTACACATTTTACAGATCCACTGTCTCATCTGCCCAGCCATGCAATTTATAAACTTGATCTCCACTGCAAAAAGCATCTAGACATTATCTCCGACATTTGCAACATTGTTGCAATATTGACATTTTATCTCCACTGTGTCCCATAATAATGAACGTGTCGGGATTTGGGACGAGACAGACAGGCAGCTTTCTCAGCCAGTCAAAATCATGAACCAGCATCATTTTTATGGATATATAGAAAGAAATGTCAATAGTAAAACGGGTAAAACAAAACGAAATGCAGCTAGTTTGCTGTCTTTCCAGCTTCAGTCTGAAGTGACTGTGTTAGCCTCCATAGCAACCATTTTTTTGATCTCCTATCATGAATGTCATTGGCTCCACCCCTAGCCGGGGGTATTGCCCCACCCACCTCCCCCTGGAAAAAAAAAAGAGTTTCAAAGCTAATTTCCTGCAATTCTACATATAAAAAACACAGGTCAGGTGTATTCAGGATTCTTGTTGAATTCACACTCAAAAGTCAACGACTTGGTTTGAAGTTACTTTAAGATTATTTGGGCATGACATTTAGAGTATGCTAGCTGGGAACATTGAATTACATTGGTTTTTGGTTCGAAAATGCTCAATATTATTAGTCTACAATGCTTGTGATTTAAAAACAATTTTGATTCACAGTTGAAAAGTTAACACTGAATATACACGTATTAATCCTAAAATAAAAGCAGTAGGCCTACTTTTTTCAATGCATGAGAAATAAGAGGTGTGGGAGAGTTAGCAGCTCTTATAACACATGGTCTCCCATGTATTATTGCTTAATTAGCACATCAGAACATATCTAACGGGAGGGTAAAAGTTCAACACTGAAGATAATGTTCTCATGATCCAAATTAACCTGTATCTATGGAGTGCTTAAAGACCCTCTATGAGGTTGGAATAATACTATGAAATTGTGAAAATTATGATAATGGCCATTTAGTGTAAGAGCTATTTGAAAAGGCCACCTGACATTTTTGCCTGTTTAGGTGGGATGAAGTTTTGGCCTCACATCACCAGACAGTAAATTAGTTAATAAAAAAGAGAGTTCCAAACCTCTCTGCCAATAAAAGTTAGTTATCAGTTTTCCCCTCCCCACTCCCAGGCAGTCCTAGCTAAATTCTTGCTTGAGAAATTGCTCTTTCCTACCATTTTAATTGAAAACAATCACTGTAAGGTACTTAATTGTTACCCAGAAATGATTTGATATTGAGATAAAAACGGCTGCAATGGAACTTTAAGCTTGTTAAAAGATGAACAAATGGTGTGGATAGTGAAAGAAAAAAGCCTCTAATGTAGTGAAGATAATTATCAGAGATCTTTTTAAATGTCCGACCACATTATCATCCATCACTATTTCATTGCTAGCAGGAGAGAGGATTGCCAAACCAATGGGAAACCATAAGCTTTTACTCTTTCACTCTCCTGCAATTTTTCTGCAAGATTAATTTTAATGTGAGTAAGCATTGAATTCAGCTAGGTTCATGGGTAATCATAGACAGTTTACTCCTGATGTTCTTGATAGGAAATCAGTCGCATGTAATAAAAGCTGCGACGATTTATTTTCACCCCAATTGATTTAAATGTGCTTGATTCCAAATGCTTGTGTTACAGTTTAATAAGTTGCAGGAACACACAATGATAAACAGAGAACCTCCTTGAAGGGCTGCTGAGGCAGTTAATGGATTGCATTTATATACAATATAACTTTATACGCTATGTAATAAATGTCAATAATCCCACTATAAATATACACTGAGTTTACAAAACAATATTGAGTTGCACCCGCTTTTGCCCTCAGAACAGCCTCAAATCATCGGGCATGGACTAGGTGTTGAAAGCGTTCCACAGAGATGCTGGCCCATGTTGACTCCAATGCTTCCCACAATTGTGTCAAGTTTGCTTGATGTCATTTGGGTGGTGGACCATTCATTTGCGCTTGGCACCTACTACCATACTCCTTTTCACCTGGATTCACCTGGTCAGTCTATGTCATGGAAAGAGCAGGTGTTCCTAATGTTTTCTACACTCAGTGTATAGTATGCTTAGAAACAGAGTGCAAATTATGGGGGAGCCATGGTTGTGCTAAAGGCATCAAAAGTCAAACTTTGGGGGTCTTTAAATATTGATAATTTGAACCATGACATTTGAGGATCCCTGTATTGCAGGGTTTCCCAAAGTCTGACCTTTTCAGTAGCCTGAAAAGTCGGGATACCTGAAATGGGGCTGAAACTGTCCCGGGAAAAACGGGATGGTCACCTTAACACACATGGTCAACTTACTAGGCTAGTCTACAATGTGTATTACCATGAACTTCAAATAGGCCTACAGGTAGCCAGTGATGTAGTGGTCTCATAGACTAGACGTAACATAGTAAATGTTAGTATATGTTACATTTGGTATGGTTACATAAGACAGAAGGAGGGTGGATGAGTGGGTGTGTAACGAGAATGTCTACTGTAGTGTCGATAACGATGCTGACATGCTGTGATGACAAGAAATCCGCTGACACTGTCTTCGATTATAATGGTTTATTACATCAAAGATTTCAGCGTCAATTTACAGATTTCTGCAGAAAATCCGGAGAACAACCAACCCAATCTCTAATATGTTATTTCTCCCCCTCCTTTGTTCCAACCATGGTATTTATAATATGTAACATAATGTGGGTGGTTTTTCTACAGACCAATCCCTGGCCTTCACATAACAGACCTTCTCTGTTTTAGGGGGCCCCTATAGTAATGCTTTCCAGATGCTTCCGCAAGCTGAGCCAACTTCCTCTAACACACCATTTGCAAACGTCAGCAAAATCATAAACTGTTTAGATACTACACTACCTAAAGGTTGCATGTTTGAATCTCATCACGGACAACTTTAGCTAATTAGCAACTTTTCAACTACTTACTACTTTTTAGCTACTTTGCAGCTACTTACCATGTTCGCTAACCCTTCGCCTAACCCTAACCTTAATCCTTTTAGCTAACCCGTCCCCAAACCCTAACCCTAACCATTTAACCTAACTCCTAACCTTAACCCTATCCCCTAGCCTAGCTAACGTTAGCCAGCTATCTAACGTTAGCGTTAGCCACCTAGCCAACATTAGTCACAACAAATTGGAATTCGTAACATATCATACATTTTGCAGATTCGTAACATATTGTACGAAATGGATGATGGACCTCCACAAATGAATACATACCATATGAAATGAAACATATCATATTAAATGGAGTGTCAGAATAATACGAAATGCTCTGAGACCAGGTTGTAAACTCTGATTGCTAGTGAAAATGTAATGCTCCCTATACTTACAATACGTTATTTTTTTTAAGGGGGTGGAAACGGCGTTTACTTGCGTTTACCCTCCACTAGGCTTACACCACTTGCCGGCAGCCTAGCCTCTCAGCCAAGGCAATTTTAAACACATGAATACACGCAGAATAGGTAGCCTACATTCAATGTAATACATGAGTTGAATCAAAACAAGCATAACACTACACCTAGATCATGAGTTGTCCATAATTTATGAGTTAATGCTTGGAGTCTTCACAGATCGTGGGACATAAAACACTACTTTTCTTTCCTTACATTAATTATATTTATGACAGTGTTATTTGTTATTATTAAGCATTTAAGAATTTAATTACAACATTTAACTTAAACCCTGTATGAATCATGGATCTTGGAGATTTCTGAATAATGCACTGTAAGTGTAACCATGCCTATGTAACATTTCATTATGTTTCGCCAGGAAAAGAGTTCTCATGGTCACACAAATCCAAAAAAATGTAGGCCTATGCCATTGCAAAATCGAATGCTTCTAAAAAAAAAGGAGTGGTTGTCCCACTGGCTATCCTAAGTTGAATGCACTAATTTGTAAGTCGCTCTGGATAAGAGCGTCTGCTAAATGACTTAAATGTAAATGTAATCGAAAGAGTTAACTATAGGCCTATTGTCATTAACGTATACTTGTTGGATGGATTGGATGTGCATGGGTGTCTAGCTGTAGGCTAGTTGTTGTCACGCCCTGGCCTTGAGAGGCCGGTTGTCTTTAGTTGGTTTGGTCAGGGCGTGAGGATCTATGTTATTATTTCTATGTTTAGATACTAGATGTGTATTTCTAGGTTTGGCCGGGTGTGATTCCCAGTCAGAGGCAGCTGTCGCTTGTTGTCTCTGATTGGGGATCATACTTAAGTAGCCTGTTTGCCTACCTTAGTGGTGGGATCTTGTTCCGTGTTTAGGCTTGTATGTGTATAGCCTGAAGACTTCACGTTACGTTGTTTATTGTTTTGTTTATGTTTATTGAGTTTAATAAACATGTTCGCATACCACGCTGCACCTTGGTCTGACCCGTCTCTCAACGACCGTGACAGTTGTCTAGTGATATTGTTGACCATCATCAGCTGATCCAGGAAAGAAAACAAATATTGACAGAAAATAATAAAGCTAAATAAATGGTCTACTACTTCTGGCCATGGATGGCAAGGGAAAACACCAGTACCCGCGCGCACCTGAAAAACTAAGCAATTAGCACTCTAAACAGCTGACTGACAAAAGCAAACAATGACAAATCAATGGATAAATCTAATGCATTGGTATAATAAAGGCATTTTTTTTTTATCAAGGACAGATGGCAAACAAATGTCGAAAATGAGGAAGTACAAAGGAGAATCTATGCGTAAAGGAGCTCAGCTGAGGCAGAAATTCAGCACTACTGGATGGAAAGTGCAGCCACATAGAAATAAATGGTTTAAACCATGACAGAGAGGTGGGGTTGTTCGTTTCATTGGAATATATTATTTTAATATTTACCACTGTAAAACATCTTTACCACTGCATTTTAAACAAATATTAGAATGGCTAAATTAGCATTATTTAGAGACCCCCCAAAGTTTGACTTTTGTTTTATTTAGGGGAGGTAATGTCTCATTCAGGGGAGCTGTAATTTGCACCATGTGTGCGCCGACAGCGCATCAATCTCACCGGAGAAAACATCCAAGGGACAAAAACAGCACCGCTCTGAAGGGCAGGAGTGTATAGGCCTCTCAACACCTGGCCCTTTGGAGTTGGTCCGGCAAAGGTTGTCCCAGAGTGGTGTGGCGAATAAAAAAGATATGGTAACCTAACCAAATAAAACTCTGGGTATTATACAGTATGACCATGATTAATCTGTTATAAAAAAGGTTTAATATGGGCTATGATGGGCCAGGTCAAATTCCTAGCCTTTGGGAGGTTGAAAACCCTCTCAAAATGCAGCAACCTTCTACTTGTTTATATGAATTATATTTTAAAGAAGGACTAGGGGGGTTTCCTATACACAGACATGTTCATTAAACATAGTTCCGCCTGTCATTAGTTCCGGGCAAGCACAACCTAAAGAGATAGAGGAAAGCCAATCATCGCTGTGTCTGGTTTTCCAATTCTATAGGATTTTGCTTTGCTAGAATACAGAGACAAAATCATAATGGCATGGAGGAGCATTGCAGAGATTGTTGGTGTTGATGGTGGGTGAAGAGAGATTTGCACAACAATGTTTGCTTGTGTTGCTAGCTAGTTATGAACATCAAGCAACCTAAACATCAGAACTGTGTTCAAAGTCAAAGTCGCCATTTGTGAATGTGTTGAGTAAGTTAAGTTGGGAAATTTGCCCACCAAAGGATAGAAATCATCAGTAACATGCATTATATGTTATGTGGGCAGCTTGTCTCTCCCTTTTCTGTTTCCCTTCCTCCTTGTTTTGTCCCCTCTTTGTCTGTTGTATCTGTATGTGTGTTTGTCCCCATTATGTGGGTGTGTCTGGAGTGGATCGGGGGGGGTGCTCAGGATCTGCCTCTCCTGTGCAGCTGCGGGTTGTTTCCAGTGATTCCTGCCTACGCAGCTGCATCCTATTCTCTCATCAACCTGCACTACTAATTCCTGGGCATGGCTCTCCACCGGCGCCAGATCGTTGTTCTTACTAGAGCGTTCAGACATACCTCCCAACCTGCCTGCCTGCCTTCCTGCCTGCCTGCCTGTCTGCCTCAGCCTCTCCTTCCTCCGGAGCCGACTAGCCCACTCTGTTCCTTTTCTTCAGTTGTTTTTGGACTAAGTCAAATTGAACTTTTATTAAAATTATTTTTGTTTCTTCCACTCCCTTAGTCGTGTTTTGTTTCTCTGAGTGCTGGGTTTAACCATAGCGTAACATTATAACATTGTAAATTATACACTAAGCATTAATTTTCCATATAATATGCTACCAATTGGATTATGGTATTTTAACATTATGATTCTCATATATTATAGCTTATGGCTCTTTCATTATACTTGTGTCATGACATTGATGATTATACTGTAGCTCTCGTCCTGTAAAATACAGAGGCCCACGTGCACATGAATGGGTACTTTGGGTAAAGGAAATTGTGGCTTTGACTTACAAACAAACAAACAATCTCTCTTTACCCACCATCAACACAACATCTCTGCAATCCTCCTCCATGCCATTGACCTTCTGATTTTGTCTCTATTCTAAAATCATTCTCAGCAAATAAATGAGGTACAATTACAACGCTCCCACGCCACATTATATACCTTTTTTACATTTTTTATTAGTCTACAAATTGCTCTTTATTTTCATGTACAGTATTCTACCTAGAATGCAAGGGTTGGATTTGCACTAAACAATTTTGTGTCAGAAAAATAATGTAGAAAATCTGTCTTAAGGTTAACATCATATACATTATCCACTGGTATCATTTTAAAATGAGAACATATAGCTAGCTTATTAATATGCAAATATTGTGTGAGTTTAGCTATTCTCTGCTTCAGATGTACAATGACAAGGGGCACATTGATTGCACTTGCCCATTAGGCCAGTAATACCATCATACTGTAGGCCTATGGCTGCATTAGTGATGCATGCCATTATGAAAAGCTGCAAAATAGGTTCACATGGCTGATATCCTGAGACAGAGTGACAATCAAATAAAACCGATTTTTTTTTTTTCAATTTTCAAAATGTAGTTACTTACTTACTTGAATAGGTTCACACCAATTAAGTGGTGGTGTCCCATCCTTTCAGGCTGTTGGCCTGAAGTAGGACTACATAGATTGAAATAGTGGAGTATGGTATTTATTATAATTGTTTATGTATTGTGTGTGTAGTGTTAGATGGTAGGGTTTTATTATTATTATTATTAATTTTTTTTTAACCAAAGTATAAGGGACTTATACTCCAGTCTAGTAGGTGGCGGTAATGCAACATTTATTGGATGCCAACCGCCGTTAAACCTCATCGAAGAAGAAGGTTCATGCCACGCCCACAAAGTGGCCAATCTTTTGTGTTGCTAGCTAGTTATGAACATCAAGCAACCTAAACATCAGAACTGTGTTCAAAGTCAAAGTCGCCATTTGTGAATGTGTTGAGTAAGTTAAGTTGGGAAATTTGCCCACCAAAGGATAGAAATCATCAGTAACATGCATTATATGTTATGTGGGCAGCTTGTCTCTCCCTTTTCTGTTTCCCTTCCTCCTTGTTTTGTCCCCTCTTTGTCTGTTGTATCTGTATGTGTGTTTGTCCCCATTATGTGGGTGTGTCTGGAGTGGATCGGGGGGGGTGCTCAGGATCTGCCTCTCCTGTGCAGCTGCGGGTTGTTTCCAGTGATTCCTGCCTACGCAGCTGCATCCTATTCTCTCATCAACCTGCACTACTAATTCCTGGGCATGGCTCTCCACCGGCGCCAGATCGTTGTTCTTACTAGAGCGTTCAGACATACCTCCCAACCTGCCTGCCTGCCTTCCTGCCTGCCTGCCTGCCTGTCTGCCTCAGCCTCTCCTTCCTCCGGAGCCGACTAGCCCACTCTGTTCCTTTTCTTCAGTTGTTTTTGGACTAAGTCAAATTGAACTTTTATTAAAATTATTTTTGTTTCTTCCACTCCCTTAGTCGTGTTTTGTTTCTCTGAGTGCTGGGTTTAACCATAGCGTAACAGAACGATCTGGCCATGGACCCAACAGAGAAACAGCACGGGGCAAACGAAGACAGCTTCCAACAAGCTATCCAGTCTCAAGGAACGTTGCTAGGACAGCATGACCAATTGATTCGGACTCTTTTGGAAGATAATCATCAACTGCTGAACCAGGTGACTCAGTTAACTACACAAGTCTCTAAATTGTCTGTTATCAGTTCTCCATCTCTCTCTGACTCCCAGTTTGATGCACCCCAAGTTGTTTCCTCTGACATTATGCAGGCTTCGTTCCATCGGGAACCCCCCGGTGACGTCGCCTGAACCGTTCAATGGAGAATTGGACAAGTGCCGGGATTTTTGCTTCAGTGTGACTTGATTTTTCGGCAGAGACCACTGTCGTTTTCTACTGATTCCTCTAAGGTACATTATGTTCTGGGGCTGTTAAGAGGGAGAGCTCTGGTTTGGGCTGAGGCTGTGTGCTCAAATCAAACTTTGACTGGATTGACTTTTGCTGATTTTTCTGCTAAATTGAAGACCGTTTTTGACCATCCTGACCATGTGGGTAATTCCTCCAAGATACTTTTTAATTTGAGGCAGGGTTCTAACAGTGTGGCTGAGTACTCTATTGAGTTCTGGACGTTGGCAGCGGACTCCAAGTGGAACAATGTGGCACTTCAAGAAGCATTTCTAAACGGTTTGAATGAAGCCATTAAGGATGAACTGTCTGCTCGTGATGAGCCACATGATTTACATTCTCTCGTTTCCCTGTACATTAAGCTAGACAACCGGTTGCGGGAGAGGCGTCGCGAGAGAGGCGGTCGGCCACATCTAGGAGGACGAGTTCCCCAGCCTTCAACCACTCGAGTCTCGCCTCCCGGAGCCGGCAGCTTCTTGTTCCTGATCCCATCCCGAGCACAGAGGAGGAACCAATGCAAGTGGGTCGAGCTCGACTACCTCCAGCAGAGCGGCAACGGGCGCCTCCAGGCGGGTGAGTGCCTGTACTGTGGAGACGCCACACACATTCTGGCTACATGCCCTAAGCGACCAAAAGACAAGGCTCGCTCGTAACGGTGGGTCTACTTGCGAGCCCAGAGTTAGATCCTGAACCCATCATTCCCCGATTACAAGTACCTGTAACCTTACGTTTCCAGAGTCATTCCCTGCCGCTCTCAGCTCTCATAGACTCAGGTGCAGAAGACAACTTTATTAGCCACCAGTTCGTTACACAAGCTCGTATCCCCATGGAGCCACTACCTACCCCCATTCGGGTCACAGCCCTTGATGGGCGCCTCCTCGCGGAGATAACTCATCAAACCACCCCCGTTTCCCCTAGTGATTTCTGGCAATCATTGTGAAAGCATTCAGTTAAGAGTTATATCTGGCTCAGCTACCTCCCTAATCCTTGGCTTCCCCTGGTTGGCTCTTCACAACCCACAAATTGATTGGACACGTCACACCATTCTCAGTTGGAGCACTAACTGCCATTCAGAGTGCCTTAGGTCAGCGGTTCCCCCCACTAAGTGTAACCCAACTCATCCCTCAGCTCCTCTTGATCTGTCATCTGTCCCCAAAGAATACCATGACTTAGCGGAGGTTTTCAGTAAGGACAAGGCTCTGTCTCTACCACCACATAGGCCTTATGATTGCCCTATTGAACTGCTTCCTGGTGCTCCCTTGCCCTCTAGTCGCTTATACAATCTGTCCCGACCGGAAAGAGAGGCAATGGAGCAGTATATTGGTGATTCTCTGGCCTCGGGCATAATCCGTCCCTCGTCGTCTCCTTTGGGTGCAGGTTTCTTTTTCGTGGAAAAGAAAGACAAGTCGTTACGCCCTGTATCGATTTCAGGGGTTTAAACAACATAACTGTTAAAAACAAGTATCCCCTTCCACTCATCAACTCAGCTTTTGAATCTCTGCATGGCGCCACAGTTTTCTCCAAGCTCGACCTCAGGAACGCTTATCGCCTTGTCCGAATCCGAAAGGGAGATGAGTGGAAAACCGCTTTCAACACTCCACTGGGACATTTTGAGTATTTGGTCATGCCCTTTGGGCTCTCAAACGCCCCTGCTGTTTTCCAAGCCATGGTGAACGATGTTCTTAGGGATTTTTTGAACCGTTTTGTCTTTGTATACCTGGATGATATTCTTGTTTTTTCCAAGTCACCCGAGGAGCATGAGTCACACGTCCGTCAAGTCCTTCAACGGCTCTTGGAGAATAAGCTGTACGTCAAAGCAGAAAAGTGTGAGTTCCACAAACAGTCTACATCGTTCCTTGGTTTCATTATTGAGAGCGGGCAGGTGAAGGCGGACCCCGAGAAGATCCGGGCAGTGACGGAATACCTGTGGACATCGTATCTGATAGAGGCCCACAGTTTACTTCCCGTGTTTGGAAGGTTTTCTGTTCTGCTTTGGGTGCTTCCGTTAGTCTGTCCTCAGGGTTTCATCCCCAGACCAACGGTCAAACAGAAAGAGCCAATCAAAACCTCGAAGCAACCCTTCGTTGTGTGGCTGCTCAACATCCATCATCCTGGGCCAAACATCTGCCTTGGATAGAGTACGCCCACAACTCCCTCACCACCTCTGCCACCATGTTACCATGGGTTATCAACCCCCTCTGTTTCCTGCTCAGGAGAAGGAATTGGCTGTTCCTTCGGTTCAGGAGAACCTCCGCCGCTGCCAGAGAGTGTGGAGCGACGCTCGGGAAGCGTTGCTCGGACCACCGACAGGAACAAGACGACAGCGGATAGGAGCAGGACTCCGCACCTGTGTTTCATCCTGGTCAAGAGGTTTGGCTGTCATCTAAGAACGTACCTCTTCGTACCAAATCACGCAAGCTGTCTCCTCGGTACCTGGGTCCGTTTGTGGTGGAGTCCATCATTAACCCCGCTGCAGGTTCGTTTGAAGTTGCCTTCAGCCATGAAGATACACCCTACTTTCCACGTCTCCCAACTGAAACCTGTGTCCTCCAGCCTTTTGTGTCCGCTGGCAGATCCACCCTCCACCTGTTCGCCTCATTGACGACCATCCGGCCTACACCGTCAGTAGGCTCCTGGACTCTCGGAGGCGGGGTAGGGGTCTCCAATACCTAGTCGATTGGGAAGGTTATGGACCAGAGGAGAGGTCTTGGGTCCCTAAGCGTTTTGTGTTGGATCCTCAGCTGATCACGGACTTCCATCACGACAACCCTGACAGGCCTGGTGGGTCGCCAGGTGGCGACCATTGAGGGGGGGGTACTGTTATGTGGGAAGCTTGTCTCTCCCTTTTCTGTTTCCCTTCCTCCTTGTTTTGTCCCCTCTTTGTCTGTTGTATCTGTATGTGTGTTTGTCCCCATTATGTGGGTGTGTCTGGAGTGGATCGGGGGGGGTGCTCAGGATCTGCCTCTCCTGTGCAGCTGCGGGTTGTTTCCAGTGATTCCTGCCTACGCAGCTGCATCCTATTCTCTCATCAACCTGCACTACTAATTCCTGGGCATGGCTCTCCACCGGCGCCAGATCGTTGTTCTTACTAGAGCGTTCAGACATACCTCCCAACCTGCCTGCCTGCCTTCCTGCCTGCCTGTCTGCCTCAGCCTCTCCTTCCTCCGGAGCCGACTAGCCCACTCTGTTCCTTTTCTTCAGTTGTTTTTGGACTAAGTCAAATTGAACTTTTATTAAAATTATTTTTGTTTCTTCCACTCCCTTAGTCGTGTTTTGTTTCTCTGAGTGCTGGGTTTAACCATAGCGTAACAGAACGATCTGGCCATGGACCCAACAGAGAAACAGCACGGGGCAAACGAAGACAGCTTCCAACAAGCTATCCAGTCTCAAGGAACGTTGCTAGGACAGCATGACCAATTGATTCGGACTCTTTTGGAAGATAATCATCAACTGCTGAACCAGGTGACTCAGTTAACTACACAAGTCTCTAAATTGTCTGTTATCAGTTCTCCATCTCTCTCTGACTCCCAGTTTGATGCACCCCAAGTTGTTTCCTCGGACATTATGCAGGCTTCGTTCCATCGGGAACCCCCGGTGACGTCGCCTGAACCGTTCAATGGAGAATTGGACAAGTGCCGGGGATTTTTGCTTCAGTGTGACTTGATTTTTCGGCAGAGACCACTGTCGTTTTCTACTGATTCCTCTAAGGTACATTATGTTCTGGGGCTGTTAAGAGGGAGAGCTCTGGTTTGGGCTGAGGCTGTGTGCTCAAATCAAACTTTGACTGGATTGACTTTTGCTGATTTTTCTGCTAAATTGAAGACCGTTTTTGACCATCCTGACCATGTGGGTAATTCCTCCAAGATACTTTTTAATTTGAGGCAGGGTTCTAACAGTGTGGCTGAGTACTCTATTGAGTTCTGGACGTTGGCAGCGGACTCCAAGTGGAACAATGTGGCACTTCAAGAAGCATTTCTAAACGGTTTGAATGAAGCCATTAAGGATGAACTGTCTGCTCGTGATGAGCCACATGATTTACATTCTCTCGTTTCCCTGTACATTAAGCTAGACAACCGGTTGCGGGAGAGGCGTCGCGAGAGAGGCGGTCGGCCACATCTAGGAGGACGAGTTCCCCAGCCTTCAACCACTCGAGTCTCGCCTCCCCGGAGCCGGCAGCTTCTTGTTCCTGATCCCATCCCGAGCACAGAGGAGGAACCAATGCAAGTGGGTCGAGCTCGACTACCTCCAGCAGAGCGGCAACGGCGCCTCCAGGCGGGTGAGTGCCTGTACTGTGGAGACGCCACACACATTCTGGCTACATGCCCTAAGCGACCAAAAGACAAGGCTCGCTCGTAACGGTGGGTCTACTTGCGAGCCCAGAGTTAGATCCTGAACCCATCATTCCCCGATTACAAGTACCTGTAACCTTACGTTTCCAGAGTCATTCCCTGCCGCTCTCAGCTCTCATAGACTCAGGTGCAGAAGACAACTTTATTAGCCACCAGTTCGTTACACAAGCTCGTATCCCCATGGAGCCACTACCTACCCCCATTCGGGTCACAGCCCTTGATGGGCGCCTCCTCGCGGAGATAACTCATCAAACCACCCCCGTTTCCCTAGTGATTTCTGGCAATCATTGTGAAAGCATTCAGTTAAGAGTTATATCTGGCTCAGCTACCTCCCTAATCCTTGGCTTCCCCTGGTTGGCTCTTCACAACCCACAAATTGATTGGACACGTCACACCATTCTCAGTTGGAGCACTAACTGCCATTCAGAGTGCCTTAGGTCAGCGGTTCCCCCCACTAAGTGTAACCCAACTCATCCCTCAGCTCCTCTTGATCTGTCATCTGTCCCCAAAGAATACCATGACTTAGCGGAGGTTTTCAGTAAGGACAAGGCTCTGTCTCTACCACCACATAGGCCTTATGATTGCCCTATTGAACTGCTTCCTGGTGCTCCCTTGCCCTCTAGTCGCTTATACAATCTGTCCCGACCGGAAAGAGAGGCAATGGAGCAGTATATTGGTGATTCTCTGGCCTCGGGCATAATCCGTCCCTCGTCGTCTCCTTTGGGTGCAGGTTTCTTTTTCGTGGAAAAGAAAGACAAGTCGTTACGCCCCTGTATCGATTTCAGGGGTTTAAACAACATAACTGTTAAAAACAAGTATCCCCTTCCACTCATCAACTCAGCTTTTGAATCTCTGCATGGCGCCACAGTTTTCTCCAAGCTCGACCTCAGGAACGCTTATCGCCTTGTCCGAATCCGAAAGGGAGATGAGTGGAAAACCGCTTTCAACACTCCACTGGGACATTTTGAGTATTTGGTCATGCCCTTTGGGCTCTCAAACGCCCCTGCTGTTTTCCAAGCCATGGTGAACGATGTTCTTAGGGATTTTTTGAACCGTTTTGTCTTTGTATACCTGGATGATATTCTTGTTTTTTCCAAGTCACCCGAGGAGCATGAGTCACACGTCCGTCAAGTCCTTCAACGGCTCTTGGAGAATAAGCTGTACGTCAAAGCAGAAAAGTGTGAGTTCCACAAACAGTCTACATCGTTCCTTGGTTTCATTATTGAGAGCGGGCAGGTGAAGGCGGACCCCGAGAAGATCCGGGCAGTGACGGAATACCTGTGGACATCGTATCTGATAGAGGCCCACAGTTTACTTCCCGTGTTTGGAAGGTTTTCTGTTCTGCTTTGGGTGCTTCCGTTAGTCTGTCCTCAGGGTTTCATCCCCAGACCAACGGTCAAACAGAAAGAGCCAATCAAAACCTCGAAGCAACCCTTCGTTGTGTGGCTGCTCAACATCCATCATCCTGGGCCAAACATCTGCCTTGGATAGAGTACGCCCACAACTCCCTCACCACCTCTGCCACCATGTTACCATGGGTTATCAACCCCCTCTGTTTCCTGCTCAGGAGAAGGAATTGGCTGTTCCTTCGGTTCAGGAGAACCTCCGCCGCTGCCAGAGAGTGTGGAGCGACGCTCGGGAAGCGTTGCTTCGGACCACCGACAGGAACAAGACGACAGCGGATAGGAGCAGGACTCCCGCACCTGTGTTTCATCCTGGTCAAGAGGTTTGGCTGTCATCTAAGAACGTACCTCTTCGTACCAAATCACGCAAGCTGTCTCCTCGGTACCTGGGTCCGTTTGTGGTGGAGTCCATCATTAACCCCGCTGCGGTTCGTTTGAAGTTGCCTTCAGCCATGAAGATACACCCTACTTTCCACGTCTCCCAACTGAAACCTGTGTCCTCCAGCCTTTTGTGTCCGCTGGCAGATCCACCTCCACCTGTTCGCCTCATTGACGACCATCCGGCCTACACCGTCAGTAGGCTCCTGGACTCTCGGAGGCGGGGTAGGGGTCTCCAATACCTAGTCGATTGGGAAGGTTATGGACCAGAGGAGAGGTCTTGGGTCCCTAAGCGTTTTGTGTTGGATCCTCAGCTGATCACGGACTTCCATCACGACAACCCTGACAGGCCTGGTGGGTCGCCAGGTGGCGACCATTGAGGGGGGGGTACTGTTATGTGGGAAGCTTGTCTCTCCCTTTTCTGTTTCCCCTTCCTCCTTGTTTTGTCCCCTCTTTGTCTGTTGTATCTGTATGTGTGTTTGTCCCCATTATGTGGGTGTGTCTGGAGTGGATCGGGGGGGGTGCTCAGGATCTGCCTCTCCTGTGCAGCTGCGGGTTGTTTCCAGTGATTCCTGCCTACGCAGCTGCATCCTATTCTCTCATCAACCTGCACTACTAATTCCTGGGCATGGCTCTCCACCGGCGCCAGATCGTTGTTCTTACTAGAGCGTTCAGACATACCTCCCAACCTGCCTGCCTGCCTTCCTGCCTGCCTGCCTGCCTGTCTGCCTCAGCCTCTCCTTCCTCCGGAGCCGACTAGCCCACTCTGTTCCTTTTCTTCAGTTGTTTTTGGACTAAGTCAAATTGAACTTTTATTAAAATTATTTTTGTTTCTTCCACTCCCTTAGTCGTGTTTTGTTTCTCTGAGTGCTGGGTTTAACCATAGCGTAACATTATAACATTGTAAATTATACACTAAGCATTAATTTTCCATATAATATGCTACCAATTGGATTATGGTATTTTAACATTATGATTCTCATATATTATAGCTTATGGCTCTTTCATTATACTTGTGTCATGACATTGATGATTATACTGTAGCTCTCGTCCTGTAAAATACAGAGGCCCACGTGCACATGAATGGGTACTTTGGGTAAAGGAAATTGTGGCTTTGACTTACAAACAAACAAACAATCTCTCTTTACCCACCATCAACACAACATCTCTGCAATCCTCCTCCATGCCATTGACCTTCTGATTTTGTCTCTATTCTAAAATCATTCTCAGCAAATAAATGAGGTACAATTACAACGCTCCCCACGCCACATTATATACCTTTTTTTACATTTTTTATTAGTCTACAAATTGCTCTTTATTTTCATGTACAGTATTCTACCTAGAATGCAAGGGTTGGATTTGCACTAAACAATTTTGTGTCAGAAAAATAATGTAGAAAATCTGTCTTAAGGTTAACATCATATACATTATCCACTGGTATCATTTTAAAATGAGAACATATAGCTAGCTTATTAATATGCAAATATTGTGTGAGTTTAGCTATTCTCTGCTTCAGATGTACAATGACAAGGGGCACATTGATTGCACTTGCCCATTAGGCCAGTAATACCATCATACTGTAGGCCTATGGCTGCATTAGTGATGCATGCCATTATGAAAAGCTGCAAAATAGGTTCACATGGCTGATATCCTGAGACAGAGTGACAATCAAATAAAACCGATTTTTTTTTTTCAATTTTCAAAATGTAGTTACTTACTTACTTGAATAGGTTCACACCAATTAAGTGGTGGTGTCCCATCCTTTCAGGCTGTTGGCCTGAAGTAGGACTACATAGATTGAAATAGTGGAGTATGGTATTTATTATAATTGTTTATGTATTGTGTGTGTAGTGTTAGATGGTAGGGTTTTATTATTATTATTATTAATTTTTTTTTAACCAAAGTATAAGGGACTTATACTCCAGTCTAGTAGGTGGCGGTAATGCAACATTTATTGGATGCCAACCGCCGTTAAACCTCATCGAAGAAGAAGGTTCATGCCACGCCCACAAAGTGGCCAATCTTTTGGAGCGAAGAGTTGTCAAACGGAGGTACCACTTTTGATCGAAACGTACCATAATAAAAAAAAATTGCTCACAAACTATGTCAGCTAATGTGTTTGCTGATTGTGGTGGTGGTCCTCTGTAGCTCAATTGGTAGAGCATGGCGCTTGTAATGCCAGGGTAGTGGGTTTGATCCCCGGGACCACCCATACGTAAAGATGTATGCGCACATGACTGTAAGTCGCTTTGGATAAAAGCTTCTGCGAAATGGCATATTATTAATTCCAGTTAATAATTTTGGATTGAAAAAGTCTAGGTAGCCTAGTCAGCCCAAATTGAAAATATAAACCAAATTTGCTCCAATTCACATTTTCTCACAAAACAATGAGCCATAAATACACAATGTTACCGCTTCATTTACCCTGGCCAGAGGGACAGGCCGCATATTAGGCTAGACTATGCAGCTGCTGTTAGCAGCCTACAGTTGATCAGACTGAAACATAGTCTTGTTTCCATGCAATACAGCATGTCAGATCGCAAATATTTATGTGTACAGGCTGCTACTTTTAGGTAAGAGTTTTTGCTTGTGTTTGTTGGGAGTGATGTGTTAGTTATCACACTTGCTGAATAAATACCGGAGGAAAGAGGAGAGTGCGCCTTGATCTTTGTGCGTTGTGCTCGGCCTGCGCTACATGTGATTTCTGTGAATCTGATTGGTCAAGACACGCAAAGAGCCCGCAGCAGCACTCCGACATGAAGGACAGAGAAATTGTGTGGTCTAAAAAACAGCACTTTGCCCCTCTTTTTTTAAAGCTTTGTGTCAATATATTTTATTTTAACTAAATCAAAAGTGGTGCTGTGGCAAATGCTGCCTTGCCGCACATTCGTTTTCCGGCAGCCATGCTTCTCAGCACTGTCTGACACTTCACTTCAATCAGAGAGAAAACTAAAAGGAAAATTATGAGGAGCACAAGCCCCAACATGCATCTGTCTAAAGACAGATCAAAGATATCCCAGTGAGCAACCTTTAGCACTACATCTTACATTTCAGCAGACACTATTATCCAGAGCGACTTACAGTTAGTGAGTGCATACATTTTCATACTGGCCCCCCGTGGGAATCGAACCCACAACCCTGGCATTGCAAGCGCCATGCTCTACCAACTGAGCTACACAGGGGGCCTACAAGAATTACTACACACAGTCCAATTTAGAGTTGTGGATGCAAATATAATTAGGGAAAAAATGGATAATGGAACATGGTCTGACGTCATATCATCTCTATGGCTCCTGGTATGTGCGTTTTTCTCCTCTGACTGTTCGCATAGAATCCTTTTTTTAAATGTATATAAACAAGACCACCAGCTGGTTCTGACACAAAGACAAGCTATTAAAATCCTGGGTTACTATAACGGATGTTGGGGGCATTATCAGAGGCAGCATTAGATTCCGACAACCACCCGGAAAGCTTGTATATTGCATCTGCCATTTGTCAAACAGGCCACTTCATCTTAATGTGTCAGCAGGATAACCAAAAAGATACTTACTGAAAAATGAAACATGGAGGAACCTATAAATCATTCCTCACAATACATGCTGGATTCGGACCCAATACTGAATGACAGGTGACAGATAACATCCTTCTGCTCTTGTATCTCTGAAAGGATTATAAAAAGTGAACACCTGTTTAGGATATTGCTATCACCTCTTGAACCTGAAGTTGAACAAAGTCATTTACGTAGCTGTGTAATCCCTTGTAGTGATGAACGAAGCTATTGGGTGAACTATCCCTTGGAGTGAAATAGTACTACCTTGACATACAGTATTTGTTTTATCTGACTTGTCTACCTGTTGGAAAATGAATCCAATAACTCTAAAATCTCCTCTATTGTATGAGTGTTGAACTGTGTTTCAGAGTATTTCACACAACGCTGAAGAAGAAAACTGAGTAGCTACCAGGGCAAAAATAAGTATGAATAGAGACTGAGAGACAACCACTGTATGGTCCTGAAGAAGTTGACTGGCATCATGTGTGTTTTAAATTCAATGGCTCTTATTGTGTAAATTGGGGGACACGGCTTGCGAAAAGCTGTGAAAACTATAAGTTAATGATCTTTCCACACAGTAATTCAAGAATATTGCGTGGGTTTTTTCCTGAACGTGTACTCTTCAGCTTTCAATGGATAAATCACAATGGATGAGAAATAATTCCACTTTCTCCAAGGCCATGTTTCCTGCAAACTGTTCTCTTCCCCTCACATTGTCTGAACACACTTTCAAAAATGACTCTTTGGCTCAACCTAAAACAATTGTGTCAACTGGTTACAAGTAAAATTAGATTTTAAGTTTTTTAAACTACATTTGTTAAAACATTTTAGCAGACAGTCTTATACAGAGCAACTTACAGGAGAGAGTGCATACATTTTTGTACTGGTCCCCTGGGGGAACCGAACCCACAACCCTGGCGTTGCGAGCGCCAAGCTCTGCCAACTAAGCCACATAGGAGGACTATGATGCATTGCCAACTGTTGTATTTGGTTATTAACAAACCTATATTTCAAGTTGCAACCTATTCCACTCAACTTACTTTTCCCCTTAGGTTAAACATAATAAATTACGTAAATCCAAACTAATATATACAGTGTCTTCAGAAAGTATTCACACCCCTTGACTTTTTCCACATTTTGTTGTGTTAAAGCCTGAATTTAAAATGTATTAAAATTTGATTTTCTGTCACTGATCTACATACAATACCCCAAAATGTCAAAGTGGAATTATGTTTTTAGAAATGTTTACAAATTAATAAAAAATGAAAAGCTGAAAAGCTGAACTGTCTTGAGTCAATAAGTAGTGGCGCAGTGGTCTAAGGCACTGCATCGCAGTGCTAGCTGTGCCACTAGAGCTCCTGGTTCGAATCTAGGCTCTGTCGTAGTCGGCCTCAACCGGGAGACCCAAGGGGTGGCGCATAATTGGCCCAGGGTAGGGGAGGGAATGGCTGGCAGGGATGTAGCTCAGTTGGTAGAGCATGGTGTTTGCAACACCAGGGTTGTGTGTTCGATTCCCACGGGGGGCCAGTATAAAAAATAATGTATGCACTCACAAACTGTAAGTTGCTCTGGATAAGAGTGTCTGCTAAAATGTATTCAGCCCCTTTTGTTATGGCAAGCCTAAATAAGTTCAGCAGTAAAAAAGTGCTTAACAAGTCAGATAATTAAGCTGCATGGACTCACTCTGTGTGCAATAATAGTGTTTAACATGATTTTTGAATGACTACTCCATTTCTGTACACCACACACAATTTATCTGTAAGGTCCCTCATTAGAGCAGTGAATTTCAAGCACAGATTCAACCACAAAGACCAGGGAGGTTTTCCAATGGTTTGCAAAGAAGGGCACCTATTGTTAGATGGGTAAAAAAGCAGACATTGAATATCCCTTTGAGCATGGTGCAGGTATTAATTACACTTTGGATGGTGTATCAATACACCCAGTCACTACAAAGATACAGGTGCCCTTCCTAACTCAGTTGCAGGAGGAATGAAACCACTCAGGAATTTCATAATGAGGCCAATGGTGATTTTAAAACAGTTTCAGAGTTTAATGGCTGTGATAGGAGATAACTGAGGATGGATCAACATTGTAGTTACTCCACAATACTAACCTAAATGAAAGACTGAAAAGAAGTAAGCTTGTACAGAATAAAAATATTCCAAAACATTAAATCCTGTTTGCTATAAGGCACTAAAGTAATATTGCAAAAAATGTGGCAAAGACATTTTCTCTGTCCTGAATACAAAGCGTTATTTTTGGGGCAAATCACAACACATCACTGAGTACCACTCTTCATATTTTCAAGCATTGTGGTGACCGCATCATGTTATGGGTATGCTTGTCATCGGCAAGGACAAAGGGAGCACAGGCCAAATCCTAGAGGATAACTTGGTTCAGTCTGCTTTCAAACAGACACTGGGAGACATATTCACCTTTCAGTAGGACAATTACCTAAAACACAAGGCCAAATATACATTGGAGTTGCTTACCAAGAAGACATTGAATGTTCCTGAGTGGCCTAGTTACAGTTTTGACTTAAATCGGCTTGAAAATCTATGGCAAGACTTGAAAATGGCTGTCTAGGAATGATCAACGTCCAACTTTACAGAGCTTGAATCATTTTTTAAAGAATAATATGAAAATATTGTACAATCCAGGTGTGCAAAGCTCTTAGGGACTACCCAGAAAGACTCACAGCTGTAATCGCTGCCAAAGGTGATTCTAACATGTATTGATTCAGGGGGTTGAATACGTACTGTATCTAATAAAGATTTTTTTAAAATTATTTTCCATAATTCTTTAAACATTTTATAATTTTTCTTCTACTTTGGCATTACAGAGTATTTTGTGCAGATCGTTGACAATTTAAAAAAAATTAAATCCATTTGAATCCAACTTTGGAACACAACAAAATGTGGAAAAAGTCAAGAGGTGTGAATACTTTCTGAAGGCAAAGTATTTCATGTTGTACCAAGTAGATTTTTCACTTCGGAATTACCTATCCAATTTTTTAAAATTGGATTACAAGCAATTAAATGAAGTTCCTGTTAATCAAGATATTAAGTTGGTTCCATAACATAATGACTCCAAACACTTTCTTTACATAAGACTTTCCCATTAACTGGTTACAATATTGTAACCAAATGGTGACCATCTCATCAATAGAAACCTTTCCAGACTCTTTAGTATCACAGTACTTACGCAGAAACAATTTAAGATGCAGTACTGGCAGTGGACATATAATCATTAAAAAAATAACGGAACACATTACCTGGAATGACATTCACTCTCAAAGGTAAGCAATAATAACAAACTGAAAGCTACACCCAAATAGGGCACGCCTCGCAACCCTTCTGATAGGCTGCCGCCGCTAAATAGCACCCAGCGTATTGTGATGTCAAATAAAACCGATTGGAGAGCTCACAAGTGGACAAAAATGTAATGTATTTTGAGAAAGCAACAAAGAAACAGACAAATTAGAGACAGATCCCCTTCACAACTTTTTATTGCAGAATTGGGATCTATGATGAATGAACATTGACACTAGTTCATCTGGTTTTTAAGTTAACAATTAAAACAAGTTTAAACACTTCACTTCAATGAATCAACATTGAATGAATCAAAATACAATTTTTAAATGTACAAATAATCTAACTTGTTTGTAAATGTTAGACATCTTAGTAAGCAGGCTATGATTACTAAAGCATAATTTTGGGTGAACAGAAAAATTCATACCAGAGGTGGCCAACCTTGCCCTGATCTAACTGGGTGAGCAGACTTCTATTCCAGCCCAGCAATAAGACACATTATTATCAACTCATTAGGTTTGATAAGTTGAATTAGGTGTGTTAGTGCTGGGCTGGAACAGAAGCCTGTACACCCAGCATACCTCCAGGAGAAGGATTGGCCTGCTACAGTTGTAATAAGTTTGTAGCCTACATTGTGTGTGACTTTTAACTGTATTGTTGATAAAACATTTGCTAACATAAGTACACATACAACCCATGGCATACAAATATGTGCCAGCAGTCTCTTGGGACATTCACTGGGACCTCTTCATCTGCAGACAGGCTTTCGCAGATCTCCATATCTGACGACAGACATCACAAAGAAACAGGCTTCATTTTATTACAATTAGACAGCCTGACTATTGTCTCTCTGTCTGTCTTCATAGTATTCCTCTCTAGGGACTAAAACTGGAGAATATTTTCATAATGTCATCCCACAACATGTCCTATCTAACTAGTACACCTACTCCCTTTACTGACAGCTGGAGCAGAAAATCATTTCACCCTCTTCCATTGCTGTTATCTACAAATGCATTTGGAGCACAAGTTTTTAATTTACAATGATAAATAGGCCTAAATCAAGATAACAACCTAATATGAAGTTAACTAGCGGATGATATTTCACTTAGCTATAGTATGTAAAGTTGGCTAGCTAGCTAGCTAACAAGCAGCTCAATAGCCTACACACAGTGGCCTGATGTAGCTAGCTAGCTAGCTAATAATAATTTTTTTTTTTTCAATTTTCAAAATGTAGTTACTTACTTACTTGAATAGGTTCACACCAATTAAGTGGCGGTGTCCCAGCCTTTCAGGCTGTTGGCCTGAAGTAGGACTAAATAGATTGAAATAGTGGAGTATGGTATTTATTATAATTGTTTATGTTTTGTGTGTGTAGTGTTAGATGGTAGGGTTTTATTATTATTATTATTATTTAATTTTTTTACCAAAGTATAAGGGACTTATATATAAAAGTATAAAGACAAAGTATAAAGTATAAAGACTTAATGCAACATTTATTGGATGCCAACCGCCGTTAAACCTCATCGAAGAATAAGAAGGTTCACGCCACGCCCACAAAGCGGCCAATCTTTTGGAGCGAAGATTTGTCAAGCGGAGGTACCACTTCTGATCGAAACGTACCATAATAAAAAAAATTGCTCACAAACTATGTCAGCTTTGTTGATTAATTCCAGTTAATAATTTTGGATTGAAAAAGTCTAGGTAGCCTAGTCAGCCCAAATTGAAAATATAAACCAAATTTGCTCCAATTCACATTTTCTCACAAAAAAATGAGCCATAAATACACAATGTTACCACTTCGTTTACCCTGGCCAGAGGGACAGGCCGCATATTAGGCTAGACTATGCAGCTGCTGTTAGCAGCCTACAGTTGATCAGACTGAAACATAGTCTTGTTTCCATGCAATACAGCATGTCAGATCACAAACATTTATGTGTATAGGCTGCTACTTTTAGGTAAGAGTTTTTGCTTGTGTTTGTTGGGAGTGATGTGTTAGTTATCACACTTGCTGAATAAATACCGGAGGAAAGAGGAGAGTGCGCCTTGATCTTTGTGCGTTGTGCTCGGCCTGCACTACATGCAATTTCTGTGAATCTGATTGGTCAAGACACGCAAAGAGCCCGCAGCAGCACTCCGACATGAAGGACAGAGAAATTGTGTGGTCTAAAAAACAGCACTTTGCCCCTCTTTTTAAAGCTTTGTGTCAATATATTTTATTAAACAAAATCAAAAGTGGTGCTGTGGCAAATGCTGCTTTGCCGCACATACGTTTTCCCGCGGCCATGCTTCTCGGTATGTGTCCACTGGGTTTATCGATTACACAGCACTGTCTGACACTTCACTTCAATCAGAGAGAAAACTAAAAGGAAAATTATGAGGAGCACAAGCCCCAACATGCATCTGTCTAAAGACAGATCAAAGATATCCCAGTGAGCAACCTTTAGCACTACATTTTACATTTTAGTAGACACTCTTATCCAGAGCGACTTACAGTTAGTGAGTGCATACATTTTCATACTGGCCCCCCGTGGGAATTAAACCCACAACCCTGGCGTTGCAAGCGCCATGCTCTACCAACTGAGCTACACAGGGGGCCTACAAGATTTACTACACACAGTCCAATTTAGAGTTGTGGATGCAAATATAATTAGGGAAAAAATGGATCATGGAACATGGTCTGACATCATATAATCTCTATGGCTCCTGGTATGTGTGTTTTTCTCCTCTGACTGTTCACATAGAATCCTTTTTTAAAATGTATATAAACAAGAACACCAGCTGGTTCTGACACAAAGACAAGCTATTAAAATCCTGGGTTACTATAACAGATGTTGGGGGCATTATCAGAGGCAGCATTAGATTCCGACAACCACCCGGACAGCTTGTATATTGCATCTGCCATTTGTCAAACAGGCCACTTCATCTTAATGTGTCAGCAGGATAACCAAAAAGATACTTACTGAAAAATGAAACACGGAGGAACCTATAAATCATTCCTCACAATACCTGCTGGATTTGGACCCAATGCTGAATGACAGGTGACAGATAACATCCTTCTGCTCTTGTATCTCTGAAAGGATTATAAAAAGTGAACACCTGTTTAGGATATTGCTATCACCTCTTGAACCTGAAGTTGAACAAAGTCATTTACGTAGCTGTGTAATCCCTTGTAGTGATGAACGAAGCTATTGGGTGAACTATCCCTTGGAGTGAAATAGGACTACCTTGACATACAGTATTTGTTTTATCTGACTTGCCTACCTGTTGGAAAATGAATCCAATAACTCTAAAATCTCCTCTATTGTATGAGTGTTGAACTGTGTTTCAGAGTATTTCACACAACGCTGAAGAAGAAAACTGAGTAGCTACCAGGGCAAAAATAAGTATGAATAGAGACTGAGAGACAACCACTGTATGGTCCTGAAGAAGTTGACTGGCATCATGTGTGTTTTAAATTCAATGGCTCTTATTGTGTAAATTGGGGGGACACGGCTTGCGGAAAAGCTGTGAAAACTATAAGTTAATGATCTTTCCACACAGTAATTCAAGAATATTGCGTGGGTTTTTTCCTGAACGTGTACTCTTCAGCTTTCAATGGATAAATCACAATGGATGAGAAATAATTCCACTTTCTCCAAGGCCATGTTTCCTGCAAACTGTTCTCTTCCCCTCACATTGTCTGAACACACTTTCAAAAATGACTCTTTGGCTCAACCTAAAACAATTGTGTCAACTGGTTACAAGTAAAATTAGATTTTAAGTTTTTTAAACTACATTTGTTAAAACATTTTAGCAGACAGTCTTATACAGAGCAACTTACAGGAGAGAGTGCATACATTTTTGTACTGGTCCCCTGGGGGAACCGAACCCACAACCCTGGCGTTGCGAGCGCCAAGCTCTGCCAACTAAGCCACATAGGAGGACTATGATGCATTGCCAACTGTTGTATTTGGTTATTAACAAACCTATATTTCAAGTTGCAACCTATTCCACTCAACTTACTTTTCCCCTTAGGTTAAACATAATAAATTACGTAAATCCAAACTAATATATACAGTGTCTTCAGAAAGTATTCACACCCCTTGACCTTTTCCACATTTTGTTGTGTTAAAGCCTGAATTTAAAATGTATTAAATTGAGATTTTCTGTCACTGATCTACACACAATACCCCAAAATGTCAAAGTGGAATTATGTTTTGAGAAATGTTTACAAATTAATAAAAAATGAAAAGCTGAAATGTCTTGAGTCAATAAGTATTCAACCCCTTTTGTTATGGCAAGCCTAAATAAATTCAGCAGTAAAAAAAAAAGTCCTTAACAAGTCAGCTGCATGGACTCACTCTGTGCAATTAACATGATTTTTGAATGACTACTCCATTTCTTTACACCACACACAATTTATCTGTAAGGTAAACTCCCGAGTGGCGCAGTGGTCTAAGGCACCGCGACCGGGAGACCCATGGGCCGCGACTGGGAGACCCATGGGCGGTGCACAATTTGTCCAAGGTAGGGGAGGGTTTGGCTGGCAGGGATGTGGGTTCGTTTCCCACGGGGGGCCAGTTTGAAAAAAAAACAAAAAAAACATGTATACATTCACTAACTGTAAGTCGCTCTGGATAAGAGCGTCTGCTAAATGACTAAAATGTAAATGTAAAATGTCCCTCATTAGAGCAGTGAATTTCAAGCACAGATTCAACCACAAAGACCAGGGAGGTTTTCCAATGGTTTGCAAAGAAGGGCACCTATTGTTAGATGGGTAAAAAAGCAGACATTGAATATCCCTTTGAGCATGGTGCAGGTATAAATTACACTTTGGATGGTGTATCAATACACCCAGTCACTACAAAGATACAGGTGCCCTTCCTAACTCAGTTGCGGGAGGAATGAAACCACTCAGGAATTTCATAATGAGGCCAATGGTGATTTTAAAACAGTTTCAGAGTTTAATGGCTGTGATAGGAGATAACTGAGGATGGGATCAACATTGTAGTTACTCCACAATACTAACCTGACTGAAAAGAAGTAAGCTTGTACAGAATAAAAATATTCCAAAACATGAAATGCTGTTTGCTATAAGGCACTAAAGTAATATTGCAAAAAATAGGGCAAAGACATTTTCTCTGTCCTGAATACAAAGCGTTATTTTTGGGGCAAATCACAACACATCACTCTTCATATTTTCAAGCATTATGGTGACCGCATCATGTTATGGGTATGCTTGTCATCGGCAAGGACAAAGGGAGCACAGGCCAAATCCTAGAGGATAACTTGGTTCATTCTGCTTTCATGGCAAGACTTGAAAATGGCTGTCTAGGAATGATCAACGACCAACTTTACAGAGCTTGAATAATTTTTTAAAGAATAATGTGCAAATATTGTACAATCCAGGTGTGCAAAGCTCTTAGGGACTACCCAGAAAGACTCACAGCTGTAATCGCTGCCAAAGGTGATTCTAACATGTATTGATTCAGGGGGTTGAATACGTACTGTATCTAATAAAGATACATTTGTGTTTTATTTTCCATAATTCTTTAAACATTTTATAATTTTTCTTTTACTTTGGCATTACAGAGTATTTTGTGTAGATCATTGACAATTTTTAAAAAATTAAATCCATTTGAATCCAACTTTGGTACACAACAAAATATGGAAAAAGTCAAGAGGTGTGAATACTTTCTGAAGGCAAAGTATTTCATGTTGTACCAAGTAGATTTTTCACTTTGGAATTACCTATCCAATTTTCTTTAATTGGATTACAAGCAATTACTGAATGGCGCCGGAGAAGATGGCTGCCGTTTTACAGCCCTCTAACCAATTGTACTATTATGTGTGTTTTTATTTGTAATTTATTCTGTACATAATGTTTCTGCCATCGTCTCTTATAACCAAAAAGAGCTTCTGGATATCAGGACAGCGATTACTCACCTCGTATTGGACGAAGATTTTTTCTTCAACGAGGCGGCCGCAAAGGATATCCTACAGACACCCGACAAGGCCCAAATCCCCGTCATTCGCATGAGGAAGAGACAGAGATATCGTGGACATAGGTCGGTGTGCCTTGTAAGGATCCGACGGCGAGCGAGTAAACTGCCTCTCCCATCAATCCTATTAGCCAATCTTCAATCATTTGAGAATAAATGGGATGACCTAAGATTACGGTTATCCTACCAACGGGACATTAAAAACTGTAATATCTTATGTTTCACTGAGTCGTGGCTGAACGACGACATGGACAACATACAGCTAGCGGGCTATAAGCTACATCGGCAGGATAGAACGGCTGACTCCGGTAAGACAAGGGGTGGCGGTCTGTGTATATTTGTAAACAACAGCTGGTGCACAAAATCAAATACTAAGGAAGTCTCAAGGTTTTGCTCGCCTGAGGTAGAGTATCTTATGATAAGCTGTAGACCACACTATTTACCAAGAGAGTTTTCATCTATATTTTTCATAGCTGTCTATTTACCACCACAAACCAATGCTGGCATTAAGATTACATTGAATGAGCTGTATAAGGCCATAAGTCAACAGGAAAACGCTCATCCAGAGGCAGCGCTCCTAGTGGCCGGGGACTTTAATGTAGGGAAACTTAAATCCGTTCTACCTAATTTCTACCAGCATGTTAAATGTGCAACCAGAGGAATAAAAACTCTAGACCACCTTTACTCCACACACAGAGACGCATACTAAGCTCTTCCTCGCCCTCCATTTGGCAAATCTGACCATAACTCTATCCTCCTGATTCCTGCTTATAAGCAAAAACTTAAGCAGGAAGCACCAGTGACTCGGTTAATAAAAAAGTGGTCAGATGACGCAGATACTAAGCTACAGGACTGTTTTGCTAGCACAGACTGGAACATGTTCCGGGATTCTTCAGATAGCATTGAGGAGTACACCACATCAGTCACTGGCTTCATCAATAAGTGCATCGATGATGTCATCCCCACAGTGACCGTACGTACATACCCCAACAGGAAACATCCGCACTGAGCTAAAGGGTAGAGCTGCAGCTTTCAAGGAGCGGGACTCTAACCCGGACGCTTATAAGAAATCCCGCTATGCCCTCCGACGAACCATCAAACAGGCAAAGAGTCAATACAGGACTAAGATTGAGTCGTACTACACCGGCTCTGACGCTCGTCGGATGTGGCAGGGCTTGAAAACTATTACAGATTACAAAGGGAAGCACAGCCGCTAGCTGCCCAGTGACACAAGACTTCCAGACGAGCTAAACCACTTCTATGCTCGCTTCGAGGCAAGCAACACTGAAGCATGCATGAGAGCACCAGCTGTTCCGGATGACTATGTGATCACGCTCTCCGTAGCAGATGTGAGTAAGACTTTTAAGCAGGTCAACATTCACAAGGCCGCAGGGCCAGACGGATTACCAGGACATGTACTCCGAGCATGTGCTGACCAACTGGCAAGTGTCTTCACTGACATTTTCAACATGTCCCTGACTGAGTCTGTAATACCAATATGTTTCAAGCAGACCACCATAGTCCCCGTGCTCAAGGACACTAAGATAACCTGCCTAAATGACTACTGACCCGTAGCACTGACGTCTGTAGCCATGAAGTGTTTTGAAAGGCTGGTCATGGCTCACATCAACACCATTATCCCAGAAACCCTAGACCCACTCCAATTGGCATACCGCCCCAACAGATCCACAGATGATGCAATCTCTATTGCACTCCACACTGCCCTTTCCAACCTGGACAAGAGGAACACCTACGTGAGAATGCTATTCATTGACTACAGCATTCAGCATTCAACACCATAGTGCCCTCAAAGCTCATCACTAAGCTAAGGATCCTGGGACTAAACACCTCCCTCTGCAACTGGATCCTGGACTTCCTGATGGGCCGCCCCCAGGTGGTAAGGGTAGGTAACAACACATCTGCCACACTGATCCTCAACACGGGGGCCCCTCAGGGGTGCGTGCTCAGTCCCCTCCTGTACTCCCTGTTCACCCATGACTGCATGGCCAGGCACGACTCCAACACCATCATTAAGTTTGCCGATGACACAACAGTGGTAGGCCTGATCAACGACAACGATGAGACAGCCTATAGGGAGGAGGTCAGAGACCTGGCCGTGTGGTGCCAGGATAACAACCTCTCCCTCAATGTGACCAAGACAAAGGAGATGATTGTGGACTACAGGAAAAAAAAAGAGGACTGAGCACGCCCCCATTCTCATCGACGGGGCTGTAGTGGAACAGGTTGAGAGCTTCAAGTTCCTTGGTGTCCACATCACCAACAAACTATTATGGTCCAAACACACCAAGACAGTCGTGAAGAGGGCACGACAAAGCCTATTCCCCCTCAGGAGACTGAAAAGATTTGGCATTGGTCCTCAGATCCTAAAAAAATTCTACAGCTGCACCATCGAGAGCATCCTGACTGGTTGCATCACTGCCTGGTATGGCAACTGCTTGGCCTCCGACCGTAAGGCACTACAGAGGGTAGTGCGTACGGCCCAGTACATCACTGGGGCCAAGCTTCCTGCCATCCAGGACCTCTATACCAGGCGGTGTCAGAAGAAGGCCCTCAAAATTGTCAAAGACTCCAGCCACCCTAGTCATAGACTGTTCTCTCTGCTACCGCACGGCAAGCGGTACCGGAGTGCCAAGTCTAGGTCCAAAAGACTTCTCAACAGCTTCTACCCCCAAGCCATAAGACTCCTGAACAGCTAATCATGGCTACCCAGACTATTTGCACTGCCCCCCACCCCCACCCCCCACCCCATCTTTTTACGCTGCTGCTACTCTGTTAATTATTTATGCATAGTCACTTTAACACTACCCACATGTGCATATTACTTCAACTACCTCAACTAGCCGGTGCCCCCGCACATTGACTCTGCACCAGTACCCCTCTGTATATATAGCCTCCCTACTGTTATTTTATTTTACTTCTGCTCTTTTATTCAACACTTTTTTGTTCTTGTTTTATTTTACTTTTTTATTAAAAATAAATGCACTGTTGGTTAAGGGCTGTAAGTAAGCATTTCACTGTAATGTCTGCACCTGTTGTATTTGGCGCATGTGGCCAATAACATTTGATTTGATTTTATTTGGAATTAAATGAAGTTCCTGTTAATCAAGATATTAAGTTGGTTCCATAACATAATGACTCCAAACACTTTCTTTACATAAGACTTTCCCATTAACTGGTTACAATATTGTAACCAAATGGTGACCATCTCATCAATAGAAACCTTTCCAGGCTCTTTAGTATCACAGTACTTACGCAGATACCATTTAAGATGCAGTACTGGCAGTGAACATATAATCATTTAAAAAATAACGGAACACATTACCTGGAATGACATTCACTCTCAAAGGTAAGCAATAATAACAAACTGAAAGCTACACCCAAATAGGGCACGCCTCGCAACTCTTCTGATAGGCTGCCGCCGCTACATTGCAACCACTGCTGTGCAATGCGAATGCGCATGAGGTGCTGAAAGCAATTTAGAAGCTTTCATTCAATTCAAAAAATCACATTGATCTGTCAAATTCGTTATTTGATTTCAGACAAATTTAATAGAATAGGTTGAATGAACCAAGGCGTAATTTTGGATCATACCAATCAGAAAAAGCAATTCTGATGAACAACAGTCCCGTCACACTTTTTATAGTGCACAGAATACTTATTTAAGATAACACAAAGAAACACAGGAATCCTTCAAGCTGGATAGTGTTATTTTTTGATTGAACTGTGCTCAGCTTTTGTATGTCTAGCGCACAACATCGAAAAGCACAATAGCACGAAGGCACCTTTAAAACCTCAATTTGACAGAACAATGTGCAGTATTTAAGATAATATATGACATTTACTATATGGCACTTTAAGGCAGTTCACTTTTATTGACATGTATTACAGGCTATGTCACAAACATCTCAGCATAATACAGCAAGATATACTATATTTTCTCCAAAAGTCACATCAGGGTGTCAATGATTTAAGATAAACACAAGACATGTATATCAGTGGAGGCTCCTCAGAGGAAGAAGGGGAGGACCATCCTCAGTGAATTTCATAAAATAAAAATAGTGAAACATAAAAAAAGTTATCCTTTTTAGATAAAACTATACTAAATATATTCATGTCATCAAATAATTGATTAAAACACACTGTTTTGCAATGAAGGTCTACAGTAGCCTCAGCAGCACTATGGAAGGTTAGAACCATGGTGTAGCCAGAGGACAGCTAGCTTATGTCCTCCTCTGGGTACATTGACTTCAATACAAAACCTAGGAGGCACATGATTCTCACCCCCTTCCATAGACTTACACAGTAATTATGACAACTTCCGGGGGACGTCCTCCAACCTATCAGAGCTCTTTCAGCATGAACTGACATGTTGTCCACCCAATCAAAAGATCAGAGAATGAATCTAGTACTGAAAGCATAAGCTACAGCTAGCTAACACTGCAGTGCATAAAATGTGGCGAGTAGTTGACTCAAAGAGAGAGAAAGGCAATAGTTGAACCGTTTTGAACGGTCCTACTGAGGTGGTAGTGTCATCATGATGTGAGCAGCACTGTGGAAGACAGAACGGTCCAGGCGTTAACCTCGCCTATGTCCAGACTCTCACTCACTCCATCCCATTCCAGCCTCTGTTTATTGGCTTAGGCTACATAAAAAGACGCCTTACACGGCTGACTTGTGTCAATTGGGCCAACTGGAGCGGGAAATGACCAGAATCAACCAAAATCAACAAATCTTTCTTCTCCTCTTCACCACTAATCAATCTAAACATTGTCATTTTTTTAACTTTCACTTTCACTTAGCTAGAGGATGCAGCTAGCTAGTTGAGCCTACTCAAACACCTGGCTTAAACAGATAGGGATGCTATGTTAGGTAGCTGGCTATGGCTATCCAACATGGGAACTTCAAAGTCAAGGTAAGCTTTGGGTTTTATTAATTTATTGCCACCAGGGCCCACTGGTGTAACTGCTAAACTGCTTTCTGAATGTATGATTGTAGCTAGCGGGTTTACGAATGCGTTAGTTCTAGTAACGCATGTTGACTATGACATGACAACGATGTAGGCTGTGTGTAGCGGTTTGGCTTGAAAGGTTTTTTCGCCTGGTCACAGACAGCTGATGTGTTGTGCACTGAAGTCCACAAGCGAAGGGAAAAGTTCATAGGAGGAGAACACATAGATAGTTGTGAGAAGGAATTATATATACAACGAGCAAAGTGATCATGCTGTTTTTATGTGGCTGCTATGAAGTGAACTGTGTTTGTGTGTTATCAGGGGTGTATTCATTCCGCCGATTCTGTTGAAAAACTTTTCTCAAACTGAAGCAAACAGAACAAAACGAGGATAAAAATACTGAATTTGTCCAATAGAAATTCACATTTGCAACTGTTGGACTAATGATTACTCCCTAGATCAGCGAGATGCAGGCAAGAGTGTGCAAGGCGGTATTGAAAGTGTCACTGTCTGTCACCTTGATACTCAAAATTCTCTACGTTTTGTGGCTTCACTGATAATGTTGCTTTGTTAATTTACAGTATATAAATAGCCTTTCTTTGATGTTGCTTTGCAGGAGTAACAAATATACATAATTCTTTGCTTCATATCAGGTACTAAAGTTTGCCTCGAATATCAAGGTTTGCAAGTTTTCCAGTTTGCTTCCATGTTTACCATATCAAAGACTTGGTACTTCCATGAGTGTGTCTTCCTAACATCACTCTCTGTCACCTAGCCTATGACTCAGCCATTTTCAAATAAGAGATGATTATGAGTGGGGCAAGCGCTGGCCATGCTACTACGTCAACAGAACTGGCTCCGGCACATCTTTGTGCCTCTGATAAGAGAGCAACAAATTATCCCTGAACCTTCTCTGCCGGCTTCATGTTTCTGTGGGCTATTAGCAGGCAAATGGAGAGAGTCTCAACAGAACAGTGGGGTTCTGAGAGCATACACACTTTATCATGGTGAGGCTTAAGGCCATTTGGTGCTGCTATTTCATAAGTCATATTCAATTTCTCATGATAAAGCAAGCCAGGCTTGGAGAGGCAAAGTGGTTGCATAGCTAAATACCTGAGATTTTAGCTGTATCTGAGTGGACGGTACTTTGAATTTCCAGCTCTCTGTTTACCTGGTGTTGTGGGATGTGGAACTGGATCTTGATGTTGTTGGTTACAGTAGTAATAGTTTTTACATGCACTTTGGAGTGGTGTATTAACCATTTTTGAACTGTTACTAAAGTATTGATGTAAATTATGTAAAATAATAATGTGAAAATATAGGCTGATAATGTCTTCAAGTAGACTGGGCATGTAATTAAGCCTGATTGAACATATTGTGATACTATTGACACTTGTGATTATGACACTTTTTATACTTCTACTGAAATGTTCAAAGCCATCTTGCCTTATGATTTAAAGTCCCCTTGACCTTGAACATTTCTTAATTAATCTTAACCTATCAAATAGTTATTTGAGGGAAACAGTAATAGTTAGTATAGTAAACATTTAGTAAACGGAATATAGCAGGGGTACTGTCAAGACTTCCTCCAAAGCTGCCTCCCCTCGGCGTTCATCGTCACCGACCTTCTAGCCACTGCCGCTCCATATCTCATCATTCCATTTGTCTTGTCTTGTCAATTACACACACCTGGTTCATATTCCCCTCATTAGTATGTGTTTAAGTGTTCCCTCTGCACCTTTGTCCTTGTGGGTGATTGTTGCATGTGCGATGAGTGTAGCTCGGTGGAGCTACCTGTACTTTGTATTGCCGGGGTATATTTTCCCCGTGTGCCTGTATTTGTTGACGCTATCCAGCGTAACCGTGTACTACCTCTGTAGCTCAGCTGGTAGAGCACGGCGCTTGTAATGCCAAGGTAGTGGGTTCGATCCCCGGGACCACCCATACACAAAAATGTATGCACGCATGACTGTAAGTCGCTTTGGATAAAAGCGTCTGCTAAATGGCTTATTATTATTATTATTATTACTACGGAAAAACTCTGTATTCTGTGATTTACCCTCCTGCGCCTGACTCCTTCAAATCACATTCTCACAGAATCACCCACCCACTATGGAGTCAGCGGGAGAGGAGCGCATGCACGGGTCCAGGAGCATTCAACGATGCTAGCCAGCTTGGGAGAAGCGATGGATCATCCAACACCTGGAGAGGAGAGAACCCGATCTGTCGAGACCAGCTGGGTAACCGGATCCAGCCACCCACACTCCAGCACCTAGAGGGATCCATATATCCCAACCACGGGAGTTCGACGGGACAGCTGCTCTCTGCCAGGGATTCCTCGTCCAACTCAAGCTTCATTATTCCTCCATCATCCCGGCCCCATCAGAGCGGTAGAAGGTGTCTGCCCTCATCTCCTGCCTCTCGGGGAAAGCCCTGGAGTGGGCCAACGCGGTCTGGAATGAAGGAGGAGCCACGTTGGACAACTACGGGGAGTTTGCTCGCCTCTTTCGGGCTGTTTTCGATCACCCGCCCGAGAGGCGGGCGAGCGGCTGGTCCATCTGAGGCAGGGGACGAGGACTGCGCAGGACTTCGCCGTGGAGTTCCGGACTCTAGCAGCTGGGTCCGTGTGGAACGAGCGGGCCCTCATCGACCACTTCCGGAGCCATCTGTGGGAGGACGTCTGAAGGGAGCTAACCTGCCGGGACACCATGTTGTCTTTCACACAACTGGTGGACATGGCCATCCACTTGGACAACCTGCTGGCGGCCAGAGAACGTCCTGGAGGGGGTCTGCCCGTTCCAACCCCGCCCGACTCGGATCCCGAGCTGATGGAGCTGGGTGGAGCGGCGATCAGAAAGAGCGGAGGATGACAACGCCAGTGTCACTCTGGTGGCACGACGTCTTCAGCGGTCTTTTGGTCTGGAGACGGCAGGCAGGGCACTCTCGCATCACCCCAGGTATCGAACACCCACACTCATTCAGAGCCCTCTGCTGCGCACTGTACCCTACCCATCTACTTTCCTGATCACATGGTAGTTCCCCAGTGTAAGGCGCTAGTCGATTCAGGCGCAGCTGGGAACTTTATGGACAGGGCATTCTCACACAGTCTAGGCATTTCATTGGTTCCCCTATCCATTCCACTCCCCATCAGAGCACTTGATAGTCGATGTCACGAATGTCCGTGGAATGCGGTGGAAGAAGTCAGGCGCAGGACACAGAACTCTAAGAAACGTACTTTGCTAAACGAAGTAAAGAACACAACACAGAATACCTCCACACAGAGAGGAACTAACCCGCTCACCAACGACACACGTAACAATAAACAATAACACACAAATTCCAAATGAGAGACAGGGGTAAATATAGGGAATACAATCAAACATAATGGGGAACAGGTGTAAACAATAAAGACTAAACTAGACAAACACCGAAACATCGATCGGCAGCAGCTAGTACTCCGGGGACGACGAACGCCGAAGCAAGGAGGAGGAGCAGCCTCGGCTGAATCCGTGACAGTACCCCCCCCTTGACGCGCGGCTCCAGCCGTGCGCCGATCCCGGCCTCGGGGACGGCCAGGAGGACGCGGAGCAGGGCGAGTCGGATGACTCCGGTGGAAATCCCTCAACAGGGAGGGATCTAGGATGTCCCTCCTAGGGACCCAGCACCATTCCTCCGGACCGTACCCCTCCCAGTCCACGAGATACTGCAGACCCCTCATCCGACGCCTCGAATCCACGATGGAACGGACTGAGTACGCCGGAGCTCCCTCGATGTCTAGTGGGGGCGGAGGAGCCTCTCGTATCTCATTCTCCTGGAGTGGACCAGCTACCACCGGCCTGAGGAGAGACACATGGAACGAGGGGTTAATGCGGTAATTAATGGGCAGTTGTAACCTATAACATACCTCGTTCAATCTCCTCAGGACTTTAAATGGCCCCACAAACCGCCGACCCAGCTTCCGGCAGGGCAGGCGAAGGGGGCAGGTTTCGGTCGAGAGCCAGACCCAACCTCCCCGGTGCATAAACCGGACCCTCACTGCGGTGGCGATCGGCGCTCGCCTTTTGCCGTCTGATAGCCCGCTGCAGATGGACATGCGCAGCGTTCCATGTTTCCTCCGAGCGCCGAAACCACTCATCCACCGCAGGAGCTTCGATCTGGCTCTGATGCCAGGGTGCCAGGACCGGCTGATAACCCAACACACACTGAAAAGGCGTAAGATTAGTAGAGGAGTGGCGGAGTGAGTTTTGGGCTATCTCTGCCCAGGGGATATACCCCGACCACTCCTCCTGCCGGTCCTGGCAATAGGACCTCAGAAACCTACCCACATCCTGGTTTACTCTCTCCACCTGCCCATTACTCTCAGGGTGAAAACCCGAGGTAAGGCTAATCGAGACCCCCAAACGGTCCATAAACGCCCTCCAAACTCTAGAGGTGAACTGGGGACCCCGATCAGACACTATATCCTCAGGCACCCCATAGTGCCGGAAAACATGAGTAAACAGGGCGTCGGCCGTTTGTAGGGCTGTAGGAAGACCTGGCATAGGAATGAGACGGCAGGCCTTAGAAAACCGATCCACAACGACCAAGATCGTGGTATTCCCCTGGGAGGGGGGAAGGTCCGTGACAAAATCCACCGATAGGTGAGACCACGGCCGTTGTGGAACGGGTAGAGGTTGTAACTTCCCTCTGGGCAGGTGTCTAAGTGCCTTACACTGGGCGCACACCGAGCAGGAAGAAACGTAAACCCTCACGTCCCTAGCTAAGGTGGGCCACCAGTACTTCCCGCTAAGGCAGTGCACCGTCCGACCAATACCAGGATGACCAGAGGAGGGTGACGTGTGAGCCCAATATATCAGTCGATCACGGACCTCAAGCGGCACGTACCTCCGCCCCTCTGGACACTCTGGGGGAGTAGGGTCGGCACGTAACGCCCGCTCGATTTCCGCATCGACCTCCCACACCACCGGTGCCACTAGACAAGACTCTGGAAGTATGGGAGTGGGCTCAATGGACCTCTCCTCTGTGTCATATCGTCGGGACAGGGCATCTGCCTTAGCGTTCTGTGACCCTAGTATATAAGTGAGCTTAAATACAAACCGTGCAAGAAACATGGACCACCTAGCCTGACGAGGGTTCAGTCTCCTCGCTGCCCGGATGTACTCCAGGTTACGATGGTCAGTCAGAATGAGAAAAGGGTGTTTAGCCCCCTCAAGCCAATGTCTCCACACCTTCAGGGCTTGAACCACCGCTAGCAGCTCCCTGTCCCCCACGTCATAATTGCGTTCCGCCGGACTGAGCTTCTTAGAATAGAAAGCACAGGGGAGGAGTTTTGGAGGCGTGCCCGAGCGCTGAGACAGTATAGCACCGATCCCCGCCTTGGACGCATCCACCTCAACTTGGAACGCCAAAGAGGGATCCGGATGTGCCAGCACCGGAACCGAGGTGAACAGGTCCTTCAGATGTCTAAACGCCCTGTCCGCCTCAGCCGACCACTGCAAACGCACCGGGCCCCCCTTTAGCAGGGAGGTGATGGGAGCTGCTACCTGTCCAAAACCCCGGATAAACCTCCGGTAGTAATTGGCAAGACCCAAAAACCGCTGCACCTCCTTCACCGTAGTGGGAGTCTGCCAATTACGCACGGCTGAAACGCAGTCAATCTCCATCTCCACCCCTGACGCGGACAACCGATGTCCCAGGAAGGAGATGGACTCCTGGAAAAACAGACATTTCTCCGCCTTCACATACAGGTCATGCTCCAACAGTCTACCCAGCACCCGACGTACCAGGGACACATGCTCGGTTCGTGTAGCGGAGTATATTAGAATGTCATCAATATACACCACTACACCCTGTCTATGCAAATCCCGGAAAATCTCGTCCACAAATGATTGGAAGACTGAAGGAGCATTTATTAAGCCGTATGGCATGACGAGGTACTCATAGTGACCCGAGGTGGTACTGAATGCTGTCTTCCACTCATCTCCTTCCCTAATGCGCACCAGGTTGTAAGCGCTCCTGAGATCCAGGTTTGTGAAGAATCGCGCCCCGTGTAATGACTCCGTCATACTAGCAATCAGAGGGAGAGGATAGCTGTATTTAATTGTAATCTGATTGAGACCACGGTAATCAATACACGGGCGTAAACCCCCATCCTTCTTCTTCACAAAAAATAAACTTGAGGACACAGGGGAAGTGGACGGCCGTATGTATCCCTGTCTCAGAGATTCGGTGACGTATGTCTCCATAGCTGCCGTCTCCTCCTGAGACAGAGGATACACATGACTACGAGGAAGCACAGCGCCTACCTGGAGGTCTATCGCACAATCCCCCTGTCGATGAGGTGGTAATTGAGTCGCCTTCGGCGAGTGCCAAATCGGCATACTCAGGAGGAATGTGCATTGTGGGAATTTGGTTCGGACTTTCCACCGTCGTTGCCCCTACGGAAACACCTACACACCGCCCGACACACTGATCAGACCATCCCTTGAGAGCCCTCTGTTGCCATGAAATGTTGGGGTCATGAGATGTTAACAAGGGAAGCCCCAACACCACGGGAAACGCAGGAGAGTCAATCAAATACAACTGTATAATCTCCTCATGGCCCTTCTGCGTCTTCATCTTAAGTGGCGCTGTGACCTCCCTAATCAATCCCGAACCCAAAGGGCGGCTATCTAAGGCATGGATGGGGAAGGGCACATCAACTGGTACAATAGGGATTCCTAACTTATTGTGAACCGCCGATTGATAAAATTCCCAGCTGCGCCTGAATCTACTAGCGCCTTATGCTGGGAGTGAGAAGAAACCTCGGGAAACACAACTTTAATACTCCTGCGCGCTCCTCTTCCCCTGTCTGAGGTGGAACAGACGCTCACCCGCCGCCTTCCCCTCTGGGGGATGATCGAACACCGCCCTGAAGCAGCGGGTGAACTCCACATAGTTTACTGTAGCGGCGTCTATTCCCCCCCACTCGGCGTTGGCCCACTCCAGTGCCTTGCCGGACAGACAGGAGATGAGGGCGGACACGCTCTCGTATCCCGAGGGCGCCGGGTGGATGGTTGCCAGGTAGAGTTCCACTTGGAGCAGGAAACCCTGACACCCGGCCGCTGTGCCATCATAAGCCCTCGGGAGCGAGAGCCGAATCCCACTGGACTCCAGAGGTGAAACGATGGGTATGGCTGATGGTGGTGGTATCGTTGGAGGAGGTGTGGGCAAACCTCCTCTTTCCCATCGCCTCAAAGTGTTCATCACCCCTTCCATGGCGGTGCCAAGATCCTGGATCATAGCCACCTGTTGTAAAACGCGCTCCTCCAGTGATCCCGTTGGCACCGCCGCTCCTGCTGACTCCATGTCGTAGTGTGTTATTCTGTCACGAATGTCAGTGTAATGCGGTGGAAGAAGTCAGGCGCAGGACACAGAACTCTAAGAAACGTACTTTACTAAACGAAGTAAAGAACACAACACAGAATACCTCCACACAGGGAGGAACTAACCCGCTCACCAACGACACACGTAACAATAAACAATAAAACACGAATTCCAAATGAGAGACAGGGGTAAATATAGGGAATACAATCAAACATAATGGGGAACAGGTGTAAACAATAAAGACTAAACTAGACAAACACCGAAACATCGATCGGCAGCAGCTAGTACTCCGGGGACGACGAACGCCGAAGCCTGCCCGAGCAAGGAGGAGGAGCAGCCTCGGCTGAATCCGTGACAATCGACCATTAGGGTCTGGGTTTGTTAGGGAAGTTACCGCACCAGTCACCATGATTACCCACGAGACTCATTGCGAGCAAGTCACTTTCTTTATTATTGAGTCTCCTGCTTTCCCTGTGGTATTAGGTATCCCTTGGTTAGCACTCCACAACCCCACCATCTCATGGCCGCAGAGGGTTCTCACGGGGTGGTCGCGAGAGTATCAGGGTAGGTGTCTAGGTGTTTCCGTTGGTGCAACCACAGTGGAAAGTCCATACAGTACCTCCACCGTGCGCATTCCCCCTGAATACCTCGATTTGGCACACGCGTTTTCCAAATCGCAGGCGACTAAGTTACCACCTCATCGGGCGGGGGATTGCGCGATAAACCTCCGGGTAGACGCTCTGCCTCCCAGGAGTCATGTGTATCCCCTGTCACAGGCTGAAACGGAGGCTATGGAAACATACGTCACCAAGTCCCTGGGCCAGGGGTTTATACGTCCCTCCACTTCGGCCACCTCCTCAAGTTTATTTTTTGTGAAGAAGAAAGACGGCAGTCTGCACCCTTGCATTGATTATCGATCACTGAACAAGGAGACGATACGATTCAGTTATCCTCTCCCCCTCATTCCTTCAGTGATCGAGTCAATGCATGGGGCGCGCTTCTTCACCAAATTAGATCTCCGGAGTGCGTACAACCTGGTGCGTGTCCGAGACGGGGATGAGTGGAAGACAGCATTCAGCACAACCATGGGGCATTATGAATACCTGGTGATGCCCTACGGTTTGATGAATGCTTCATCCGTCTTCCAGTCCTTTGTGAACGAGGTGTTTCAGGACATGCTTGGTCGCGGTGTAGGGGTCTACATCGATGACATTCTGGTGTATTCCACTACGCGCGCCGAGCATGTGTCCCTGGTTCGCAGGCCCAACTGTTGGAAAATTTCCTTTATGCCAAGGCAGAGAAGTATCTGTTTTTCCAGCAGTCCATCTCCTTCCTCGGATACCGCATTACCACCTCAGGTGTGGAGATGGGGGGAGATCGCATTTCAGCCGTGCATAATTGGCCGACTCCAACCACGGTTAAGGAGGTGCAGCGCTTTCTTGGCTTCGCCAACTACTATCAGAGGTTTATCCAGGGGTTTGGCAAGGTCGCAGCTCCCATTACATCTCTGTTGAAGGGTGGGCCGTCCCGGCTCCGCTGGTCTGCTGAGGCTGACAGGGCCTTCAGTAACCTGAGGGGTCTGTTCACCTCAGCCCCGGTACTGGCACACCCCGATCCATCACTACCGTTCATAGTGGAGGTGGATGCGTCCGAGGTAGGGATAGGCGCTGTCCTATCTCAGCGGCCGGGCACGCCACCCAAGCTCCGCCCCTGTACCTTCTTCTCTAAGAAGCTCAGCCCGGCGCAGCAGAACTACAACGTTGGTGATCGGGAGCTGTTGGCTGTTGTCCGAGCCCTGACCTTGTGCAGGCATTGGCTCGAAGGGGCGAAACACCCTTTCCTCGTCTGGATGGACCAACATAACCTGGAATACATCCGGGCAGTGAGGAGGCTGAATCCTCGCCAGGCCAGGTGGGCCCTGTTCTTCACCCAGTTTGATTTCACACTATCATACATCCCGGGTACGAAGAACGTGAAGGCAGACGCATTGTCACGGCAGTAAGACACAGAGGAGAGGCCCAGAGACAACACCCCCATACTCCCGGCCTCCTGCATTGTGGGGCCGGTAGTATGGGTTATGGACGCAGATATAGAGCATGACGCACAGAGCCATCTCCACCTCAGTGTCCAGCTGGGCTGCAGTACGTGCCTGCTCTTATCCATGATCGTCTGATCTATTGGGCACACACGTCACCCTCCTCTGGTCACCCAGGTATCGGTCGTACAGTGCGCTGCCTGACCGGAAAGTACTGGTGGCCTACCTTGGCTAAGGACGTGAGGGTGTATGTCTCCTGCTCGGTGTGCGCCCAGAGTAAGGCACCTAGGCACCTCCCAGTGAGTAAGTTACAACCTTTACCAGTTCCACAACGACCATGGTTTCACCTGAGTGTTGATTTCCTGACTGATCTTCCCCTCTCCCAAGGTAACACCACCATCCTGGTCATTGTGGAACACTTTTCCAAGGCCTGCTGCCTCCTTCCTCTGCACGGTCTCCCCACGGCCCTGCAAACTGTGGAGGCCCTGTTTATACACGTCTTCCGGCACTACGAGGTACAAGAGGATATAGTGTCTGACCGAGGTCCCCAGTTCACATCCAAGACTGGAAGGCGTTCATGGAACGTCTGGGGGTCTCGGTCAGCCTGACCTCTGGTTTCCACCCCGAGTCTAATGGGCAGGTGGAACGGGTAAATCAGGATGTGGGTAGGTTCCTGCCAGCCGGGGGAGTGGTCGGTGTTCTTGCCATGGGCCTAAAATGGCCAGAACTCTCTCCGTCACTCCTCCACTAACCTAATGCCATTTCAATGTGTTTTAGGTTACCAACCGGTTCTGGCACCGTGGCACCAGAGCCAGACCGAGGCTCCTGCGGTGGATGACTGGTTTCGGCATGCTGCCCACGTCCACCTTCAACGCGCCGTGCGTCGTCAGAAGGCCAACGCTGACCACCACCGCAGTGAGGCCCCAGTCTTCATACCGGGTGATCAGGTCTGGCTCTCAACCCGGAATCTGCCCCTCCGCCTGCCCTGCCGGAAGCTGAGCCCGTGGTTTGTGGGGCCGTTCAAAGTCCTGAGGAGAATCAACAAGGTTACCTATAGGTTATTACTCCCCCATGATTACCGTATTAAACCCTCGTTTCATGTGTCTCCTCAGGCCGGTGGTGGCTGGTCCGCTCCAGGAGTCTGAGGTGCGGGAGGTCCCTCCGCCTCCTCTGGACATCGAGGGGGCCCCGGTGTACTCCGTCCGTTCCATCCTGGATTTGAGGCGTCGGGTGGGGGGCCTTCAGTACCTCGAGGAGTGGTAGGGGTACGGTCTGGAGGAACGGTGCTGGGTCCCAGTGAGGGATATCCTCGATCCCTCCCTGTTGCGGGATTTCCACCGTCGCCATCCGGCTCGCCCTGCTCCGCGTCCTCTTGGCCGTCCCCGATCCCGGGGTCGGCGCGCTGCTGGAGCTGCGCGTCAAGGGGTGGGTACTGTCACGACTTCCTCCGAAGCTGCCTCCCCTCCTTGTTCGGGCAGGCTTCGGCGTTCATCGTCACCAGCCTTCTAGCCACTGCCGCTCCATATCTCATCATTCCATTTGTCTTGTCTTGTCAATTACACACACCTGCGTCATATTCCCCTCATTAGTATGTGTTTAAGTGTTCCCTCTGCCCCCTTGTCCTTGTGGGTGATTGTTGCATGTGAGATGAGTGTACCTCGGTGGAGCTACCTGTACTTTGTATTGCCGGGGTATATTTTCCCTGTGTGCCTGTTTTGCGCACTGGGCTATTGACGCTATCCAGCGTAACCGTGTACTACGGAATAAACTCTGTATTCTGTGATTTACCCTCCTGCGCCTGACTCCTTCAGATCACATTCTCACAGGTACTCAAGTACTATTTGAGAAGGTCTGGTCACACAAATTTCCTAGGTGGCAAAGGTCCGGATGGATATTGTCATTTATCGGCGTAATGACGAACCCCCTCCTAACAACCCATGTGACCGCGAACTGTTCACACTCCTCTTGTTGGCGGAGAGAAAACGTTATGCAAAAGCTAATTTCCCGCAATTCTAAACATCTAGCATGGGGCAGATTTTTTTTGTTGCTGTTTTAAAGCTCCTTTCCTGCAATTTTTCCATGTCTTATGTGTTTGTATGATAACAGGGGTCAAAGCCTACCCCCCCACCCCCAAACAGGGTGTCATAGATATAAAAAGTAAAGAAAATAAAGTTGGCTCAAATATGAAAGCCAGCAGTTTAATTCGCTTTTAAGCCCTTTGACTAGTTCCATGTCATGGGGGAGTTGTCAGCTCCTGTGAACATAATGTCATTTAGATATGCACAATGACTCATTAATGTAATAATATGAAAACAAACCTGAAGCTTACAGAATTGTTCTTAAAAACACTGCTTTCCCTAAATATTTTGTATAATCTAATGTGTATAAAGCTGTGTCATTGCAATTACAATCCATGTGAATGAGCAGTCATTACTGTACAAAGCAGATATCCCCTCTCCCTGGCAGGCTTTTGTGCTGCTGGTCAATAAAACCAATAGCTACAGTAACATAATGACACAAATGGCAATTTGCCCTTAAAAGCATTACACATACATCAGGCATTGGCACTTCTCAGCAGTAAAACGTTACTCAGTTCAACCCATGGAGACCTAATGTGCTAGAATTAGAAATCAATCGACATACAAATATTGCCTTTGACTAAAGAGCTCTCCTTATCTTGACTCCCTCAACCCCTGGTCATCAATTAGCTGTATTATTGGCTGGGAAAGAAGAGGCAAGATGAGAGCAGCCTGTGTGGCTGGACTGGGATAAAGAGATAAAGGTGGGTACTCTGCTTTCCTGTCTCATGTTGTGTAACTGACTAGGTATCCCCCTTTCCCTTTCATCGGGCATGCTTACTTATATGGTACTTATACTTACAAAAAATAGAAACTATTTTAGAATCCATACAAGTAAAGGAATTGTATAAATTTGAAGGATACTTTGTAGTTGCCTTTTTACTTTATATTTAGTGTGATGGAAAGGCCAACATTGTGACACATTACTTTAATGGCCCTATTTTAACCACATAAATAACTAGAAAACCCATGTTTCTTACTAACTAATAACTAATGTGTCATGTCCTATTTGCCATGTATGTCCTATCTAAGAGCAGAGTTCAAACAGAATTCTGGGGGGATCCAGGGGAAATGCATGAATATTCAGTGATTTCAATGCACCATGCAGGAGAAAAACAGATGGTCTCTCTACAGCTGAGAGAAGATGATAAATCACCCCTTTTACACCAGCCCATACCCCCAACCAGGTTCCACCAGTTCTGATAGATCCTCTAGATGAAAAATATTATGAAACAATATGAGATATAGAGAGGGAGAAACAGAGTGGAAATATCCAGTAAAATTGTTGGATGAATGGAGTGTGTGTCTCTATCCAGTTGGGCTCATTGTGTTGTAATTCAATTATTACAGTCACAAATCTTGGTGTTATTGCTACCTTTTCTTTGTATTATCTTCGTCTTAGTTTTGGAGAAAAAGTGTTTGTGAACTATGACAAATTCAGCCATAGTGACCTGTGTGATCCTTTGGGATCCTTTGTTATTTGTCTGTGAAATGTTACTGTAAACCAGGATGAAGCTTTGGCTTGGACAGAAAAGGAAAATGGTTCCGATGATATACAAGAGCTAGGGTTCCATTTTATGGTTGCCAACAACTGTGTTTTCTCAGAATATTTTTTTGGCTCCTTTTTAGATTGTTCCTTCAGATAGCTACTCCAAACAGAGGGCTGTGACAGATGGGACAAAACCTTTTAGGTTCAAAATAGTTCATGTTATGGGAAATTGTGTAAGATAAGCCTCCCTTAAATTTCAGAGTAACAAAATGGTTTGTTGTTCATTCTGTTTATTTTCTTGTTATGTTTCTTGTTGATCCTAGTGCAATGCTCTTGGCATATAAAGAGCTGTATTCTACTCTCTACAGAGTGTACACTACCGGTCAAAAGTTTTAGAACACCTACTCATTCAAGGGTTTTTCTTTATTTTTACTATTTTCTACATTGTAGAATAATAGTGAAGACATCAAAACTATGAAATAACACATATGGAATCATGTAGTAACCAAAAAAGTGTTAAACAAATCTAAATATATGTTATATTTGAAATTCTTCAAATTGCCACCCTTTGCCTTGATGACAGCTTTGCACACTCTTGGCATTCTCTCAACCAGCTTCATAAGGTAGTCACCTGGTGTGCCTCGCCTGGTTCACCAACTACTTCTCAGATAGAGTTCAGTGTGTCAAATCGGAGGGCCTGTTGTCTGGACCTATGGCAGTCTCTATGGGGGTGCCACAGGGTTCAATTCTTGGGCCGACACTTTTCTCTGTGTATATCAATGATGTCGCTCTTGCTGCTGGTGACTCTCAGATCCACCTCTACGCAGACGACACCATTTTGTATACATCTGGCCCTTCATTGGACACTGTGTTAACAAACCTCCAAACGAGCTTCAATGCCATACAACAATCCTTCAGTAGCCTTCAACTGCTCTTAAACACTAGTAAAACTAAATGCATGCTTTTCAATCGAACGCTGCTAGCACCCGCCCACCCGACTAGAATCACCACTCTCGACGGGTCTGACCTAGAGTATGTGGACAACTACAAATATCTAGGTGTCTGGTTAGACTGTAAACTCAACTTCCAGACTCACATAAAGAATCTCCAATCCAAAGTTAAATCTAGAATCGGCTTCCTATTTCGCAACAAAGCCTCCTTCACTCATGCTGCCAAACATGCCCTCGTAAAACTGACTATCCTACCGATCCTTGACTTCGGCGATGTCATTTACAAAATAGCCTCCAACACTCTACTCAGCAAATTGGATGTAGTCTATCACAGTGCCATCCGTTTTGTCTCCAAAGCCCCATACACTACCCACCACTGTGACCTGTACGCTCTTGTTGGCTGGTCCTCACTACATGTTCGTGCGTCAAACCCACTGGCTCCAGGCCATCTATAAATCACTGCTAGGCAAATCCCCGCCTTATCTTAGCTCATTGGTCACCATAGCAGCACCCACCCGTAGTCTGCGCTCCAGCAGGTATATCTCACTGGTCATTCCCAAAGCCAACACCTCCTTTGGCCGCCATTCCTTCCAGTTCTCTGCTGCCAATGACTGGAACGAATTGCAAAAATCTCTGAAGCTGGAGACTCTTATCTCCCTCAATAACTTTAAGCATCAGTTGTCAGAGCACCTTACCGATCACTGCACCTGTACACAGCCCATCTGAAATTAGCCCACCCAACTACCTCATCCCTATATTGTTATTTATTTTGCTCTTTTGCACCCCAGTATCTCTATTTGCACATAATCTCTTGCACATCTAGCATTCCAGTGTTAATACTATTGTAATTATTCTGCACTATAGCCTATTTATTGCCTTACCTCCATAACTTGCTACATTTGCACACACTGTATATATATTTTCTGTTGTATTTCTGACTTTATGTTTTTTTTACCCCATATGTAACTCTGTGTTGTTTTTATTGCACTACTTTGCTTTATCTTGGCCAGGTCGCAGTTGTAAATGAGAACCTGTTCTCAACTGGCTTACCTGGTTAAATAAAGGTGAAATAAAAATAAATTAAAAAAAAGTTAATTTGTGTAATATGTTTGAGCCAATCAGTTGTGTTGTGACAAGGTAGACAGAAGATAGCCCTATTTGGTAAAAGACCAAGTCCATATTATGGCAAGAACAGCTCAAATAAGCAAAGAGAAACAACAGTCCATCATTACTTTAAAACATGAAGGTCAGTCAATATGGAACATTTCAAGAACTTTGAAAGTTTCTTCAAGTGCAGTCGCAAGAACCATCAAGCTCTATGATGAAACTAGTTCTCATGAGGACCGCCACAGGAATGGAAGACCCAGATGTAATATTCAAATGTGTCAGCATACTGAATTGTAATTGGATGCATTCTACTGTCGTATCATACTGTGCTATGATTGGTTAAGACCACCCAGGTGGTGAGGTCATCTTCAGATGATCATGGCCGGAGACACATGAACATGCCAGTTATAGCTAGCTAATAAAGAGCTACGTTTAGAAAGATCCTGTCGTACTACATTTTATTATTTTGTACAAAGCATACAGAACAAGACATGGTGTCAGAGTAAAAGGACTAAAAGATGGATTTTGCTGGAGTTCCTTCACCTCGAATGGATTGGGGGTCTACAAATCTACCCGATGCATGGCGTAAGTTCAAACAGCATGTGGAGCTAATGTTCACGGGTCCTCTGAAGGAAAGAGAAGAAGAGGAAAAGTGCAGCTTCCTGCTCCTCTGGATCGGTGAAAAAGGGAGAGACATTTACAACACATAGACACTTACCGAGGCTGAATCAAAATGTACTGAAAACATACTACGATCATTTTGAACCATATGTTGTGCCGAAGACCAATACAACTTTCACTAGGTACAAATTCCATGAGAAAGTACAGGGCGCTAGCGAATCGTTTGAACAGTTTGTGACTGAGCTGCGTCTGCTTGTGAAAGACAGTGATTATTCAAACAAGGATCAAATGGTCAGGGACCGTATTGTATTTGGAATACATTCACGCGAGTGAGAGAGAAACTTTTGAATGTTGGGTCTGAGCTAACGCTGGACAAAGCTATCGATCTAGCCAGCTCTTACGAGCTAGCACAAGTTCAGATGAAAACCCTTTCGGGCGGCAGCACGAGCGCATCTCGTGAACAAGCAGTGCACGCAGTCAGGCAGATATCCAAGCACAACTCCGGTGCCCAGAGAGCATGTTTCAGAACGGAGAGAGACAGAACTCCAAAACAGAGTGGCACAGACTCTAAACGCCCCAAAACATGTGGATATTGTGGATACAAAATGCATGGCAAACAGGGAAATTGCCCAGCTAAAGGCAAACAGTGTACTAAATGTGGAAAATGGAATCACTTTGCAAAAGTGTGCCGAGCTTACCGTGGAAAAACAGTGCATACAGTGAGTGAAGATGAAATATCAATCAAAGAGTCAAATGCTGATGAACTGTTTATTGATTCAGTGACACAGAAAAGTCAGATATCAGAGACAGAGCAAGCCTTTGCTGACGTTGAGATAGGAACACAATGCACAGAGCTAAAGTTCAAACTAGACTCTGATGCACAAGTAAACATTATTCCTCTGAATAAGTACCACAGCTTGACATCTGAGTGCGAGCTACAGCCCACCACGCGCAGACTGACTGGTTATGTTGGTGAACAGCTCCCAGTAAAAGGCTCATGCACTTTCAAATGCAATATAAGGAAAGTGACATGATGTTGGACTTTTACATTGTTGACACTCGAGCACCTGCAGTGCTAGGCCTTAAAGCATGTTTAGACATGGACCTCATCAAGCTAGTTTTATCAGTGACAGCACAAGTAGAGACAGAGAATGTCATGGAGTTTGCTGATGTTTTTACAGGAATAGGACTATTCCCAGGAGAATGTACCATTCACCTTGACCCAGACGCAACCCCTGTGGTCTACCCACGAGAAAGATTCCCCTTGCTCTCCGCGCCCGTCTGAAGAAAGAGTTGGAGAGAATGGCGCAATCTGACATTGTCACCAAGGATACAGAACCGACGGATTGGGTCAACACATTAGTGATGGTGGAGAAACCACGCACAGGCAAGCTCAGAGAATGTCTCGACAGTAGAGACTTGAACAAGGCTATCAAGCGCCCCCATTACCCCTTACCGATGCTAGATGGGATCACACACAAGCTAGCGGGCGCACACTACTTCAGTGTCATGGACGCCAGATCAGGCTACTGGACTATCAAGCTCACAGAAGAGTCATCTAAGCTCACAACGTTCAACACACCATTTGGATGCTACAGGATTCGTCGCCTGCCTTTTGGGATTATCTCAGCCCAAGACGAGTTTCAGCGAAAGATCGACAAGGTGTATGAAGGCCTCGGCGGAATTGTGGCAATTGTGGACGACCAAACCAAAGAGGAACACGACAGAAACCTCAGCGCGATGCTGCAAAGGTCCCGCAAGAGAGGAGTCCGGCTCAACCCCGAGAAGAGCACAGTCGGCACTACAGAGGTCAGCTACTTCGGACATCTTCTCACAGCGAATGGAATGAAGCCAGATCCACAGAAGATCTCAACCATAAAGGAAATGGAGCCACCAAAGAACCGAGCAGAGCTGGAAACAGTGCTTGGCATGGTCAACTACTTAGCCAAGTTCGCACCCTGCCTCTCCAATGCTAATGCACCCCTGCGTCAGCTGCTAAAGCAGTCCAGTGAGTTCCTCTGGGACAAGCAACACGACATCGCTTTCCAGAAAGTGAAAGACTTGATCATGAGAGAACCAGGACCAATCCTTGCCTACTACGACCCCATCAAAGAGCTCAGACTCCAAGTGGATGCGTCAAAGTATGGACTAGGTGCAGTGCTACTGCAAGAAGGAAAACCCATCGGCTACGCTTCCAAATCTCTCACAGACTGTGAAATCAACTACGTTCAAATCGAAAAAGAGCTGTACGCCATTCTGTTCAGATGTAAGCGTTTCCATCAGTATGTCTATGGACGACAAGTCATTGTGGAATCCGACCACAGGCCCCTCGAGTCAATCATGAGGAAAGTGCTAGCCGTAGCCCCGCCAAGGCTACAGAGAATGATCCTTCAACTACAAAAATACGACTTCACAATCACTCACCGTCCAGGCAAAGACATCCCTGTCGCAGACACACTCTCCAGGAAGTTTCTTACCTACAAGGACATCAGCTGCAGTGAAGGCATGGACATGCAGGTGCACACTGTGTACAGCAACTTACCAGTTAGTGACACAAAACTGAAGGTGATCCGAGCAGAAACAGAAAAAGACACACAACTCACACAGCTGAGGAAAGTCATACAGTCAGGATGGCCTGAGGAGAGGAGAAAATGCCCTCAGAGCATCTCAGAGTTCTGGGACCATCGTGACGAACTATCACAGATCAACAGAATAATTTTCAAAGGAACGAAAATCATCATTCCTACCAGTCTCAGAGCAGAGATTTTGACAAAGATCCATGCTGGACACATGGGCATGGAAAAGTGCAAACAGAGAGCATGGGACATTTTGTTTAGGCCCGGAATGTGCAAACAAATAGAGGACATGGTTGGTAAATGCCCCACCTGTCTTGAACGACGCCCCTCAAACACCAAAGAGCCAATGTTACCTCACTGTATCCCAGACCAACCCTGGCAGGTCATGGCAACCGATCTGTTCACCTGGAACAACAAGGACTACATCATAACAGTGGACTACTACAGCAGATACTTTGAACTCGACAAGCTTCACAGCACCACATCTGCAGCTGTGATACACAAGCTGAAAGCAGCCTTTGCCAGGCATGGCATTGTAGAGACTTTAATATCTGACAATGGCCCTTGTTACAAATCAAATTAGTTTGAATCCTTCACAAAAGCATGGGAGTTCACACAAGTCACCACAAGCCCACATTACCCTCAAAGTAACGGCCTTGCTGAAAAATCCCCGCTCCCTCTCCAACCCCCCAAAGTACCCCTGGTCCGGTCTGGCCCCGCTGGCCGGAGCTGGACTGCACACTGATGGAGCGGATTGCTCTAGCTCCTGCGTAAAACATCTGACCAGTGCCGAACCAGGCACCAGTGGAACAGGCACGGGCCGTGCCGGACTGACGACGCCCACCACTGGCTTGGTGTGGAGAACAGGCACGGGCCGTGCTGGACTGACAACGCACACCACTGGCTTGGTGTGAGGAGCAGGAGTGAGCCGAACCGGGCTGACGAAACGCACCACTGACTTGGTGCGGGGAGCAGGAACGGGCCGAGCCGGGGGCTGACGGGCGCACCACTGACTTGGTGCGGGGAGCAGGAACGGGCCGAGCCGGGCTGACGAAGCGCACCACTGACTTGGTGCGGGGAGCAGGAACGGGCCGAGCCGGGCTGACGAGCGCACCACCGACTTGGTGCGGGGAGCAGGAACGGGCCGAGCCGGGCTGACGAGCGCACCACTGACTTGGTGCGGGGAGCAGGGAACGGGCCGAGCCGGGCTGACGGGCGCACCACTGACTTGGTGCGGGGAGCAGGAACGGGCCGAGCCGGGCTGACGAAGCGCACCACTGACTTGGTGCGGGGAGCAGGAACGGGCCGAGCCGGGCTGACGAAGCGCACCACTGACTTGGTGCGGAGAGCAGGAACGGGCCGAGCCGGGCTGACGAGCGCACCACTGACTTGGTGCGGGAGCAGGAACAGACCGGACCGTACTGGGGACACACACCACTGACCCTACACCGGGATCTGGAATGGGCCGGACCGGACTGGTAACACACCCCAGTACCTCTCGCCGTGCCTCTACACCTTCCATCCCCTCTTCGACCAGTGGCCCCCGTAACCTGTCGGCCTCCTCTGCCAACCCGCTGGACCGCTCTATCACGGCCTCCTGCTGCCCCGACGTCGTGAGCCCCCCCCTAAAAATTTTCTGGGGGTCTCTCTTCCCCGTGGGCCAGGCCTCTATAGTTCTCGCCCAACTCTCGCTCTTCTGCTTCCAACTCCCGCTATTCAGCTCCTCAATTGGCTTGATCCAGTCGAAGCTCTTCCTCCACTGTTCCCAAGTCCACCCTCTCTGCTCTTCACTCGGCTTGACCCAGTCGAGGCTGCCACGGAGATCTGCTAGGGATTTCCCTGGCGATGGCTCCTCGACTCGCTGCTTGGTCCAGTTTTGGTGGGATTTTCTGTCACGATCGTCAGGAATAGATGAGGACCAAGGCACAGCGTTGCAGGCAAACATACTCTTTATTTAGCGACACGATCAAAAACAACAAAACGATATCGTGACAGTTCACGGTCTAACACAAACCGACTGGAAACAAAATCCCACAAACACGAATGAAAAACAGACTGTATAAATATGGCTCCCAATCAGAGACAGCCAGCAACACCTGACACTCGTTGCCTCTGATTGGGAGCCACTCTGGCCAACATAGAAATAGCACCCATAGAAACAAAAACACATTGATCTACACACCCTGGCTCAACATAAGTGTCCCCAGAGCCAGGGCGTGACACCCCTAACTCAGTCTCCTTGAATACCGCAACACTCCAGTTGACAACTTCAAATCACCAGCCCAGCTGTTGATGAAACGCAGACTTTGCTCATCCTTCCCAGCACCAACCAGCAGCTGCAACCTGAGGTCGTCAGCTACACGGAAATGCATGTAAAACGTGCACAAAGACAACAACACCAAAAGCGATACTATGACAGGTCAGCTAAACCACTGACAACACTGAACGACGGAGAGTCAGTTAGAATCCAGGAGCATGGCTACTGGAAGCCAGCAGTCATCATCCAACCAGCTGAGACTGAACATTCATATCACGTTCGCACCGCAGAAGGAGCGGTGTACCGCCACAATCGTCATCACCTACTGAACACAAAAGAACAACACACTGACGAGATGAATTGTTCCCCTGAAAGAGAACGTGATAGACTAAACACACACAAAACACAACATACACCATACTTACTAGCAACACCACAAGAACTGTTGACTGACAAGGAAGCATGCTCAGCTTCATATCACACAAGGTCAGGAAGAGAGAGGAGTGGAAAAGTATGGAATTCAAATGAGGAGATAGACAGATGGGTCAGGGGAGAAAGAGAGAATGTCCACTTGGGAGAGATGAGGATTCCTGTGCCACCGCCCCGCTGACCAGATGCTCTCGGGGTATGCAAGAACACATCGTCAGACGAGGAGAGAGCAGTAGGAGTAGCAGTGTTTTCTGTGGTAATCCATGTTTCCGTCAGCGCCAAGAAGTCGAGGGACTGGAGGGTAGCATAGGCTGAGATGAACTCTGCCTTGTTGGCCGCAGAACGGCAGTTCAAGAGGCTGCCGGAGACCTGGAACTCCACGTGGGTCGTGCGTGCAGGGACCACCAGGTTAGAGAGGCAGCAGCCACGCGGTGTGAGGTGTTTTGTATGGCCTGTGCGGAGAGGAGAGAACAGGGATAGACAGACACATAGTTGACAGGCTACAGAAAAGGCTACACTAATGCAAAGGAGATCGGAATGAAATTAACTAAACATCTGGGGAAGCGAGGCCTCCCTCACTAACCTTTCACTGAAACACTCAAATACAACTCTTCCAACTTCCACTTTAGAAATTATAATTGCTGTAATCTACAGTAGTTCAATGTTTCCAGGAATAGACTAACTTAGTTTATTCAGCTAGCTAACTTGGTACAGTATTCTTCTGTGAAAACCACCCAGGGCACCGTATCCTATGATACCATAGCTAACTAGCATGCTAGCATCCAATAACACACGGTTTAGCACCAATACTTGGTTACAACAAACTACCAATGGAACATTCATGTCCATGTCTAGTTCCTTTCATAACACAGAAGTAATTAAACGTTGGCTAGCTAGCCCAAAGTCAGTCATGCTAGCTACACAAGTGGACTACACATCTCGAATGTTCAGAAAGTGAAGCTGACGTTGCAAAATTCTCATTGACTAAAATGATACAGTACTGCTAGCTGGTAATGTTGGCTAGCTAGCAGTGACTGCGGTGTTGACTGTTTGAAAATGTAGCTGGCTAGCTAACCACGGTAGTTTCTCTATACTACACCTTTGTCTTTGATACCAAGACAAGTATGTAGCTAGCTAACTTTACACTAATCAAATCGTTCAGTTGAAATGTATTTAGTTGCTACAGTACTGCTAGCTGGTATAGTTGGCCAGCTAGCAGTGGCTGCGGTGTTGACTTAGTATTGAAAACGGCGTCGCTGCGAACGAATGTAGCTGGCTAACATTACACTAATCAAATCAAATAGTTCCGTTGTAATGTATTTGGTTGCTACAGTACTGCTAGCTGGTAAGGTTGGCTAGCTAGCAGTGGCTGCGGTGTTGACTGCTAGCTGGTAAAGTTGGCTATAACTACCTACAATAACTACCTAGATAAACTATCTACAATACCTACAATACCTACCTACAATAATTACAGGTATACTGAATCGTTGTTTCAGAGTCTGTTATGTTGATGCAGTTGGTGCAGTATAAATGGTTACTTACCTCGAGTTCAAACTACAGAGCATGCATTCAAAAGAAACGCTTAAAATATGTAGAAATGTTTTCTTTTTTTTAAAGAAGGGGGATGTAATAATCATATGTGTCAGCATACTGAATTGTAATTGGATGCATTCTACCGTCGTATCATACTGTGCTATGATTGGTTAAGACCACCCAGGTGGTGAGGTCATCTTCAGATGGTCATGGCCGGAGACACATGAACATGCCAGTTATAGCTAGCTAATGAAGAGCTACATTTAGAAAGATCCTGTCGTACTGCATTTTATTATTTTGTACAAAGCATACAAAACAAGACACCAGAGTTACCTCTGCTGCAGAGGAAAAGTTAATTAGAGGTACCAGCCTCAGAAATTGCAGCCCAATAAATGTTTCACAGAGTTCAAGTAACAGACACATCTCAACATCAACTGTTCAGAGGAGACTGTGTGAATCAGGCCTTTATGATCGAATTGCTGCAAAGAAACCATTACCAAAGGACACCAATAAGAAGAAGAGACTTGCTTGGGCCAAGAAACACGAGCAATGGACATTAAACCGGTGGAAATTTGTCCTTTGGTCTGGAGTCCAAATTTCAGAATTTTGGTTCCAACCGCTGTGTCTTTGTTAAACGCGGTGTGGGTGAACGGATGATCTCCGCATGTGTATTTCCCACCGTAAAGCATGGAGGAGGAGGTGTTATGGTGTGGGGGTGCTTTGCTGGTGACACTGTCTGTGATTTATTTAGAATTCAAAGCACACTTAACCAGCATGGCTACCTCAGCATTCTGCAGCGATACGCCATCCCATCTGGTTTGGGCTTAGTGGGACTATCATTTGTTTTTCAACAGGACAATGACCCAACACACCTCCAGGCTGTGCAAGGGCTATTTTACCAAGAAGGAGATTGATGGAGTGCTCCATCAGATGACCTGGCCTCCACAATCCCCCGAACTCAACCCAATTGAGATGGTTTGGGATGAGGCAGAGTGAAGGAAAAGCAGCCAACAAGTGCTCAGCATATGTGGGAACTCCTTCAAGACTGTTGGAAAATCATTCCAGGTGAAGCTGGTTGAGAGAATGTCAAGAGTGTGTAAAGCTGTCATCAAGGCAAAGGGTGGCTATTTGAAGAATCTCAAATATAAAATATAATTTGATTTGTTTAACACTTTTTTGGTTACTACATGATTCCATGTGTGTTATTTCATAGTTTTGATGTCTTCACTATTATTCTACAATGTAAAAAATAGTAAAAATAAAGAAAAACCCTTGAATGAGTAGGTGTGTTCAAACTTTTGACTGGTGCGGTATGTCAATTAGTTATTTCTGTATTTCATTTTGAATATATTTGCAACAATGTTTTCTGTATTTTGAGGCAAAAACAACTCCATTTGCATTGTAATATCATCCAGTTTTATTATCTAATGCAATTTACAACATAAAACAAATCAATTTTACAACACCCCAAAACCATCCGTCACACTCACCTTATTGCTTAATGATCCGTTGATATGTCCCTGCTGACATCAATCCTAAATAGATAGATATAGATTTTAGTGCACCCTGTCCCCTCTCTCAAAGTACAACTCTGTTTTGCAGGTCTGTTTTTTTTCTCCAATTATTCAGTTTACTGAAACCAAATAATGTCATGAATATGCCAATGTCAGTGATCTGATTGTGTTTGAATAGGTATTTAAATATATGTGAGGTTTTCCATAATGCAATTGTTCCATTGCCATCCTCTGGGGACAGTTTAATATTCATGAAATGCACTAAAGTGTCATTTATGAATACATTTTCACATGAGAGAGGCAAAACCTTAACTATTCTGCAAATCATTTATTATTTGTAGGTCAGAGGATATTGGCATTCATGCTTGGCTGTCAATTAAACTGGGAACAAATATACAGTACACACTGATGGAGGTAGTTAAGATGCAGACAACGAGCCACTCATAATGAGTCAAGCATAGTGGATGTATTGCAATGTGATGTCTGCAGGTTGTTTATACTATATTGGAAGTATCAACCTTGGGCTAAGTTAGCCTAACACACACCTCCCAAGCTTTTCACACACACACACACTGTTTTGAAAACCTCATTGTTGGTGTGTCTGTTTCTGTGCTCCCTATAAGCAGATGGCAGCAGCCTCAGGAAGTATATGAGCCCTGCACCAAATGAGGAGAGACTGCCACTAAATTAAAAGGCTGATTTCCAAAGCCCTCTGCCTCGCAACACAACCCTCCACTCTGGATGTAAAAAATGAGGGATTCTATTGAAGCAAAGTGAATAACAGAAGACAGAGAGCAAAACAGATAAATAAATCCTTATTATGTAAACCAGTGTTTGGGTACATTGATATACCTACTGAGTAACTGATGTCAAGTTACTTGCTGTAACTCTATTTTATGATAAAGAGAAGTGATTTAAGACTCTAAACCGTAGATAGTATGAAACCTGAATTGTGCACATACAACAGACGAATATGCTGTGCTCATAATAGAAAAATGTGAGTTGGTAGTCATTTTGCATAGAGTCACTGAACCTAATGTACAGTTGAAGTCGGAAGTTTACATACACTTAGGTTGGAGTCATTAAAACTTGTTTTTCAACCACTCCACAAATTTCTTGTTAACAAACTATAGTGTTGGCAAGTTGGTTAGGACATCAACTTTGTGCATGACACAAGTAATTTTTCCAACAATTGTTTACAGACAGATTATTTCACTTATTATTCACTGTATCACAATTCCAGTGGGTCAGAAGTTTACATACACTAAGTTGACTGTGCCTTTAAACAGCTTGGAAAATTCCAGAAAATGATGTCATGGCTTTAGAAGCTTCTGGCTAATTGGCATCATTTTAGTCAATTGGAGGTGTACCTGTGGATGTATTTCAAGGCCTACCTTCAAACACAGTGCCTCTTTGCTTGACATCATGGGAAAATCTAAAGAAATCAGCCAAGACCTCAGAAAAAACATTGTAGACCTCCACAAGTCTGGTTCATCCTTGGGAGCAATTTCCAAACGCCTGAATGTACCATGTTCATCTGTACAAACAATAGTACGCAAGTATAAACACCATGGGACCACGCAGCCATCATACCGCTCAGGAAGGAGACGCGTTCTGTCTCCTAGAGATGAACGTACTTTGGTGCGAAAAGTGCAAATCAATCCCAGAACAACAGCAAAGGACCTTGTGAAGATGCTGGAGGAAACAGGTACAAAAGTATCTATATCCACAGTAAAACGAGTCCTATATCGACATAACCTGAAAGGCCGCTCAGCAAGGAAGAAGCCACTGCTCCAAAACCGCTATAAAAAAGACAGACTACGGTTTGCAACTGCACATGGGGACAAAGATCATACTTTTTCAAGAAATGTCCTCTGGTCTGATGAAACAAAAATAGAACTGTTTGGCCATAATGACCATCGTTATGTTTGGAGGAAAAAGGGGGTAGCTTGCAAGCCGAAGAACACCATCCCAACTGTGAAGCACGGGGGTGGCAGCATCATGCTGTGGGGGTGCTTTGCTGCAGGAGGTACTGGTGCACTTCACAAAATAGATGTCATCATGAGGAAGGAAAATTATGTGGATATATTGAAGCAACATCTCAAGACATCAGTCAGGAAGTTAAAGCTTGGTCGCAAATGGGTCTTCCAAATGGACAATGACCCCAAGCATACTTCCAAAGTTGTGGCAAAATGGCTTAAGGACAACAAAGTCAAAGTATTGGAGTGGGCCATCACAAAGCCCTGACCTCAATCCTATAGAAAATGTGTGGGCAGAACTGAAAAAGCGTGTGCGAGCAAGGAGGCCTACAAACCTGACTCAGTTACACCAGCTCTGTCAGGAGGAATGGGCCAAAATTCACCCAACTTATTGTGGGAAGCTTGTGGAAGGCTACCCGAAACGTTTGACCCAAGTTAAACAATTGAAAGGCAATGCTACCAAATACTAATTGAGTGTATGTAAACTTCTGACCCAATGGGAATGTGATGAAATAAATAAAAGCTGAAATAAATCAGAACTATGTCAGAACTATTATTCTTACATTTCACATTCTTAAAATAAAGTGGTGATCCTAACTGACCTAAAACAGACTTTTTATTAGGATTAAATGTCAGGAATTGTGAAAAACTGAATTTAAATATTTTGGCTAAGGTGTATGTAAACTTCCGACTTCAACTGTATGAATGGACTACTGTACAGATGTAGAATCTTAATTTGAGCCAGATTGCTACAGCAGGATAATAATCCAGCAGCAACAGGAAATGTGAATTATTATGTGGATTATAATTCATGGACATTTTTGTAGGGTTTGATAAATTTTTCGGAAGGGAAAACCAAGACTGAAATTTAAAAATGGAAATTACAGACTTCAGAAGCCTTTTTAAACCTCAAATACACTACATGTTTGATATTTCCTGAATTGCAGGAAAGTTCTCGTGCAACAGGGTGATCAAATGACAATCCTACATGAACACGTCATATGGATTCCTACAAGGTACCAGAGGTGAACTACATAGGCTAATGCAAAAGGTCTGAGTGTCCCTCAACCCAGTAACAAGATGCAACGCTACATTACCCTCCCAAACTTCCTTCCTGCTCAGGCTAAATCTCCTGGAGAATAGAAATATTTACAATCTATTTATTTCAATAAAGAAAAGGCCACGAGATGTTGAATTACGCTAATTTCATTAACACAATCTGCAACATTAACAGAAAGGGTAAATTAGTTTGATAGGCTACTGTTGATCTTACTGCAATACAACTGAAAATACCTTGATGGTAGGTCATCATAACAAGGCACTTAAGTATTTTGTCTTTCCCATTCACCCCCTGAATGGTACACATACAAAATCCATGTCTCAATTGTCTCAAGGCTTAAAAATCCTACTTTAACCTGTCTCCTTCCTTTCATCTACACTGACTGAAGTGGATTTAACAGGTGAAATCAATAAGGGATCATAGCTTTCACCTGGATTCACCTGGTCAGTCTATGTCATGGAAAGAGCATGTTTTGTACACCTAGTTTACAATTAAAGGTTATAATTACATTAAAAGCACAGCAACAGGCTGAGATGAGATATTTCTGTTCAGTTTATGAAATTATTTTGGCTGTCAAATTGGATAATCAATGGTGATGAGCTTCTCAAGTTCCCCACAGGGTGAATAATATGCACACACATGGCTCTTATTCCAACATGCAACATGTAACAAATAAGATGCAGATGCAGCCAACTCGTTTTCATCTATATAATGATATACTTACTCAGTGGGATGTGCCTTGCACCACTACACTGGGTATAATCCTCTTGGATGCAAACATGTCAGCGCCAGTAGCTAAAATACTTTTCTTCCCAGACAGGTACATGTCAGCACGTTGACACCTCTTCCTGCCAGCGGGCGTGAGAGACACTAAATTAGTCATTAGTCAGCAGAATGACATATGCTTTACTAAAGATTTGACACCTCGCTCTCCGTTGGTGTGTGTGTGTGTATTTGTGTGTGTGTGTCTGTGTGTGTGTATGCGTGTTTATGTGTGTTTGTATGTTTGTGTGTGTGTACACCCAGGGATGGACATTAAGCTAGCCCGCTAGCCCATGGCTAGTACTTTTCGGCCCGGGCTAGATTAAATGTCAGGAATTGTGAAAAACTGAGTTTAAATGTATTTGGCAAAGGTGTATTTAAACTTCCAATTTCAACTGTAGTTGGGCCAGTACCCAAAATCCTTAAGTTCCATCCCTGTACCTCTTTCTCTTCTGTAGCTGCTCCTCCTCCATGGCAGATAGAACACCTAAGCAATCCTTAGGAGGTCCCAGAGCAGTAAAAGCAGTCTTGTGTTACTAAGCTGAGTCTTTGACACAAAACTGCTGTCCGGTATTACTGAGCCATTGGAGTGGATGAGAGGGAGGTCAGGTTTAAAGCAACTGTGTGAATTAAGATAATTAATGTCCTGTGGCCTCCTACCCTACAGCAGATTCTCTCACTACACATTACTAGAGGTGGTGAACCTCTGGTTCCAATCGTGTATGTCTTCTTCACACATTGACAGGCCATCAAGAAGAGTCTTCCCCCAAGACATTTCTCCATAAGTGTGAGTGGCCAAAGCTGGTATGTATGTGGTACACATTATAAATATCTTCATATCGTAGCTTGTGATCCATGTGTTCAAAATCCAACCAAGTACAAGGTACCCTTTGACTAATCATAACTTGAACTGATGTTGGTAACATTATGTGGTCAACCTTGCAGCTTAAAGAATACAGACTAATCATAACTACAATCCTCCACTCTGCATTTCTTGACCTAATTTATGTTCAAATAAGTGAATTCTACATCATTATCTCAATCGTTTTGTTATCTCTATGGTCTCGTTATCTTGTCCTCTGTTGTCTGTCACTCAGTGCTCTCTGTTTATGTACCTCACCAACAAGCAATTGCTCCCTCAGATATGTCTGATTCTGACTCAGGATTTGCTGCTGCGGCTGTAGCGAGTGGCGCAGTGGTCTAAGGCACTGCATCGCAGTGCTAGCTGTGCCACTAGAGATCCTGGTTCGAATCCAGGCTCTGTCGTAGCCGGCCGCGACCGGGAGACCCATGGGGCGGTGCACAATTGGCCCAGCGTCGTCCAGGGAAGGGGAGGGAATGGCCGGCAGGGATGTAGCTCAGTTGGTAGAGCATGGCGTTTGCAATGCCAGGGTTGTGGGTTTGATTCCCACGGGGGGCTACTATGAAAAATAAAAAATAAAAAAATAACGTATGCACTCACTAACTGTAAGTTGCTCTGGATAAGAGCGTCTGCTAATTGACTAAAATGTAAATGTAGCCTCTCTTACAGCTAATTATAATCAAATCAAATCAAATTGTATTTGTCACATACACGTGTTTAGCAGATGTTATTGTGGGTGTTTGGCAAAATGCTTGTGCTTCTAGCTCTGACAGTGCAGTAATATCTAACAATTTCACAACATATACCCAATACACACAAATCTAAGTAAGGAATGTAATTAAGAATATATACAGTGGGGAGAACAAGTATTTGATACACTGCTGATTTTGCAGGTTTTCCTACTTACAAAGCATGTAGAGGTCTGTAATTTTGATCATAGGTACACTTCAACTGTGAGAGACGGAATCTAAAATAAAAATCCAGAAAATCACATTGTATGATTTTTAAGTAATTAATTTGCATTTTATTGCATGACAGAAGTATTGGATCACCTACCAACCAGTAAGAATTCCGGCTCTCACAGACCTGTTAGTTTTTCTTTAAGAAGCCCTCCTGTTCTCCACTCATTACCTGTATTAACTACACCTGTTTGAACTCGTTACCTGTATACAAGACACCTGTCCACACACTCAATCAAACAGACTCCAACCTCTCAACAATGGCCACGACCAGAGAGCGGTGTAAGGACATCAGGGATAAAATTGTAGACCTGCACAAAGATGGGATGGGCTACAGGACAATAGGCAAGCAGCTTGGTGAGAAGACAACAACTGTTGGCGCAATTATTAGAAAATGGAAGAAGTTCAAGATGACGGTCAATCACCCTCGGTCTGGGGCTCCATGCAAGATCTCACCTCGTGGGGCATCAATGATCATGAGGAAGGTGAGGGATCTGCCCAGAACTACACGGCAGGACCTAGTCAATGACCTGAAGAGAGCTGGGACCACAGTCTCAAAGAAAACCATTAGTAACACACTATGCCGTCATGGATTAAAATCCTGCAGCGCACGCAAGGTCCCCCTTCTCAAGCCAGCGCATGTCCAAGCCTGTCTGAAGTTTGCCAATGACCATCTGGATGATCCAGAGGAGGAATGGGAGAAGGTCATGTGGTCAGATAAGACAAAAATAGACCTTTTTGGTCTAAACTCCACTCGCCGTGTTTGGAGGAAGAAGAAGGATGAGTACAACCCCAAGAACACCATCCCAACCGTGAAGCATGGAGGTGGAAACATCATTCTTTGGGATGCTTTTCTGCAAAGGGGACAGGACGACTGCACCGTATTGAGGGGAGGATGGATGGGGCCATGTATCGTGAGATCTTGGCCAACAACCTCCTTCCCTCAGTAAGAGCATTGAAGATGGGTCGTGGCTGGGTCTTCCAGCATGACAACGACCCGAAACACACAGCCAGGGCAACTAAGGAGTGGCTCCGTAAGAAGCATCTCAAGGTCCTGGAGTGGCCTAGCCAGTCTCCAGACCTGAACCCAATAGAAAATCTTTGGAGGGAGCTGAAAGTCCGTATTGCCCAGCGACAGCCCCGAAACCTGAAGGATCTGGAGAAGGTCTGTATGGAGGAGTGGGCCAAAATCCCTGCTGCAGTGTGTGCAAACCTGGTCAAGACCTACAGGAAACTGCTTTTCTGATGTATCAAATACTTATGTCATGCAATAAAATGCAAATTAATTACCTAAAAATCATACAATGTGATTTTCTGGATTTTTGTTTTAGATTCCGTCTCTCACAGTTGAAGTGTACCTATGATAGAAATTATAGACCTCTACATGCTTTGTAAGTAGGAAAACCTGCAAAATCGGCAGTGTATCAAATACTTGTTCTCCCCACTGTATATGGACGAGAATGACAGAGCGGCATGGACTAAGATACAGTAGAATATTATAGAATACAGTATATACATATGAGATGAGTAATGCGAGATATGTAAACATTATTAAAGTGACTAGTGTTCCATTTCTTAAAGTGGCCAGTGATTTCAATAGGTAGCAGCAGCAGCCTCTAATGTGCTAGTGATGGCTATTTAACAGTCTGATGGCCTTGAGATAGAAGCTGTTTTTCATTCTCTCGGTCCCAGCTTTAAAGCACCTGTACTGACCTCGCCTTCTGGATGATAGCAGGGTGAACAGGCAGTGGCTCGGGTGGTTGATGTCCTTGATGATCTTTTTGGCCTACTTGTGACATCGGGTGCTGTAGGTGTCCTGGAGGGCGGGTAGTTTGCCCCCGGTAATGCGTTCGGCAGACCGCACCATCCTCTGAAGAGCCCTGCGGTTGCGGGCAGTGCAGTTGCTGTACCAGGCGGTGATACAGCCCAACAGGATGCTCTCAATTGTGCATCTGTAAAAGTTTGTGAGGGTTTTAGGTGCCAAGCCACATTTCTTCAGCCTCCTGAGGTTGAAGAGGCTCTGTTGCGCCTTCTTCACCACACTGTCTGCGTGGGTGGACCATTTCAGTTTGTCAGTGATGTGTACGCCAAGGAACTTGAAGCTTTCACCTTCTCCACTGTGGTCCCGTCGATGTGGGTAGGGGGATGCACCCTCTGCTGTTTCCTGAAGTCCACGATCATCTCCTTTCTTTTGTTGACGTTGAGTGAGATATTATTTTCCTGGCACCACACTCCCAGAGACCTCACCTCCTCCCTGTATGCTGTCTCATCATTGTTGGTAATCAAGCCTACCACTGTTGTGTCGTCTGCAAACTTGATGATTGAGTTGGAGGCGTGCTTGGCCACGCAGTCATGGGTGAACAGGGAGTACAGGAGGGGGCTGAGCATGCATCCTTGTGGAGATGTTGTTTCCTACCTTCACCACCTGGGGGCGGCCCGTCAGTTGCACAGGGCGGGGTTCAGACCTAGGGCCTCAAGCTTAATGATGAGCTTGGATGGTACTATGGTGTTGAATGCTGAGCTATAGTCAATGAACAGTATTCTTACATAGGTATTCCTCTTGTCCAGATGGGATAGGGCAGTGTGCAGTGTGATGGCGATTGCATCGTCTGTGGATCTATTGGGGCAGTAAGCAAATTGAAGTGGGTCTAGGGTGACAGGTAAGGTAGAGGTGATATGATTTTTGATTAGTCTCTCAAAGCACTTCATGATGACAGAGGTGAGTGCTACGGGGCGATAATCATTTAGTTTAGTTACCTTTGCTTTCTTGGGTACAGGAACAATGGTGGCCATCTTGAAGCATGTGGGGACAGCAGACTGGGATAGGGAGAGATTGAATATGTCCGTAAACACACCAGCCAGCTGGTCTGTGCATGCTCTGAGGACGCGGCTAGGGATGCCGTCTGGGCCGGCAGCCTTGCGGGGGTTAACATGCTTAAATGTCTTACTCACGTCGGCCACCGAGAAGGAGAGCCCACAGTCCTTGGTAGTGCACTGCGTCGGTGGCACTGTGTTATCCTGAAAAAGAAGGTGTTTAGCTTGTCCCGAAGCGAGACGTCGGTGTCGGCAACATGGCTGGTTTTCCTTTTGTAGTCCGTGATTGTCTGTAGACCCTGCCACATACGTCTTGTGTCTGAGCCGTTGAATTGCGACTCCACTTTGTCTCTATACTGATGTTTTGCCTGTTTAATTGCCTTGCGGAGTGAGTAGCTACACTGTTTGTATTCTGCCATATTCCCAGTCACCTTGCCAGGGTTAAATGCGGTGGTTCGCGCTTTCAGATTGGCGCAAATGCTGCAATCTATCCACGGTTTCTGGTAAGGGTAGGTTTTAATAGTCACAGTGGGCACAACATCTCCTATACACTTCCTGATAAACTCAGTCACCTTTTCAGTGTATTCGTCTAAATTATTTTTGCAAGCTACCCTGAACATATCCCAGTCCGCGTGATCAAAACAATCTTGAAGCGTGGATTCCGATTGGTCAGACCAGCGTTGAATAGTCCTTAGCACGGGTACTTCCTCATTGAGTTTCTGTCTATAGGAAGGGAGGAGCAAAATGGAGTCGTGGTCAGATTTGTATACACCTGGCGCAGGTAACAGTGTGTAATCTCTTTGATACAGTATGTGGCAGAATGTGGTAGAATACTGACGCTTTTTATGTTGAGGTTGGGTATATTTGTACTGTGAATAAACTGCGCACTAATACAACACCTGTTGTTACCTAGGAAACTGGGAATTGTATTACTTTGCCATGGATGGTCGCCAGTGTTGATGATAGGCATTATTTTAACAAAATAATGTGATGGTTGATTACAGTGGTTGAATTTGGTAACCTCTTAACACACCTCCACACACACACATGCACACACAGACACGCACAAACACAAACAAATACTCACACACAATCACACAATCTTTGCACAGCATGATATCAAATACCTCTAATTAAGATGCACTTGGTCTTGTGAGATTTAAAGTTTCTACTTTGTTAATCAATGAAATGGGGCAGAGTCAAACAGCGGGAAGTCAGCTTTGGAGGATCTGATTAGTTTCATTTCATTAGAAAATGAGGGTTACATGCCTGGTCTAATGTGCCTCAAAGTCTCAGCCTTAACCCCACAGGCATTAGCATCATAATGGAGGTAAATTAGGAGTTTCAAGTACAAAACAGAAGACAAGACATAATCACTACAGTAGAAACCAAAGCTATGTAATACTCTCTCAAAGTACACTGCATGACCAAAAGTATGTGGACACCTGCTCGTCGAACATCTCATTCCAAAATCATGGGCATTAATATGATATCGTTCGCCCCTTTTCTGCTATAACAGCCTCCACTCTTCTGGGATCGCTTTCCACTAGATGTTGGAACATTGCTTCGGGGACTTGCTTCTAATCAGCCATAAGAGCATTAGTGAGGTCGGACACTGATGTTGGGCGATTAGGCCTGGCTCACCGTCGGCGTTCCAATTCATCCCAAATGTGTTCGATAGGGTTGAGGTCAGGGCTCTGTGCAGGCCAGTCAAGTTCTTCCACACCGATCTCGACAAACCATTTCTGTATGGACCTCGCTTTGTGCATGGGGGAATTGTCATGCTGAAACAGGAAAGGGCCTTCCTCAAACTGTTGCCACAAAGTTTGGTTGGAAGCACAGAATTGTCTAGAATATCATTGTATGCTGTAGCGTTAAGATTTCCCTTCATTGGAACTAAGGGGCCTAGCCCGAACCATGAAAAACAGCCCCAGACCATTATTTCTCCTCCACAAAACTTTACAGTTGGCACTGGCATTGGGGCAGGTAGTGTTCTCCTGACATCCGCCAAACCCAGATTTGTCCGTCGGACTGCCAGATGGTGAAGCGTGATTCATCACTCCAGAGAACGCATTTCCACTGCTCCAGAGTCCAATGGCAGAGAGCTTTACACCACTCCAGCCGACGCTTAGCATTGCGCATGGTGATCTTAGGCTTGTGTGCGGCTGCTCGGCTGCTCGGCCATATCATGAAGCTCCCGACGAACAGTTCTTGTGCTGATGTTGCTTCCAGAGGCAGTTTGGAACTCGGTAGTGAGTGTTGCAACCAAGGACAGATGATTTTTACGCACTACGCGCTTCAGCACTCGGCGGTCCCGTTCTGTGAGCCTGTGTGGCCTACCAGTGGTGTAAAGTACTTAAGTAAAAATTATTTAAAGTACTACTTAAGTAGTTTTTTGGGGTATCTGTACTTTACTTTACTATTTATATTTTTGACTACTTTTACTTTTACTACACTACATTCCTAAAGAAAATAATTTACCTTTTACTCCATAAATTTTCCCTGACACCCAAAAGTACTTGTTACATTTTGAGTGCTTAACAGGACAGGAAAAATATCAAATTCACGCACTTATCAAGAGAACATCCCTGGTCATCCCTAGTGCCTCTGATCTGGCGGACTCACTAAACACAAATGCTTCATTTGTCAATTATGTCTGAGTGCTGGAGTGTGCCCCTGACTATCCGTAAAAATAAAAAATTAATTGTGCCGTCTGGTTTGCCTAATATAAGGATGTTATACACCTGTCAGCAACGAGTGTGGCTGAAATAGCCAAATCCACTAATTTGAAGGGATGTCCACATACTTTTGTATATATATAGTGTACTTCTGAAGTTGGTGCTCTAAAAGTTTGTAACTATGATTTTAACTATTGTAGAATAGTGAAATGTGTAAATTGGCAAAGCATTGATGTTTTTCATTGTATTTTTTATTTGACTTGTTTTGGCATTGTTTCACTCACTGATGGAATTTTTAAAGCCCCATTCATACAGGAGTAGCTTTCATTCTGTGGTAAAAAAAATCACTCCAAAGATGTAAAAGGGAGGAGGGATGATAGACAACACTAGAGATGACAACTGACAAACATCCAACTGATGCAACACAGGAAAGGTCAGTGAAAGGCCATAATGTGAGGAATGATGGTCAAATAGTACAACGCCACCTGCTGTGACACCACCTTCCAGTTAGAGACCTTCTAGACTGTGTTCAACTCAAGTGGAGGCCATCTGAATGACAGTCAACCAGGCTCCTCCTCCTGCCTCTCTCTGCCTGCAGCCTGACATGACTCATCACAACAGCATGGCAGACAGTGAATAAGCAATCGATATGGTTAGCAGGAGGTCGGAGCTCAAGCTGAAATGGGGCATTAAAATGACACAGTCCATTGCCCCCGTTCTCAATATCTCCCTCCCCATACACACAGACACTCTCGATACACACAAGCACACATGCACACATACACACACACACACGTTATGTTCTTCTATCCTCGTGGGGACCTAAAATTAATTTCCATTCAAAATCCTATTTTCCATAACCCCTAACACTAAATCTAACCCTCCCTACCACAACCCTAACCTTAACCCGTAACCCTAACTCAAACCTTCAACCTAAACCTAAACCTAACCACTAACCCCTTACCCTAACCATAGTTGTAAACCTAACCCTAATTGTAACCCTAAACCTAACCCCTAAGCTTCATATAGCCTTTATTATGCAGAGAGACAGAACACAGAATCACATTATACAATTTGTACAACTCATGACTCATGTTTTGTCACTGTTCTGAGGTAATGAGTTGACGTCAAAATGCTGAGCGGGAAAATTTAGCTCTTTAAAGCAATTGGAGGCACTTTTACAGTTGAGACATTTCTTAAAACTGCATTGTTGGTTAAGGGCTTGTAAGTAAGCATTTCACTGTAAGGTCTACACCTGTTGTATTCGGCGCGTGTGCCAAATAAAATGTGTTGTTTGATTAGAGTAAGCTTGCAATTCAAAACTGTTGTTGATTCAGAGAGAATTAAGATAAATGTGTTGTATCTATCAGAACACGATAAGGGGCATGTACTTCAAGATAAAAATATTGAGGTTGATATACAAATTATTGATAGGCCTATAACCATAACTTTAATATAAGCACAAAGAAACTGAGGTGATAAGCATATAAATAGAATGACTAGTGATTTGTCTCATTTGAGTTTCAAATATAAACATTGTGTGCTCAATTACGCTGTTCTGAGTCATTTCATGATCCTGTTACATTATAATCAATCATAAGTCATAATACTCAATCTCAAAAGTTTAGATATCCATCTATCCATTTTCCAGCATGTCAAAACCCTAGATCAACCCATTTCCAAAACGTCTTGGGCCATTTCCCAGAGAGATGTAAGATACGTCCCAAAAGGCACCCTATTCCGTATAGTGCACTACTTTTGACCAGAGCCCATAGGGGCTGAATGAATGCACTATAGGGATAAGGTGCCATTTAGGACTCAGCCAGTGGTGAAAATGAATCTGTCGTCCCTCACTAGTCTGTCTGAGATACAGCACATCTGACTGTTCCAGTCTGGGCTTTAGTTTCATTGCTGTTCAGATTCATTCCTCTAGGCAGGCAGAAGCTCCTCTCTTCTGCTCATCTAAATGAGGAATTAGGGAGGCCAGTCATCCAGTCATGTAGAGACATCCATAAGGGACACACCATTAATCCTAAACCTAAGAAATCTAAGAAAAATATAGATTTTCAACCAAGAGAATTTGAAAACAAACTGTTGATAATATTAGCTGTTATGTTTGGTTGCAATCTAGATATTGTCTACTGTAACTATGTGTACTTACACATTAATTAAGTCATGAGAGATGTACTTTTACATGTAATGTGATGAACAAGAACTTTGAAACTCATTCAAAGCGTTATTTAACTGTAGCAAGCAGTGCATGCAATATAAATGTTTGTGTTAACCTCCTACCTCCTGAGCACATTGTTTATCGTTCTTGGTGAGAAATTATGTTTATGGGACTAGGCTTGTGTGTGGAGAACAATATATTGCTTTGTATTCCATAACAAAAGTAGAGCTTTGGTTCGTTCAGTACAATAATACCCATTTAGTGACCCATATTAGAGCTCATACACAGGCATTAATCTTAAGAGATATTGCATTAATGCGCTTGGAATGATCTTGCATTGCACCTTCCATCGTTAGGCTAAATGCAGTGTATTCATCAAACATTTATACTGCATTATGTAACCCAATAGAAGGCCAACAGAGGAAATAAAGTATTGCCCCTCCCTACCTTCAGGCTCTGCTCAAACCCTACACTCCAACCTGAGTACTCCATTCTACCACCTCTGGTCTCTTGGCCCTCCCACCTCTGAAGCAAGGACAGCAGAGTCCCTGCCCATCTTCCGAAAACATCTGAAACCCTACCTCTTCAAAGAGTATCTTAAATAAAGAATAATCCCCCCCAACCCCCCCACCCCAAAAAGGCTTTCATAAACTAACACTCGCACTTTACTATTTTCCCCTTACTAGCTCTGACTTTGCTGATAGCTACTTTATTGAGGAAAAATGTACTTATGACTGTGATATGTGGTTTTCCCACCTAGCTATCTTAAGATGAATGCACTAACTGTAAATCACGCTGGATAAGAGCGTCTGCTTAATGACTAAAATGTACATGTAAATGTATCGTAATCCAGTTTCCGGTTGCACAAATATAATTATGACAGGATTGTCAATGTTGGAGCTGAGAGGACAAGAAAGGGTGGAATCAGTGACATGCTTCTAATAATTCCAGCACATGCTGTACAATCATACCGATAGTACACACAGTATATGAATTTAAAAAACAAGCCACATTGTCACGATCGTCATAAAGATTGGACCAAGGCGCAGCGTGATATGCGTACATCTCTTTAATAGTGTACTAGCAACACGATACAAAATACAAAACAACAAAACGAAACGTGAAGTCCTCGGTCATGAACACAAACCAACACGGAACAAGATCCCACAAAACACAAGTGCACAACAGGCTGCCTAAGTATGGTTCCCAATCAGAGACAACAAGCAACAGCTGATTCTCGTTGCCTCTGATTGAGAACCACCCCGGCCAACCTAGAAAACACATGAACTAGAAACTGAACATAGAACACAAAACATAGACCCTACACACCCTGGCTCAACATATAAGAGTCCCCAGAGCCAGGGCGTGACACACATAGTGCATCAAACGTACCAGTCTCACTGATACGTGATCTCAAGTCCTGTTCTCCCCACAGCTTCACAGTAGTGAGAGTCAGTGGGGTTGAAGAGAGTGGGCTCAAGAACAGGACAAGAGAAAGCGTGAAAATTCAATCTGCACGGTCAAATTGATGGTGTTCCCTGGACGGCATGGCGAGGAGCAGATGGTATTACAATACGAGGACAGCACTATTAACAGATCTCTCCATTGTGGCTCCATGTCAGGAGAGTTGCACTGGGTAATGTGGAGGAGACTGTGGCTACGTCCCAAATGGTACCCTATTCTCTACATAGTGGGCACCTATAGGCCCTGGTCAAAAGTAGTGCAGTATAGGGAATAGGGTACCATTTGGGATGCAGAGTGTGCTATCAGAGCCAAAAGTGTCAGATGGCCATCCACCCTACCATTCATGTGAACATAGCATTGGGCCTTTGCCTTGCAGGAGGGACAGCATACTGAACCATTGGCACCAAACAGCATCACTGGCAATAGGGGAGTTAGATGGCTTTCATTGTCCTTCGATTATAGCACTGATAAGATCATTTTGAAACCTCATACCATACAATATTGTTATACACATCCTTACAAATAGGACAATCCCTACATTAATGGTGCCCAATCTGCTATACACATACATAAGACACCATATGCTTCCATACCGGCAGCTCAATGACACACTGAAATGATTTAGGTAAATGTACCGTAAGAGTTTATTTATAGGGGAAAAGCCTTTACAAGACAATGTTAATGCTACTCAGCATTCACTAAGTAGCTATGTGTGTGATTGATAGCATATTTCGGGAGAAAGGCAAAGTTAAGTGCTGCATGCATATTTTAAGATCCCCATCTAATTATACGTAATTACTGTGATTAAGAATTTAAGGACACAAAGTTCACAGTAGTCAGTCCAATACTGAATTGATGACTGTTTTTTCAGCAGTAAAAATGTGGAAGATCTTCAACCCACATATGCATATGAGTTTTGAAATGAACCCTTGGCACATTATGTAGTTAGGAGAAAGGTAATGGCTGCATTGGAGGAAGGGAGAGAATAATTTCAAATGGACATTAATTGCACCGACTCCTAAAAGCATTGTAGAGAGAGTACATCCCAGATATTCATCACAAAGCCCAGTCATAGAAATCTGAAACTTGCACCAGGAGGACTATCAGGGGTGAACACTAACTTCCAATTAAGTCAAATGATCACTTAGTCTCCCGGTGACATCATTGCATGACTAAGTGAAAATATGTTTGCCCCTAAATCTACTCAGTGCTGTCCCTCAATATTAAATGGGCCTGAATTATTATTATTATTATTTTCTAATTATTATTATATTACTGAATGACAGGAGAGGACAGTACCTGGTTTGTAACTCACAGACCACAATAGGCATTGGAGGATTCTATCATTCTGAGAACCGGTGCTTATATGTAACAGGGATCTGAAACAACATTATTTGTTGTGGCAGATGTCTGTATGGAGGCCTTATGGTACCCTGAGGTAGAGTTTTCTACCACCAATTAATCACAGCTAAGTGTTTAGTACTGAGGGTGTTGAGGGTGACGCTCCATCACTTAAAACCAACATCCTTCTGCTAACTCCACACTAATCAACCTCTGTAATGACAGCACATTTTCAATGTCTTCTTGGTCCTTTGGGTTATGTACAGTGCCTTCAGAAAGTATTCACTCCCCTTGACTTTTTCCACGTGTTGTTGTGTTACAGCCTGAATGTAAAATAGATTAAATTGAGATTATGTGTCACTGGCCTACAGACAAAACCGCATAATGTCAAAATGGAAGTATGTTTCTTATAATTTATTTCAAATTAATAAAACATGAAAACCTGAAATGTCTTGAGTCAATAAGTATTTAAACCCTTTGTTATGGCAAGCCTAATTAAGTTCAGGAGTAAAAATGTACTTAACAAGTCACATAATAAGTTAAATGGTCACACTCTGTGTGCAATAATAGTGTTTACCCCACACGTACAATTATCTGTAAGGTCCCTCAGTCGAGCAGTGAATTTCAAACACAGATTCAACCACAAAGACCAGGGAGGGTTTCCAATGCCTCGAAAAGAAGGGCACCTATAGGTAATAATATAATATGCCATTTAGCAGACGCTTTTATCCAAAGCGACTTACAGTCATGTGTGCATACATTTTTACGAATGGGTGGTCCCGGGGATCAAACCCACTACCCTGGCGTTACAAGTGCCATGTTCTACCAATTGAGCTACAGAGGATCATTTTAGATGGGTAAAATTTAAAATAAAGCAGACATTTAATATCCCTTTGAGCATGGTGAAGTTATTAACTACACTTTGGATGGTGTATCAATACACCCAGTCACTACAAAGATACAGGAGTCCTTCCTAACTCAGTTGCCGGAGAGGAAGGAAACCGCTCAGGGATTTCAACATGAGGCCAATGGTGACTTTAAAACAGTAGGTAGGATGTGATAGGAGAAAACTGAGCATGGATCAACAACATTGTAGTTACTCCACAATATTAACCTAAATGAGTGAAAAGAAGGAAGCCTGTACAGAATACAAATATTCCAAAACATGAATCCTGCTTGAAGTAAGGCATTAAAGTAACATTTCAAAAAATATGGATTTTTTTTTTAAATGTATGTTCTGAATACAAAACGTTATGTTTCAGGCAAATCCAACACAACACATCACTGAGTACCACTCTTCATATTTTCAAGCATGGTGGTGGCTGCATCATGTTGTGGGTATTCTCATAATCGTTAAGGACCAGGGAGTTGTTTTAGGATAGAAATAAACGGAATGGAGCGAAAGACAAGTAAAATCCTAGAGGAAAACCTGATTCAGTGTGCTTTCCAACAGACACTGGGAGACAAATTCACCTTTCAGCAGGACAATAACCTAAAACACAAGGCCAAATATACACTGGAGTTGCTTACCAAGACAACATTGAATATTCCTGAGTGGCCTAGTTACAGTTTGGATTTAAATTGCCTTGAAAATCTATGGCAAGACTTGAAAATGGCTGTCTAGCAAAGATCAAAGAATAATGTGTAAATATTGTACAATCCAGGTATGCAAAGCTCTTAGAGACTTACCCAGAAAGACTCACAGCTGTAATTGCTGCCAAAGGTGATTCTAACATGTATTGAGTCATGGGTGTGAATACTTATGTAAATTAGATGTATCTGTATTTCATTTTCAAAAAATAAAAACATTTAAAAAAAGGTATTGTGTGTAGATGGGTGAGAAAAAAACATATTTAATCAATTTTGAATTCAGGCTGTAATGCAACAAAATGTGGAATAAGTCAAGGGGCGTGAATACTTTCTTGAAGGCACTGTATGTGACAGAATTAAGTGAATGAGTAGTGATCTTTTACAAGCGCGATGTGCGAGAGATGGGAGTGTTCTATAGGTCTTGTCAGAAGAAAGTGAATTCATATATAGTGTGCACACACAGATCAGCTAGTTACAACACAAAATGTATCACATGTACAGATGAAACCTCAATGGCGACACAAAATGGCTGTTCCACTTTATTCCCTGAGCTGAATACTATCAATAGGGCTGCCATACAGTCGCCATGATTTCTCTCCGACAGACACGTCTCAAAAGGTCTGGGATATATCCTCATTCATTTATATAGGAGAGATTAGGAGGCTGGATCCCAATATAACAGCCTCTCTGGGAAGAAATCCCTGAGGAAAAATATAATTCCCCAGACCATTCTCGGCCGGCAGGAATCTCCCACTTTGATAAGCTATCATGAGCTGGTTCTGCTCTCCATCAGTGTCTATATGTGCCCGCCCCCCTCCCTCACTCCTCCACTCCTCATTCCGCGCTTCATTGAGGAGCAGCAGCATCAATACTGTTTCCTCTACTCCCTCTCCTCCCTCCTTTAGTCTGAGACAAGGCGAGTTCTCACAGGAAATCGATAGGGAATTCCAACTCAAATTGAAAATGTAAAACAACTCTGAACTCATCCAAAGAATTTCGAGCCAGTGATGTTCTTTCACTTTGCTGCTCTGTGTGTCATGTAAATTCAAGATTTACTAATGTCCCTATTTCTTTCAATAGTATCCAATCATATAAGAGGTTTATGACTTATTCTGGGTAATATTCAGTGTTTACAAAACATACTTCCAGAGGGGAAGTATTGGTTCCTAAATGGCCTTGATATCCAGTAGCTTGAAGACAGAAACTAATGTAGCAGAGAAAGATAAATGTGTTTACTCCTGAGCAAAATATGACCAGGGTAATCAAATACTTCAGAGATCAGGAGGGCTAGATTGTTGTCTTCTTGAACAATCGACATGATTGTATCCATTTGGTAGGCCTAGGTTTCTCTCAGTAATGTGTGGTGATGTGATGTATTAAATGAAAACAATTAGGCGCTTGAACTGCTGCTGCTGCTGCTACTGACATCATCATAGAACACAAATGGATAAATGGGAGTGCGGCACCAGAAATAACTAATAAATTAGGTCTAGTGGAAAGCAAACAGATGGATAATGATATGACTTCTGAGTGCTAGAGAATGTTTCACTTATCAAGAAAAAATTGTTCCTTATTAGAAAAGACAAGCCATACTGTATGTCCTAAACAGGGAAGTGTGCACTACAATTTCCCCCGGCGCTCTCCATGGCAAAGACATCACTCAGAAATACACTGCTACAAGGAGGAAGATTCAGAACTGTGATAATCACAACACACACACACACACACACACACACAGGGTGGGGCATAAATAAATAATTGATGAGAACTAAAAAAGAATTAGTTAGATGGTTAAGAGAAGCCAACATCAACCTCAACAACGACAGAAAATAAATAACCTTTTAGATTCCATACCTGAACAAAGTCACTCCAAGATGATTTCTGGGAGAATGGGACACTGACTGCCTATTGACTCTGTTCATTATGAATTCAGTTTCAAACTCACAGGAGCTGCAGCATAATTTCAGAAGCAGATATTGGAAATGGTGAAAGCTGGAGGAGTAATACTGCTGGCTTTGCTTTCGGACCATCTGATCTTGGCGGTCAATATCCACAGTAAAAGGATGGAGGTCACAGTCACACTCATAAAGGGTCAGAGCACTGAAGCCCCCTGGGATCCACATGCTCAATGTGTCTCCATGGACAAAATAGGGCAAAGTAGTTTGAAATTCAATATTTGAAGGATAAACATGTTGATGCAGCCTCAGAGTCTAGACAGGTCCAGGTGGAACAACCTAGCAACCATGCGAGATGATACTGAAGGCATGTAGTTACAGTACTGAAGGGATGTACAGATGTAGGATCTTAATTTGAGCCAGTTTGCTACAGCAGGAAAATAATCCTGCAGCAACAGCAAATGTAAATTATTTATGTGGATTATAATTCATCAACATTTTTCTAGGGGTTGATATCTTTTTCGTTAGGGCAAATCAAGTTTGACATTTTTAAGTGGAAATCACTAACTTTTGAATACTTTTAAAACCTCAAATACACTACAAGTTTGCATTTCCTGCTATGCAGGACATTTCTCAGCAACAGAAGAGTGATCAAATTAAGATCCTACATCTGTAGGGATGGACTTTAAAGGGGCAATCTGGGATTGATACATCCAGTTTTGGACTTTAATTAATGATACAGTTGAAGTCGGAAGTTTACATACACCTTTGCCAAATACATTTAAACTCAGTTTTTCACAATTCCTGACATTAAATCCTAGTAAAAATTCCCTGTCTTAGGTCAGTTAGGATCACCACTTTATTTTAAGAATGTGAAATGTCAGAATAATAGTAGAGAGAATGATTTATTTCACCTTTAATTTCTTTCATCACATTCCCAGTGGGTCAGAAGTTTACATACACTCAATTAGTATTTGGTAGCATTGCCTTCCAATTGTTTAACTGTGGTCAAACTTTTCGGGTAGCCTTCACAAGCTTCCCACAATGAATTGGGTGAATTTTGGCCCATTCCTTCTGACAGAGCTGGTGTAACGGAGTCAGATTTGTAGTCCTCCTTGCTCGCAAACACTTTTTCAGTTCTGCTCACAAATGTTCTATAGGAATGGGGTCAGGGCTTTGTGATGGCCACTCCAATACCTTGACTTTGTTGTCCTTAAGCCATTTTGCCACAACTTTGGAAGTATGCTTGGGGTCATTGTCCATTTGGAAGATCCATTTGCGACCAAGCTTTAAGTTCGTGAGATGTTGCTTCAATATATCCACATAATTTTCCTTCCTCATGATGCCATCTATTTTGTGAAGTGCACCAGTCCCTCCTGCAGCAAAGCACCCCCACAGCATGATGCTGCCACCCCCGTGCTTCACGGTTGGGATGGTGTTCTTCGGCTTGCAAGCAGCCCCCTTTTTCCTCCAAACATAACGATGGTCATTATGGCCAAACAGTTCTATTTTTGTTTTATCAGACCAAATAACATTTCTCCAAAAAGTACGATCTTTGTCCCCATGTGCAGTTGCAAACCTGTCTGGCTTTTTTATGTCGGTTTTGGAGCAGTGGCTTCTTCTTTGCTGAGCTGCCTTTCAGGTTATGTTGATATAGGGCTCGTTTTACTGTGGATCTAGATACTTTTGTACCTTTTTCCTCCAGCATCATCACAAGGTCCTTTGCTGTTGTTCTGGGATTGATTTGCACTTTTCGCACCAAAGTACGTTCATCTCTAGGAGACAGAACGCGTCTCCTTCCTGAGCGGTATGACAGCTGCGTGGTCCCATGGTGTTTATACTTGGGTACTATTGTTTGTACAGATGAACGTGGTAACTTTAGGCGTTTGGAAATTGCTCCCAAGGATGATCCAGACTTGTGGAGGTCTACAGTTTTTTTTCGGAGGTCTTGGCTGATTTCTTTTGATTTTCCCATGATGTCAAGCAAAGAGGCACTGAGTTTGAAGGTAGGCCTTGAAATACATCCACAGGTACACCTCCAATTGACTCAAATTATGTCAATTAGCCTATCAGAAGCTTCTAAAGCCATGACATCATTTTCTGGAATTTTCCAAGCTGTTTAAAGGCACAGTCAACTTAGTGTATGTAAACTTCTGACCCACTGGAATTGTGATACAGTGAATTATAAGTGAAATAATCTGTCTGTAAACAATTGTTGGAAAAATTACTTGTGTCATGCACAAAGTAGATGTCCTAACCTACATGCCAAAACTATAGTTTGTTAACAAGAAATGTGTGGCGTGGTTGAAAAACAAGTTTAATGACTCCAACCTAAGTGTATGTAAACTTTTGACTTCAACTGTATATAGACATTGATTCTTGAAGAATATAACGTATAAATGCCTCATGAGCTTAGAATTGTATTCCATGGATTCCAAATCGTGTTTTCCCAGTTGATAGTTCAACAAATAATGTAATGTAAGGTATATTCATGAAACAATTACTATTAAATAAACAAAAGCAACATTATGTTGAAAAAAACTAATTAAACCCAGGGGAAAAAGCAGTTAACAAACTAATAGGAAAATTCTCATTATCTGATCTGCAGCAATATTATAGCCTGTGTGTTCTCCTACAGCTGGTGGTCATACTTTATACTGTAGAAATAACATCACAAAGATAGAGTCCATGATGAACTAGCACTGTGGCCTTTACAGCCTAAGCCTGAAGCAATAATGGCTAGTGAACAGAAGATCCACATTAATTCAATATCGCCCACTGTGATAAGAGGTCAAGCTTATATTTTTTATTGGGCTACACACAAATACACACACACAGTAACACACACACACAAACACACAAACTCATACATACAACTGTTATCGGCAGCCAGCTCTACAGTATATTTTGCTGCCTGTCCATCAGGTAGCAGATCTATAAAGTGTTATTATTGCAGCAGGCCATCTTCTGATTAAGCTGATAAATGATCCTCGTAATCACAGTAAATGTCCATCAATGTTTTGTTTAGCGCTCATTGGGGATTCACTGCCCATTCTTAGGAACATACTGTTTTCTGAAAGAGGATAACTGATGGAAGAACCTGTAATTGTTTTTCTTGTGCTGTATTGTCTCGTAAGCCTCCGCAAATTTCCCAACATTATTACTTCATATCAAATACATGTAAACAAAAACTGAAAGACCCTGGAATAACTTGTTAGCCCCTACCTTCAGTAAGTGCCTTCAGAAAGTATTCATTCCTTGACTTATTCCACATTTTGTTGTGTTACAGTCTGAATTCAAAATGGATTAAATACTTTTTTTTGTCACCCATCTACACACAATACCCCATAATGACAAAGTGAAACATTCTTTTAGAAATCTTTGCAAATTCATTGAAAATGAAATACATAAATATCTAATTTATGTAAGTATTCACACCCCTGAGCCTTTGGCAGCGATGTGAGTCTTTTTGGGTAAGTCTCTAACAGCTTTGCACACCTGGATTGTACAATATTTGCACATTATTCATTAGAGAATTCTTCAAGCTCTGTCATGTTGGTTGTTGATCATTGGTAGACAGCCGATTTCAAGTCTTGCCATAGATTTTCAAGCCAAAACTGTAACTTGGCCACTCAGGAACATTCAATGTCATCTTGGTAAGCAACTCCAGTGTATATTTGGCCTTGTGTTTTAGGTTATTGTCCTACTGAAAAGTGAATTTGTCTCCCAGTGTCTGTTGGAAAGCAGGCTGAACCAAGTTTTCCTCTAGGATTTTGCCTGTGTTTAACTCTATTCTGTTTATTTTTATCCTAAAAAAACTCCATAGTCTTGCCAATGACAATTATACCCATAACATGATGCAGCCACCAACACGCTTGAAAATATGAAGAGTGGTAGTCAGTGATGTGTTGTGTCTGATTTTCCCCAAATATAACACTTTGTATTCAGGACATAAAGTTCATTTGTTTGCCAAATTTTTTGCAGTTTTACTTTAATGCCTTATTGCAAACACGATGCATGTTTTGGAATATTTTTATTCTGTACATGCTTCCTTCTTTTTACCCTGTCATTTAGGTTAGTATTGTGGAGTAACTACAATGTTGTTGATCCATGCTCAGTTTTCCCCTATCACAGCCATTAAACTGTAACTGTTTTAAAGTCACCATTGGCCTCATGTTGAAATCCCTGAGCGGTTTCCTTCCTCTCCGGCAACTGAGTTAGGAAGGATGCATGTATCTTTGTAGTGACTGGGTGTTTTTATACACCCTCCAAAGTGTAATTAAGCTAATTTTTACTGCTGAACTTATTCAGGCTTGCCATAACAAATGGGTTGAATACTTATTGACAAGCCATTTCAGCTTTTCATTTTTTATTAATTTGTAAACAATTCTAAAAACATGATTCTTTGACATTATGGGGTATTGTGTGTAGGCCAGTGACACAGAATCTCATTATAAATTCAGGCTGTAGCACAACAAGATGTGGAAAAAGTAAAGGTATGTCAATACTTTCTGAAGGCACTGCATATATATATGTACTTTAGGTTCCGTGTGGCTCAGTTGGTAGCAGGGTTGTGGATTAAATTCTCACGGGGGACCAGTATGAAAAGAAATTATGAAAATGTATGCACTCACTACTGTAAAGTATGCACTCACTACTGTAAGTAGCTCTGGCTAAGTATGACTAAAATGTATAGATATTGGCATAGACTACTGCATTAGAGTTTTTCCTCATATCAAATAACCCAAAACATGTATTCTGTGATAAAAGAGCATTAGAATAATGTACAGTGGGGTCTGAAATTATTGACACCCTTGATAAAGATGAGCAAAAATGAATAATTCAAATACTGAGCTATATTGTATGCTCAAAAAACTTGGGAAATTATATTGTTTTATACTAATACAAATTGTACAAAGAAATACATTTTGATTAATAGGTAATACAAAAAATCTCAAAGGTAGGGGTTCAAAATTATTGACACCCCTGTTTTCAATACCTTTCAGTGCTTCACCTTACATTTACATTTTAGTCATTTAGCAGACGCTCTTATCCAGAGTGACTTACAGTTAGTGAGTGCATACATTATTTTTTTATACTGGCCCCCCGTGGGAATCGAACCCACAACCCTGGCGTTTCAAGCGCCATGCTCTACCAACTGAGCTACTGTTTTGAGCAGTACTGGAACGTTTGTCCTCACAAGGACAAGGTGTCGAAAGCATTCCACAGGGATGCTGGCCCATGTTGATTACAATGCTTCCCACAGTTGTGTCAAGTTGGCTGGATGTCCTTTTGGTGGTGGACCATTGTTGATACACACAGGAAACTGTTGAACGTGAAAAACCCAGCAGCGTTGCAGTTCTTGACACAAATTGGTGTGCCTGGCACCTACTACCATACCCCGTTCAAATGCACTTAAATATTTTGTCTTGCCCATTCACCCTCTGAAAGGGCGGCAGATAGCCTAGCGGTTACGAGCGTTGGGTCAGTAACCGAAAGGTTGCTGATTGGCATCCCTGAGCTCACTTGGTGACAAAAAATCTGTCAATGTGCCCTTGAGCAAGGCACTTAACCCTAATTGCTTCTGTAAATTGCTCTGGATTAGAGCATCTGCAAATGACTCAAATGTAAATTAATTGGGCATATACACAATCCATATCTCAAGGCTTAAGAATCCTTCTTTAACCTGTCATCTACGCTGATTGAAGTGGATTTAACAAGTGACATCAATAAGGGATCATAGCTTTCACCCGGTCAGTCTATGTCATGGAAAGAGCAGGTGTTCTTAACGTTTTGTACATCCATTGTTTAGCTGGAATGGAGTGTTTGTATACTGTATATTTTACTGTGATATGTCGTTGTCTTAGCTAGCTATCTTAAGATGAATGCACTTACTGTAAGTGACTAAAATGCTAAATGACTAAAATGTTGAATGTAAATGTTTTACATACAGATCTCGTGTTTTGCAAAAATAACATGATTATTTGTCTCTCTGAAATGAAACAATCAAGTGATAGATTTCTGTTTTGGCAGACGGTTACGGATACAGGTATCCTGTGTCCTGTGTTTTTCTCTCCTTCTGCCCTAATCACAGGTGTCCTGTATGTTCCTGATTGGTGGTCGTTGAGGTGTCTGATGATTGGACCAATCAGTGAACATTCCTGTGAATTGCACCACCTGTTACTCGTTTGTTCAATCACACATCCCATGTTATAAAAACCAAACTTGTGTGTGTTGCAAGAGAGAGAGACTTTTTGCCATATGTGAGTATGGACACGGTGGTGTCCTGTGTGTTGTGTACGCACTAAGTTGTTGGTTACCCTATTGGTAACTTTGTTAGAAGCCATTTCTTTATGTGAGTTTGGATACTGTTGTGTCCTGTGTATTGTGTACGTACTTTATTGCTGATTACCCTGTTTTGTAGCTTGGTGTGTTTCTGGGAAAAGGGGAGTTTAAGCTAGTTGCCCTTGGGCGTACATTACCCGTAGGAAGAAATCTGTCTAAAAACACTAGTTAGACCTGAGCGGACCACCCACTGTACTTTTGTATGACTAGCAGTAGCCTAGCGGTTCTTTAGGCAGGCTAGATCAGTTTAGGGGGTTTTACACTATTGTTTCATTTCTTGGGTCCTGCTCAGCCCTTTTTCCCAAACCCTTACCGTGTGTTCTGAAATAAACCATTTATGTTTGACGGTAGTTCATGGTTGTTGTGTCATTTTTGGTTATCACTGTTCCAGGTCACACTTATAATTTGCATAATTTATGTTACGGGTCTCATGTCCATCCACCCTAGACGTTTAGAGCCACGGGGTTCGTAACATAAAGTGGGGGCTCGTCCGGGATCCTATCTATCCCATGCTACTCATGTAAATTAGTCAGTGTCTGGTTCAGTGTTGAGCTTGGCAGCTGTAACTACCTGTTTTTTTTGTGTGTACGGTAGTCGACGGCTCGTGTTGCTAGTAGGATGGCTACTTTTGAGTTAGAGGCATTTTTGGAAAACCCTACGTGGGGGGTTTTTGAGAATTGCCGTAGAGTGGATCTACAGGCTTTGGCTGACCACTTTCTGTACCCATACCGAGGGGTTTAGTGAAAGCAGAAGTTAGGGGAAGTAGTGCTAAGCGATATTGTTAAACGAGCGAGTGCTTGAGTTACCGCCGCCTGAGTCTGCTGCTCCTGTAGGGGATGTGGGTTGCTGTTCCTGTAAGCCCATCAGTGTCTGAGGACGAGGCTAAGGCTCCAGCCACATTGCCCGTTATGACCCACTCTCCCCCACTGACTGACAGTGATGCCAGGATCGATGTCCGCTCGACACGGCTCCAAATGGAGGCGGAAGAGCGGGCACAAATCAGGCAAGACAAGCTGGAGATGCGTAAGTTAGAGGCAGAACAGGAGACGCGTAAGCTAGAGGTAGAACTGGAGACGCGTAGGCTTGATCAAGAACTGAGACGCGTAGGCTTGATCAAGAACTGGAGACGCGTAAGATGGAACTGGAGGTGCGTAAAATGGAACTGGAGGCAGAAACAGCGAGGTTAGTCGCTGCTCATACTATGCCTGCTAGTGAGCCATCCTCACCAGCTGTGTCGGCTGCTACGTTTGATATTAGTAGGCAGATCACCTTGGTACCTGTGTTCAGGGAGTCAGAGGTTGATTCCTATTTCAGTGTGTTTGAACAGCATAGCGGTAGCATTGAAATGGCCCGAAGAGGTATGGTGCCTATTACTTCAGTGTAAACTAACAGGTAAAGCCCAAGAGGTTCTGGCAGCGCTACCTCTTGAAGACAGTTTGAATTATGAAGTGGTCAAAGCTACTGTTCTTCGGGCCTATGAGCTTGTTCCTGAGGCATATCGACAGAGATTTAGGTCTCATAAAAAGTCTCCTACTCAGACTTATGTGGAGTTTGCTAGAGACAAAGGAAATCTGTTTGACAAATGGCACAGTGCTAGTAAAGTAACTGATTTTAACTCTCTACGGGAGTTAATCTTGTTAGAAGAGTTTAAAAATTGCTTACCGGAACGCATTGTAGTTTATCTGAACGAACAGAAAGTATCCTCACTGTCGGAAGCGTCTGTATTGGCAGACGAGTTTGTGTTGACGCATAAGAGCGTGTTTTCGGCTCGTACGGAGAGCAGGGCTGCGGAGTTGCTAACTTTTTAGTCCTAGTCGACCAGCAGTACATCCAGCACGCCCAAAAGATGTGCGTCACTGTTTCTATTGTCATAAGGTGGGACATTTGGTTAGTGATTGCTTTTTGCTTAAACGCAAGCCGGGGATGCCTCAGCACGCCAGGCCGCCAACGGGTGTTGGGCTGATTCGTACGGTTGTCAGGCCGGAATCAAGACAGAAGCCTCATAGTGAATGTGGTTTGAAAGTCCCTGTCCCAGATCACAGTTATGAACCGTTCATTTTTGAGGGGTTTGTTTCTATATCAGATGACGAAGCGTCTCAGCGTCAGTTAGAATCCTCAGAGATACTGGTGCGGCGCAGTCGTTCATACTAGCTGATGTGTTGCCCTTGTCTAATAATACATATTGTGGTTCCAATGTGTTAGTACAAGGAATTGAAATGGGATTTGTCCCAGTGCCATTGCACTTTGTGAACGTCCACTCTGAGTTAGTCAGTGGATTGTTCAGAGTTGGCGTACGTCCGATGTTGCCAGTAAAAGGGGTGACCTTTATAATGGGCAACGATATTGCCGGAGGAAAGGTAATACCCATATTGGAGGTATTGGATAAAAGTGACCAGTCTCTCTCCGAGGGAGCTGGCACAGGGTTATCCAGATGTGTTCCCCGCTTGTGCTGTCACACGTGCTCAAGCACGACAAGTGGGTGAAGTGATAGATTTGTCGAACACGATTCTATTCAGAGAGTGTGACCCAGAGGATAGTTCGGTGCTACCTCTGGTAAGCTGGGTGCAGTCTGACCAACAGCCCAGAGAAAGGAAGAAGGATGTGGAACTTGTTGCTGAGGCAATACAGTTACCAGTTACTCGTGAGCAGCTGATCGCTAACCAACAGGTTGACATTAGCCTGGCTAAATGTTTTTCTAGTGTTGTCTCAGAGGACGAGCTAAAGAAGGAAAACATGGCATACTTATTGATGGTAATCTCCTCATGCGTAAATGGACATCCCATGTTGACGCTGGCGGAGATTGGAATGCTGTTTACCAAATAGTGATTCCTACAGCCTTTCGACAAAATGTTTTATCCTCGCTCATGATCACCAGTGGTCCGGACATCTGGGAGTCACCAAGACGTATGATCGAGTTTTGCGACATTTCTTTTGGCCTGGCTTAAAGCAAGATGTGGCTCAGTTCTGTCGGACTTGCACACCTGTCAAGTAGTTGGGAAACCGAACCAGGTTATTTCCCCCGCGCCTCTGTGTCCCATACCGGCCATAGGTGAACCATTCGAACATGTGATGGTTGATTGTGTTGGACCATTACCAAAAACAAAATCTGGTAACCAGTTTATGTTGACAATTATGTGTGTGGTCACCAGGTACCCAGAGGCCATTCCTCTGCGAAGGATTACTGCTCCAGTGGTGAGTAAAGCGTTGATCAAATTCTTCTCAACTTTTTGGATTACCTAAGGTGATACAAACTGATCAGGGTACGAATTTCCTTTCTACACTTTTCAAACAAGTGTTAAAATCCTTGTCAGTTACACACCGTGTGTCAAGCGCATATCACCCAGAGTCTCAGGGTGCGCTTGAACGTTGGCATCAGACACTGAAGTCTATGCTCCGTAAATATTGCATGGAATCTGAGAAAGATTGGGATGAGGGAGTTCCTCTAGTGTTGTTTGCTGTCCGTGAGACAGTACAGGAATCCCTAGGGTTCAGCCCAGCTGAACTGGTGTTTGGACACACCATGAGAGGACCTATGAAAGTCCTTAAGGATCAGTTTTTGTCACAAGAGTTGTGTGTGAAAGAAAATGTGTTGGACTACGTTAGTCGCTTTCGTGAGCGCCTACATGCTGCCTGTGCTCTAGCAAAGGAAGCGCTGTCTTCCTCACAGAAACGGATGAAACGACACTATGACACACAGGCTGTTTCTCGTTCACTGCAGCCAGGTGACCGAGTTCTTGTGTTGTTGCCTGTGCCAGGAGCGTCATTGTCAGCACGTTTCTCTGGTCCTTATGTCATTGAAAAGAAACTAACTGAAACTGACTATGTGATCAGACTCCTGATAGAAAACGCCAATCTCGTGTGTGCCACGTTAACATGTTGAAGACATACCACACCAGACCCGTCACTCAGGTAGACAGTCCAGAGAAACTGGCCGGAGTCGGCTGTCTCTGTTGCTGCTACGGCTGTAGTGGGAGGTCATGTTAATGATGTGGACGGAGATGGTTTGGAGTTGCGCAATACTCAGCAGCAGTGTGCTAGATTGCCCAATTCAGAGATGCTGCTGTCTCTCCCGTCAAGCCTGATTCATTTAACGGACAGACAGTCAGATGATATTGTGAGACTATTACACAGCTTTCCATGTCTTTTTAATGATGTTCCTACATGTACAAATGTGTTAGAACATGACATTAATGTTGGAAAGCGCTGCACCTATCAAGCAACATCCTTATCGTGTCAGCGTCGCTAAGAGAAAGATAATGAGGGGTGAGGTCGGTTATTTGCTGGAGAATAACCTGGCTATGCCAAGTTCAAGTCCTTGGAGTTCTCCGTGCATTCTGGTTCCTAAACCTGATGGGACATCCAGATTATGTACGGACTATCGGAAAGTCAATGCGGTCACAGTGCCCGACTCGTTCCCGTTACCCAGACTGGATGACTGTATTGATACTGTTGGTGCTGCTACTTATGTAACCAAACTAGATCTTCTAAAAGGTTACTGGCAGGTGCCGTTAACCCCACGTGCCTCCGACATCTCTGCCTTTGTGACCCCAGATCACTTCCTACAATATGCTGTCATGGCATTTGGGATGCGGAACGCACCAGCCACTTTCCAACGCCTGGTTAACACAGTATTGGCTGGAGTTCCTAATTGTAGTGCTTACCTGGATGATCTGGTCATTTATTCAACTGAGTGGTCTGATCATGTTAACACTCTAAGGGTAGTGTGTGAACGTCTAGCAACCGCTTCTCTAACCCTGAACTTAGCAAAGTGCGAGTTTGGGAAGGCCACTGTTACGTATCTTGGTAAACAGGTCGGCCATGGTCAGGTGCGCCCTGTAGATGCCAAGGTCTCAGCTATAAACGCATTTCCCGCACCTACCACCAGAAGAGAGCTACGCCGTTTTTTAGGGATGGTTGGCTACTACCGTAGTTTCTGTAAAAATTTCTCTGCGGTAGTTGCTCCATTAACGGATTTGCTCAGTCCAGGCGAGAAAATTTGTATGGTCTGAAGATTGTTGTACTGCTTTCAACACTGCTAAAGCACTCTTGTGTAGTACTCCTGTTCTTGCTGCGCCAGATTTTGAACGGCCGTTTAAACTGGAAGTAGATGCAAGTGCCAGAGGTGCTGGTGCTGTTCTACTGCAGCAAGACCAGAGTGGAGTGGACCATCCTGTCTGTTATTTTTCACGGAAATTTAACAAATGTCAGACAAACTATTCCACCATTGAACAAGAAGCTCTAGCTTTGTTGTTAGCTCTGCAGTACTTTGAAGTTTATGTTGGTTCCAGTGCATTACCAGTAATAGTGTATACTGACCATAACCCCTTAGTTGTTCTCCACCGGATGTACAACCAGAACCAACGCCTTATGCGTTGGGCACTTGTCGTGCAAAATTATAATTTGGAGATCCGCCACAAAAAGGGGGATGGATAATGTGTTGGCAGATGCTTTGTCTCGTGTGTAATGATCTAGGTTTTTTTTTGTTATCCGGCAGGATGATTTGTGAATTTGGGTGTTGTGATAGTACGTGTGTCGCAAACCATTGTGGTTTGCTCTTTTAAGGGTGGGAGTGTTACGGATACAGGTATCCTGTGTCCTGTGTTTTTCTCTCCTTCTGCCCTAATCACAGGTGTCCTGTATGTTCCTGATTGGTGGTCGTTGAGGTGTCTGATGATTGGACCAATCAGTGAACATTCCTGTGAATTGCACCACCTGTTACTCGTTTGTTCAATCACACATCCCATGTTATAAAAACCAAACTTGTGTGTGTTGCAAGAGAGAGAGACTTTTTCCATATGTGAGTATGGACACGGTGGTGTCCTGTGTGTTGTGTACTCACTACGTTGTTGGTTACCCTATTGGTAACTTTGTTAGAAGCCATTTCTTTATGTGAGTGTGGATACTGTTGTGTCCTGTGTATTGTGTACGTACTTTATTGCTGATTACCCTGTTTTGTAGCTTGGTGTGTTTCTGGGAAAAAGGGGAGTTTAAGCTAGTTGCCCTTGGGCGTACATTACCCGTAGGGAAGAAATCTGTCTAAAAAACACTAGTTAGACCTGAGCGGACCACCCACTGTACTTTTGTATGACTAGCAGTAGCCTAGCGGTTCTTTAGGCAGGCTAGATCAGTTTAGGGGGTTTTACACTATTGTTTCATTTCTTGGGTCCTGCTCAGCCCTTTTTCCCAAACCCTTACCGTGTGTTCTGAAATAAACCATTTATGTTTGACGGTAGTTCATGGTTGTTGTGTCATTTTTGGTTCTCACTGTTCCAGGTCACACTTATAATTTGCATAATTTATGTTACGGGTCTCATGTCCATCCACCCTAGACGTTTAGAGCCACGGGGTTCGTAACAATTTCAAACAAATAAATGTTTGTCATTAAACAACCCCATGCAATGAATAGATAGTTTAAAAACACACCAATCGCTTTCATAATATCTTTAAACAATAAAATCTCATTTTTCAACATTTCTGAAAATGGATATATATAGTGTTTTGGAAAGAAACTCTTCAAATGGTTAATTGGCCACAAAATCTATCTTTTGCAATGGCAATCTCAGTCTCCAGACTTGAAACCCAATCAAAACATGTGGTTTGAATTGAAGAGGGCAGTCCATAAGTGCAGACAAAGGATATCAAGGATCTGGGAGGATTCTGTATGGAGGAATGGTCTAAGATCCAACTCATAAAACATTTTAAAAATATTCTCAGTGCCGTTATCCTTGCAAGGTGAGGTATTAAAAGATACTGAAAACAGGGGTGTCAATGATTTTGACCCCTACATTTTTGAGAAAAAAACATGACATACAGTGGGGAAAAAAAGTATTTAGTCAGCCGCCAATTGTGCAAGTTCTCCCACTTAAAAAGATGAGAAAGGCCTGTAATTTTCATCATAGGTACACGTCAACTATGACAGACAAATTGAGAAAAATAAATCCAGAAAATCACATTGTAGGATTTTTTATGAATTGATTTGCAAATTATGGTGGAAAATAAGTATTTGGTCTATAACAAAAGTTTCTCAATACTTTGTTATATACCCTTTGTTGGCAATGACACAGGTCAAACGTTTTCTGTAAGTCTTCACAAGGTTTTCACACACTGTTGCTGGTATTTTGGCCCATTCCTCCATGCAGATCTCCTCTAGAGCAGTGATGTTTTGGGGCTGTCGCTGGACAACACAGACTTTCAACTCCCTCCAAAGATTTTCTATGGGGTTGAGATCTGGAGACTGGCTAGGCCACTCCAGGACCTTGAAATGCTTCTTACGAAGCCACTCCTTCGTTGCCCGGGCGGTGTGTTTGGGATCATTGTCATGCTGAAAGACCCAGCCACGTTTCGTCTTCAATGCCCTTGCTGATGGAAGGAGGTTTTCACTCAAAATCTCACGATACATGGCCCCATTCATTCTTTCCTTTACACGGATCAGTCGTCCTGGTCCCTTTGCAGAAAAACAGCCCCAAAGCATGATGTTTCCACCCCCATACTTCACAGTAGGTATCAATCAATCAATCAATTTTATTTTATATAGCCCTTCTTACATCAGCTAATATCTCGAAGTGCTGTACAGAAACCCAGCCTAAAACCCCAAACAGCTAGTAATGCAGGTGTAGAAGCACGGTGGCTAGGAAAAACTCCTAGAAAGGCGAAAGCCTAGGGAAGAAACCTAGAGAGGAACCAGGCTATGAGGGGTGGCCAGTCCTCTTCTGGCTGTGCCGGGTGGAGATTATAACAGAACCATGCCAAGATGTTCAAAAATGTTCATAAGTGACAAGCATGGTCAAATAATAATCAGGAATAAATCTCAGTTGGCTTTTCATAGCCGATCATTAAGAGTTGAAAACAGCAGGTCTGGGACAGGTAGGGGTTCCATAACCGCAGGCAGGTATGGTGTTCTTTGGATGCAACTCAGCATTCTTTGTCCTCCAAACACGACGAGTTGAGTTTTTACCAAAAAGTTCTATTTTGGTTTCATCTGACCATATGACATTCTCCCAATCCTCTTCTGGATCATCCAAATGCACTCTTGCAAACTTCAGACGGGCCTGGACATGTACTGGCTTAAGCAGGGGGACACGTCTGGCACTGCAGGATTTGAGTCCCTGGCGGCGTAGTGTGTTACTGATGGTAGGCTTTGTTACTTTGGTCCCAGCTCTCTGCAGGTCATTCACTAGGTCCCCCCGTGTGGTTCTGGGATTTTTGCTCACCGTTCTTGTGATCATTTTGACCCCACGGGGTGAGATCTTGCGTGGAGCCCCAGATCGAGGGAGATTATCAGTGGTCTTGTATGTCTTCCATTTCCTAATAATTGCTCCCACAGTTGATTTCTTCAAACCAAGCTGCTTACCTATTGCAGATTCAGTCTTCCCAGCCTGGTGCAGGTCTACAATTTTGTTTCTGGTGTCCTTTGACATCTCTTTGGTCTTGGCCATAGTGGAGTTTGGAGTGTGACTGTTTGAGGTTGTGGACAGCTGTCTTTTATACTGATAACAAGTTCAAACAGGTGCCATTAATACAGGTAACGAGTGGAGGACAGAGGAGCCTCTTAAAGAAGAAGTTACAGGTCTGTGAGAGCCAGAAATCTTGCTTGTTTGTAGGTGACCAAATACTTATTTTCCACCATAATTTGCAAATAAATTCATAAAAAATCCTACAATGTGATTTTCTGGATTTTTTTTCTCATTTTGTCTGTCATCGTTGACGTGTACCTATGATGAAAATTACAGGCCTCTCTCATCTTTTTAAGTGGGAGAACTTGCACAATTGGTGGCTGACTAAATACTTTTTTCCCCCACTGTACTTGTTAAACAAAATCTCTTTCTCTGAGCAATTGTATTAGATATAATATATATCAATAAATAAAAAATGCATACAAAATAGCTCAGTATTTTAATTATTTATTTTATACAGTCATTATTGCTCATCTTCATCAAGGGTGTCAATAATTTCAGACCCCACTGTATGTGTTATTCAATGTCTATATATTCTAATGGTATTTTTACCTATCCCCTGCTCTGTTCTGGATCTGGAATCTGAGGGTTCATTACAGGTGCACAGTCAGAGGTATGGAGAATGAAAGGCTGGATCAGCTCATCAAAGTCATGCATACATTTCAATTAAGCAAACACTGCAGACAAAGATATGTGAGGGAAAGGAAGGTGTTTCTCTGAGAGCAGGCAACTTCAATTAATGTGACGCGCAATAAAAATAAAAGAGTGCTCTGTCATTGTAATCTAGCCAGATAAAACCAGTCTCATATAAAATAAGAAAAATTCAATTTTCTCTGCAGGAGGAAATTATCGTTGTCTATGATTAAGACAGAAAAAAGACAGCGAGGGTGAAGGTTCTCTAACGGCAATAAAATGAAAAACCTAGTCCTGAATCCTGTCTCTCTGCACAAGTGATATTTTTAATTAAAAAGTTCCAAAGGTAAACATTGCCAGATCTGTTGGGAAAGTGGCAGTAACACAGTAGGATGCTATGTTGAAACTCAGCTATAATACTTTTCCATTCCATTTCAACATATACAGTATGAATACAATGAGCACAAGGCTGAACATGGTTGTAAGGTCAACAGACTACAGTAGTTGTGGCTAAGGCTAAAGTTCATCCAGCCCAGATATGGTAACAGAACCAGAAGGAAGACTGAGGCTCCACATAAATCTAGTAGGCTTGTGACGGGGGAAGCATTCAGTGAGCAGCCCAGCCTTAGGGCATAGAGACAAGCCCATACGGAGGTCTGTCCAAGCCAGTCAGAGAGAGTCAGGACACATGCTCGGGCACAGGGAGGAGGGCTTCTCAGCCTGAGGGCTGCTCCCAGGGAACCGCTCGTCTGCTGGATGCTGCCTCCACTTCACACACTATAGGCTAAACAGGTGTGGGAGCGTAGTCCAGAATGGGAAAATTCTAAATGATGCGGTAGTTACAACATGTGTCTTGGGGGGGAATCTACCAACATCAGTAACACATATGTTGCTGTCATACTGTCATAATTACATGTTTACAGCATAATCACTTAGTGCTTGGCTGCAAAAGCGCTTTAGAAAAACCCTATCTCATATTGATGATGGTGGTGACCATTGCAGGAGCTTCAATTTCTCTCACAGCACACTCAAACGTTTCATACACAATAGCTGCTTCTCACACATCATAGCTACTTGTTTGGTTGATGATTAGCATCAGAAACCCACTTATGGTTGAAATGTCACCTTTACCCTTAAATGTAAAGCCCTTATGCTATTAAAGGTGGCAGCCGTGCACTGAGGGAACTGAGGGGACTAGCACCTGTCAATAATAATAACACTCTTATCCAGACCTGGCGGCCCTGCTGCAGAACACACACACAGACACACACACACACACATCTCTTACATACATAATCAGAACGCACATCTCCTTGACATCTGGTTATATATCTACCGACCTTTAAGGCAGGTCATTTACATTGTATTCTGAGGATATCAAGGGTCACCAATACTGTTGCATTGACCCTGTGACCTCAAATTATGATGTCACTTACGGGTAAGGACAAGAGGACACTCAGAGGTTACTTCAGAATATACAATTTTAGGGTTAGAATTGATTCACACATTTAGTTAACAGTAAAATGAGTGAGACATGATTGTCATGTTGGGTTGGTGGCCGAGAGATAAGTATTGTTGCGTAGCTCCAGCAGTCCCACTCTAACTGACCAAGCTCCAATACCAATTATTACAGCAATTTGATGGATGAATAATTTCACTAGCTACACAAACAACAACCGAGAAGTGGATGAGTCTGTCCACTCTATACATAGTCCGTCACTATGATGTGCTTTCTATTTGCTGTTATTTATAATGGATCAATAAAATTATGATAGTGCAGTAAAAGTCTGGCATGTTCTTTTTTTTACATTATAGAAAACTGTTTAAGTGTCTCTGGTTGTTTTGTTCTATGTTGTGAGAAATGAAGACGTAAATAAATCAACCTTGGACACACACACACACACACACACACACAGTGTAGATAGTTGATACAATGAACAAACTCATAAGAAAAGTGAAAGTGTTTATTTTAGAGGAGAATGACATGCTTCAGCAGAAATAAGTAATTTGTCGTTTTATGTTCTCTGTAGGTAATTACCCTCTGTGTTAATATTGACATCAAAGCAGTTTCATACAGTTATTTGGATAGTGGATACACACAATGAAACACAAAGCAAAGTTAATTATACTTACACTGTTGTTTAACTAATCAGATTTGGTAATGTGTGATTGGGGACAGAAGTTGACTGAACTTCAATTTTTATATACCACAAACCTCTCAACATGTTATTTCGATTTAAGATCGCACACACGCTGTGATGCATGCACCACTTGGCCAGCCTAAAACTGTTTTTGATTTATTTAGATTTCATTATGCATAATCTTATACAATATCCCCTAACACCATGTCAACACCATGTCATTGTAGCTCCTTCTCAGTCCCTGTAAATTAGTTTCAGTTTGATTGCCCAGAGGGGGTCCAGTTCAGCCTACTACTTTGCCCCTTAGGGCCACTGTAGCTCTCAGATCTCTGAGATGAGATTACTTTATATTGCCTACCAGGTTTCATCACCTTCCATCCACCTTTGCAAATGATGTAGCCTAGTTCTAATTATTCAAATGTTCTCCTGTATCTACCTGTATTACTACTGCACCCAGGGCCGTCTTAAGGCTATTTCAATTACTCTCTCTGGCATACATCCCCCTTGATTGGCAACGAATTGAAGATGTGTGCCAGAGGCAATACTGGGTCTGTGGATATGAATCAGGCCTGATAAATACCCCTCTCTCTCTCCCCTTGCTGGAAGGATGGTGAATGTCCCTTCATTCAACCACTGATTGAGATGAAGCAGCCAAAGGACATCAACATCAGATCCGACCAGACCTCGGTCCTCTCATCAAACCACATCTGTTCGCCATCCCATTGCTAAAATTGTCCCTAGAATTGTTCCAAAAGTGTTGCTTTCCACCCACAAGTATACACTCCCTCCCATTTCACCCCCCACAGACACACTTATCCAATCGATTCAGGCCATGGTGATGTTGTTGTGGCAACCATGCCATCCTTTTTGTTGATGTCTCTGTGACAGCCCCAGCTAGGCTACTCTAGGCGGTGGCAGACCTTCATGGCACCTTCCCTTCCAGAGGCTATAGCAGTGGCACACACACACACACACACACACACACACACACACACACACACACACACACACACACACACAGACAGACAGACAGACAGACAGACAGACAGACAGACAGACAGACAGACAGACAGACAGAGACAAACAGACAAACAAACAAACAAACAAACAAGGCTCTTCACCAGCAGCGAGGCTAGCTGTCTGGGTGAAATATAAATAGGTAATTATCTGACTTGTGTGAGCCGGAGAGGAGAAAGGCAGCCAAAGCACCACTTGGCCAGCCTAAAACTAAACCTTCCTCTTGGCACAGGAATATTAATTGCTTCTCTAGTCGGTGCCCGGGAGTCTTTGTATTCTTCCATTCAGTTATTTCCTCCCCAAAAAGCCAAAATAAGGTAATCTCCTACTCTTCCTTTATACATCCACCCATTGATTGTTTACTTCTTTTAACAAGGTTAACATTTGAGGGTGTTTTCATCCCACACATTCATTGAGCCCCTAAAGTGACAGTGTAGTGAATGTATATTATTCTGCATCTCTCTCAGTCTGTCTCTGCTGCTCGTGTCATGAGTTGTTACCCTTTGTATTGTCCTCCTGGCCAGAAATAGATCTGCCTGTCTGTGGTGCCTGGGTGCCCCCTATAGGGCTCTGCACTGAACAGGCACTAAGAGAGGAGTGCTTGGATTCAGCCTTCACCACTTTCAGAATGTATTGTGGATCAAATCTAATAGGAGAGAATATCAAAGAGTGGTGTTTTTGCAGTAAATAATGGAGATAAAATCTGTGTATGTTTACAACTATTATGATGGGTGTTGTGTTGTTGAATTAACGAAGTTGTCCATAGGTTGTAGTTTAACTCGCTTTAATAACAAATAATGTATTATACAGGTCTAACAGCTCAACGCCATTCTAGTTCTCTCCATTCTAGTCATGTCTTCACTACTATAACAGGTAGGTAATCTCACGATATAGTCTAATCAACTATACTGCAATAGGGGCTATATCAGAATTGTGCAGAGAATTTGATATGCTATCCCTTTATTCTATGACCTTTTAATGTTGCCTTAGCCGAGATGCTTGAGATCTCTGGACAAAGATGAAGTACAAAGAAGAATGTCTGTTCGGTCTAAATACAAAAGTACACTTTTGCTACCTTTTAAATCTAACAAAGGTACAGACAGGCAATGATTGGGTAAATTAGAGGTATTCAGACACTGGGAGGCTGATAGAAAATTCTCAAAACCTTTTAACAATAACAGCAATAATAAAAAAAATTCTATGAACTTCCATTTGTCCTCAACAGTGGCTGAATAGCTGTCACCTCTTCGGTATGATCGAGAGACGCTGGCTGACTGATTGGTAACAAATTATCCTGCTTCAGGCAGCTTAGCTCAGCTTACTGCAGCAACACAGCTGAAATAGCCTGCAGTCAGTGGCTCCTATTCAAAGGGACAATTGTAATGGGGAGGACTGGAGAGGCGACTGTCTGAAGATGGATTTCCTCTGTCCTCCACTCAAGCATGGCAGCAACAGTTTTAAGTTTTCTGAGAAATAAGGTGTATTTCAATTTGAGCCACTGATTAGCGCTGTACTGTATGCTGTGTCGGCTGATATTGTACTTCAGAGCCATATGTAAATAAGAGAAAATACTATAGGCCTAAGCCTGTAGTAATAATGCAGTCCAGTCACATACAGTATAAATGTGCATAGAAACTGCAAACACTCTCAGTTCAAGGACTGCTTTTGTCACAGTGTCCTGTATAAATGGGACCACAGTATTTATTTCTAAGGATTTGCAAGTATGCAAATTGTGTTATATATATTCAGAAAGCCTGGTGAGCGAGTGTCTACACAATGAGAGAAACGCCATAGAAGTGGGTCCCTGATGATTAAGAGCTGCATCTTTCCCCAGGCGACTCTCTCTCTGTCTCCAGAGACACATCATCTTCCTGATAGTTTCCAGGGTCTAATGCTGCTGCTGTGGACCTTAGACAGATGAGAGAGAGAGATGGAAATTGATGGAAAGTGGGGTTGGGGGAAAAACATACAACATTATAAAATCCATGTACACAAACAACAAATGTGCGGTTAAAATTGGCAAAAAACACACACATTTCTTTCCACAGGGCCGTGGGGTGAGACAGGGATGCAGTTTAAGCCCCACCCTCTTCAACATATTTATCAACAAATTGGCGAGGGCACTAGAACAGTCTGCAGCACCCGGCCTCACCCTACTAGAATCTGAAGTCAAATGTCTACTGTTTGCTGATGATCTGGTGCTTCTGTCACCAACCAAGGAGGGTCTACAGCAGCACCTAGATATTCTGCACAGATTCTGTCAGACCTGGGCCCTGACAGTAAATCTCAGTAAGACAAAAATAAGGGTTTCCAAAAAAGGTCCAGTTGCCAGGACCACAAATACAAATTACATCTAGATACCATTGCCCTAGAGCACACAAAATACTACACATACCTCGGCCTAAACATCAGCGCCACAGGTAACTTTCACAAAGCTGTGAACGATCTGAGAGACAAGGCAAGAAGGGCCTTCTATGCCATCAAAAGGAACATCAAATTCGACATACCAATTAGGATCTGGCTAAAAATACATGAATCAGTTATAGAACCCATTGCCCTGTATGGTTGTGAGGTATGGGGTCTGCTCACCAACCAAGAATTCACAAAATGGGACAAAAATATTGTCTGTGTACAACGAGAACCACCAAGTAATGCATGCAGAGCAGAATTAGGCCGATACACGCTAATTATCAAAATCCAGAAAAGAGCTGTTAAATTCTATAACCACTTAAAAGGAAGCGATTCTCAAACCTTCCATAACAAAGCCATCACCTACAGAGAGATGAACTTGGAGAAGAGTCCCCTAAGTAAGCTGGTCCTGGAGCTCTGTTCACAAACACAAACAGACCCCACAGAGCCCAGGACAACAACAACAACACAATTAGACCCAACCAAATCATGAGAAAACAAAAAGAGCATTACTTGACACATTGGAAAGAATTAACAAAAAAACTGAGCAAACTATAATGTTATTTGGCCCTAAACAGAGAGTACACAGTGGCGGAATACCTGACCACTGTGACTGACCCAAACTTAAGGAAAACTTTGACTATGTACAGACTCAGTGAGCATAGCCTTGCTATTGAGAAAGGCCGCCGTAGGCAGACCTGGCTCTCAAGAGAAGACAGGCTATGTGCACACTGCCCACAAAATGAGGTGGAAACTGAGCTGCACTTCCTAACCTCCTGCCAAATGTATGACCATATTAGAGACACATATTTCCCTCAGATTACACAGATCCACAAAGAATTCGAAAACAAACCCAATTTTGATAAACTCCCTTATCTACTGGGTGAAAAACCACAGTGTGCCATCACAGCAGCAAGATTTGTAACCTGTTGCCACAAGAAAAAGGCAACCAGTGAAGAACAAACACCATTGTAAATACAACCCATAATTATGTTTATTTATTTTCCCATTTGTACATTAACTATTTGCACATTGTTACAACACTGTGTATATACATAATATGACATTTTAAATGTCTTTATTCTTTTGGAACTTCTGAGTGTAATGTTTAATGTTAATATTTATTGTTTATTTCACTTTTGTTTACTATCTACTTCACTTGCTTTGGCAATGTTAACATACGTTAAAATTGAATTGAGAGAGAGAGAGAGAGAGAGAGAGCACCTCTGGATGGATCTGGGCTTATTTATCTTACAGATGAGTGTATCATAAAGCTTCTAGATGTCTAACTGCAAAGCCACTAGTACAGCAGAGTGAGGGAGCTGCTGTGTTGCTGAGGCAGCTACATGCAGTAGCTCTGTTTTCATAAACTTACTGTAGCTACTAGCTAGCATCCATCAGACTGCATAATCTTTGTTCCAAAGACTGAGCCTACTTCTCAAAGAAACACTACACTAATCATATTTGATCCACTATGATTTCATCTCACTGCCTATAAAAAGCATATCTCTGTGATGAAAAGACCAATGTATTTCTTTTCTATTTTCAGCAGAAGAAAACAAGTTCCTACCTCCACTAATTAGCTAACACAGGAGCTCAGAGAGAGAAAAAAGAAAATTGCTTGAATCGTCCTCTCCTCTGAGTCTGGTGTAATTAGCACCTTTTCTTCCAACCACACAACATCACAGGCTTCCTAAATAGTTGTTTCTCTGCACCCAGTGGATTTCTCGACTCTCGCCTTCTATGGAGTGACCTATATGTAAAAGAAAGGTCAAGCTAGAGACAGAAAGCAGATGAGAGAGAGAGAAACACAAAGGCAAAGGCAGACCCACACCAACCCACCAACCCACACTCAGATTCAATGGAAGAAAAAAAGCTTTGGTTTTCCCCCATGAGAACTCACCTCCTCACAGTTACATGTCAGAGCTGGAAGGTGCACGTAGGGTGTGGGATCCTCCGCTAGTTTTAGCGAGATCAAAGCCCAATTATCAACCAAGGAGAATATTTAGAGCCAATGACATTATTGTGTTTTCGTATTCTAGCTAGTAAACAAGATAGTAGCTTTACCCCTGTGTGTTGTGGTTAGAGATGTAGATACTGAATCTGCCTCTACAAGCTACTGCTTGTGTTGCCTCAGCCTGTGAGATCCTGTTGGTTGCCTATAGTAAATTCAATAGTTTAAAGGGAAATCAAAACGTAACTTGCTACGTTTACCAGAGACTCTTATCCAGAATGATCAGAGGTAAGTGCCTTGCTCAAAGGTACATCCACAGATTTTTCACCTAGTCATCCCTTGATTCAAACAAGCTAACTTTTGGTTACTGGTCCAATGCTGGTACACTGTGGGGGAGTGGTAACTTACCATTTCTGAGCACCTCCAAGACGTGTGATACCTACTAATGGTCTAGTAGTTACTTGAGACAGAAACTAAAGTAGGGAGGATGGGTGGGCAAAATCTGCAACATTTAAGTCATTTTAGCAGACACTCTTATCCAGAGCGACTTACAGTTAGTGAGTACATATATTTTTCATACTGGCCCCCTGTGGGAAACGAACCCACAACCCTGGCGTTGCAAGCGCCATGCTCTACCAACTGAGCTACAGGAGGGCAACAGTCTAGCAATACAAAGGTTGCATGTTTGAGTTAAGTCGGAGACAACTGCAGCATTTTAGCTAACCTTTATTCTAAACATAACCCAATTTACCTAACCTACGTAAATTCACCGAACCTTTGTTGTTAGTTCCCCTAACCGCCAACGTAAATTCTCCCCGTAATTCTACTTTGCTGTTATGCTGTTACTGCACAACAAGCAACCTGGTCTCAGATAGAGACGTGCAATACTATACAAGCTCCAAGATGAATGATAAGTCACATCATCTAATTTGTATGCTATTGTAATACCGGGTAAGGCGTATGATACCATACACCCTCTAATTTGTATTATATTATACGACCGCTGTTCCATTCATAATGTAACCTAGCTTAACATAACATATCATACTGAATGGAGTTCACCGATTTTACGTACAGAATAATACAAATTACCCTGAGACCATGTTGAACTTAGGTATCAGGCAATGGATGTACATAACTCTGGCAGAGGGAGAATCCTGAGGCTGTCTGAGAAACAAGCAGAGGAAAGGGTGCCAGACTAACACTATATCCTCAAAGATGTAAGTAACAGCAAACAATGACATTTTATTAACTTGCTTGCCACATTGTCAAACTCATTATACTTTACAGTATGCCTCGGCCTGATAATATACCACCAGTTAGAGGCTTTACGCAAGAGGTGCTCAAAATGAATCCATCATAAGCAAACTACAGCCCATTAAAAGTTGATAACAAAAAGTATACAGTGCTTCTGGACCTGCCCACCTCTGTGCTTGCTTCACTGAATAGTAGACAGATTATTATTTTAATTTTGCTCCGGGAACTTGATCTTAGCATTTTTACCATCACTGGTTTGACCCGTGGCTTTGGTTTACTTCTGAGCTGACCTCTATGGAGGCATATTAATACATCTAAAGTTGAGGTCGGAAGTTTACATACACTTAGGTTGGAGTCATTAAAACTCATTTTTCAACCACTCCACAAATTTCTTGTTAACAAACGATGGTTTTGGCAAGTCGGTTAGGACATCTACTTTGTGCATGACACAAGTAATTTTTCCAACAATTGTTTACAGACAGATTATTTCACTTATAATTCACTGTATCACAATTCCAGTGGGTCAGAAGTTTACATACACTAAGTTGACTGTGCCTTTAAATAGCTTGGAAAAATCCAGAAAATTATTTCATGGCTTTAGAAGCTTCTGATAGGCTAATTGACATCATTTGAGTCAATTGGAGGTGTACCTGTGGATGTATTTCAAGGCCTACCTTCAAACCTCTTTGCTTGACATCATGGGAAAATCAAAAGAAATCAGCCAAGACCTCAGAAAAAAATGTGTAGACCTCCACAAGTCTGGTTCATCCTTGGGAGCAATTTCCAAACGACTGAAGGTACCACGTTCATCTGTACAAACAATAGTACGCAAGTATAAACACCATGGGACCACGCAGCCGTCATACCGCTCAGGAAGGAGACGCGTTCCGTCTCCTAGAGATGAACGTACTTTGGTGCAAATCAATCCCAGAACAACATCAAAGGACCTTGTCAAGATGCTGGAGGAAACAGGTACAAATGTATCAACATCCACAGTTAAACAAGTCCTGTATCGACATAACCTGAAAGGCCGCTCAACAAGGAAGAAGCCACTGCTCCAAAACCGCCATAAAAAAGCCAGACTATGGTTTGCAATTGCACATGGGGACAAAGATCGTACTTTTTGGAGAAATGTCCTCTGGTCTGATGAAACAAAAATAGAACTGTTTGGCCATTATGACCATCGTTATGTTTGGAGGAAAAAGGGGCTTGCAAGCTGAAGAACACCATCCCAACCATGAAGCATGGGGATGGCAACATCATGCTGTGGGGGTGCTTTGCTGCAGAAGGGACTGGTGCACTTCACAAAATAGATGGCATCATGAGGAAGGAAAATTATGTGGATAGATTGAAGCAACATCTCAAGACATCAGTCAGGAAGTTAAAGCTTGGTCGCAAATGGGTCTTCCAAATGGACAATGACCCCAAGCATACTTCCAAAGTTGTGGCAAAATTGCTTAAGGACAACAAAGTCAAGGTATTGGAGTGGCCATCACAAAGCCCTGACCTCAATCCTATAGAAATTTGTGGGCAGAACTGAAAAAGTGTGTGCGAGCAAGGAGGCCTACAAACCTGACTCAGTTACACCAGGTCTGTCAGGAGGAATGGGCCAAAATTCACCCAACTTATTGTGGCAAGCTTGTGGAAGGCTACCCAACATGTTTGACCCAAGTTAAACAATTTAAAGGCAATGCTACCAAATACTAATTGAGTGTATGTAAACTTCTGACCCACTGGGAATGTGATGAAATAAATAAAAGCTGAAATAAATCATTCTCTCTACTATTATTCTGACATTTCACATTCTTAAAATAAAGTGGTGATCCTAACTGACCTAGGACAGGGAATTTTTAATAGGATTAAATGTCAGGAATTGTGAAAAACTGAGTTTAAATGTTTTTGGCTAAGGTGTATGTAAACTTCCGACTTCAACTGTAAATGATAATGGGCACTCCATCCCAAGAACCTCTTTTTGTTTATTTCTCATGTCAATCAAATATATATTTTTTACTCATCTGAAGAGATGAGCTAGAGGAAGCTTTTATGAAGATGGACAACTTGTTTGCCATAGGAGTGGCTTCAGATTGGGGACAGTTTTCACATCCAACAATTAAATAGGCCCATATGCATTCAAAGATGTGTCTAACTCTTTATAAGACATGACCATTGTTAGAAAACATGTTCGCCCTTCAAATGCAAACAGAGAGATGTTTATCTAGCAAATACAGTGCCTTCGGAAAGTATTCAGACCCCTTGAATTTTTCCAAATTTTGTTACGTTACTGCCTTATTCTAACATTTTTTAAATTGTTTTTTCCCCTCCTCAATCTACACACAATACCCCATAATGACAAAGCAAAATCAGGTTTTTAGAAATGTTTGCTAATATACAGTACCAGTCAAAAGTTTGGACACACCTACTCATTCAAGGGTTTTTCTTTATTTTTACAATTTGTTACACTGTAGAATAATAGTGAAGAAATCAAAACTATGAAATAGCACATACTGAATCATGTAGTAACCAGAAAAGTGTTAAACAAATCAAAATATATTTTATATTTTAGATTCTTCAAAACCCTTTGCTTTCATGACAGCTTTGCACACTCTTGGCATTCTCTCTTCTAGCTTCATGAGGAATGCATTTCAATTAACAGGTGTGCCTTCTTAACAGTTAATTTGTGGAATTTATTTCCTTCTTAATGCATTTGAGCCAATCAGTTGTGTTGTGACAAGGTAGGGGGGATATACAGAAGATAGCCCTATTTGGTAGAAGACCAAGTCCATATTATGGCAAGAACAGCTCAAATAAGCAAAGAGAAATGACAGTCCATCATTACTTTAAAACATGAAGGTCAGTCAATACGGAACATTTCAAGAACTTTGAAAGTTTCTTCAAGTGCAGTCGCAAAAACATCAAGCGCTATGATGAAACAGGCTCTCATGAAGACCGCCACAGGAATGGAAGACCCAGAGTTACCTCTGCTGCAGAGGATAAGTTCATTAGAGTTACCAGCCTAAATAAATGCTTCACATAGTTCAAGTCACAGACACATCTCAACATCAACTGTTCAGAGGGGACTATGTGAATCAGGCCTTCATGGTTCGATTGCTACAAAGAAACCACTACTAAAGGACACCAATAATAAGAAGAGACCTGCTTGAGCCAAGAAACACGAGCAATGGACATTTGACCGGTGGAGTCCAAATTGGAGATTTTTTGTTCCAACCGGCGTGTCTTTGTGAGACGCGGTGTGGGTGAACGGATGATCTCTGCATGTGTAGTTCCCACCGTAAAGCATGGAGGAGGAGGTGTTACACTGTCTGTGATTTATTTAGAATTCAAGGCACACTTAACCAGCATGGCTACCACAGCATTCTGCAGCGATACGCCATCCCATCTGGTTTGGGCTTAGTCCGACTATCATTTGTTTTTCAACAGGACAATGACCCAACACACCTCCAGGCTGTGTAAGGACTATTTTACCAAGAAGGAGAGTGATGGAGTGCTGCATCAGATGACCTGGACTCCACAATCCCCCGACCTCAACCCAATTGAGTTGGTTTTGGGATGAGTCGGACGGCAGAGTGAAGGAAAAGCAGCCAATAAGTGCTAGGCATATGTGGGAACTCCTTCAAGACTGTTGGAAAAGCATTCCAGGTGAAGATGGTTGAGAGAATGCCAAGAGTGTGGCTATTTGAAGAATCTCAAATAGAAAATATATTTTGATTTGTTTAACACTTTTTTGGTTACTACATGATTCCATATGTTTTATTTCATAGTTTTGATGTCTTCACTATTATTCTACAAAGTAGAAAATAGTAAAAAAGAAAGAAAGAAAAACCCTTGAATGAGTAGGTGTGTCCAAACTTTTGACTGGTACTGTATATATACAGTGGGGAGAACAAGTATTTGATACACTGCCGATTTTGCAGGTTTTCCTACTTACAAAGCATGTAGAGGTCTGTAATTTTTTATCATAGGTACACTTCAACTGTGAGAGACGGAATCTAAAAAATCCAGAAAATCACATTGTATGATTTTTAAGTAATTAATTTGCATTTTATTGCATGACATAAGTATTTGATCACCTACCAACCAGTAAGAATTCCGGCTCTCACAGACCTTTTAGTTTTTCTTTAAGAAGCCCTCCTGTTCTCCACTCATTACCTATATTAACTGCACCTGTTTGAACTCGTTACCTGTATAAAAGACACCTGTCCACACACTCAATCAAACAGACTCCAACCTCTCCACAATGGCCAAGACCAGAGAGCTGTGTAAGGACATCAGGGATAAAATTGTAGACCTGCACAAGGCTGGGATGGGCTACAGGACAATAGGCAAGCAGCTTGGTGAGAAGGCAACAACTGTTGGCGCAATTATTAGAAAATGGAAGAAGTTCAAGATGACGGTCAATCACCCTCGGTCTGGGGCTCCATGCAAGATCTCACCTCGTGGGGCATCAATGATCATGAGGAAGGTGAGGGATCAGCCCAGAACTACACGGCAGGACCTGGTCAATGACCTAAAGAGAGCTGGGACCACAGTCTCAAAGAAAACCATTAGTAACACACTACCCCATCATGAATTAAAATCCTGCAGCGCACGCAAGGTCCCCCTGCTCAAGCCAGCGCATGTCCAGGCCCGTCTGAAGTTTGCCAATGACCATCTGGATGATCCAGAGGAGGAATGGGAGAAGGTCATGTGGTCTGATGAGACAAAAATAGAGCTTTTTGGTCTAAACTCCACTCGCCATGTTTGGAGGAAGAAGAAGGATGAGTACAACCCCAAGAACACCATCCCAACCGTGAAGCATGGAGGTGGAAACATCATTCTTTGGGAATGCTTATCTGCAAAGGGGACAGGACACTGCACCGTATTGAGGAGAGGATGGATGGGGCCATGTATCGCGAGATCTTGGCCAACAACCTCCTTCCCTCAGTAAGAGCATTGAAGATGGGTCGTGGCTGGGTCTTCCAGCATGACAACGACCCGAAACACACAGCCAGGGCAACTAAGGAGTGGCTCCATAAGAAGCGTCTCAAGGTCCTGGAGTGGCCTAGCCAGTCTCCAGACCTGAACCCAATAGAAAATCTTTGGAGGGAGCTGAAAGTCCGTATTGCCCAGCGACAGCCCCGAAACCTGAAGGATCTGGAGAAGGTCTGTATGGAGGAGTGGGCCAAAATCCCTGCTGCAGTGTGTGCAAACCTGGTCAAGACCTACAGGAAACGTATGATCTCTGTAATTGCAAACAAAGGTTTCTGTACCAAATATTAAGTTCTGCTTTTCTGATGTATCAAATACTTATGTCATGCAATAAAATGCAAATTAATTACCTAAAAATCATACAATGTGATTATCTGGATTTTTGTTTTAGATTCCGTCTCTCACAGTTGAACTGTACCTATGATAAAAATTACAGACCTCTACATGCTTTGTAAGTAGGAACATCTGCAAAATCGGCAGTGTATCAAATACTTGTTCTCCCCACTGTATATATTTTTTGTACATGGAAATATTACATTTACATAAGTATTCAGACCCTTTACTCAGTACTTTGTTGAAGCACCATTGGCAGCGATTACAACATAGAGTCTTCTTGGGTATGACGCTACAAGATTTGGGGAGTTTCTCCCATTCTTCTCAAGCTTTGTCAGGTTGGATGGGGAGCGTTGCTGCACAGCTATTTTCAGGTTTCTCCAGAGATGTTCGATCGGGTTCAAGTCCAGGTTCTGTCTGGGCCACTCAAGGACATTCAGAGACTTGTCCCGAAACCACTCCTGCGTTGTCTTGGCTGTGTGCTTAGGGTGGTTGTCCTGTTGGAAGGTGCACCTTCGCCCCAGTCTGAGGTCCTGAGCGCTCTGGAGCAGGTTTTCATCAAGGATCTCTCAGTACTTTGGTCCATTCATCTTTGCCTCGATCCTGACTAGTCTCCCAGTCCCTGCCGCTGAAAAACATCCCCACAGCATGATGCTGCCACCACCATGCTTCACCGAAGGTATGGTGCCAGGTTTCCTCCAGACGTGACTCTTGGCATTCAGGCCAAAGAGTTCAATCTTGGTTTCATCAGACCAGAGAATCTTGTTTCTCATGGTCTGAGAGTCTTTAGGTGCCTTTAGGCAAACTCCAAGCAGGCTGTCATGTGCCTTTTACTGAGGAGTGGCTTCCGTCTGGCTACTCTATCATAAAGGCCTGATTGGTGGAGTGCTGCGGAGACTGTTGTCCTTCTGGAAGGTTCTCCCATCTCCACAGAGAAACTCTAGAGCTCTGTCAGAGTGACCATCGGGTTCTTTGTCACCTACCTGACCAAGGCCCTTCAGATTGCTCAGTTTGGCCGGGCGGCCAGCTCTAGGAAGAGTCTTGGTGGTTCCAAACTTCTTCCATTTAAGAATGATGGAGGCCACTGTATTCTTGGGGACCTTCAATGCTGCAGACATTTTCTGGTACCCTTCCCCAGATCTGTGCCTCGACACAATCCTGTCTCAGAGCTCTACGGACAATTCCTTCGACCTCATGGCTTGGTTTTTGCTCTGACATGCACTGTCAACTGCGGGACCTTATATAGACAGGTGTGTGCCTTTCCAAATCATGTCCAATCAATTGAATTTACCACAGGTGGACTCCAACCAAGTTGTAGATCAAGGATGATCAATGGAAACAGGATGCACCTGAGCTCAATTTCGAGTTTTATTGCAAAGGGTCTGAATACTTATGTAAATAAGGTTCTTTTTTTTATACATTTGCAAACATTTCTAAAAACCTGTTTTTCGCTTTGTGAGTATGGGGTATTGTGTGTAGATTGCTGAGAAAAAAAATATTTAATCAATTTTAGAATAAGGCTGTAACGTAACAAAATGTGGAAAAAGTAAAGGGGTCTGAATACTTTCCGAAGGCACTGTATTTATCAAAACAGATTGAAGTCATTGATATCTGAAATAATAGACAAATTCATATTTTCTGAAATTGACTTTCTGTTTCTCCATAACAGTCTTTGAACGTGTGGCTTTGATGCTGAGTGTACACATTGATGTTTACAATCACAGAAAGCTGTTGCAATAAACATCAAAACTCTTTGCACCTGTACTACATTATATCTTATAGTGAAAACAAAGAATAACAAATGTGGAAGGAAATAATCATGAGTCCTGCATCCCCAAAGCCATAGATACATCTCCAGACACTGCAGATTCAAAATTCCTTCCTTGATCAATGTGTAATTTCTCTAGAATTCTAAACCTACAGAACATTCTATCAAGGAGTTAGTCTGGTATGTTGGTGCTTGTTGTAAAATATAATAAACAAAAGTAGAGTGCCACATACATATTACATTTTTTTGTCCTGAAACAAAACGTTTTATCAAAAACGAGATAAACCACATTGACAGTACAAAGCATCTTACTAATCGACAACTGGAGGCCAGTTGACACTTAATTTCAGAGAATCCACACATACACTCTTCTGAGTAACCTTTGACCTCATATGCACTCCTCTGAATGACCTCTGCCGTATCAATTAACCAGTTTTGCCAAGGTCAACCATCAATGTCACCTTTCCTCCCCTTGTGTGACACCCTAGCTACCCAGACCACAGCTGTGGGACCTCAACTTTCATGGAGGCAAAATGTCACGATCATAAATAACTAGCTTTAACTCCATCGAGGCACCATGCATCATAGGCCAACTACACCAACTGTCAGAGATAAATTCTTCAAACCCACGGCAGTACATCAATGAGGTAGTGAACAGTGAATACTCATGCTTTATACTGTCCTTCTAACACCAAAAGCTACTCTGGTAATGATGGAACAAATAACCTCTCTCTGTAAAAGCATCAAAGTCATTCTCATCTAAACCCATGCCAAACCATGCTGTTCAACAACCTCAGGTCTCCTGGCACTCCCTCGACTATAGAGACTTTGGGCATGTTCTATGTCCCACTCTTACCTCTTTAGTGTTCTTCTCCCAATGATAGAACAAACTTCCCATTACTATTAGTCCCATTACCTTCAGTCCTTGGCCAAACCCCAGCTGAAAACAGAAAGCCCATGATGTTCATTACTTCCTTTCCATGTTCACCACTGCTCAACTGAAACATCACTTAGGAACTGTAACTCAGACTGCAGAGCAGTAAGTAATCACTATAATTCATCTTAAGAGGGCTCTAACTAAACATGAGCCATAATCCTTTCTTCAGTCTCAGGGAAAACGATAAACGGACATGACAAGATACTAAAGCATATTGGTCCTTTTCACATTTTCTTGAACACAATTAGACACCCATGGCACAATTAAATCATGTTTAGAGGGCAATTAAAAATAGATAGAGCAAGTTTCTTAAACTCTGTTCAATAGAATTAAATCCTTTCCTTGCAAGCTTGTTGTAACATCATAACAACATGGCAACATGACAGATTCGGCGTTCTTCTTCAGACCTTCCTCTTCTTGTAAAGATTTAAAAACAAGAGCCTTAAGAACACATGTCAAACATCAGAACAGCTTGCATTCCTCAATGCTTGAATAGATCACATCTATTGAAATTGTATGTGCTGTACCTGATCATAAAGGAGGAGTTTTACTGTAAGTGTGCTATAATATGAAGAAATATGTCTCAAAGACTACTCAAAGACAAATAACTGAAGAAGTAAAAAAAAGTAGAATGACTTTCAATGACCTTGCATGTGGAGCAGTGTGTGTGGGGCAAGCAGTGGAAGAGGTATCAGTTCAAGTAGAAGCAGTTGCAGAAGTAATAAGTGGTAGAAAACATGAAAGGTCTCAACCACAGGCACACACACACAAGCTTATTAAGTCTGATCATGATAATAATTACTTGGCCAAGTTCTGTTTCCAAACATGCAAATGTATTAAAATGGCTATAAAAACACAAATTCTGCAAAAGGACAATACTCCACAAATGTTATTTATTTAATATGCAGACAACTGATAAGAGGAACTGATAAGAACACTTCTCTGTACATGCCGTCTGGAATCCCTAATCATAGTTAATACCGCTTAGCATCTGTAGAAATGTGAAACCGGATATCATCTCCCAACATCAAAAGAAAGCCTAATTAATATGGATGTTAATGCATATGTCATGAATAACAGACTTACAATAATTTGTCACTGCTGTTTAGTTAAGCCAAATAGTCATTAATGAATTCACTTTCATGGTGTTTGTTTTGACTTAACAAGGGGAATTTATAATCTTCATGATCACAAAGCTACAATGTTATCAGCCAACCTAAGACATAATTTAAAATATATATATATATAATGCTAACAATAATAATAACAATAATAATAATAAAAGCAACATGCCAATGTTCCCTCTAAGCTGCGCGCAGGCACGCAGTAGCCCGAGACTGCCGCGCAGCTCCCCAGGACTGCCATACAGAATAAATATTAGCCCATGTAGAGAAGCATGAGATTGAACTTTCTAAAGTCTTCCCTGTTCGTTAACACTATCAACGTTTCCTTTTACTGTGGCAATTGTCAACACAATATTAGCCACATTTAATGCAACATACCAAAACAAACTATGCAAGACTTAGTTTGCAAGAGATTTTGTTGTAGGCAGAACGCATACTCTACACAGACCGGTGCAGCATAACCAATCAGAGCTGCAGTAGGCCTACTGTTGAAGTCGGAAGTTTACATACACTTAGGTTCATTAAAACTTGTTTTTCAACCACACCACAAATTTCTTGTTAACAAACTATAGTTTTGGCAAGTCAGTTAGGACATCTACTTTGTGCATGACATAAGTAATTTTTCCAACAATTGTTTACAGACAGATTATTTAACTTATAATTCACTGTATCACAATTCCAGTGGGTCAGAAGTTTACATACACTAAGTTGACTGTGCCTTTAAACAGCTTGGAAAATTCCAGAAAATGATGTCATGGCTTTAGAAGCTTCTGATAGGCTAATTGACATAATTTGAGTCAATTGGAGGTGTACCTGATAGGCTAATTTCAAGGCCTACCTTCAAACTCAGTGCCTCTTTGCTTGACATCATGGGAAAATCAAAAGAAATCAGCCAAGACCTCAGAAAAAAATGTGTAGACCTCCACAAGTCTGGTTCATCCTTGGGAGCAATTTCCAAATGCCTGAAGGTACCACGTTGTCACGACTTCCGCCGAGGCTGCCCCCCCTCCTGGTTCGGGCAGGCTTCAGCGTTCGTCGTCACCGGAGTACTAGCTACTGCCGATCCCATTCTCATCACTCCACTTGTCATGTCTTGTCAATCACACACACCTGGTGCTCATTCCCCTAATTAGTATGTGTATAATTGTTCCCTCTTTTCCCCTTGTCTTTGTGAGTGATTGTTTGTTGTGAGAGCGTGTAGCTCGGTTGAGCTACTATTCTTAGTGTTTATGCCAAGGTGGATGTGTTCCCTTGTTAGTATCGTTTTGACGCTTGGAGCGTTTGATTTATGTAAACGGAATAAACTCTGGACTTCAGTATTTTACCTCCTGCGCCTGACTCCTTCCTTCACACCTCGTCACACACGTTCATCTGTACAAACAATAGTATGCAAGTACAAACACCATGGGACCACACAGCCGTCATACCGCTTAGGAAGGAGACGTGTTCTGTCTCCTAGAGATTAACGTACTTTGGTGCGAAAAGTGCAAATCAATCCCAGAACAACAGCAAAGGACCTTGTGAAGATGCTGGAGGAAACAGGTACAAAATTATCTATATCCACAGTAAAACGAGTCCTATATCGACATAACCTGAAAGGCCGCTCAGCAAGGAAGGGGACAAAGATCTTATTTTTTGGAGAAATGTCCTCTGGTCTGATGAAACAAAAATAGAACTGTTTGGCCATAATGACCATCGTTATGTTTGGAGGAAAAAGGGGGTGGCTTGCAAGCCGAAGAACACCATCCCAACCGTGAAGCACGGGGGTGGTAGCATCATGCTGTGGGGGTGCTTTGCTGTAGGAGGGACTGGTGCACTTCACAAAATAGTTGGCATAGTGAGGAAGGAAAATGATGTGGATATATTGAAGCAACATCTCAAGACATCAGTCAGGAAGTTAAAGCTTGGTCGCAAATGGGTCTTCCAAATGGACAATGACCCTAAGCATACTTCCAAAGTTGTGGCAAAATGTCTTAAGGACAACAAAGTCAAGGTATTGGAGTGGCCATCACAAAGCACTGACCTCAATCCTATAGAAAATTTGTGGGCAGAACTGAAAAAGCGTGTGCGAGCAAGGAGGCCTACAAACCTGACTCAGTTACACCAGCTCTGTCTGTAGGAATGGGCCAAAATTCACCCAACTTATTGTGGGAAACCTGTTAAACAATTTAAATGCAATGCTACCAAATACTAATTGAGTGTATGTAAACTTCTGACCCACTGGGAATGTGATGAAAGAAATAAAAGCTGAAATAAATAAATCTCTCTCCTATTATTCTGACATTACACATTCTTAAAATAATGTGGTGATCCTAATTGACTTAAGACAGGGAATTTTACTAGGATTAAATGTCAGGAATTGTGAAAAACTGAGTTTAAATGTATTTGGCTCAGGTGTATGTAAACTTCCGACTTCAACTGTATATGCAAATAGACTGTGCTATATGGATCTGTGCGAGAGCTGCATGTTGCCACGTGTGCACATTTTGTTCATATCCTTTGCTAGTTAGTGAGTTATAAGCCCAGTTATAGATCATGTGTAGGCAGCAATAGGGGAGTGATTGCTTCCTACAAGAGCATATGACATGTACATTTTCAGTCACCTCCTTGTCTGAAAGACAAGTGGATAAACAGGTTAATGTCAAGCCAGCATGTTTTTTTTCAAAAGTCTCATGGAATGTAGGCCTACATTGAACACCACACATTGGCTGCTACTGTAGGCTGAATGATAGAAAAGCTATTTCCATGTTAAAATGTTATGGGATGCATTTTCTCCATTGTTTTGATGGTATGCCACTCTGGTAGGCCTACATTATGATCAAATACATTTACATTTACATTTAAGTCATTTAGCAGACGCTCTTATCCAGAGCGACTTACAAATTGGTGCATTCAACTTAGGATAGCCAGTGGGACAACCACTCCCCCTTTAATGGGGGGGTGGGGGAGGGGGGAGTAGAAGGATTACTGTTATACTATTCCAGGTATTCCTTAAAGAGATAGGGCTTCAAGTGTCTCCGGAAGGTGGTCAGTGACTCCGCTGTCCTGGCGTCGTGGGGGAGCTTGTTCCACCATTGGGGTGCCAGAGCAGCGAATAGCTTTGACTGGGCTGAGTGGGAACTGTGCTTCCGTAGAGGTAGGGGGGCTAGCAGGCCAGAGGTGGATGAACGTAGTGCCCTCGTTTGGGTGTAGGGTCTGATCAGAGCCTGAAGGTAAGGAGGTGCCGTTCCCCTTACAGCTCCGTAGGAAAGCACCATGGTCTTGTAGTAGATGCGAGCCTCAACTGGCAGCCAGTGGAGTGTGCGGAGGAGCAGGGTGACATGAGAGAACTTGGGAAGGTTGAACACCAGACGGGCTGCAGCGTTCTGGATAAGTTGTAGGGGTTTAATGGCACAGGCAGGGAGCCCAGCCAACAGCGAGTTGCAGTAATCCAGACGGGAGATGACAAGTGCCTGGATTAGGACCTGTGCCGCTTTCTTTGTAAGGTAGGGTCGTACTCTCCGAATGTTGTAGAGCATGAACCTGCAGGATCGGGTCACCGCTTTGATGTTAGTGGAGAACGACAGGGTGTTGTCCAGGGTCACGCCAAGGTTCTTTGCACTCTGGGAGGAGGACACAATGGAGTTGTCAACCATAATGGCGAGGTCATGGAGCGGCCAGTCCTTCCCCGGGAGGAAGAGCAGCTCCGTCTTGCCGAGGTTCAGCTTGAGGTGGTGATCCGACATCCACACTGATATGTCTGCCAGACATGCAGAGATGCGATTCGCCACCTGTTTATCAGAAGGGGGAAAGGAGAAAATGAATTGTGTGTCGTCTGCGTAACAATGATAGGAGAGACCATGTGAGGATATGACAGAGCCAAGTGACTTGGTGTATAGAGAGAATAGGAGAGGGCCTAGAACTGAGCCCTGGGGGAGACAGATTCTCGCCACGCCACCTGGTAGGAGCGACCTGTCAGGTAGGACGCAATCCAATAGTGAGCAGCGCCGGAGATGCCCAACTCGGAGAGGGTGGAGAGGAGGATCTGATGGTTCACAGTATCAAAGGCAGCAGATAGGTCTAGAAGGAGAAGAGCATAGGAGAGAGAGTTAGCTTTAGCAGTGCGGAGAGCCTCCGTGACACAGAGAAGAGCAGTGTCAGTTGAATGACCAGTCTTGAAACCTGACTGGTTTGGATCAACAAGGTTATTCTGAGAGAGATGCAGGATAGTTGGCTAGAGACGGCACGCTCAAGAGTTTTGGAGAGAAAAGAAAGAAGGGATACTGGTCTGTAGTTGTTGACATCGGAGGGATCGAGTGTAGGTTTTTTGAGGAGGGCTGCAACTCTCGCTCTCTTGAAGACGGAAGGGACCAGCGGTATCATTTGACTTAATAAATGAGGATCGGATGTCGTCAACCTTCTTTTCAAAATGGTTGAAGAAGTCATCCACAGAGAGGGAGGAGGGAGGGGGGAGGGAGGGGGAGGGGAGGCTCCAGCAAAGAGGAGAAGGTGGCAAAGAGCTTCCTAGGGTTAGAGGCAGAGGCTAGACACAAACGCCTCACACCGCGTGGCTGCTGCCTCTCTAACCTGGTGGTCCCTGCACGCACCACCCACCTGGAGTTCCAGGTCTCAGGCAGCCTCTGGAACTGCCGTTCTGCTGCCAACAAGGCAGACTTCATCCCAGCCTATGCTACCCTCCAGTCCCTCAACTTCTTGGCGCTGACGGAAACATGGATTACCACTGAAAACACTGCTACTCCTACTGCTCTCTCCTCGTCTGACCATGTGTTCTCGCATACCCCGAGAGCATCTGGTCAGCGGGGTGGTGGCACAGGAATCCTCATCTCTCCCAAGTGGACATTCTCAATTTTTCCCCTAACCCATCTGTCTATCTCCTCATTTGAATTCCATGCTGTCACAGTCACTAGCCCATTTAAGCTTAATATCCTTGTCATCTATCGCCCTCCAGGTTCCCTTGGAGAGTTCATCAATGAGCTTGACGCCTTGATAAGTTCCTTTCCTGAGGATGGCTCACCCCTCACAGTTCTGGGGGATTTCAACCTCCCTACGTCTACATTTGACTCATTTCTCTCTGCCTCCTTCTTTCCACTCCTCTCCTCTTTTGACCTCACCCTCTCACCGTCCCCCCCTACTCACAAGGCAGGCAATACGCTTGACCTCATCTTTACTAGATGCTGTTCTTCTACTAATCTCACTGCAACTCCCCTCCATGTCTCCGACCACTACTTTGTATACTTTTCTCTCTCGCTCTCCTCCAACACTACTCACTCTGCCCCTACACAGATGGTAATGCGCCGTCGCAACCTTCGCTCTCTCTCTCCCGCTACTCTCTCCTCTTCCATCCTATCATCTCTTCCCTCTGCTCAATCCTTCTCCCTCCAATCTCCTGATTCTGCCTCCTCAACCCTCCTCTCCTCCCTTTCTGCATCCTTTGACTCTCTATGTCCCCTATCCTCCCGGCCGGCTCGGTCCTCCCCTCCAGCTCCGTGGCTTGATGACTCATTGCGAGCTCACAGAACAGAGCTCCGGGCAGCTGAGCGGAAATGGAAGAAAACTAGACTCCCTGCGGACCTGGCATCTTTTCACTCCCTCCTCTCTACATTTTCTTCATCTGTTTCTGCTACTAAGGCCACTTTCTACCACGCTAAATTCCAAGCATCTGCCTCTAACTCTAGGAAGCTCTTTGCCACATTCTCCTCCCTGCTGAATCCTCCCCCCCTCCTCCCTCTCTGTGGATGACTTCGTCAACCACTTTGAAAAGAAGGTCGACGACATCCGATCCTCGTTTGTTAAGTCAAATGACACTGCTGGTCCTGCTCATACTGCCCTACCCTATGCTTTGACTTCTTTCTGCCCTCTCTCTCCAGATAAAATCTTGCGACTTGTGACTGCAGGCCGCCCAACAACCTGCCCGCTTGACCCTATCCCCTCCTCTCTTCTCCAGACCATCTCCGGTGACCTTCTCCCCTACCTCACCTCGCTGATCAACTCATCCTTGACCGCTGGCTATGTCCCTTCCGTCTTCAAGAGAGCGAGAGTTGCACCCCTTCTCAAAAAACCAACACTCGATCCCTCTGATGTCAACAACTACAGACCAGTATCCCTTCTTTCTTTTCTCTCCAAAACTATTGAGCGTGCCGTCTTTAGCCAACTCTCTTGCTATCTCTCTCAGAATGACCTTCTTGATCCAAACCAGTCAGGTTTCAAGACTGGTCATTCAACTGAGACTGCTCTTCTCTGTGTCACGGAGGCTCTCCGCACTGCTAAAGCTAACTCTCTCTCCTCTGCTCTTGTCCTTCTAGACCTGTCTGCTGCCTTTGATACTGTGAACCATCAGATCCTCCTCTCCACCCTCTCCGAGCTGGGCATCTCCGGCGCGGCTCACTCTTGGATTGCGTCCTACCTGACCGGTCGCTCCTACCAAGTGGCGTGGCGAGAAGCTGTCTCCGCACCACGTGCTCTCACCACTGGTGTCCCCCAGGGCTCAGTTCTAGGCCCTCTCCTATTCTCGCTATACACCAAGTCACTTGGCTCTGTCATATCCTCACATGGCCTCTCCTATCATTGCTACGCTGACGACACACAACTAATCTTCTCCTTTCCCCCTTCTGATAACCAGGTGGCGAATCGCATCTCTGGATGTCTGGCAGACATATCAGTATGGATGACGGATCACCACCTCAAGCTGAACCTTGGCAAGACGGAGCTGCTCTTCCTCCCGGGGAAGGACTGCCTGTTCCATGATCTCGCCATCACGGTTGACAACTCCGTTGTGTCCTCCTCCCAGAGTGCGAAGAGCCTTGGCGTGACCCTGGACAACACCCTGTCGTTCTCCGCTAACATCAAGGCGGTGACCCGATCCTGTAGGTTCATGCTCTACAACATTCGGAGAGTACGACCCTGCCTTACACAGGAAGCGACACAGGTCCTAATCCAGGCACTTGTCATCTCCCGTCTGGATTACTGCAACTCGCTGTTGGCTGGGCTCCCTGCCTGTGCCATTAAACCCCTACAACTCATCCAGAATGCCGCAGCCCATCTGGTGTTCAACCTTCCCAAGTTCTCTCACGTCACCCCCCTCCTCCGCACACTCCACTGGCTTCCAGTTGAAGCTCGCATCTGTTACAAGACCATGGTGCTTGCCTATGGAGCTGTGAGGGGAACGGCACCTCCGTACCTTCAGGCTCTGATCAGTCCCTACACCCAAACGAGGGCATTGCGTTCATCCACCTCTGGCCTGCTGGCTCCCTTCCTCTGCGGAAGCATAGTTCCCGCTCAGCCCAGTCAAAACTGTTCGCTGCTCTGGCACCCCAATGGTGGAACAAGCTCCCCTCACGACGCCAGGACAGCGGAGTCACTCACCACCTTCCGGAGACATTTGAAACCCCCACCTCTTTAAGGAATACCTGGGATAGGATAAAGTAATCCTTCTACCCCTCCCTTACCGCAACCCCCCAAAAAAACAAAAAAAACATTGTAAAGTGGTTATCCCACTGGCTATAAGGTGAATGCACCAATTTGTAAGTCGCTCTGGATAAGTGTCACGATCGTCAGGGAGAGACCAATGCGCAGCGTGATGAACGAACATACTTTAATTAGTTAAAGTGTAAACACAAATACAAAACAAGAAACGACTCGTGAAGTCCACGGTGACAATGACCGAACACGGAACAAAAACCCACAAACACAAAGGGAAAAACTGACAGTTTAAATATGGCTCCCAATCAGAGACAACCAGCCAACAGCTGACACTCGTTGCCTCTGATTGGGAGTCACTCAGGCAAAACATAGAAATAGACGAACTAGAACCCCCAACATAGAAATACACCACATAGAACAAACACACCCTGGCTCAACAACTAGAGTCCCATAGCCAGGGTGTGACAGTACCCCCCCCTAAAGGCGCGGACTGCGACCGCGCCTCAAAAAGAGCAAAACAGGGGAGGGCTGGGTGGGCATACCTCCTCGGCGGCGGTTCTGGCTCCGGGCTTGCCCACCACCCTCCAACAAACCCCCCATAGCGCCCCTGGTCCGGTCTGGCCCCGCTGGCTGGAGCTGGACTGGACGTAGCAGGAGCGGTTAGCTTCAACTCAGTAGTGGAGCCGTTGACCGGTACCTGGTTAGGCACCGGTGACCCAGGCACGGGTTGTGCCGGACAGACGACGCGCACCCCTGGCTTGGTGCGTCGGGAGTCTAGTTTTCCTCCATTTGCGCTCGGCTGCCCAGAGCCCTGTTCTGTGAGCTCGCAATGAGTCGTCAAGTCACGGAGCAGGAGGGGAGGACCGAGCCGGCCGGGAGGATAGGGGACATAGAGAGTCAAAAGATGCAGAAAGGGAGGAGAGGAGGGTTGAGGAGGAAGAATCAGGAGATCGGCGGGAGAAGGATTTAGCAGAGGGAAGAGATGATAGGATGGAAGAGGAGAGAGTAGCGGGAGAGAGAGAGTGAACATCAACTTCCACTTTAGAAATTATAATTGTTGTAAACTACAGCGGTTCAATGTTTTCTAGGAATAGACTCTAACTTAGTTTATTTAGCTAGCTAACTTGGTACAGTATTCTTCAGTGAAAACCGCCCAGGGCACCATATCCTATGATGCCATAGCTAACTAGCATGCTAGCTTCCAATAACACACGGTTTAGCACCAATACTCGGTTACAACAAACTACCAATAGTGTGTTAACACACTAAACAGATAATTTGTGTCCGTGTCTAACGTTGTGTAAAGTTTTGGGTTAGTTTTGACAGTTTGAGTGAGTACGTCATCAACTTATTCAGCCAGTTAGTTAGCTAGCTAGAATAGTTAGCATATTAACTAGCCATCGCTCTCTGTCAACGAACCAACCCCTCCTCCCACGGTATGAAACACACAGAGAAAGCCAAGCTAACGTTAACTAGTCACCCATGTCTTGAATTCCTTTTAAACGACTCTGGTTACCAGTATGTAAAAAATAAAATAAAAAATAAGTGTAGGTTATAAACTTACCCTTAGTAGATACTGTTAGCTAGTTAAGTATAAAGCTAGCTACTGAATCAATTTATAGCCACAGTAGCCTACTTGGCCACAGTTAAAACTGTAACTTAAAGCGGGTACAGCCTCAGTGTTCACTGTAAATATGCGCTGGAAGTTGCACAGAATTTTCACAACATTTACGTTTGCGCTCAGCAGACCTGTAATTTGCTCAGTGGCTATTTTTTTTTAGAGGGAACATTGGCTACATGTACTGTGTGTAGCGTTGGTTGCTTTTTGTATTTGCTGACAAAGATCTCATAAGACTGCTTGTGATTGGTCCTATACTAAGCCATTAGACTAACATGTCCCAACATGGCACTGATGTTGTTTTGTATTAGGGGAGATATAGGTCCTACAGTAAAGCTCTGCTTGACCCGAGCCCGACAGGCCCCGACATTTTACATCAGGTAAGGCCGTTTTTTTCATCAATAACTAGGGTACGGGGAGGGCTCGGGTATCACTAAATTGATCACTAACATTTTGATGCTGAGCCATTTGCTTGTGCTCTGCTGCGCAGTACAGTCATATTTGACTAAGATCATAACATGTTGTCAGAAGTGCTTTAACCTCGTCAAATATAAGACAGAAAATAATAATGTTCCTAGAGTTTTGTCGGAGTTTAGAGCGACAAATAGTAGCTAAGAGGTAACTGCTCTCTCATGTCTTTTCATTGAGCAGAGCAGCCCAAGTTGAGCCATTGCTATGGATACTCACCGACTCAGAGCTGCAGTGTTGCCGACAGCAACTTTGTCGCTATATTTAGCAAGTTTTCAGACCCCTGCCAGTGTTGCCAACTCCTCAGTAAGGAAAGTAGCTATTGGCTGTCCTAAAAGTCGCTAGAAGTCACTAAATTATGTCATCACCTAATTTGCATAATGTACATTTACATCCTGCCCTGAATGTAAGCCAGGGCGGGATCAGCCAGCGGCGGCTTCCCACATGCGCGATTCATTTGCAGTCTGGACGCAGAGAGGTGAACATCTCCTGCTCTGACTGCAGCTGGGAGGGACTGCTGCGAGAGGACTGGGCTGCCTGTGAGTGCTTTGGGACAGGGGTGGGGCCCACGCACCCGCTGCTCGTTGAGAAGAGTAAGAACGATACGTGCTTTCACGTCAGTCTCCAAAAGTCTCCAATAACACCAGAAAAAGTCGCTAGATTTGTCGCTAGTCGCTTTTTTGAAAATGTGTCGCTAGAGGGGTCTGAATACTCGCTAAATATAGCGACAAAGTCGCTAAGTTGCCAACACTGGTCACAGCAACAGCGCACACACAGGCAGAGAAGCACAAGTGGAGGGGGTGTGCAGCAGGAGAGGGGACACAGCTGTGCCACAGCAAGACAAATTGGTGCTGTGACGTCGTCGCGGCAAGGCAAAACATCATCTAGCGACAAATCAAGGGGCCAATAGCGGATCTCACTGAAAAATAGTTGGCAACACTGGTCGCCATGAGCAGAGAGCGAGCATGCAGCGACTGACAGGTCACTAGTTACCCCAGCCACAAAGTCAGAAGGCCCGCCTACTCAACCAATCAGATGACTTAACATAGCCTTGCAGTCCAACTTTTTGGTATTTTGTACCAGTTGCCATGTTTGTACAAAGGCATGGTCTTCAAGCTATGGAAGATGGCAAAACATGTCATAATAATAATTGATTGGACTTACATGGCACTTTTCTAGACACCCAAAACTCTTGATAGTGTAAGGGTATACTCAACAACCTAACCCTACTTACATACTCTTTATTTTTATTTATTTTATTGTTACATATATGTACATTATTCATAGACTTTACATACATGGTACTTTATACACAGCATTACACATAAAATGGTACTCATCATTACATACAGTACTCTTGCAATAAGTGCCATGGGATGTTTAGTGACCACAGAGTTAGGACACCCATTTAAAGTCCTATCTTCTTCAATTTTATTGAGGAACATTACATTGCTAGTTAGTATTTCAACATTATTCAAATTAAATTAATGTTGTAAAAGTGTATGGTATGAAATACAGTGATACGTCTTTGAACTTACTGCCTTCTTGTTCATTTTAGCAGCATATTTCTCATTGGCTTTTGCTTGTCTGTCTTTCCCCTGGTGGCATTCATACAGTGAGGGAAAAAAGAATTTGATCCCCAGCTGATTTTGTACGTTTGCCCACTGACAAAGAAATGATCAGTCTATAATTTTAATGGTAGGTTTATTTGAACAGTGAGAGACAGAATAATAATAAAACAATCCAGAAAAACGCATGTCAAAAATTTTATACATTGATTTGCATTTTAATGAGGGAAATAAGTATTTGACCCCCTCTCAATCAGAAAGATTTCTGGCTCTCAGATGTCTTTTATACAGGTAACGAGCTGAGATTAGGAGCACACTCTTAAAGGGAGTGCTCCTAATCTCAGCTTGTTACCTGTATAAAAGACACCTGTCCACAGAAGCAATCAATCAATCAGATTCCAAACTCTCCACAATGGCCAAGACCAAAGAGCTCTCCAAGGATGTCAGGGACAAGATTGTAGACCTACACAAGGCTGGAATGGGCTACAAGAACATTGCCAAGCAGCTTGGTGAGAAGGTGACAACAGTTGGTGCGATTATTCGCAAATGGAAGAAACACAAAATAACTGTCAATCTCCCTCGGCCTGGGGCTCCATGTAAGATCTCACCTCATGGAGTTGCAATGATCATGAGAATGGTGAGGAATCAGCCCAGAACTACACGGGAGGATCTTGTCAATGATCTCAAGGCGGCACACTACGCCGTGAAGGACTGAAATCCTGCAGCGCCCGCAAGGTCCCCCTGCTCATAAAAGCACATATACAGGCCCGTCTGAAGTTTGCCAATGAACATCTGAATGATTCAGAGGAGAACTGGGTGAAAGTGTTGTGGTCAGATGAGACCAAAATCGAGCTCTTTGGCATCAACTCAACTCGCCGTGTTTGGAGAAGGAGGAATGCTGCCTATGACCCCAAGAACACCATTCCCACCGTCAAACATGGAGGTGGAAACATTACGCTTTGGGGGTGTTTTTCTGCTAAGGGGACAGGACAACTTCACCGCATCAAAGGGACGATGGACGGGGCCATGTACCGTCAAATCTTGGGTGAGAACCTCCTTCCCTCAGCCAGGGCATTGAAAATGGGTCGTGGGTGGGTATTCCAGCATGACAATGACCCAAAACACACGGCCAAGGCAACAAAGGAGTGGCTCAAGTAGAAGCACATTAAGGTCCTGGAGTGGCCTAGCCAGTCTCCAGACCTTAATCCCATAGAAAATCTGTGGCGGGAGCTGAAGGTTTGAGTTGCCAAACGTCAGGCTCAAAACCTTAATGACTTGGAGAAGATCTGCAAAGAGGAGTGGGACAAAATCCCTCCTGAGATGTGTGCAAACCTGGTGGCCAACTACAAGAAACGTCTGACCTCTGTGATTGCCAACAAGGGTTTTGCCACCAAGTACTAAGTCATGTTTTGCAGAGGGGTCAAATACTTATTTCCCTCATTAAAATGCAAATCAATGTATAACATTTTTGACATGCGTTTTTCTGAATTTTTTTGTTGTTATTCTGTCTCTCACTGTTCAAATAAACCTACCATTAAAATTATAGACTGATCATGTCTTTGTCAGTGGGCAAACGTACAAAATCAGCAGGGGATCAAATACTTTTTTCCCTCACTGTACATATTTGTGTCCACACCATTGAATGGGAAACTTTTAATCTCCCAACTGTTTTTTTCCTGCCACTGTGCATATGTTGAAGGTCAAGAATATGACACATTACTATTAGAATGAAAGGCTTGTAGGGGAACTAACAACTTTGCTCTATCAAATAGAATAACTCCTCAGTGCTTGAAATGGAATCCCTTATGCTAGCAAGCTCATTTTAGATGAGTGGAAAAACGTAGCTACTTAGCTACTATCTAAAAAAAAGAAAATACAACTTATCCAAAACATTTGTCCTTTCTCAATGTTCTGAATTTTAGTGACGTTGCCAATTCTTTTACATTTTAAATTTTTATTGAATTTTAAAACATACAACCTACCTGCAGTGAAGCTCCTCAACATGTACATTACATTCAGTCATCTAGCAGACACTCCCATCCAGAGTGACCCACAGGAGCAACCAAGGTCAAGCGCCACACCCAAGGGCACATCGACAGATCTCCCACCAAGTCAAATTGGCCACCAGCCCTAGCTCCCAACCACCAGGCCAGCAACCATCCAAGATCCCCCCACAGTTCCCCCGAGAGCTGCCCCTCAACCATCTGAGATCCCCCCACAGTCCTCCCCCCAAAAACCTCCCCCTCCACATGTGTGTGTGTGTGTGTGCATGTGTGCGCTTGAATGTGAGTGTATGCATGTGTAACAGCGTTCCGCCACAGTGTCATTCCAATTGTAATTTTAATTGTTAATTTATTTTTTGCTTTTATATTTGACCGTCATTCAGCAACTCCACTCCCACTTGTCTCCAATTCCACATCCCAACCCTCAGCTTCCCAAAACCCATTCCACCTACAGTATCTCTGCTGCCCACCCTCTTCAGATTTTTACGCGCCATATACTGTAAGTGTACAGTGTACATGACCAAAACTACATGATCAAAAGTACACGATATGACTGCTCATCGAACATCTAATTCCTAAATCATGGGCAGTAATATGGAGTTGGTCCCCCTTTGCTTTTATAACAACCTACACTGTTCTGGGAAGGCTTTCCACTAGATGTTGGAACATTGCTGCGGGGACTTGCTTCGATTCAGCCACAAGAGCATTAGTGAGGTCAGGCACTGATGTTGGGCAATTAGACCTGGCTCGCAGTCGGCATTCCAATTCATCCCAAAGGTGTTCGATGTGGTTGAGGTCAGGGCTCTGTGCAGGCCAGTCAAGTTCTTCCACACCGATCTCGACAAACCATTTCTGTATGGACCTCGCTTTGTGCATGGGGACATTGTGATGCTGAAACAGGAAAGGACCTTCCCCAAACTGTTGCCAAAAAGTTGGAAGCACAGAATCGTCTAGAATGTCATTGTGTGCTGTAGCGTTAAGATTTCCCTTTACTGGAACTAAGGGGCCTAGCCCGAACCATGAAAAACAGCCCCAGACCATTATTCCTCCTCCACCAAACTTTACAGTTGGCACTATGCATTGGGGCAGGTAGCGTTCTCCTGGCATCCGTCAAACCCAGATTTGTCCGTTGGACTGCCAGATGGTGAAGCGTGATTCATCACTCCAGAGAACGCGTTTCCACTGCTCCAGAGTCCAGTGGCGGAGAGCTTTACACCACTCCAGCTGATGCTTGGCATTGCGCATGGTGTTCTTAGGCTTGTGTGCACAGCTGCTCAGCCATGGAAAACCATTTCATGAAACTCCTGACGAACAGTTATTGTGCTGATGTTGCTTCCAGAGGCAGTTTGGAACTCAGTAGTGAGTGTTGCAACCAGTAGTGAGAAGTTTCCTCTTCACAATAACAGCACTTACAGCTGACTGGGAGCAGCTGTAGCAGTGCAGAAATTTGACTAACTGACTTGTTGGAAAGGTGGCATCCTATGACGGTGCCACGTTGAAAGTCACTGAGCTCTTCAGTAAGGCCATTGTACTGTCAATGTTTGTCTATGGAGATTTCATGGCTGTATGCTCGATTTTATACACCTGTCAGCAACGGTTGTGGCTGAAATAGCTGAATCCACTAATTTGAAGGGGTGTCCACATACTTTTGTATATATAGTGTATCATTCAACTATGCTGTGATGTTTTACATACAATTTTAATCTTTCTAATCGAATAGAATCCACAGATTGCGAGTTGAAAATAAATACTTTTACTAAGAGTATTATTATATTATTAATTGACTGACCATGTCTCTCCAAATCTCCCAACAATGCTATTTCTAGGGTCAATTTTAGATTCATGTTATGCTTCTTTTTTTTGTGCCATTCCTGAACCTGAGACCAGAAACAGGCTACCTGAGGGCAATACCAGAACAAATGGTCTATTGATTCTTTATCCTCACCACAAAATCTGCAGAGCTGCGATGATTGTATACCCCAAATATTCAACATTTTGTTGGTGGCAAGAATTCTGTACAAGAATTTTAGCTGAAAAGCACTAAGTCTTGAATCTTGCTTCATTTTATATATCAACACTTACACCCTGTGCCATGGAATCAGTACATCAAAATCTAAATTTTACAATCTGTGTGGCACAGCTGTCAACATCCTGGTCCTCAAATGAAACTGGTATAAATTCCTATTTATGCCATTTTTGTTCCTCCGCCAGTTTTGATCCTTTATATTTCGCAGACAGACCAGTTCCCTACCTCCTCCCACTGCCACCTGCCTCCTCCATTTTTGGGATAGTACTGTAATCATTTGGTTGTAATCTTGGATTGAGCAGACCTTCCCATACAATTCCGATAGCCCATGAATACATAACTCTACCATTCCAATCTACAATATCATTTAAAAACAAAATACCCTTTTCAAACATATTTTCCATAAATACAGGTATTTTATCAACCAGAACATTTGAGTTATTTGTTGTAATATTTGTTCTATCTTTTCTGGGGGATGAAATTGAAATTGTAACCAGCTCTGCATTGCCTATTTGAAAAAGAGAGATACTTTGAACAAGGTTTCATTTTCAATTAATCGAAAATGAGACATGGCAATCTGCACTAAGGCAAAAAGGCCATTTTTAAACAAGGGATGAGCTTTTCTTAGTAATCTACTTGAGAACCATTTTGGGTTCAAGTAAAACATTTCTATAAGTTACATTTTTTGAGAGGGGTTAATGCTTTTATATTTAATAATCTCAGCCCACTCAGTTCTGGTTTAGCATCCCAGATAAAGCGAAATATTTTTTGCTCATACGTTTTGCAAAATGAATCATCAGGAGTAGGCAGCGCCATAAGTAAGTGAGTAAACTGAGATATGACTAAGGAGTTAATCAGTGTAATTTTCCCACAATAGACAGGTATTTACCTCTCCATGGTTGTAGAATCTTGTCTATTTTTACTATTTTATTGAAATTCATTGTGGAGAGCTAATTTATATATTTTGTGATATGAATACCGAGTATGTCTACTTTACCGTCTGCCCATTTTGTAGGTAAACTGCAGGGTAATATAAAAGTTGTGTTTTTTAAAGATTGAATACGTAATACAGTACACTTATTATAATTAGGTTTTAGTTTAAATTATCTAGACCTTACATTTACATTTACATTTACATTTACATCATTTAGCAGACACTCTTATCCTGAGCGACTTACAAATAGGTGCATTCAACTTATAGCCAGTGGGATAACCACTTTCCAATGTTTTTTTTTTTTTCTTGGGGGGTAGAAGGAGTACTTTATCCTATCCCAGGTATTCCTTAAAGAGGTGGGGTTTCAAATGTCTCCGGAAGGTGGTGAGTGACTCCGCTGTCCTGGCGTCGTGAGGGAGCTTGTTCCACCATTGGGGTGCCAGAGCAGCGAACAGTTTTGACTGGGCTGAGGCGGGAACTATGCTTCCGCAGAGGTAGGGAGCCAGCAGGCCAGAGGTGGATGAACGCAGTGCCCTCGTTTGGGTGTAGGGACTGATCAGAGCCTGAAGGTACGGAGGTGCCGTTCCCCTCACAGCTCCGTAGGCAAGCACCATGGTCTTGTAGCAGATGCGAGCTTCAACTGGAAGCCAGTGGAGTGTGCGGAGGAGCGGGGTGACGTGAGAGAACTTGGGAAGGTTGAACACCAGACGGGCTGCGGCATTCTGGATGAGTTGTAGGGGTTTAATGGCACAGGCAGGGAGCCCAGCCAACAGCAAGTTGCAGTAATCCAGACGAGATTCAAAGAGACATTGAAGGGGTCTAGCTTGCGGACTTGCGGACTTAATATAGAACTTGAGTCATAGGCATACATAGACACCTTTGTTTTTAAGCCTTTCTAATCCTCTAATGTTATTTGGTCTGATTTTAATAGCTAGCATTTCAATGGCCATAACGAATAGATATGGTGACAGCGGACACCCTACTTTAACTCCTCTTGACAGTTCAAAACTCTCTGAAAAGTAGCCGCTATTTACTATTTTACACCTGGGGTTGCTATACATTACTTTTATTCATTGAATAAGAGAGTCACCGAAATTGAAAAAATACAGGCATTTATACAGTGGGGAAAAAAAGTATTTAGTCAGCCACCAATTGTGCAAGTTCTCCCACTTAAAAAGATGAGAGAGGCCTGTAATTTTCATCATAGGGGACACGTCAACTATGACAGACAAATTGAGAATTTTTTTCCAGAAAATCACATTGTAGGATTTTTTATGAATTTATTTGCAAATTATGGTGGAAAATAAGTATTTGGTCACCTACAAACAAGCACGATTTCTGGCTCTCACAGACCTGTAACTTCTTCTTTAAGAGGCTCCTCTGTCCTCCACTAGCTACCTGTATTAATGGCACCTGTTTTAACTTGTTATCAGTATAAAAGACACCTGTCCACAACCTCAAACAGTCACACTCCAAACTCCACTATGGCCAAGACCAAAGAGCTGTCAAAGGACACCAGAAACAAAATTGTAGACCTGCACCAGGCTGGGAAGACTGAATCTGCAATAGGTAAGCAGCTTGGTTTGAAGAAATCAACTGTGGGAGCAATTATTAGGAAATGGAAGACATACAAGACCACTGATAATCTCCCTTGATCTGGGGCTCCACGCAAGATCTCACCCTGTGGGGTCAAAATTATCACAAGAACGGTGAGCAAAAATCCCAGAACCACACGGGGGGACCTAGTGAATGACCTGCAGAGAGCTGGGACCAAAGTAACAAAGCCTACCATCAGTAACACACTACGCCGCCAGGGACTTAAATCCTGCAATGCCAGACGTGTCCCTGTGCTTAAGCCGTACATGTCCAGGCCCGTCTGAAGTTTGCTAGAGTGCATTTGGATGATCCAGAAGAGGATTGGGAGAATGTCATATGGTCAGATGAAACCAAAATAGAACTTTTTTGGTAAAAACTCAACTCGTCGTGTTTGGAGGACAAAGAATGCTGAGTTGCATCCAAAGAACACCATACCTACTGTGAAGCATGGGGGTGGAAACATCATGCTTTGGGACTGTTTTTCTGCAAAGGGACCAGGACGACTGATCCGTGTAAAAGGAAAGAATGAATGGGGCCATGTATCGTGAGATTTTGAGTGAAAACCTCCTTCCATCAGCAAGGGCATTGAAGATGAAACCTGGTTGGGTCTTTCAGCATGACAATGATCCCAAACACACCGCCCGGGCAACGAAGGAGTGGCATCCGTAGAAGCATTTCAAGGTCCTGGAGTGGCCTAGCCAGTCTCCAGATCTCAACCCCATAGAAAATCTTTGGAGGGAGTTGAAAGTCTGTGTTGCCTAGTGACAGCCCCAAAACATCACTGCTCTAGAGGAGATCTGCATGGAGGAATGGGCCAAAATACCAGCAACAGTGTGTGAAAACCTTGTGAAGACTTACAGAAAACGTTTGACCTGTGTCATTGCCAACAAAGGGTATATAACAAAGTATTGAGAAACTTTTGTTATTGACCAAATACTTATTTTCCACCATAATCTGCAAATAAATTCATAAAAAATCCTACAATGTGATTTTCTGGAATTTTCTTTCTCATTTTGTCTGTCATAGTTGACGTGTACCTATGATGAAAATTACAGGCCTCTCTCATCTTTTTAAGTGGGAGAACTTGCACAATTGGTGGCTGACTAAATACTTTTTTCCCCACTGTATATAATATCCAGTCTTACTTTATCAAAGGCCTTTTCAAAATCCGCTATTGATACCAGATACTTTATATTTGCCATCCGGGTCTTGTTTCAATAATAGTGAAATCAGACCTTCCTGCTGAGTACCTGACAGACTACCATTCCTACAGAAGTATTTAACCTCTTAAGAATCTGACCCTTTTTTTCAATTTTTGCCTAAAATGACATACCCAAATCTAACTGCCTGTAGCTCAGGACCTGAAGCAAGGATATGCATATTCTTGATACCATTTGAAAGGAAACACTTTGAAGTTTGTGGAAATGTGAAATTAATGTAGGAGAATATAACACATTAGATCTGGTAAAAGATAATACAAACAAAAAAACATGCGTTTTTCATCATCTTTGAAATGTAAGAGAAAGGCCACCATATAATATTGCAGTTTAGGCGCAATTTAGATGCTAGCCACTAGATGGTAGCAGTGTGTGTGCAAAGTTTCAGATTGATCCAGTGAAGCATTGCAATACTGGAATATTTTGTATAAAGTCTGCCCAAATGTGCCGAATTGGTCAATTGATACATTTTCAAGTACATAACTATAGAGAACATACAAAAATGATATGGTAATACAAAATGGAAGTTTACACACTCCCAGGAATGTCATACATGATGGATCATTAGCTTATACATTAACTTTCACACATCTAGATGGCCGGGCGGGGTGGGTGTGGAGCCAGAGACAGCAGAGGTTCAAACTGTAGAACCCAGTTCCTACATTGGAATATAACATTTGATTTTATCAAACAAAACTATGCTACATTTTATCTCTGGGACCCTTAGGATGACAAATCAGAGCAAGATTACTGAATGTAAGTACATTATTTACCTTCAGAGGTGAATGTATCAAACCAGTTGCCGTGATACGTTTTTTGTTGTTGTGCACTCTCCTCAAACAATAGCATAGTATTTTTTTCACTGTAATAGCTACTGTAAATTGGACAGTGCAGTTAGATTAACAAGAATTTAAGCTTTCTGCCCATATAAGACATGTCTATGTTGTTACTTACAACAGTCATGCTAATCACATTAGCACACGTTAGCTCAACCGTCCCGTATACGGGACACCGATCCTGTAGAGGTTAAAACAAGCTAATACTGGAGCTTTGAATATATCAAAAAAGACTTGATATACCTCTACCGGTATGCAATCAAGCCCTGGGGTTTCCAGGATTTAATAGCCTCGAACAGTTATTCCTCTGTAATTTGGCCTTCGCACTGATCTTTTTGTGCATTTGTTAATTTTTCACTTTTTTTATTATTTGGAAATAATTCCTTACAGTAATCATCATTCAGAGGGTGAGGAGTGGACGGAAAAGTAAACATCTGCTTAAAATATTTAGCTTTTTCTTCGGACTCCGTCTTTAGTAATGAGTTTCTGCAAATGAGTTTTGGTAGCGTTCCTATGTTGAAGATTCAGGAAGAATTTGGTGAATTTTTCTCCATATTCCATCCAGTTTGCTTTATTTTTGTAATAGATTACATTAGATCGTTCTTGAATAAGTTCCTCCAGTTCTTTTAGTTTTTCCTCTAACTTGTTTTTTATCTCTGTAGTACCGTTTTTATTGCTATCTACCTGTACTGTTAGTTCCTTGTTAGCCTTGTCTCTTTAGACAGAAACAGCTTTTTCTTTACTGATGAATATTGAATTGAATGACCTCTGAAGGTATATTTAAAGGTATCCCAAATACTGTAATAAGGGGATTTGCTGAACCTATATTGTACTGGAAAAATTCAGTTATAAATTATTTTGTCTTAGTTAGGAACAAATTGTCCTCCAGTAGACTTTGATTAAATTTCCAATATCCCCGTCCAAGAGGAAATTCTGTAAGAGTTATGCGAAGGCCAATTAGAGGATTGTCCGATCTCATTTTTTCTCCTATCAATAGTTTTTTAACCTTTGATGCAAGAGAGAAAGAGACAAGAAAGTAGTCAAGACAACTAGCTTGATTAAGTCTCCTCCATGTATATCTCACTAGGTCAGGATTTTTTAGTCTCCAAATATCCACTATTTCTAATGTGTCCATAATATTTGTGATCTCCTTAATGGACCGTAAAGGAAATCACCCTATAAACTATCATCAATGTGCCCTTGAGGTACTTAACTCTGTGTTATAGTCTCCCACCATAATGGTTTGATCGTTTGTTGACTGTAAGATCAATAGATTGGTATAATATTTTCAAAGAAGTGTGGATCATCCTGATTTGGACCATATAGATTAATGAGAAAGTGTACGCCGCTTTATCTCTTGACCAGAGTTCAGATTATGACACTGTTAAAGCTGCTATCCTTCAGGCTTACGAGTTGGTCCCAGAGGCATGAAGACAACAGTTCCATCAATTACGAAAGACAGAATCACAATGCCATGTTGAGTTCGCAAGGGAACAAGCATGTCTTTTTGATCGGTGGTGTGGTTCTCAAGAGGTCAAAGACCTTGAGGATTTAAAGACACATACTTCTCGAGCAGTTCAAGAATTGCCTTCATGAAAGAGTTGCTACCTACATTTATGAGCACAAGGATCTCACTCTTGAGAGAGCTGCAGTCTTTGCAGATGAGTTTGTGTTAACACATAAAACTACCTTCACAAACAAAGCACCCAGTAGTTAGCCCTACACAAAAAGCAATCCAGAGCCACTCTTAAATATCACCTGGGCTAGCACAGGTGAAACATCGTCCGACTAACAAGATGGACAAGCCAACACAGGTGTAACATACAAACTAGGTGACACCAATCCGTGCGCGCTAACGTGCCACCTCGAAATATAAATAGAAAAAACTAAACCTGTAACACCTTCCGCCTTAAGACAAATATAACCTATATTTTTGTTGGACAAGTTAGCTCACCACCAACAGAAAACAACTTTCATTTCACAACATAATCAACTTAAATGCATCGCTACTTAAATGCATTGCCTTCTCCCATATAAAGATGGCGTCTACTGGCTGTCAACAATTTAAAAAAAATATTTTTTATACATAGTTGCCTAAAACTCAAGTTTTGAGAAACGGGTAAAATAATGTAAGTTTCTTATACTCTCATCCCCTTGGAATGAGCGCAACCAAAATAAAACTAATCTCCAAAATGGCAAAACATGCAGTAAAAATGAATTGTGAGCCAGGGCTACACACTGGCTAAACACAAAATGTATTGACTGCTCACCCTTGAAAGACAATCAGCAACCAAGTTGTCCTTACCATGGACATGTCTGATTTCAAGGGGACACTCCTGTAATATGAGACTCCAGCGAAGGAGTAGGTGGTTCGTGGAGCTCTTCTTTTGCAGGAAAACGAGAGTGTTATGATTGGTATACACCACCAGAGGTGTAGAGACCAATACATAAATCTTAAGGTGCTGAAGAGCGAGTACCAAAGTGAGCGTCTCCTTCTCGATAATCAAGTAGTGTTTTTGATATGAGGCCAATTTCTTTGAAAAGTACCCCACAGGGTGCTCAACATTATCGTCTTTCTGTAGGAGCACAGCCTACATCACTGGCATCGGCGTACAAAGCAAATAGACGACGGAAATCTGGAGCAGCAGAGACCAAAAAGGTCTTTGTCTTTTTAATAGCCTCCTGACAGTCGGGGCTCCAACGGAAAATTACTTTCGGACTGGTTAAATCTGTATGTGGCGCAACAACCTGGGAAAAGTTTTTGCAAAAAGCCCGGTACTAGCCAGCCATTCCCAATAATCGGCGTAGTTCCTGGGAGAAGCTGGCACTGGAAAGTTATTGATGGCCTCCACTTTTGCCAGGAGCGGTCGTACTTTCCCTTGCCCCACCACCTTCCCGAGATATTTGACTGTTACTCAGGCAATTTCGCTCTTTGACAGGTTACCTGTCAGGTTGGCAGCTGCGAAATAACTTATCTTGGTTAACTGTCATGTTGCCAATTTTTGTTCCCGAATGTATTTAGTTATTTGGTCCTCAAACCTGAACTCAAGATATGCCATTTCGAAAATGAGCAGTTTCCTACAGACCGGAATATGCATCATCACACTCCCTCATCTGATTGGTCGGGTAGGTGGGCCTTCTGAGCTGGCATATGCGTCATCACACTCCCTCATCTGAATGGTTGTGTAGGCAGGCTTTCCGAGACGGAATAAGTGTCATCACACTCCCTCATCTGATTGGTTGAGTAGGCGGGCCTTCTGACTTTGTGGCTGTGGTAACTAGTGATGACCGTGACAGACAGAAAGAAGCAGCTAATGGATTTACTAACGGAGGAAGTAATTTCTGATTTCGGGTTTCGGGGGAGGCCGGGCCTTCAATTTGGCAGAAGCAATCAGGCCTGGGTAGGGCCTGAACATCGCAGGCATGGGTAGGGCTCGGACTTAATATTCATGCCCGTGCAGGGCTCTACCCTACAGTAGGCTGCGCCTATTACAGATAAGCAAGACCAAACAAGGAAACGCACAGCATCATGGTTCCACTAGTTAACCTAAAGCACCAGCAGTGAGCTGTTGTCAGAATTCAAAGTGGCATCAAAGTCCTTACACATCAAACACCATCATTGATTCTTTATCATCCTATTGCAAATTATGGCAGACAGGTGCACGCTGTTGTTTCGCTCCATCAGTCAATCAGTCAGGCTGCCGATTATCTTTTTCAGAGAGAGAGGGGCCATCGTTGCCTCGCCGACATCCCTGACAAGCGATAGGATTACTTGGAGATGCAATTAAGAGCTCGACAGGGAATCAGCGTTTGACACACTCAGACAGGATTCAGAGGTACACCTTCCAGATATTTCCCTGTTAATGCTCAAACTGTGAAGTGCAACGCAGACCTTGAGTCATGTTAGATGACTTCGCTTCAATTGTCATGGTGTTAATTTATTCTGGGTTTGTGGAGGTTCCATACTTCTTGAGTTGAGGGCAATTACTTATTCGCTGCAGCAAACCAATTACATAATGCAAATTATTACAGTATGTATGGCAAGGGGAAGATAGTCATTTTATACAGTGGCAGATACAGGAGCCGTTCAAAGCCCTTAAAAGGCATGTGATCTGGTGAATAGCTCAAAATACATATCATAGGTCTTTCATATCAAATAGTAACAACCAATATAGCCAATGAAAGTACCAACAATAAGCTTACAAGCATTACATTATTGTCAACAAACTCTGTATCTGTTAAGCAATCTTTGCAGATATGCAAACAGTTTCTAGTTAGTTTCCTAGTTAGTGAGCCGCTACCTCCCAGCACTCTGATCAATAATTCAAGGTAAGAACACAACATGGGTCTGGGTTTTATAACTAGCAGCCTGATCCATCTGATCCATATCCCTACAGCCCCAGTCTCTTTCCTCCATAGTGCCCAGCAAGGAAAACACAAGGAATAAGTACCTTGAAGCCCTCAAGCGAAGCTCTCAGCGAGCAAACATGACCTTATGCGATCATTACGAACTACAAATACTCATAGTCTAACCCGGTCTAGTAGAAACAGTCCCTCCCCAGGGGTTACTCCTCCGCTAGCAGACAAGGCTTCACAACATAGACTGCAACAATAACTAGAGGGCCGGTCGGATAAGGGTTAGGGATGATCTAATAGAGGACTATTGCTTTTTCAGAACTGTATTTGATTGCTCTATCATCCAAAGTTTGTTTGTTTGTTCCTCACTTCACACTTTTCCAATTGTTAGCTATTTCCCTCTCCTCTTCTGCTCTCTCTCGATCTCTCTCTCTCTCTCTCTCTCTCTGTCTATCCGTCTGTATGTCTGCTTGTGTCTCTCTCTCTCTCTCTCTTTGTCTGTCTGTCTCCCTTTCTCTCTGTCTGTCTGTCTGTCTGTCTTTCCGTCTGTCTCACACTATCTCGGTCAATAGGAGTTTTGTCTTCAGAGCTGCTCATTGTCATCGTAATGACCCCCTAAGGGACTTGGGGGTCTGTCTGACTGTCTCTGTCTGTCTGTCTTTAATGCTGCCGGACTGTTTGCTGGAGGAGGAGGTCACCACTGAAGGATTCAGTATGCGGTATGCTGACTATAGAGCCCCGTGTTAAAAATAGAACAGCAGAGCAGAGACCTCCACATCGAAATCAGGAGACATTATTACACAGACCTTCTACACTGGATGGGTAGCATAAGCCAGTCTAGATAGCAGGAACCAATCTAGCAGTTAGTGTTAGACTTGTTTGGCCAAGTGGATACAGTGAGGGAAAAAAGTATTTGATCCCCTGCTGATTTTGTACGTTTGCCCACTGACAATGACATGTTCAGTCTATAATTTTAATGGTAGGTTTATTTTAACAGTGAGAGACAGAATAACGCATGTCAAAAATGTTATAAATTGATTTGCATTTTAATTAGGGAAATAAGTATTTGACCCCCTCTCAATCAGAAAGATTTCTGGCTCCCAGGTGTCTTTTATACAGGTAACAAGCTGAGATTAGGAGCACACTCTTAAAGGGAGTGCTCCTAATATCAGCTTGTTACCTGTATAAAAGACACCTGTCCACAGAAGCAATCAATCAATCAGATTCCAAACTCTCCACCATGGCCAAGACCAAAGATGTCAGGGACAAGATTGTAGACCTACACAAGGCTGGAATGGGCTACAAGACCATCGCCAAGCAGCTTGGTGAGAAGGTGACAACAGTTGGTGCGATTATTCGCAAATGGAAGAAACACAAAAGCACTGTCAATCTCCCTCGGCCTGGGGCTCCATGCAAGATCTCACCTTGTGGAGTTGCAATGATCATGAGAACGGTGAGGAATCAGCCCAGAACTACACGGGAGGATCTTGTCAATGATCTCAAGGCAGCTGGGACCATAGTCACCAAGAAAACAATTGGTAACACACTACGCCGTGAAGGACTGAAATCCTGCAGTGCCCGCAAGGTACCCCTGCTCAAGAAAGCACATATACATGCCCGTCTGAAGTTTGCCAATGAACATCTGAATGATTCAGATGAGAACTGGGTGAAAGTGTTGTGGCCAGATGAGACCAAAATCGAGCTCTTTGGCATCAACTGAACTCGCTGTGTTTGGAGGAGGAGGAATACTGCCTATGACCCCAAGAACACCATCCCCACCGTCAAACATGGAGGTGGAAACATTATGCTTTGAAGGTGTTTTTCTGCTAAGGGGACAGGACAACTTCACCGCATCAAAGGGACGATGGACGGGGCCATGTACCGTCAAATCTTGGGTGAGAACCTCCTTCCCTCAGCCAGGGCATTGAAAAGGGGTCGTGGATGGGTATTCCAGCATGACAATGACCCAAAACACACGGCCAAGGCAACAAAGGAGTGGCTCAAGAAGAAGCACATTAAGGTCCTGGAGTGGCCTAGCCAGTCTCCAGACCTTAATCCCATAGAAAATCTGTGGAGGGAGCTGAAGGTTCGAGTTGCCAAATGTCAGCCTCGAAACCTGAATGACTTGGAGAAGATCTGCAAAGAGGAGTGGGACAAAATCCCTCCTGAGATGTGTGCATTCCTGGTGGCCAACTACAAGAAACGTCTGACCTCTGTGATTGCCAACAAGGGTTTTGCCACCAAGTACTAAGTCATGTTTTGCAGAGGGGTCAAATACTTATTTCCCTCATTAAAATGCAAATCAATTTATAACATTTTTGACATGCATTTTTCTGGATTTTTTTGTTGTTATTCTGTCTCTCACTGTTCAAATAAACCTACCAGTAAAATTATAGACTGATCATGTCTTTGTCAGTGGGCAAACGTACAAAATCAGCAGGGGATCAAATACTTTTTCCCCTCACTGTATATCCAGCTGGGAGTTGCAGGATGGCATTTATTGGGATGAATCTTGTCCTGGAGGCAGCTCTGCAGGGTGGTCACTAGCTGGCACAGCCACAGAGTCATACAATCTTATTTTAAACCTAACCCTAACCTTAACCAGACTGCTAACCTTATGCCTAACCTTAAGTTAAGACCAAAAAGCTAATTTTATGATATAGCCAATTTTGACTTTGCAGCTGGCCCATCTAGCGGAAACCGCTCAGCTCTGCCTCCAGGACAAGATTCATCCCAATAATAAATGTCACCCTGCATAGGAGTTATCATTACCTGTGTTATTAGCAATGTATATTTGTTCAAACACATCTTGAAGAAATTGTAAAACTGTTACATGAAACTCCAATTCAATTCAATTTTAAAGTGTAGGGATACTATCCTTAAAATTCAATATAAAATAACTCACAGTTGTATAGGCTTAGACAGGTCTGAAGAATATTGTGTCTATGCGAGCTGGGAACATTGACAACCTAGAAAGGAAGCTGCTCTCTCAATGATCAGATTCTAATGTCCTGTTGTTTATAATGAGTGTCAATGTCTAGTCTAGACAGTCCCATAATTCAGACCTGAAATGTGTCCTTTTCTAAAGCCATCCCATCCAGACCTGAGAGCCACTGTATCCTCCATTAATTATCTGTCACACACAGAGAGCCGTTATATTATATTCAACACTGATGACTCAGAACTGCATCCTCCCTTCTCTCCTCTCTGTGTACTTCCCTGTTGATTAAAAATACATCTAACAGTCATTGGAATCCATTAGAATCATGTCTGTTCTGTCATCTGTCTGCCATGTGGGTACCCCATCTGACATCCCTCCAGATTGGGTAGTTTCCATTATGGTAATGGTCAGTCATCTTGTCGGGATAAGGTTGTTACAAAAATAGGACTTCATCTGGATACACTGTCAGTCTATCATGATATAAATTACTTGTTAGTTTAGTTACAAAATTAAAGATGACAGTGCCTAAATGAACATAGCTTGTTTCTACTACCCTTTAACCTTGACAATGGCCTCTGTCCCAGAGATGTGCAGTATTAATCAATGTGTATTGCACTAGATACAACTCAACAGCAATCCGTCTCATTGAAAAATAATCATAACCCATTTTCTAGCCTTCAATATTAGCACACAACTGTTTCAATCAATTGTGTTATTTTGTCTGCACTTCTTTGACAAAGTTTATGATGATACTGTCCTCTCATTCACCTATCATTTAGTGTTTAGTTTTATGGTAATCGTTATGGTGATCTCTTACTCTTTCATAAAGTCATTATTCAAATAAATTGAACACATATTTCGAGATATACTTTCATGCAACTGTAAATCATCGTAAAGATCATCATTACATTTACATTTACGTCATTTAGCAGACGCTCTTATCCAGAGTGACTTACAAATAGGTGCATTCACCTTATAGCCAGTGGGATAACCACTTTACAATGTATTTTTTTTTTTTTTGGGCGGCGGGGGGGGGGGTTGGAGTAAAGGGGGGGGTAGAAGGATTACTTTATCCTATCCCAAGTATTCCTTAAAGAGGTGGGGTTTCAAATGTCTCCGGAAGGTGGTGAGTGACTCCGCTGTCCTGGCGTCGTGAGGGAGCTTGTTCCACCATTGGGGTGCCAGAGCAGCGAACAGTTTTGACTGGGCTGAGCGGGAACTATGCTTCCGCAGAGGTAGGGAGCCAGCAGGCCAGAGGTGGATGAACGCAGTGCCCTCGTTTGGGTGTAGGGACTGATCAGAGCCTGAAGGTACGGAGGTGCCGTTCCCCTCACAGCTCCGTAGGCAAGCACCATGGTCTTGTAGCAGATGCGAGCTTCAACTGGAAGCCAGTGGAGTGTGCGGAGGAGCGGGGTGACGTGAGAGAACTTGGGAAGGTTGAACACCAGACGGGCTGCGGCATTCTGGATGAGTTGTAGGGGTTTAATGGCACAGGCAGGGAGCCCAGCCAACAGCGAGTTGCAGTAATCCAGAAGGGAGATGACAAGTGCCTGGATTAGGACCTGTGCCGCTTCCTGTGTAAGGCAGGGTCGTACTCTCCGAATGTTGTAGAGCATGAACCTACAGGATCGGGTCACCGCCTTGATGTTAGCGGAGAATGACAGGGTGTTGTCCAGGGTCATGCCAAGGTTCTTTGCACTCTGGGAGGAGGACACAATGGAGTTGTCAACCGTGATGGCGAGATCATGGAGCGGGCAGTCCTTCCCCGGGAGGAAGAGCAGCTCCGTCTTGCCGAGGTTCAGCTTGAGGTGGTGATCCGACATCCACACTGATATGTCTGCCAGACATGCAGAGATGCGATTCGCCACCTGGTTATCAGAAGGGGGAAAGGAGAAAATGAATTGTGTGTCGTCTGCGTAGCAATGATAGGAGAGACCATGTGAGGATATGACAGAGCCAAGTGACTTGGTGTATAGAGAGAATAGGAGAGGGCCTAGAACTGAGCCCTGGGGGACACAAGTGGTGAGATCACGTGGTGCGGAGACAGATTCTCGCCATGCCACCTGGTAGGAGCGACCTGTCAGGTAGGACGCATTCCAAGAGTGAGCAGCGCCGGAGATGCCCAACTCGGAGAGGGTGGAGAGGAGGATCTGATGGTTCACAGTATCAAAGGCAGCGGATAGGTCTAGAAGGATAAGAGCAGAGGAGAGAGAGTTAGCTTTAGCAGTGCGGAGAGCCTCCGTGACACATAGAAGAGCAGTCTCAGTTGAATGACCAGTCTTGAAACCTGACTGGTTTGGATCAAGAAGGTCATTCTGAGAGAGATAGCAGGAGAGTTGGCTAGAGACGGCACGCTCAAGAGTTTTGGAGAGAAAAGAAAGAAGGGATACTGGTCTGTAGTTGTTGACATCGGAGGGATCGAGTGTAGGTTTTTTGAGGAGGGGTGCAACTCTCGCTCTCTTGAAGACAGAAGGGACATGGCCAGCGGTCAAGGATGACTTGATGAGCGAGGTGAGGTAAGGGAGAAGGTCTCCGGAAATGGTCTGGAGAAGAGAGGAGGGGATAGGGTCAAGCGGGCAGGTTGTTGGGCAGCCGGCAGTCACAAGTCGCAAGATTTCATCTGGAGAGAAAGGGGAGAAAGAAGTCAAAGCATAGGGTAGGGCAGTGTGAGCAGGACCAGCGGTGTCATTTGACTTAATAAATGAGGATCGGATGTCGTCAACCTTCTTTTCAAAATGGCTGACGAAGTCATCCACAGAGAGGTAGGAGGGAGGGGGAGGAGGAGGAGGATTCAGCAGGGAGGAGAAGGTAGCAAAGAGCTTCTTAGGGTTAGAGGCAGAGGCTTGAAATTTAGATTGGTAGAAAGTGTCTTTAGCAGCGGAAACAGAGGAAGAGAATGTAGAGAGGAGGGAGTGAAAAGATGACAGGTCCGCAGGGAGTCTAGTTTTCCTCCATTTCCGCTCGGCTGCCCGGAGCCCTCTTCTTTGAGCTCGCAATGAGTCGTCAAGCCACAGAGCAGGAGGGGAGGACGGAGCCGGCCGGGAGGATAGGGGACATAGAGAGTCAAAAGATGCAGAAAGGGAGGAGAGGAGGGTTGAGGAGACAGAATCAGGAGATCGGAGGGAGAAGGATTTAGCAGAGGGAAGAGATGATAGGATGCAGTGAGATTAGTAGAAGAACAGCATCTAGTAAAGATGAGGTCAAGCGTGTTGCCTGCCTTGTGAGTAGGGGGGGACGGTGAGAAGGTGAGGTCAAAAGAGGAAAGGAGTGGAAAGAAGGAGGCAGAGAGAAATTAGTCAAAGGCAGACGTAGGGAGGATAAAGTCACCCAGAACTGTGAGGGGTGAGCCATCCTCAGGAAAGGAACTTATCAAGGCGTCAAGCTCATTGATGAACTCTCCAAGGGAACCTGGAGGGCGATAAATGACAAGGATGTTAAGCTTGAATGGGCTAGTGACTGTGACAGCATGGAATTCAAATGAGGAGATAGACAGATGGTTCAGGGGAAAAAGAGAGAATGTCCACTTGGGAGAGATGAGGATTCCTGTGCCACCGCCGCGCTGACCAGATGCTCTCAGGGTATGCGAGAACACATGGTTAAATGAGGAAAGAGCAGTAGGAGTAGCAGTGTTTTCTGTGGTAATCCATGTTTCCGTCAGCGCCAAGAAGTCGGGGGACTGGAGGGTAGCATAGGCTGAGATGAACTCTGCCTTGTTGGCCGCAGAACGGCAGTTCCAGAGGCTGCCAGAGACCTGGAACTCCACGTGGGTCATGCGCGCAGGGACCACCAGATTAGAGTGGCAACAGCCACGAGGTGTGAAGCATTTTTATGGCCTGTGCAGAGAGGAGAGAACAGGGATAAACAGACACATAGTTGACAGGCTACAGAAAAAGGCTACAATAATGCAAAGGAGATAGGAATGAAATTAACTAAACATCTGGGAAATTGAGAGAGCGTGACCTCCCTCACTTACGTCTCACTGAAACACTCAAATATAACTCTCCCAACTTCAACTTCAGAAATTATAATTGTTGTAAACTACAGCGTTTCAATGTTTCTAGGAATAGACTAACTTAGTTTTATTCAGCTAGCTAACTTGGTACAGTATTCTTCAGTGAAAACCGTCCAGGGCACCAAATCCTATGACGCCAAAGCTAACTAGCATGCCAGCCTCCAATAACACGGTTTAGCACCAATACTCGGTTACAACAAACCACCAGTGTGTTAACACGCCAAGCAGATCATTCGTGTCCGTGTCTAACGTTTTGGGTTAGTTTTGACAGTTTGAGTGAGTACGTCATCAACTTATTCAGCCAGTTAGTTAGCTAGAATAGTTAGCATACTAGCTAGCCATTGCACTCTGCCAACGAGCTAACCCCTCCTCCCACGGCACGAACACACAGAGAGCCAAGCTAACGTTAACTAGTCACCCATGTCCCGAATTCCCTTGAACGACTCTGGTTACCAGTATGTAAAAACAAAACAAAAATAAATGTAGGTTATAACTTACCCTTAGTAGCTATTGTTAGCCAGTTAAGTGCAAAGCTAGCCACTGAATCGATTCAGCCAGTTCGCGTCTGTCCCAACGGACACTTCACATATGATATCTGAAGTGAAATAAAAGGGGATTGTAGCGATCAGGTTTGTTCCACCATGCTAATCATAACCACCATTGATAATATAATCAGTGCTCTGTTTGTGTGTAACCTTTGATGAGGGGCCAGGAGCTGATCTACGCTGCTATGCCCATCAATGGGGCGGTGGCAAAGACTTTACCTCCAGCCTCACATCTTACTTGCTCGCCAACGGTTGTCTATGGGGAGACCAGAATTAGGTAGGTTTAGTCTGACCTGTTCAAACTTCAAAATAGTATATGTTTGTTTGTCAGATATCACCTATCCTAACTGCCATTGGTAATAGCACAGTGACTGTATGTGTTCACAGATGCATCTATGAAGCCAGCACTTGGAGACTTGCAAGATGATGCAATGAAATCCAGACTGACATATCAGCTTGATACTGATGTCTCTAAATGGAGAGAGACTTGGCAATCGACATAAACAATTTACTAGACACAACTTTGCCATGTATTTACTTTTTTTATTATTGAATTCAATGGTATTAGTCAATATGGGGAGGGAGAAACCCTGTGTATATTCTGCACCAGTATCAGGGAACCCCTGTTGTATTTTTTTATTTTTTTATTTTTTACCTTTATTTAACCAGGTAAGCCAGTTGAGAACAAGTCCTCATTTACAACTGCGACCTGGCCAAGTGGGAGAACTTGCACAATTGGTGGCTGATTAAATACTTTTTTCCCCCACTGTATACAGTGAGGGAAAAAAGTATTTGATCCCCTGCTGATTTTGTATGTTTTCCCACTGACAAAGAAATGATCAGTCTATAATTTTAATTGTAGGTTTATTTGAACAGTGAGAGACAGAATAACAACAACAAAATCCAGAAAAACGCATGTCAAAAATGTTATAAATTGATTTGCATTTTAATGAGGGAAATAAGTATTTGACCCCCTCTCAATCAGAAAGATTTCTGGCTCCCAGGTGTCTTTTATACAGGTAACGAGATGAGATTAGGAGCACACTCTTAAAGGGAGTGCTCCTAATCTCAGCTTGTTACCTGTATAAAAGACACCTGTCCACAGAAGCAATCAATCAATCAGATTCCAAACTCTCCACAATGGCCAAGAACAAAGAGCTCTCCAAGGATGTCAGGGACAAGATTGTAGACCTACACAAGGCTGGAATGGGCTACAAGATCATCGCCAAGCAGCTTGGTGAGAAGGTGACAACAGTTGGTGCGATTATTCGCAAATGGATGAAACAGAAAAGAACTGTCAATCTCCCTCTGTCTGAATGATTCAGAGGAGAACTGGGTGAAAGTGTTGTGGTCAGATGAGACCAAAATTGAGCTCTTTGGCATCAACTCAACTCGCCGTGTTTGGAGGAGGAGGAATGCTGCCTATGACCCCAAGAACACCATCCCCACCGTCAAACATGGAGGTGGAAACATTATGCTTTGGGGGTGTTTTTCTGCTAAGGGGACAGGACAACTTCACCGCATCAAAGGGACGATGGACGGGGCCATGTACCGTCAAATCTTAGGTGAGAACCTCCTTCCCTCAGCCAGGGCATTGAAAATGGGTCGTGGATGGGTATTCCAGCATGTCAATTACCCAAAACACACGGCCAAGGCAACAAAGGAGTGGCTCAAGAAGAAGCACATTAAGGTCCTGGAGTGGCCTAACCAGTCTCCAGACCTTAATCCCATAAAAAATCTGTGGAGGGAGCTGAAGGTTCGAGTTGCCAAACATCAGCCTCGAAACCTTAATGACTTGAAGGAGATCTGCAAAGAGGAGTGGGACAAAATCCCTCCTGAGATGTGTGCAAACCTGGTGGCCAACTACAAGAAACGTCTGACCTCTGTGATTGCCAACAAGGGTTTTGCCACCAAGTACTAAGTCATGTTTTGCAGAGGGGTCAAATACTTATTTCCCTCATTAAAATGCAAATCAATTTATAACATTTTTGACATGCGTTTTTCTGGATTTTTTTGTTGTTATTCTGTCTCTCACTATTGAAATAAACCTACCATTAAAATTATAGATTGATAATTTCTTTGTCAGTGGGCAAACGTACAAAATCAGCAGGGGATGAAATACTTTTTTCCCTCACTGTACCTGCTGGAGCGCATACTAGGGGTGGGTGTTGCTATGGTGACCAATGAGCTAAGATAAGGCGGGGATTTGCCTAGCAGTGATTTATAGATGGCCTGGAGCCAGTGGGTTTGGCGACGAATATGTAGTGAGGACCAGCCAACAAGAGCGTACAGGTCACAGTGGTGGGTAGTATATGGGGCTTTGGTGACAAAACGGATGGCACTGTGATAGACAACATCCAATTTGCTGAGTAGAGTGTTGGAGGCTATTTTGTAAATGACATCACCGAAGTCAAGGATCGGTAGGATAGTCAGTTTTACGAGGGCATGTTTGGCAACATGAGTGAAGGAGGCTTTGTTGCGAAATAGAAAGCCGATTTTAGATTTAACTTTGGATTGGAGATTCTTAATGTGAGTCTGGAAGGAGAGTTTACAGTCTAACCAGACACCTAGGTATTTGTAGTTGTCCACATACTCTAGGTCAGACCCGTCGAGAGTAGTGATTCTAGTCGGGTGGGCGGGTGCCAGCAGCGTTTGATTGAAGAGCATGCATTTAGTTTGACTAGTGTTTAAGAGCAGTTGGAGGCTACTGAAGGAGTGTTGTATGGCATTGAAGCTCGTTTGGAGGTTTGTTAACACAGTGTCCAATGAAGGGCCAGATGTATACAAAATGGTGTCATCTGCGTATAGGTGGATCTGAGAGTCACCAGCAGCAAGAGCGACATCATATATATACACGGAGAATAGAGTCGGCCCAGGAATTGAACCCTGTGGCACCCCCATAGAGACTGCCATAGGTCCAGACAACAGGCCCTCCGATTTGACACATTGAACTCTATCTGAGAAGTAGTTGGTGAACCAGGCGAGGCAGTCATTTGAGAAACCAAGGCTATTTAGTCTGCCAATAAGAATGCGGTGGTTGACAGAGTCGAAAGCCTTGGCCAGGTCGATGAAGACGGCTGCACAGTACTGTCTATTATCGATCGCGGTTATAATATCGTTTAGGACCTTGAGTGTGGCTGAAGTGCACCCATGACCAGCTCGGAAACCGGATTGCATAGCGGAGAAGGTACGGTGGGATTCGAAATGGTCGGTGATCTGTTTGAAGCTGGTGTACAAAACTGGAATTAAAATATGCATAAATGAAACTTAAGAACGGGAAGCATAGACATAGCTCACATAGAACAGATTTACCACTTCTTAGACTTGCTTTTAATGAGAATGACAAATCTATAACTAAAATGTCTATGTTAATTTGGTCGGGTCGCCCCGAAAAGTTACATATTGCAGCTTTAAGGTTTTTACTATATTAGAGAATTCCTGTTTAATCGATTGTTCTGTATAATTACCAGTGTGTCTTCAGTGTACCTCTAGTGTGCCACCAGTGTACCTCAATAGATGGTTGAACAATTACCAGTGTACCACCAGTGCACCTCTATAGATGGTTGAATAATTACCAGTGTACCACCAGTGAACCTCTATAGATTGTTGAACAATTACCAGTGTACCACCTCTACACAGGGACAGGGATAGATTAACAAGGCTGAGCTCCAAGAGCTGTAATCAGAGGGGCATACTACAATGCAGTTCAATGAATTAGCCAGCTAACTTTGATAAACAACCAGAAATAACAATGTATTTTCTGGTTCATAAAAAAAAAGTGATTTTGGTTGTTGAGTTAAGTAGACCATGCTTATTTCAAGCTTATATTTCAGAATATTTTGGCAAGTTAGCAGGCTAACTCATTGATGCTGCTTTGTAGTATACCCCTCAGGATGTTCCTCTCTTAGTCATCACAACAAAATAAGACAGGATCATGAATATGCAGCAGTAGGAAGGGAGGATCCCCTCCAGGCCGGAGAAAAGACACCATTAAGCTCTGATAATGATATCCTCTTCTCCTCAGAACAATAGAGAGCATGGCGTTGAAGTGAGGATCACCTTCTACTTAGATACCTCCAACCATACCCTTACCTTAACCACTCACTAACTTGCTTAATGTAAATATCACATGTTTTGCAATTCTGAGGATATACCATTTATTTATATGGCTGTGTAATACCACCAATGTGATCGATCGTTGTGAGTTCATGTTGGATATCAAGCTCAATTCACTCAAATACACCGCTGGGTTATTTCATTCATGAAAGCAACAACAATCAATAAACAACAACAAAATCCTGAATAAAGAAGATCAGAGCCATTACAAACACTCTTATTATATCACAGCATTATAGTGAGTATGCTGGACTAGGTAGAATGACTTGATTTAAATGCATTGAATATTAAATTACACCGCTGCTTATGGCTGGCGAAGGTGATCCTTAATCCGGTATAATGGCCTTAGGAAGCCGGCATCATGCATAGTACTGATTCAATTACATCAACAACCCTGTCCAGTTCATGGAATAATGGCCATTAGTCAAAAGCTGGCAGAGTAAACATTGTGCAGAGCTGCATTTTTACATGTTTGTTTATAAGCTCATTCCCGTCTATGTGCAGCACAGGCTGTGTATGTACGGTTGGTTGTTTGCAGATTTTTATTTTGTAAGTTTTCCCTACATCACAGTAAATTGTTGTCTTTATCTGTTGTATTCAATACCGCTGATAATAAGGAGGACTACCGCTGTTTTGCAGTCTAGGAGGTTGACTATGTATTCTGTATTGCCTTATCGTCATTCTCTCTCTCTCTCTCTCTCTCTCTCTCTCTCTCTCTCTCTCTCTCTCTCTCTCTCTCTCTCTCTCTCTCTCTCTCTCTCTCTCTCTCTCTCTCTCTCTCTCTCTCTCTCTCTCTCTCTCTCTCTCTCTCTCTCTCTCTCCCAGGCTGTCACATTATTTCTGGGATAATTATTACTGTTTAGTTTGATTTGAAAAGTGGCCTTGAGAGCGGATGGTTCCAAATCCTTCAGAATAATTGGCTGCAGCCTGCTGTAAGGGGAAAATACATTGACACTGTAAAAGCACCTATTACGATTACAGTATGCAGCCAGCTTGCCTTGCCCTGAGAATTTGAAAGTATGGGTCTTTCTGCAAGTTACTTGTCCAACTTCCAATGACTTTCGTGGAATAAGGAGTTGAAAAGAGACCTTTCATACATAAATTATTGATCCCAACTGAACCATGGTACCCCAACAATGGCTGACAATCCTTTCTGTCTGACTGTCTGTTTCTATCCTCCATCCCTTCATCCCTCCATCCAAGCCTTTTTCTTTTCCCTGCTGATGTCTCCATCTTTGTCTGACTTTGTTTCCATCACTCCATCCCATTCTCTCTCTTTCCCTTGCTGATATCTTTATCACTGTCTGTCTGTCTGTAGCTATCCTCTATATCTCTCCATCCCAGTCGTTTCCCCTGCTGACGCCTCCATCTCTGCTGCCATCAGTTAATGAAGCTCAGGCTGGGGCTCTGCACCTGTGGAGCTCTGCTCAACCAATCTGGAGGATAGAGGTCCCCATGTGGTGGATGGAGAGGGGATTTGGGATTTCAGAACCATGTACAGGGATTCAGAGACAGCTCTATTACTGCACTGTCTGTAAGCCTCATCTTCAAACACTAGTCATGTTGACTCATGCTAGCCTCACATATTCAGTTGGGATCTTTTGAGTTCAACCCAAATTTGTTTTGGAGAATGGACATCACACAGACCCAAGTTTATATGTAGGGCTGTAAACTCTTAGAAAAAAGGGTTCCCCATAGGAGAAACATTTTTTGGTTCCAGGTAGAACGCTTTCTGGTTCCAGGTAGAACTATTTTGGGTTCCATGAAGAACCCTCTGTGGAAAGTTTTTTTACATGGAACCCAAAATGGTTCTACCTGGAAACAAAAGGGTTCTACCTGGAACCAAAAAGGGTTCTTCAAAGGGTTCTCCTATGGGGACAGCCGAAGAACCCTTTTCAGTGCTAGATAGCACCTTTTTTTCTAAGAGTGTAGTCAATTGAACATGGCTAGTTTCAAGAGATAAGCCAACAAATAAGATGATTCTTGCAATGCAAGAATACCGGGTTGGATTCATGGACTCAAAAAAGCTATGTTTACAGTGAGACTATAAGAAACTCAACTACATGGCAATTCACAATTCAACTGCGCAAAAACAATCATGTCTTGGCCTATGCCAGAACTCAGGTAACCTGTTTTTATTAAATAGGGTTTTATTCTCTCTGGAACTGAAACCTGATAGTCCTACCTCAGAATGCATTGCCTCCCTGCTTTGTCTTTTTATGTCTGGCTCAGTATTTACAAGAAAGTGTGTGCGAAGAGATGAGACCACAATATTACACCTATACCATGAGGCAGGTAAGAATTGAAACGTTGAGTAGAGAGAGAGAGACATTGCTTTGTCAATGTTAACATATGTTTCCCATGCCAATAAAGCCCTTAAATTGAATTTAATTGAAATTGAATTGAGAGAGAGAGAGAAATACATCGAGAAGGTAGAGCGAGTCAGTCAGCGCTTAGCTTTCTCTTTCTTCCATCAGAATTCTGTCAGTGTTTATATGAGTGGTGCCCTGGGCACCATCTTGAAGTCTCATCCCAGGTATTAGCCTGACCGTCACTTCACTGTTTGGTCAGGTCCCTTCATCAGCACCTCATTACCTCCTGTCAATGTTTATGTGGCCTGAACGGGAATGTGCAGATTCATTGCTGAGAGAGGTACTCTTTCTCTTTCTCTCTCTCTTACCGACTGCTTCTCTCTCTCTCGCTCATTCTTTCACTTTCTCTCTCTCGTTCTGTCACTTCCCCTTTTCTCGGTCTCTGAGAGGTTCTCTTTCTCTCTCTCTATTTTTTCTTTTATGGCTGAAAGGCTGGTCGTTTCTGAGGGATTGAGAGAAAAATGAGGCAAGCCCGGGATCATTCTCTCTGCCTGCATAGCTCTTGTTTGCAGACCTTTCCTGAATTTGGAAGTGTTCCGTTAGAATCACCTCAGAATAGTGTTTTCAGAACAGAATCAGAACACTAAGAACAAAAGTTTAGAACACCTGTTTGTGCGCTCACAAGAATAAGCTGAGTGCTTATCATTCCATGGCACATTCCAAGCACCTGGAATCAGATGCAAAAATATCTTCTCACTGCAGAAAATGATTTCAAACTAACTACATGCATTTTTTATTATGTTACTTTGTGTCTATTTCCAACTAGAAAAATAAATTGTAGTGTTATATAGAGGTGCCTGTTTGAATGGCCCATTGTTCATATTTACCTCCACAATGCCCTAAATATAGAAGCAGGGTTCTTCATACGCTTCATGTAATTAGGGCAGAATAATTACTCTCTCAAAGTAATCAACATGTTGACACTGGATCCATCTAGGCTCCGTCCCTAATGGGACCCTATTTCCTATATAGTGTGCTACTTTTGACCAGGGCCCATAGGGCTCTAGTCAAAAGTAGTGCACTTTATAGGGAATAGGGTGCCATTTGGGAAGCAACCATAGTCTGCACAATCAGTGTGTGTAAACAGGTTTATTATGTGAGGAGGGAATATCATATTTGCATGAGAAATGAATGAAAGTGAGCCAAGTTATTCCTGTAGTGTAGGGATACCTTACCTGCAGCCGAGTTCTCTCTGTAGGAATACCTTACCTGCAGCCAAGTTCTCAGAGCATGTGTAGACCAGCTGGCTGGAGTGTTTACGGACATATTTAATCTCTCCCTATCCCAGTCTGCTGTCCCCACTTGCTTCAAGATGTCCCCCATTGTTCCTGTACCCAAGAAAGCAAAGGTAACTGAACTAAATGACTATTGCCCCGTAGCACTCACTTCTGTCATCATGAAGTGCTTTGAGAGGCTAGTTAAGGATCATATCACCTCCACCTTACCTGACACCCTAGACCCACTTCAATTTGCATACCGCCCCAATAGATCCACAGACGATGCAATCGCTATCACTCTGCACACTGCCCTATCCCATCTGGACAAGAGAAATACCTATGTAAGAATGCTGTTCATTGACTACAGCTCAGCCTTCAACACCATAGTACCCTCCAAGCTCATCATTAAGCTCGGGCCCTGGGTCTGAACCCTGCCCTGTGCAACTGGGTCCTGGACTTCCTGACGGGCCGCCCCCAGATGGTGAAGGTAAGAAACAACACCTCCACTATGCTGATCCTCAACACAGCCCCCTCCTGTACTCCCTGTTCACCCATGACTGCGTAGCCAAGCTCGCCTCCAACTCAATCATCAAGTTTGCAGACGACACAACAATAGTTGGCCTGATTACTAACAATGACAAGACAGCCTACAGGGAGGAGGTGAGGGCCCTGGCGGAGTGGTGCCAGGAAAATAACCTGTCCCTCAACGTCAACAAAACGAAAGAGCTGATCGTGGACTTCAGCAGACAGCAGAGGGAGCACGCCCCCATCCACATTGACAGGACCGCAATGGAGAAGGTGAAAAGCTTCAAGTTCCACAGCATACACATCACTGACAATCTGAAATGGTCCACACACACAGACAGTGGTGAAGAAGGCACAACTGCGCCTCTTCAACCTTAGAAGGCTGAAGAAATTCGGCTTGGCCCCTAAGACCCTCACAAACTTTTACAGATGCACCATTGAGAGCATCCTGTCGGGCTGTTTCACCGCCTGGTACGGCAACTGCACCACCCGCAACCGCAGGGCTCTACAGAGGGTGGTGCAGTTACTCAACCCTGCACCTTAGAGGCTGCTGCCCTATGTACTGTACACAAACATGGAATCACTTTAATAATGTTTACATACTGTTTTACTCATTTCATATGTACTGTATATAGTTTATTCTACTGTATTGTAGTCAATGCCACTCCAACATTGCTCGTCCTAATATTGATATATTTCTTAATTTCATTCTTTTACTTTGAGATTTGTTTGTATTGTTGTGAATTGTTAGATACTACTGCCCTGATGGAACTAGGAACACAAGCATTTCGCTACACCCGCAGTAACATCTGCTAAATATGTGTATGTGACCAATCAAATTTGATTTGATTTGAAGTTATCTCTGTAGGAATACCTTACCTGCAGCCAAGTTCTCTCTATAGGAATACCTTACCTGCAGCCAAGTTCTCTCTATAGGAATACCTTACCTGCAGCCAAGTTCTCTCTATAGGAATACCTTACCTGCAGCCAAGTTCTCTCTATAGGAATACCTTACCTGCAGCCAAGTTCTCTCTATAGGAATAAGTCTAACACATGCATGAGGAGAAGAGAAGCACCACATGTGAGGAAGAAAACACAAAGACAAAGTCAAAATGTTTTGCAATTTTTTTTAAATCATTTTCATTGCAATTGACTCAGCAGTCAAATCATCTCCTAAAGTGTTCTTCAGTAAACCATTCCAAATTGTAATTCTCAAGTAGGAGAGATAGATATAATTCAATTTGTTTTGGGCAAGAGATTTTTGACCGTTTCAAATTCCAGTCTGTTTCCTCTCCATGCATTCTCTCCTGAGACTGAACGCGCACTGTTTCGCTGGAACAGCATAGTTTTCTTATCTGCTGTATTTCCTCCCGTCGTTTTCAAACTGCACGCCACGGCACTCCATCAATTCCCTTTGACAGCTGGGACAAATGGGAACAATAGGGAGAAGGTTTTCAGATTCATTAGAAGTCAGGCTCATATTCATTTCCATACAGAAATCTCTCTCTCTCCTCTCCAAGGTTGCCTTCCCAGGGAGGGATTGACTGACAGTCCTCCAGGTCTGGAATGGTCGTCCACTTCCTTTTATACCTGGTGGTGGTCAGGGTACCAGTGTTTGGCGGTCATGGTAGATAATTTAATTTGAAGTATGTGCTGATAGCTGGGAATTGAACAGTGACCCTTCTCCTGATAGCTTTCACATATAGACACACACACACTCGTAATCACGATAACGCACACACACAAACACAACACACACCAGGCACATAGACATATACAGTATAGCTCTACCATGACCCTTTGCCCTTCCAGTCTCTAAAGTTCCCTTTTGTTTTGGGTTTAAAAAAAATATTATACCGTTTTTGTCGTTGTTCTGAATCAACTGCCTGCAAGTTATTGTTAAATTCGTGTTAAATATGACCCTGCTATAGTGGGAGCACTCCCACAGACAACAACCATACCAATGTGTCTCCAGAGGGGAGGAATGGGTAAGGCTACACAAACCAGCTCTGAGTGCTTGGAGAGACAATCAACAGTATAATAGTTCATTTAATAACTGTATTTTTGTGGATGGCAATACATTTCTCCTCAGAATGTCAGTACATTTCATAATTTATGTGGGAATCATTTGAAACAGCCCAAGTCCCTGTTGAATATAACTGGTCAATAACAAATGAGTCAGAATAAATATTTTTGTCTTCCTAGGGGTAAACTTAATTGGGATACGCAACTAAGAAACATATTTCCACTGTGCTACGAGAGACGTGGAAGCCAGGGGAGCAGAAGTAGAAGACAAGAGTTTGCAGCTAGAGTTGGATTTGTCTTATTTGGCGCCAAAGACTTGGTTATTTTAAGGATTTTTTTCTTTGTCGTTGTTTCTCATTGAAAGCCTCATTGAACGATTTATTTTGAAACAGATGGTAGTTAAAACTTTCGTACACATTCAGTTTGTATATTCAAAGCATCTGAACATAGAACATACATCACATGCTTTCTATTCCCTGTATGGACAGTTTAGCTGTGTCTATTCCCTCTGTAACCCAGTTTAGTTGCATTTGAAAACAGTTTTATTTAGCCAGTATAAATAGCTACATTATAATGTGGCTTCAATGTGGGAATGGCTTTCTGGCAATGAAATATGCTATTAGACAGCAGTACCAGCGTTAACCAGGGACTTGCTATCTCCATTCTATTTGGCTACCGCTGAAATGCTGAGGCTAAACGTCTTAGCCTACCTCATGCTTTTTCTGAAAAATAAAACATTATCAATTTGCTAAATGTATGTTTGTGCCTACATTTCTGACCACATTTGACAAGCGCCAGATAACATTATCCAACGTCAACAACCTAATCATCAACTTAGCATGTCTTGCTGCCTCAAAGCATTGTGGGGCGATCAATAAAGGGTGGCTGGTAGCCTAGTGATAAAGAGCGTTGGGCCAATAACTGAAAAGTCGCTGGTTTGAATCCCTGAGCTGTCTAGGTTAAAAATATGTTGGTGTGTCCTTGAGCAAGGCACTAAACCCTGATTCCTCTTTTAAGTCACTCTGGCTAAGAGCGTCTGCTTAGCGACAAAAATGTAAGGTGACTTTGAAATCCCATGAACATGTTATTTGCTCTTTTTCTCTGAATGAATTGCTGTGATAATAGGGAGTCAGAATTGCCTAGATTGGTAATGTGGACCAATCCTGAGATGATTACAGAATCAGTTTGCTGAATATGTATTTTTGAATGTGACTGCATCCCAAATTAACTATTCCCTACTTAGTGCACTGCTTTTGACCAGAGCCCAATAGGGAACTATATAGAGAATAGGGTGCCATTTAGGACACGCCCTGTCTTTTTCTTGTTAATACATGAGGGGATATATTTCTTTATTTCTGCAGGGAGAAGACGTGGCTTTACACAAAGAGGATGGATTTAATATGGCTTATATACTCTTTTAGGATAAAATTCAAACAAAACGTCTAACAACGTGATAAGCGCTAATGTGTATTGATTTACAGTATTAGAATCAGTTTCAGCGTTTCAGTTTCATTCCAATGTTATGTGAAAAAATTATCCAAGGATGAAAAGGTGTTAGTATCTACATCAATTTAGAACATATTTTCAGTATCATAATAAGAACATAGTACTTAGTAAAAAAATCTCCCATATACAGTATATTAGCGTTTAATAGTATAGCATAGAAATACCAGTAAGTTGTGGCCTTCCGTAAATGGGTCCAACCTCTCTCCATATGCCAGACTACTCACCTGTATAAATGTGTGTCAGCTTCCTGATTGCATTAATATCCATGACCTCCAGAAATAGAGAACTTACTGGGCTAAACGACATACAGATTCCTGCTTTGCATAATAACAGGTCAGTATCTGGAGAAGCAGTCATATGATTGAAAAGGGAACAATGGAAAATGGCCATGGATGGAGATTTATGTTTTGGTCTAACCAATTTCTTCCCCACGTCTTCCTTTTTTCAGTTCTTCACGCATTTTCAGATATCAGGTGATACTGACCTTTACCCTTACCTTGACCCTCACCCCCATGGGAAGAAATTCTAAGGTGAGTGTTTGAAATTTTAAGGTGAGTGTACCTAGAAATAATATATGGTAACTGATACTTACAGTATAACTATGGACATTATTACTGTATATGTGAGTAATGAGTTTCCTCACAGTTTCAAGACCCTATCCACTAGCACCAGTTAGCATCACAGAAGAATATTGTATTAAGTCCGGAAATTGATGTTCAGAGTTATGCTTTTAAAATGTCCCCACAGTCTGTGGTTTCTCCATTTTAATTACAAATGTGAACTTTCTCAGGTGCTTTCCCAAGCTTGAACTGTATGTTAATAAGGAGTGAAAGCTCCCGCTCTACGCATTAAATGTAGATGTAAGATTAAAATCATTTAATGGTACGTAAAGATGACATGAATTTAAATCCTTACAAATTAGATGCAAAGGTCTCTGTACACATTAGTAATAACACGTTGAACATTGCATTTGAATGATTTATAACTACCAAAGTTATACTACTTACAATGTCAATACAGCGTCCTTGATAATATAATATTTTCTCTAAATGTATGTTTTGCATGTCAAATCTAATTTAAGCAAAGCTCTAGCAGCAAGAAGATCTTCCGTCCCTTGACGACCAATAGCCACACTGTGATTTCCAAACTGCTGTGCTTTGAATGGAAAGCTCTAAGGAACTCCATCCATCCATACCCCCCCCCCCCACCCCCCATTGTGTGGTAGTTATTACAGTTGAGACTCAAAAACACTTTTGTTCACTTGCCAAATGTAAATGCCATATCAAATCCCTGGAGACTGTGAGCGTGTCTGTAATGTGGAGGAATACAGGGTTTAAATCTTGCTCATAAATCCAACTTAATTCCACTGTATAATCAATACTCTGCAATAGAATGCTTCCACACAAATGTACTCCTCTGTTCCTGTTAATCTTTTAATACATACTAAACCATCTCACAAGAAAGAACAACGTCTTCGTCGTCCCCTTTGTGTTGACTGAATAAGTAATATGCTTTCAAATTGGATAGACTATCATTAAGACTTAAGGATACTTACCATCAGTAGGAACCATACTGGATATGAGTAGGACTACGTCTCCCCAATCTTAGGCAGAACCACACAAAAAACAGGGGTTAATTAATGGCAATTGTGTTCCCAAAACGTATAATTTTTTATTGATTGATTTTCATTTACAAACAAACACAATGACTAAAAAAATATTTGACATAACTCAATGTCTTTAGGTTGGTATCAAAGCTGTATGCAGAAGGGCTGGCCATTCCCTTGATTGTCTGGGCCGACTCTAGCCTTTTAGTGGCGAAATGTTTTGCCGCGAGGTGGGGGGCCCCCCAACAAAATCTCGCTTAGGGCCCCCAAAGCAAGTTTTTTTAAATTCTACACATTTTTCCATGGGGAGGAGAGAAAATTTGGCATTATTTTAAAAAATCTTGCAATTTTACTAATTTTGCCATGGGATAGAGAGATATTTTTTGCAGTTTAAAAAATAATTTCCGGCAATTCTCTACACATTTTGTAATTACTTATTTCAAGTTTACAGCTAATTTCCTGCAATTCTACCCACTTTGCTATGGGATAGAGAGATTGTTTTGCAGTTTTAAAGATAATTTCCTGCAATTCTACATATTGTGTAATGACTTATGCCATGTTAATATGATATCTGAGTGAAAATGACAAAGAAAATCAATGGGGGCCCCCTGGAGGTCAGGGCCCCTGGGCACGTGCCCTGCGTCCCCGGTCGTTTAGGTGGCTGGCTAGACTAACTACCCCAAAAAAAATGTTAGCTGACATGGCTAATTGAGTGACTGTCAATGACTGACATAACAACTGAAAATCTGCTGATGCACAACCAAATTTCGAAATTGCACCTACTGTATTCTACCATTCTTACTCTCAATAGTAAGTTCAGTAAGTTCCAAAAAATATAAATATATAACTTGTTAAATCCACTTTAATCAGCGTAGATGAAGGGGAGGAAACAGGTTAAAGAAGGATTTTAAAGCCTTGAGACAATTGAGACATGGGATTGTGTACAGTATGTGTGCCCATCCGCTAGGGCCCCCCCGACCCAAATAAATAAAAAATAGAAAAAAACATATACAGTACCAGTCAAAGTTTGGACACACCTACTCATTCCAGAGTTTATTTTATTTTTACATTGTAAAATAATAGTGAAGACATCAAAATTATGAAATAACACATATGGAATCATGTAGTAACCAAAAAGTGTTAAACAAATCAAAATATATTTTATACTGGAGATTCTTCAAAGTAGCCACCCTTTGCCTTGATGACAGCTTTGCACACTTATGGCATTCTCTAACAGGTGTGCCTTGTTAAAAGTTAATTTGTGGAATGCGTTTGAGCCAATCAGTTGTGTTGTGACAAGGTAGCGTTGGTATACAGAAGATAGCCCTATTTGGTAAAAGACCAAGTCCATATTATGGCAAGAACAGCTCAAATAAGCAAAGAGAAACATCAGTCCATAATTTCTTTAAGACATGACGTTCAGTCAATCCGGAAAGTTTCTTCAAGTGCAGTCGCAAAAACCATCAAGCGCTATGATGAAACTGGCTCTCATGAGGACCGCCACAGGAATGGAAGACCCAGAGTTACCTCTGCTGCAGAGGATAAGTTCATTAGAGTTACCAGCCTCAGAAATTGCAGCCCAAATAAATGCTTCACAGAGTTCAAGTCACAGACACATCTCAACATCAACTGTTCAGAGGAGACTGCGTGAATCAGGCCTTCATGGTTGAATTGCGGCAAAGAAACCACTGCTAAAGGACACCAATAAGAAAAAGAGACTTGCTTGGGCCAAGAAACACAAGCAATGGACATTAGACCGGTGGAAATCTGTCCTTTGGCTCCAACCGCCGTCTTTGTGATACGCAGAGTAGGTGAACGGATGATATCTGCATGTGTGGTTCCCACCGTGAAGCATGGAGGAGGAGGTGTGATGGTGTGGGGGTGCTTTGCTGGTGACATTGTCAGTGATTTATTTAGAATTCAAGGCACACTTAACCAGCATGGCTACCACAGCATTCTGCAGTGATACGCCATCCCAACTGGTTTGTGCTTAGTGGGACTATCATTTGTTTTTCAACAGGGCAATGACCTAACACACCTCCAGGCTGTGTAAGGGCTATTTTACCAAGAAGGAGAGTGATAGAGTGCTGCATCAGATGACCTGGCCTCCACAATCACCCGACCTCAACCCAATTGAGATGGTTTGGGATGAGTTGGACCGCAGAGTGAAGGAAAAGCAGCCAACAAGTGCTCAGCATATGTGGGAACTCCTTCAAGGCTGTTGTAAAAGCATTCCAGGTGAAGCTGGTTGAGAGAATGATAAGAGTGTGCAAAGCTGTCATGAAGGCAAAGGGTGGCTACTTTGAAGAATCGAAAATATAAAATATATTTTGATTTGTTCAACACCTTTTTGGTTACTACCTGATTCTATATGTGTTATTTCATAGTGTTGATGTCTTCACTATTATTCTACAATGTAGAAAATAGTAAAAATAAAGAAAAACCCTTGAATGAGTAGGTGTGTCCAAACTTTTGACTGGTACAGTATATATATTCTTTATTTTTTTATTGAGTCGGGGCCAACGTCAGCTGGGCTGGATTGTGTGCAAGAAGTAAGGCAGTGGTTACCTGACAAGCTCACTTTCCCGTTGAACTAGTCATCTTTCTTCTCATATCTGCAGGACATAAAACAATATAGAGGTAACATGGATATTGATTTTGAGACATGACATGTAGTATTTTTTATATTTTAGTATACGCTTTTCATATTAATGAGAAATTCCTGTACTTTTTTGAAGATTTCTCACAAAAACAAGCATATCTCTGTGAAATGTCAACGGAGCACTGAGTGTATACCAAACTTTTTATTTTCTAAGCCTTTTATATTTAATTCAGCTCGTGTCATGCTAATTTAGCTTTTTGCGACCTACACGGAAATAACTTTGAAGACGACGACCATAACATTTAAAATCCTCAATAGTTGTTACGAGAAACCTGCACCGCTATGTCAACAGAGCCCGGTGGTTATTATTGGATGTCAATGATCTGTTAGAGAAAGACCCCCCTGAACGATTCAAAACATGAATAATTATATTTATCTTGGTAAAATGTATTTTCTAACATAACTTTCATCAACAAAGCGCATTTTGGGCAGAGTGGGTGGACACACTACTACTACTGTTACTCCTACATACTGCACAACTGAACTACCTCTACCCAGGGGCAGACTGGAACCATAAATTGGCTCTGGCATTTCTAACACACCGGCCCATTTTTGCCCATGAGGCCCCTACAACGGCCCATTTTTTTCCCTTGAGGCCCCCACGATTAGCCAGATTATACACAAAATGATGCACAGATTATGCACATTTTGCTAAAAAAATAACAAGTTAGACAGGCCCACTTGGCTAAAAATTTACCACTTGGCCAAAAATGTTGCCCGAAATTCCAGATGCTTCTACACTCTTAGAAAAAAGGGTTCCAAAGGGGTTCTTTGGCTGCCCCCATAGAAGAAGCCTTTTTGGTTCCAGGTAGAACCCTTTTTGGTTTCAGGTAGAACCCTTTTTGGTTCCATGTAGAACCCTCTGTGGAAAGGGTTCTTCATGGGACCCAAAAGGGTTATACCTGGAACCAAAAGGGTTCTACCTGGAAATAAAAAGGTTATTCAAAGGGCTCTCCTATGGGGACAGCCAAATAACCATTTTAGGTTCTATATAGTACCATCATCCTTCTCATTCTTATTCAGAGGAGCATAACGGCAGCAGGCTGACCAAGGTCAGGTATTGTCTTGCTCATACACACCAGACAGAGTATCTCAAGTCCAGGTTTCCTCCGACACCTCACACCTGACTGGCCCCCTCGCTAAACGTCTTTGATCCATGCTGTTGGAGCAAGGAGAGCAGATACCACAGTGGATCACAGAGTCTTCCCCATCACCCTTATCAGCGTAATAGAGAGAGAAAGAGAGAGAGAGGGAGAGAGAGAGGGAGAGGGAGAGAGAGAGAGAGAGAGAGAGAGAGAGAGCGAGAGAGAGAGAGAGAGAGAGAGACAGAGAGAGAGAGAGAGAGAGATGGGTGATAAAGAGAGGGAGGAAGGGGGGAAGGGATGGAGGGAAGAGAGAAGGGGGATAGAGAAGGAGAGAGAGAGAGGGTGTGGCAGAGAGAAAGAGAGAACAAGAGAGAGAGAGGGAGAGAAGAGCTGTGTGGAACGAGGACTGAAAATACAAATACAAGACTCATTCTCCCCTGCTCACCCTGCTCTTAGCAACCCAGGCTGAATACTAAGCAATCACAGGAGTGGGTGGCATCTGCAATACCTGACCATACTTCTCTCTCTCTCCTCCCTATCAGACATACACAGCTCCTTGTTCTTGAAGAACTGTTATATATTCAAAAGAATACATCTCAGCAATGTAATTTATAGACATCAATTAGTGTGGTCCTGACCTGTATATGAGTTGGGTGAAGTACATAGAGATCCAGCCTTATATCAATAGATACACATCAATAGGCTATGCATAGAACATCATAAAATACATCAATGTACATCAGATAATCAGACATTTATTTGATCCTATGTACTAGATAGAGGTAAATACATTCAGCCAACTTCTGTTTGTGAGCTAATTACTGATGAAAGGTGTTGAATGACAGATGTAAGGCATCATGTTGAAAATTAATCTGAAATTCCTTGTTGACACTGATATATACTGACAGTAGAATTATCTCTAAGTTTCTGATGATGTCAGAAAACTTTAGAGTGATACTGCGAATGACCTTTCTGCACAAAGCTATACAAGGAATGTGTTGTGAATAAGGTTCCCATGGCATATAAATGGCAAATTTAGAATGAATTAATGTCAGGTGAATGTTTTTAATTTCACATTTGTTTCACTTTGACCTTGGTGTGAAGAATTCTCTCCCATCTCACTACGATGATAGATTATGGGTTTTGTAGTTTATTAGAATTTCCTGCCTCATCTTGTATGACAGAAGGTGATACTCGCGAAGGTGATACTCGCGACTAGCGACTTGCTGGTGCTTAGGCCCAGCATGAGGACTCAATACATTGTTTGGATGGATGTCTGTATATTTTCATCTCACAGAAGAGTCACACTGTCACTAGAACCGATGTGGATGTGGTGGAGGAGTCAGGCGCAGGACACAGAGGTTAAGTCCAACAGACTTTAATGGTCTAATGATTATGAGGAAAAAACCCGACCTCGAATAACACCAAGAGGCGAGGGAAAATTACGCACACGCGTAAACACTAAACACGAAACAAAACAGAGTGCAAACACGTAGCTCTGACAAAGTGGCAGCAATCACAACACACAATCAGTCTAGTGCAAAAACAAGGAACTTATAAGACACGTAATCAACACACAAATGGACACAGGTGTAACAGACAGACAAAAGCAATCAAATAACGAAACATAGAGCGGTGGCAGCTAGTACTCCGGGGACGGCGAACGCCGAAGCCTGCCCGAACCAGGAGGAGGAGCAGTCTCGGCAGAATCCGTGACAGTACCCCGCGCCAGGAGGACGCGGACCCGGGCGCGTGGGATGCCCACGGTGGAACTCAGTCAGGAGGGATGGATCGAGTATGTCCCTCCTGGGCACCCAGCACCGTTCCTCCGGACCGTACCCCTCCCACTCCCACGAGATACTGGAGACCACTCGTCCGGCGCCTCGAGTCCAAGATGGTCCGGACCCTGTACGCCGGGACCCCTCGATGTCCAAAGGGGGCGGAGGGGTCTCTCCTATCTCATCTTCTTGGAGTGGGCCAGCTACCACCGGCCTGAGAAGAGACACATGGAACGAGGGGTTAATATTTTTATACTCTATAGGCAATTGTAACCTGTAACACACCTCGTTCAATCTTCTCAGGACTTTGAAGGGCCCACAAACCGCCGACCCAGCTTCCGGCAGGGCAGGCGGAGGGGCAGGTTTCGGGTCGAGAGCCAGACTCGATCTCCCCGGTGCGTACACCGGTCCCTCACTGCGGTGGCGATCGGCGCTCGCCTTTTTGTTGGCGGATGGCACGCTGCAGATGGACATGGGCAGCGTCCCACGTCTCCTCCGAGCGCCGAATCCACTGCGTCCACCGCAGGGGCCTCGATCTGGCTCTCGTGCCATGGTGCCAGGACCGGCTGATAACCTAAAACACACTGGAAAGGTGTTAAATTGGTGGAGGAGTGGCGGAGAGAGTTCTGGGCCATCTCTGCCCAGGGGATGAACCTAGACCACTCCTCCGGCCGGTCCCGGCAATAGGACCTCAAAAACCTACCCACATCCTGGTTGACACGTTCCACCTGCCCATTGCTCTCTGGGTGGTACCCCGAGGTAAGGCTTACCGAGACCCCCAACCGTTCCATGAACGCTCCCCAAACTCTGGAGGTGAACTGGGGACCTCGGTCAGACACAATATCCTCGGGGACCCCATAGTGCCGGAACACATGGGTAAATAGGGCCTCAGCGGTTTGTAGGGCAGTAGGGAGACCCGGCATTGGAAGGAGACGACAGGCCTTGAAAACCGATCCACAACGACCAAAATGGTGGTATTCCCTGGGAGGGGGTAGGTCGAGTTCACAATCCACCGCTAGGTGGGACCATGGTCGTTGTGGAACGGGCAGGGGATGTAGCTTACCCCTGGGCAAATGTCTAGGCGCCTTACACTGGGCACACACCGAGCAGGAGGAGACATAAACCCTCACATCCCTAGCTAACGTTGGCCACCAGTATTTCATGCTAAGACAGTGCACGGTCCGGCCAATACCTGGATGTCCAGAGGAGGGTGATGTATGAGCCCAATAAATAAGACGATCACGAACCTCGAGCGGAACGTACGTCCGCCCCACAGGACACTCGGGGGAGTAGGGTCGGTACGCAGTGCACGCTCGATTTCATCGACCTCCCATACCACCGAGCCACCAAACAAGACTCCGGCAATATGGAAGTAGCCTCATTGGACCTCTCCTCTGTGTCATACCGCCGGGACAGGGCGTCTGCCTTACCATTCTGGGACCCTGGGATGTATATGATCTTAAAAACAAACCGGGTTAGGAACATATTCCACCTAGCCTGACGAGGGTTCAATCTCCTAGCTGCCCGGATGTACTCCAGGTTACGGTGATCAGTCAGAATGAGGGAAAGGGTGTTGAGCCCCCTCAAGCCAATACCTCCACACCTTTAGGGCCTGGACTACGGCTAACAGCTCCCTGTCCCCAACGTCATAGTTGCGCTCCGCCGAGCTGAGCTTCTTGGAGTAGAACGCACAGGGGCGGAGTTTAGGTGGCGTGCCGGACCGTTGTGACAGGACTGCCCCAATACCGGTCTCGGACGCGTCTACCTCTACTTGGAATGGTAAAGAGGGATCCGGATGCGCCAGCACCGGAGCCGAGGTGAACAGGTTCTTCAGTTTGACAAATGCCCTGTCCGCCTCAGCCGACCACTGCAAACGAACCCGGACCCCCTTTAGCAGGGACGTAATGGGAGCTGCAACCTGTCCAAAAACCCCCGAATAAACCTCCGGTAGTAATTAGCAAAACCCAAGAACTGCTGCACCTCTTTTACAGTGGTTGGAGTTTGCCAATTACGACGGCCGATACCCGGTCTACCTCTATCTCCACACCAGACGCGGACAACCGATAACCCAAAAAGGAGACGGACTCCTGGAAGAACAGGCATTTCTCTGCCTTGACATACAAGTCATGCTCCAACAGTCTTCTCAACACTCGGCGCACCTGGGCTACATGCTCGGCTCGTGTAGAAGAGTACACTAGGATGTCGTCGATGTAAACTACTACACCCTGCCCATGTATGTCCCGGAAAATCTCGTCAACAAAGGATTGGAAGACTGAAGGAGCATTCATTAACCCCGTATGGCATGACGAGATACTCGTAATGACCCGAGGTGGTGCTAAATGCTGTTTTCCATTCATCCCCTCTCCTAATGCGCACCAGATTGTACGCGCTCCTGAGATCCAACTTTGAGAAGAACCGCGCTCAGCGTAATGACTCCGTCATCGTCGCAATCAGTGGAAGTGGGTAACTGTATTTAACTGTGATCTGATTGAGACTACGGTAATCAATAATACGGGCGCAATCCCCGGTCCTTCTTCTTCACAAAGAAGAAACTCGAGGAGACCGGGGAAGTGGAGGACCGTATGTATCCCTGTGCCAAGGACTCGGCTATGTAAGTCTCCATAGCCGCTGTTTCCTCTTGAGACAGGGGATACACACGACTCCGTGGAAGAGCCGCTCCTGTTTGGAGATTTATCGCACAGTCCCCCTGTCTATGAGGAGGTAGCCGTGTTGCCCTCGATTTGCTGAACACGAGTGCTAAATCCTCATACTCAGGGGGAATGCGCAGTGCGGGCACTTGGTTCGGACTCTCTACCGAGGTCGCCCCTACGGAAACACCTAGACATCTCCCTACACACTGGGCAGACCACTCCATAAGAGCCCTCTGTTGCCACGCTATGGTAGGATCATGGGTGCTTAACCAGGGAAGGCCAACACCACGGGGTACGCAGGAGAGTCAATCAGATAAAACTGAATGATCTCCTCATGACCCCCCTGCATCGTCATCGTCAGTGGTGCTGTGACCTCCCTGATCAGGCCCGACCCAACGGCCGGCTGTCTAATGCGTGGACAGGAAATGGAGCTTCTACCGGCCGAGGGGGAATTCCTAACCTACAGCAAAATGCCCGATCAATAAAGTTCCCAGCTGCGCCTGAATCTACTAGCGCCTTATGCTGGGAATGAGGTGCCACCTGTGGAAACCTCACAGGAATACTCATGTGACCAACAGAAAGCTCTGGGTAAGTGGGGCGCCTACTCACCTGAAATGACTCCCCAGTGCGTGGCCTGTTGTCACCTCTCCCAGGAGACCCTCCCCAGCACCTGGCCGCGGTGTGTCCTCCACGACCACAGGTGGTGCAGGGGATGGCCCCCTCGGGTTCCCTCTCCTCCTCTCTCTTGCGCCAGCACCCCCGAGCTCCATGGGAATCGGCTCGGAGGTGCTGGAGGGTGGAATGGACGACCCCCACTGGGACGTCCCGCGGGTAGCCAGCAGGGTGTCTAGACGGATGGAAATGGTCAAAGCGACAGGTTGGTGTCCCTGCAGGCCAGCTCACGACGAACGTCCTCTCGTAGGCTACACCGGTAGTGGTCGATGAGGCCCTCTCATTCCACCCCGCATCCGCCGCTAGTGTCCGGAACTCCAGTGCGAACTCCTGTGCGCTCCTCTTCCCCCTGTCGGAGGTGGAATAGACGCTCTCCCGCCGCTTTCCCCTCAGGTGGATGATCGAGACAGCCCTGAAGCGGCGGGAGAACTCCGCGTAGGTGATGGTTGCGGCGTCTATTCCCCTCCATTCGGCGTTGGCCCACTCCAACGCCTTGCCGGAGAGACAGGAGATGAGGGCGGAGACGCTCTCGTATCCCGAGGGCGCCGGGTGTATGGTGGCAAGGTAAAGTTCCACCTGCAGGAGGAATCCCTGACACCCGGCTGCAGAACCGTCATATGCCCTCGGGAGCGAGAGCCGAATGCCACTGGGTTCCGGTGCTGAGAGAGGAGGACTGGCCGTTGGTGATGGGATGTTGTAAGAGTGCGTGGGCACCTCTCGATTCACCAATCGGCGCAGAGTGTTGGACACCTCGTCCATGGCGGCCCCGAGTTGCCGGATCATAGTGTCCTGGTAGTTGATCCGGTCTTCCAGGGATTCGGGTGCCGCCGCCGTTCCTGCTGACTCCATGATGGTGTGTTGTTCTGTCACTAGAACCGATGTGGATGTGGTGGAGGAGTCAGGCGCAGGACACAGAGGTTAAGTCCAACAGACTTTAATGGTCTAATGATTATGAGGAAAAACCCGACCTCGAATAACACCAAGAGGCGAGGGAAAATTACGCACACGCGTAAACACTAAACACGAAACAAAACAGAGTGCAAACACGTAGCTCTGACAAAGTGGCAGCAATCACAACACACAATCAGTCTAGTGCAAAAACAAGGAACTTATAAGACACGTAATCAACACACAAATGGACACAGGTGTAACAGACAGACAAAAGCAATCAAATAACGAAACATAGAGCGGTGGCAGCTAGTACTCCGGGGACGGCGAACGCCGAAGCCTGCCCGAACCAGGAGGAGGAGCAGTCTCGGCAGAATCCGTGACACACACCTTCACCGTGGCAATCTCCGGGGACGAGACGTTCCCACGGAAGTCCTGGGGTCACTGACGCCAGGAGAGGTGTGAAGAGTTTATAAAGAGCTAAGAATATTGATATGTATGATTACATTGTATATTGGGTTGACTGGTTATCAGACACATTCCTGTTGTTCAGTCATAACATTCAAATGTAGTTGATTAGATTATAGTCTGAGTGTGTTGTTTCTGCCTATTGTTTTCACTAGCAAAGTTGGGGGTGAGTTGGGGGTGAGTTGGGGGTGAGTTCCTGCTTGAATTTGGTTAAAAGGGCAGTGAATTTGCTCATACTTTGAGAACTTATTAGCAAGCTCCTGTGTGTATCAGACACATATCGTTTTTTCTCTTAGAGATCATTTTGAACTGAAGACGTGTAATCACGTTAAGCCTTATCTAGTTGATAGTAATTTACTCTGTGTTAATCATGTACTTCATGTACACTGTAATTGTTTGAGTGTTTGAATTCTTTCGTAACTAATACAGCCTATTAGTTGAATTAAGTAAATGCATCCTTGTTTTAGAGTGTAATTATTTGTTTGACTATACGTTTATAATTTAGTAGGTCTATTGGTATATTATTATAATTATTATTTGTACTACACATAGCATATGCTTCGGTTACACCTTGACATCCCTGATCTACTTCACTCAATACATTAGTGCTAGAACATTGGTCGCCAGGAGTAGCTGTTAGTATCCAGCCTCTTAATAATTGCATAACGGTGCAAGATAGACACATGTTCATTATAGCCATACTGAGAGGTGATGTAAGGCTCGCTACCTTGACTACAGTGGGGAGAACAAGTATTTGATACACTGCCGATATTGCAGGTTTTCCTACTTACAAAGCATGTAGAGGTCTGTAACTTTTATCATAGGTACACTTCAACTGTGAGAGACGGAATCTAAAACAAAAATCCAGAAAATCACATTGTATGATTTTTAAGTAATTGATTTGCATTTTATTGCATGACATAAGTATTTGATACATCAGAAAAGCAGAACTTAATATTTGGTACAGAAACCTTTGTTTGCAATTACAGAGATCATATGTTTCCTGTAGGTCTTGACCAGGATTGCACACACTGCAGCAGGGATTTTGGCCCACTCCTCCATACAGACCTTCTCCAGATCCTTCAGGTTTCGGGGCTGTCGCTGGGCAATGCGGATTTTCAGCTCCCTCCAAAGATTTTCTATTGGGTTCAGGTCTGGAGACTGGAGACTGGCTAGTTGCCCTGGCTGTGTGTTTTGGGTCGTTGTCATGCTGGAAGACCCAGCCACGACCCATCTTCAATGCTCTTACTGAGGGAAGGAGGTTGTTGGCCAAGATCTCGCTATACATGGCCCCATCCATCCTCCCCTCAATACGGTGCAGTCGTCCTGTCCCCTTTGCAGAAAAGCATCCCCAAAGAATGATGTTTCCACCTCCATGCTTCACGGTTGGGATGGTATTCTTGGGGTTGTACTCATCCTTCTTCTTCCTCCAAACACAGCGAGTGGAGTTTAGACCAAAAAGCTCTATATTTGTCTCATCAGACCACATAACCTTCTCCCATTCCTCCTCTGGATCATCCAGATGGTCATTGGCAAACTTCAGACGGGCCTGGACATGCGCTGGCTTGAGCAGGGGGACCTTGCGTGCGCTGCATGATTTTAATCCATGACGGTGTAGTGTGTTACTAATGGTTTTCTTTGAGACTGTGGTCCCAGCTCTCTTCAGGTCATTGACCAGGTCCTGCCGTGTAGTTCTGGGCTGATCCCTCACCTTCCTTATGATCATTGATGCCCCATGAGGTGAGATCTTGATTGACCGTCATCTTGAACTTCTTCCATTTTCTATTAATTGCGCCAACAGTTGTTGCCTTCTCACCAAGCTGCTTGCCTATTGTCCTGTAGCCCATCCCAGCCTTGTGCAGGTCTACAATTGTATCCCTGATGTCCTTACACAGCTCTCTGGTCTTGGCCATTGTGGAGAGGTTGGAGTCTGTTTGATTGAGTGTGTGGACAGGTGTCTTTTATACAGGTAACGAGTTAAAACAGGTGCAGTTAATACAGGTAATGAGGGGAGAACAGGAGGGCTTCTTAAAGAAAAACTAACAGGTCTGTGAGAGCCGGAATTCTTACTGGTTGGTAGGCGATCAAATACTTATGTCATGCAATAAAATGCAAATTAATTACTTAAAAATCATACAATGTGATTTTCTTGATTTTTGTTTTAGATTTGGTCTCTCACAGTTGAAGTGTACCTATGATAAAAATTACAGACCTCTACATGCTTTGTAAGTAGGAAAACCTGCAAAATCGGCAGTGTATCAAATACTTGTTCTCCCCACTGTAGATCCTCCAGAGACGCACAGGGCCTGTTGCATTTACTCACATACAGTGGGGAAAAAAAGTATTTAGTCAGCCACCAATTGTGCAAGTTCTCCCACTTAAAAAGATGAGAGAGGCCTGTAATTTTCATCATAGATACACGTCAACTATGACAGACAAAATGAGGAAAAAAAATCCAGAAAATCACATTGTAGGATTTTTATGAATTTATTTGCAAATTATGGTGGAAAATAAGTATTTGGTCAATAACAAAAAGTTTCTCAATACTTTGTTATATACCCTTTGTTGGCAATGACACAGGTCAAATGTTTTCTGTAAGTCTTCACAAGGTTTTCACACACTGTTGCTGGTATTTTGGCCCATTCCTCCATGCAGATCTCCTCTAGAGCAGTGATGTTTTGGGGCTGTCGCTGGGCAACACGGACTTTCAACTCCCTCCAAAGATTTTCTATGGGGTTGAGATCTGGAGACTGGCTAGGCCACTCCAGGACCTTGAAATGCTTCTTACGAAGCCACTCCTTCGTTGCCCGGGCAGTGTGTTTGGGATCATTGTCATGCTGAAAGACCCAGCCACGTTTCATCTTCAATGCCCTTGCTGATGGAAAGAGGTTTTCACTCAAAATCTCACGATACATGGCCCCATTCATTCTTTCCTTTACACGGATCAGTCGTCCTGGTCCCTTTGCAGAAAAAACAGCCCCAAAGCATGATGTTTCCACCCCCATGCTTCACAGTAGGTATGGTGTAGCTCAGTTGATAGAGCATGGCGTTTGCAACGCCAGGGTTGTGGGTTTGATTCCCACGGGGGGGCCAGTATACAAAATAAAAAAAATGTATTCACTAACTGTAAGTCGCTCTGGATAAGAGCGTCTGCTAAATGACTAAAATGTAAATGTAAATGTGTTCTTTGGATGCAACTCAGCATTCTTTGTCCTCCAAACACGACGAGTTGAGTTTTTACCAAAAAGTTCTATTTTGGTTTCATCTGACCATATGACATTCTCCCAATCCTCTTCTGGATCATCCAAATGCACTCTAGCAAACTTCAGACGGGCCTGGACATGTACTGGCTTAAGCAGGGGGACACGTCTGGCACTGCAGAGTCCCTGGCGGCGTAGTGTGTTACTGATGGTAGGCTTTGTTACTTTGGTCCCAGCTCTCTGCAGGTCATTCACTAGGTCCCCCCATGTGGTTCTGGGATTTTTGCTCACCGTTCTTGTGATCATTTTGACCCCACGGGGTGAGATCTTGCGTGGAGCCCCAGATAGAGGGAGATTATCAGTGTCTTCCATTTCCTAATAATTGCTCCCACAGTTGATTTCTTCAAACCAAGCTGCTTACCTATTGCAGATTCAGTCTTCCCAGCCTGGTGCAGGTCTACAATTTTGTTTCTGGTGTCCTTTGACAGCTCTTTGGTCTTGGCCACAGTGGAGTTTGGAGTGTGACTGTTTGAGGTTGTGGACAGGTGTCTTTTATACTGATAACAAGTTCAAACAGGTGCCATTAATACAGGTAACGAGTGGAGGACAGAGGAGCCTCTTAAAGAAGAAGTTACAGGTCTGTGAGAGCCAGAAATCTTGCTTGTTTGTAGGTGACCAAATACTTATTTTCCACCATAATTTGCAAATAAATTCATTAAAAATCCTACAATGTGATTTTCTGGAGAAAAAAAATCTCAATTTCTCTGTCATAGTTGACGTGTACCTATGATGAAAATGACAGGCCTCTCTCATCTTTTTAAGTGGGAGAACTTGCACAATTGGTGGCTGACTAAATACTTTTTTCCCCCACTGTGATCTTTTTAAGTGGGAGAACTTGCACAATTGGTGGCTGACTAAATACTTTTTTCCCCCACTGTGATTTACAGGATTTTTTTCCCTCAATTTGTCTGTCATAGTTGACGTGTACCTATGATGAAAATTACAGGCCTCTCTCATCTTTTTAAGTGGGAGAACTTGCACAATTGGTGCATTAAGCCTTGTTCTAAAATTTATAAAATAAAACATTTTCGTCATCAATCTACACACAATACCCCATAATGACAAAGCGAAAACAGGTTTCTAGAAAGTTTTACAAATGTATTAAACATTTAAAACAGAAATACCTTATTTACATAGGTATTCAGACCCTTTGCTATGATACTCGAAATTGAGCTCAGGTGCATCCTGTTTCCATTGATCATCCTTGAGATGCTTCTACAACTTGATTGGAGTTCACCTGTGGTAAATTCAACTGACTGGACATGATTTGGAAAGGCACACACCTGTCTATATAAGGTCCCACAGTTGACAGTGCATGTCGGAGCAAAAACCAAGCCATGAAGTCGAAGGAATTGTCCAGAGAGCTCCGAGACAGGATTGTGTCAAGGCACAGATCTGGGGAAGGGTACCAAAAAATGTCTGCAGCATTGAAGGTCCCCAAGAACACAGTGGCCTCCATCATTCTTAACTGGAAGAAGTTTGGAACCACCAAGACTCTTTCTAGAGCTGGCCGCCCGGCCAAACTGAGCAATCGGGGGAGAAGGGCCTTGGTCTAGGAGGTCACTCTGACAGAGCTCCAGAGTTCCTCTGTGGAGATGGAAGAACCTTCCAGAAGGACAACCATCTCTGCAGCACTCCACCAATCAGGCCTTTATGGTAGAGTGGCCAAACCGAAGCCACTCCTCAGTAAAAGGCACATGACAGCCCCCTTGGAGTTTGCCAAAAGGCACCTAAAGGACTCTCAGACCATGAGAAACAAGATTCTCTGGTCTGATGAAACAAAGATTGAACTCTTTGGCCTGAATGCCAAGCGTCACGTCTGGAGGAAACCTGCCACCATCCCTTCGGTGAAGCATGGTGGTGGTAGCATCATGCTGTGGGGATGTTTTTCAGCCTGCAGGGACTGGGAGACTAGTCAGGATCAAGGAAAAGGTGAACGGCGCAATGTACAGAGAGATCCTTGATGAAAACCTGCTCCAGAGTGCTCAGGACCTCAGACTGGGGCGAAGGTTCACCTTCCAACAGGACAATGACCCTAAGCACACAGCCAAGACAACGCAGGAGTGGCTTTGGGACAAGTCTCTGAATGTCCTTGAGTGGCCCAGCCAGAGCCCGGGCTTGAACCCTTTCGAATATCTCTGGAGAGACCTGAAAATAGCTGTGCAGCGACGCTCCCCATCCAACCTGACAGAGCTTGAGAGGAACTTCCCAAATACAGGTGTGCCAAGCTTGTAGCGTCATACCCGTACTCCTGAATGGCGCAGTGGTCTAAGGCACTGCATCGCAGTGCTAACTGTGCCATTAGAGATCCTGGTTTGAATCCAGGCTCTGTCGCAACCGGCCGCGACCGGGAGACTCATGGGCGGCGCACAATTGGCCCAGTGTCGTCCAGGGTAGGGGAGGGAATGGCCGGCAGGGATGTAGCTCAGTTGATAGAGCATGGCGTTTGCAACGCCAGGGTTGTGGGTTCGATTCCCACGGGGGGCCAGTATAAAAAAAAAAATGTATTCACTAACTGTAAGTCGCTCTGGATAAGAGCGTCTGCTAAATGACTAAAATGTAAATGGAAAATGTAAGAATCTAGGCTGTAATCGCTGCCAAAGGTGCTTCAACAAAGTACTGAGGAAGGTTTTTTTTATTTTAATAAATTTGCTACATTTCTAAAAACCTGTTTTTGCTTTGTCTTTATGGGGTATTGTGTGTATATTGATTAGGGGGGGAAAACAATGTAATCCTTGTTAGAATAAGGCTGTAGCGTAAACAAAATGTGGAAAAAGTCAAGGGGTCTGAATACTTTCCGAATGCACTCTATGTTAGGTGGCAAAGTGACAACTCAAAGGTTTTATCTATTTTTATCTTGGCACTCTCAGTTACAGCTGAGCTTTCAATGAATGGACACCATGGTCACCCAGACAACTGTTGGAATCTAGCCTACTCATGTTACAGTTTAATCTTAAACAATAGTTTGAAATTGAGATGTTTAAATACATGTAATTTAAGTTTGTTTTTTTATAAGTAATTTTAAATATATTTATATTTAATAGGTATCACAAGTACTAGAGTAAATAACAAGGTGTGCCTAATGGGTATCGCTAGTAATTACACTGTACTTAGGCTGCATGAGTTTTAACAAAGTTCATGGTCTAGCCTATGTATTGTACAACATCATGCAACATACAAGAGTAGATTTTAGACACTAAACTTTATTCATTTTCTGGCATATAGATGAAATACTATTGATGTGAATTTGTAACTACAGCATAAAGAGTCCATCATATTTAAAATAGATTATATTTTATATTGCACTGCACACATGCAATGTATTTTAATGAACACATGATCCGGATGACTTTGCCGATCCACAAAGCAAAAAGAAAACAGAGGGGTTTTCAAAGACTGGACTACATATCAATCTGCATACATTACATCTCTCAGCTCCCTGGAACACCATCTGGAATTATTTGAGAGAATACACAGGGAGACAGGGGCTGTATCCCAAATGGCACCCAGTGACCTACATAGTGCATTACTTTTGACCAGGGCCCATAGAGCTCTGGTCAAAAGTAGTCCGCTATGTAGTGAATAGGGTGCCATTTGGGACGCACACAGATACTTTCCAAACAATGTATTTGAAAAAAGTTTTCCCCTTGTTTTTGCACATTGTCTACTACGCCTCTAGTCCTCACTTGGGGTTGTGCTTTTACATTTGACCGCTTTTATTATGAAGTTGATCATACAACAACCATTAGTTTATATTTCCTTGGGTGTTTTGTGTGAGACACAGGGAGGGAGTCTTTGTAATCAAACAGATCTGAGTGGAATAGGACCTGCATAAAGAATGAAGAGATTTTGAGGTGCAGCCAGACTGAGCTGCTGTAATTGCTGGAAGCATTAATCATTTGCAACACTGAAAACAAAATGTAATTTCCTTGCTGTCTGTACAAATGAAATTCAAAAATATTCAGAAATGAAAGGCAGCAAAATACACCTACCTAACACACACACTGACACATGAGCATGAACGTATGACACACACACACACACACACACACACACACACTAGTTAATGCAACATCCCAATTACAGAGTGTCTTATTTTTCCCTCTAAAAAGGTCCATACTCCTCCGCCGCTAGGAGCCTTGAATGTTGAGCCAACATTTGCATGCTAAAAAAGGTTTTATAATTCATGACAGTCATAATAAAGTATAATTATCATATGGTCCTGCTCATGAAAATGGGGCTATCCAACATAATGTGGTGGGTTCTTTATTGCATTGTCTTCGCTTGAATTCAAAAGTCCATATACATACTTAAGTACTCAGAAAGCATGACTAGATTCTCCTCATTATACAGCTATGCCCTTGGCCTGCAGAAAATAAGAGGAGCCTGAGCAACAGGGAGCACCAGGTTCCATATGAAGAATGGCATAGGGATGAATGCTAAATTGCAACCTATTCCCTATACAGTGCACTACTAGAGCAGCAGGCTCTGATCAAAAGTAGTGCACTATCTAGAGAAAAGGGTACAATTTGGGACATAATACTAAGAGTCTTTGGATCAGCATGGAGCAGCAGTAGCATGTGAACAATGGCATACATTTGTCTGGCTCCAAGAAACAGACCAGGTGTCTTTCCTTTTGCAAACACGTTTTATCTAGGTCTTTGGTTTTTTCTCTCTCCTTTTGTCTTTCTACTTCCAGTTTCGTGTAGAATATATTTTAGTAAAGAAAGAAAGAAAGAGAGCTGTTGCTTGTTTTTATCTAAAGAAAAGTCACAGGAGCAAAAGCAATAGCAAGGTTACAGTGAAAATCATATCTCCCTTGATGTTAATCAGTGTTGAGTAGGTTACTTTCTAAATGTAATCCGCCACAGTTATCAGTTACCTGTCCACATTTTGATCAGTAGCGTAACGTTTGGATTACCCAAACTCAGTAACGTAATCTGATTTTTTTCCCCTTAAGAGGCATTAGAAGAAGGCAAAAAGGATCCATCGAACGCATTTGTTGTGTCATCATAGTGTGAGTTTGTGTTTGTTTCAATAAGAATCAAATTATGACTGTACTTAGAGGTGATACACTGCATCAGGCTGCCCTAAACAATGGCAATACACACAGACACCAACAAACTACACTATATATACAAAAGTATTTGACACCCCTTCAAATGAGTGTATTCGGCTATTTCAGCCACACCCGTTACTGACCGGTGTATAAAATCGAGCACACCACCATGCAATCTCCATAGACAAATATTTGCAGTAGAATGGCCTGTACTGAAGAGCTCAGTGACTTTCAACGTAGCACCGTCAAAGGATGCCACCTTTCCAACAAGTAATTTCGTCAAATTTCTGCCCTGCTAGAGCTGCCTCGGTCAACTCTAAGTGCTGTTATTGTGAAGTGGAAACGTCTAGGAGCAACAATGGCACACCGCGAAGCATGGAGGAGGAGGTGTTATGGTGTGGGGGTGCTTTGCTGGTGACACTGTCTGTGATTTATTTAGAATTCAAGGCACACTTAACCAGCATGGCTACCACATCATTCTGCAGCGATAAGCCATCCCATCTGGTTTGCACTAAGTGGGACTATCATTTGTTTTTCAACAGGACAATGACCCAACACCTCCAGGCTATGTAAGGGCTATTTTACCAAGAAGGAGAGTGATGGAGTGCTGCATCAGATGACCTGGCCTCCACAATCATCTGACCTCAACCCAATTGAGATGGGTTGGGATGAGTTGGACCGCAGAGTGAAGGAAAAGCAGCCAACAAGTGCTCAGCATATGTGGAAACTCCTTCAAGACTGTTGGAAAAGCATTCCAGGTGAAGCTGGTTGAGAGAATGCCAAGAGTGTGCAAAGCTGTCATCAAGGCAAAGGGTGGTTATTTGAAGAATCTCAAATATGAAATATATTTTGATTTGTTTAACACTTTTTTGGTTACTACATGATTCCATATGTGTTATTTCATACTTTTGATGTCTTCAATTTTATTCATTGTAGAAAATAGTAAAATAAAGAAAAACCCTGGAATGAGTAGGTGTGTCCAAGCTTTTGACGGGTACTGTATGTCAGGAGAACGCTCCCTGCCTGAGTGCATAGTGCCAACTGTAGATTTTGGTGGAGAAGGAATAATGGTCTGGGGCTGTTTTTCATGGTTCGGGCTAGAACCCTTAGTTCCAGTGAAGGGAAATCTTAACGCTACTGCATACAATGACATTCTAGACGATTCTCTGCTCCAACTTTGTGGCAACAGTTTGGGGAAGGCCCTTTCCTTTTTCAGCATGACAATGCCCCCGTGCACAAAGCGAGATCCATACAGAAGTGGTTTGTCAAGATCAATGTGGAAGAACTTGACCAGCCTGCACAGAGCCCTGACCTCAACCTTATCAAAGTCCTTTGGGATGAATTGGAACGCTGAATGCGAGCCAGGCCTAATCACCCAACATCAGTGCCCGACCTCACTAATACTCTTGTGGCTGAATGGAAGCAAGTGCCCGCAGCAATGTTCCAACATCAAGTGGAAAGCCTTCCCAGAAGAGTGGAGGCTGTTATAGCATCAAAGGGGGGACCAACTCCATATTAATGCCCATGATTTTGGAATGAGATATTCGATGAGCAGGTGTCCACATACTTTTGGTAATGTAGTGTATGTTTGGGTGGGTTTTTACCAATATCTGTTATGTAACATCGGAACTCCCTGGGGGTTATTTAATATTAAATGTATTCTTCCTACTCAAACAAACAGTTTTGTAGAGGCTTTCTGTGTGCCTCCATAGCCTGCTTATGTCCCCAGATCCATTGGTGCATAAGTGGGTAAATGAAAGCAGAGTGCGCCATGTAGACCTAACACGCCGTATATTTCTCCCCCTCTCTTCCCATTCCAGAGTTACACAGTCATCAAGGCACACTCCAGGGAGACTTGTTCAACACATTCTGAGAGATCCAAAACTTTCATTTGATTTGTAAGTTATCAGTGCGGTTTATCACTGCCAAAGCGCTGCCATGTAGTCCTGTTGTTCTCCAGGGAATTCCGCCACATATTTTCTTCCCTTGTAGTTGAGTTCCAATTGAATGTTCTTAGTTCCGTAATTCCAGCTCCCATTCTGTTAAGCCAGTGTGCTGCTGATGATGATGTAAAGGGTTGGGTTAGAGGTTTGAGGCATTAATAACCCCTTCGCCCTTCCGATCCAGATCAGCTAACCAGACAGCCTCCCTCCAAGAGAAAGAGAGGAGTGCTAATGAGTGATGTATTTGTAATGTGGGAGAATGCACCATAAATAATCTTTCCTGTAGCCAATACAACACCTTTTTTTTTAGGTCCTTGGGACTAAGCTAAACATAACACAGGTTCTTTCTATCAGGGAGTGGAGCATGGAATAACCAGTCAGATATCATACAAAAATATAGGCTTTATTCACAATTCTGAAGCAACTCCATAAGAGATTGTTCTGAGACAAACTTCCATGGCGTTGCGTTCAATACTCTTTAAGTCAACAGACAAAGGTTACAGCTTGTTATCATAGAATAACGTCATCACAGACAAGTATTCAATCACAATTCAACACAGCATACACTATATATACAAAAGTATGTGAACATCCCTTTAAATTAGTGTATTCGGCTATTTCAGCCACACCCATTGCTAACAGGTGTATAAAATCGAGCACACAGCCATGCATTCGCCATAGACAAACATTCGCAGTAGAATGGCCTTACTGAAGAGCTCAGTGACTTTCAACGTGGCACAGTCATTGGATGCCACCTTTCGAACAAGTTAGTTCATCAAATTTCTGCCCTGCTAGAGCTGCCACGGTCAACTGTAAGTGCTGTTATTGTGAAGTGGAAAGGTCTAAGAGCAACAACGACTCAGCCATGAAGTGGTAGGGCCACACAAGCTCACAGAACCTGACCGCCGAGTGCTGAAGCATGTAGCACGTAAAAATCGCTTGTCCTCGGTTGCAACAGGAACTGTTTGTCGGGAGCTTCATGAAATGGGTTTCCATGGCCGAGCAGCCACACACAAACATAAGATCACCATTCGCAATGCCAAGCATCGGCTGGAGTGGGGTAAAGTTTTGCCGCCATTGGAGTCTAGAGCAGTAGAAACGTGTTCTCTGGAGTGATTCATCACGTTTCACCATCTGGCAGTCCGACGGACAAATCTGGGTTTGGCGGATGCCAGGAGAACGCTACCTGCCCGAATGCATAGTGCCAACTGTAAAGTTTGGTGGAGAAGGAATAATGGTATGGATCTGTTTTCCATGGTTCGGGCTAGGCCCCTTAGTTCCAGTGATGGGAAATCTTAATGCTACATCATACAATGATGTTCTAGACAATTCTGTGCTTCCAACTTTGTGGCAACAGTTTGAGGAAGGCCCTTTTCTGTTTTAGCATGACAATGCCCCCATGCACAAAGCGAGGTCCATACAGAAATGGTTTGTCGAGATCTGTGTGGAAGAACTTGACTGGCCTGCACAAAGTCCTTTACTCAACTTCATCGAACTCCTTTGGGATGAATTGGAACGCCGACTGCGAGCCAGGTCTAATTGCCCAAAATCGGTGCCCGACCTCACTAATGCTCTTGCAGCTGAATGGAAGCAAGTCGCCGCAGCAATGTTCCAACATCTAGTGGAAAGCTTTCCCAGAAGAGTGGAGGCTGTTATAGCAGCAAAGGGGGGACCAACTCCATATGAATGCCCATGATTTGGAATGAGATGTTTGACGAGCAGGTGTCCACTTACTTTTGGTAATGTAGTGTACATTCTCAGTGGTAGAATAATAATAATTGAGATCACCAAAAATATAATTCCAGAATGAAAGGACTCCAAAAACAGGAAAATTGCAGTAATTTGAGATTGTTTGGCAGTTTTTATTTCATAGACTGTAGAATCATCTAGAGCTTAATAGGAATGTTTCAGAGTTATTTCAGTAATATCTTGACAGATACTAGCTAATTCTTCATGTGTATTTCAAACAATCATTATTTCTGTGTCTAAAACATGGCATAAATGTGTTCCCTGTGGCGTTCCTTACACAGTTTCCACCCACAAGAAGTATAATTGCACACATGTTAGTTAGACTAAGGTACCTGTATAATGTGATCATTTTTCTGACAGTTTTAACCCTGATTGACAAATTCTGAGGAGCTTTTGGGCTGCCATTCTGCAACTCTGATGGACAGGAGATTTCTGTTTTGTTTAAACAAGCAATATTAAATACACTTTATCAAACAAAGAAAAAAACCAATTAATGTGGAGAGGAGAGATATCAGTATTGTTAATTACCAGCACTGCTTGTGTGATGTTTAAAATAGCATTAAGTCAGTAAATCAATCATGTTTTCAGCTTTTAACCAAACAACTATGCATATAATACTTATCTTGATCTTTCTAAGTGAAGAGTGACTTTGATTCTGTCGCAAGAGTAGCCCTTTGAAGATCAATTAAGAAATCTGTTTTACAATTAGAGAATGTGGTATATGAAGAGTTTATCATTCATTTTAAAAATTATTTTGGCGCTGATAAATCTGTTCAAGTAAATATACGGAAAGGTTGTGGTTGTCCTTCCAAATACCATTTCAATCATTTGAAAACAGAAAAACTAGATGTCAAGTTACATAACTGAATCACACAAATAACTTTATTTAACAGGCATGTAAGGCAAAGTGAACGTGTGTGCATGTCTGAGTTGTGGCTTTCAGCAGCAAATACATATAGTACTGTAACACACTTTGTTTAGCTCGGCTACATGCATGCCTGCACACGGCTGAGTAAACAGGTCAAACATGATTCCAATTAAAACAGGTTCACTATGACCTATATCCTTAACAGCATGCTATAGGACAGGGGTAGGCAACATTGTTCCTGGAGTGCCGCAGGTACTGCAGGATTTTGTTCCAACTAGGCACCACACCTGACCAACTGAGCAAATTGATAAGTTCAGTGATTGCCTAAATTCAACACACCTGGTCTTCCAGGTCACTTAAATCAAAACACTGAAGTGCCTGCGGCACTCCAGGACCAGGGTTGCCTACCCTTGCTACAGAACATAATGTAGGAAATGATGCAATAAGATAGATACAGAAACTCTGCTTTTGCGTGTTGAATAGATCATGTCCTTGGTGCAGGGTTTCAAGAGTGAAATTCATTATTTTTATGTACAACAACAATATACCAATGAAGAGATATACAGGATACGGTGCAGGTGAACTGTACTCTTAGCAGTCTTGGAAATGTTACATTTTTGTGATATCAGTGGGACAATATTGGTGCTCTTCTCAAGCATTTTGGCATTTTTAGTAATACTCTTCTGGCCAGTGAGGGGAACTACAACCTATTCCCTGTTGGCGCTCCAGTCACGTACTGTGCCTTCAGAAAGTATTCACAACCCTTTACTTTTTACAGCCTGCATTTAAAATGGATTAAATTGAGATTTTTGTGTCACTGGCCTAAACACAATACCCCATAATGTCAAAGTGGAATTGTGTTTTTGGAAATGTTAACAAATTAATTAAAAATGAAAAGCTGAAATGTCTTAAGTCGAAAGGTATTCAACCCCTTTGTTATGGCAAATCTAAATAAGCCTAAACATTTGCTTAACAAGTTACATTAGTTGCATGGACTCACTCTGTGTGCAATAATAGTGTTTAACATGATTTTTGAATGACTACCTCATCCTTGTACCACACACATACAATTATCTGTAAAGTCCCTCAGTCGAGCAGTGAATGTCAAACAAAGATTCAACCACAAAGACCAGGGAGGTTTCCCAATGCCTCGCAGAGAAGGCCAACTATTGGTAGATGGGTAAAAAATAAAAAAGCAGACATTGAATATCCCTTTGAACATGGTGAAGTTATTAATTACACTTTGGATGGTGTATCAATACATCCAGTCACTACAAAGATACAGGCATCCTTCCTAACTCATTGCCAGAGAGGAAGGAAACCGCTCAGGGATTTCACCATGAGGCCAATGGTGACTTTAAAACAGTTACATAGTTGAATGGATGTGATAGGGGAAAACTGAGGATGGATCAACAACACTCTAGTTACTCCACAATACTAACCTAAATGACAGAGTGAAAAGAAGGAAGCCTATACATAATACAAAATATTCCAAAACATGCATCCTTTTTGTAATAAGGCATTAAAGTAAAACTGCAAAAAATACCAAGTGTTATGTTTGGGGCAAATCCAACACAACACATCACCGAGTATCACTCTTCATATTTTCAAGCATTTTCAAGAAAACCTGGTTCAGTCTGCTTTCCAACAAACATTCACCTTTCAGCAAGACAATAACCTAAAACACAAGGGCCAAATACACACTGGAGTTACTTACTAAGACGACATTGAATGTTCCCCGAGTGGCCTGGTTACAGTTTTGACTTAAATCGGCTTGAAAATCTATGGCAAAACTTGAAAAATGGCTATTTAGCAATGATCAACAACCAACATGACAGATCTTGAAGAATAATGTGCAAATATTGTACAATCCAGGTGTGCAAAGCTCTTAGAGACTTACCCAGAAAGACTCACAGCTGTAATCGCTGCCAAAGGTGATTCTAACATGTATTGACTCAGGGGCAGCAGCTACTCTTCCTGGGGTCCAGCAAAATTAAGGCAATTCATACAATTTTAAAAACATTACAGTACAGTCACAGATTTCACAACACACTGTGTGCCCTTAGGCCCCTACTCCACCACTACCACATATCTACAGTACAAAATCCATGTGTACGTGTGTGTATAGTGCGTTTGTTATCGTGTGTGTGTATGCATGTGTCTGTGCCTATGTTTGTGTTGCTTCACAGTCCCCGCTCTTCCATAAGGTGTTTTTTTATCTGTTTTTTAAACTTGCATCAGTTACTTGATGTGGAATAGAGTTCCATGTAGGCATGGCTCTATATAGTACTGTGTTTCTCTGTCTGTTCTGGACTTGGGGACTGTGAAGAGACCTCTGGTGGCATATCTTGTGGGGTATGCATGGGTGTCCGAGCTGTGCGCCAGTAGTTCAAACAGACAGCTCGGTGCATTCAACATGTCAATACCTCTCATAAATACAAGTAGTGATGAAGTCAATCTCTCCTCCACTTTGAGCCAGGAGAGATTGACATGCATATTATTAATATTAGCTCTCTGTGTACATCCAAGGGCCAGCCGTGCTGCCCTGTTCTGAGCCAATTGCAATTTTCCTAAGTCCTTTTTTATGGCACCTGACCACACGACTGAACAGTAGTCCAGGTGTGACAAAACTAGGGCCTGTAGACCTGCCTTGTTGATAGTGCTGTTAAGAAGGTAGAGCAGCGCTTTATTATGGACATACTTCTCCCCATCTTAGCTACTGTGTGTAGATGAGTGAGAGAAAATATATATTTAATCAATTTTGAATTCAGGCAGTAACACAACATAATGTCACATAAGTCAAGGGGTATGAATATTTCTGAAGGCACTGTATATGCCCTTCCATAGACCTACTACAGTATGTGCCTCTATGATATTAGTAGACATATGGAACATGCTTGAGTCAGTTCTGTTGTTCTGCTGATGGCTACAGAACAGATACTATATGAAAAACTGTGTCTGTGAACATAGTCATGAGGGATTGGCAATGCATCACTAGATCCAAGTATGTTGATGTGTCAAATGGGCCAACTGACACCCATACATAAACTAAGAACTAATCTAGGGAACATAAGTAATTACTGGCACACTTTAGATAAATACTCCGTACTGCTGTAGTTGATTAATTTACCCAAAGTGATAAAATGTTACTAAACCTCCAATTGTTCAATGTTTTGCTGAAACAGGGAGGACACCATTCCTTATCAGCAGCACAAAAGAAGGCAAAGACTTGACTCAGCCGAATAAAGATGTCTAAAGCCTTGTAGCGTTTCCTCAACCATGAGATGAGGGATTTGAATTAGAATAACTGTAGCGGGATGTAAGCCGGGTGAATGTGTTTGGAATCAAATAGTTCTGTCTCTGGCAGTGAGGGTGCCTCAGCACGCACACACAGACACTGTCGGTGCCCCAGCAAGCACCCAACAAGCTCTGATTTATCTGCTGTAGTTCATGACTTCATAAAACACATGCATATAAAATCCTTTGTAGTTTAGGCTGTCATGTTAATATACACAAATATTCAAATACACACGCACATGAGTAAGTACACACACACACACAAGCGGGTAGTAGGGGGTTGGGTAGTGGGGGGTTGATCTGCCAGCTAGGACTGTAATCATTCTGTCATGAAATGTATGCAATCATGGAAATGTGTTGGCAGTTTTACACTCTTTTGAACAATGCCTGATGATGTCTAAAGTTATAAATGTCATTCCAAGAGACCAACATACATGTGTGAGGTATTACGTTAATGTATGTATTACATTAGAGGTGTGTGTGTGCATGTGTGTGTGTGTGTGTGTGTGTGTGTGTGTGTGTGAACCATACACTGTTACAGTAAGGGTGGTGGGTGAATCCTGGCAGTATGTAGTATGAGAGGATTATTAAGAAAGCTGTCATGTGTAGCCCCTTGTAGAATCCCTTCAATCAACATAATAGATTTCCTCCATGGCAGAGACGTTCAATACATAAGGATGTAATGAAAACTTCACCAATGAGACTGACAATGAAATACCCAAAGTATCCAACCGTGAACTTAGTCACTCAAAGATTCCCACGCAGTAGGCCTATACAGTGCATTCGGAAAGCATTCAGACGCTTTGACTTTTTTCACATTTTGTTACGTTACAGCCTTATTCTAAAATGGAAAAAACAGAAATACCTTATTTACATAAGTATTCAGACCCTTTGCTATGAGACTCGAAAGTGAGCTCAGGTGCATCCTGTTTCCATTGATCATCCTTGAGATGTTTCTACAACTTGATTTGAGTCCACCTGTGGTAAATTATATTGATTGGACATGATTTGGAAAGGCATACACCTGTCTATATAAGGTTCCACAGTTGACAGTGCATGTCAGCGCAAAAACCAAGCCATGAGGTCGAAGGAATTGTCTGTAGAGCTCAGAAACAGGATTGTGTCGAGGCACAGATCTGGAGAAGGGTACCAAAACATGTCTGCAGCATTGTAGGTCCCTAAGAATACAGTGGCCTCCATCATTCTTAAATGGAAGAAGTTTGGAACCGCCAAGACTCTTCTTAGAGCTGGCCGCCCAGCCAAACTGAGCAATCGGGGGAGATGGGCCTTGGTCAGGGAGGTGACCAAGAACCCAATGGTCACTCTGACAGAGCTCCAGAGTTCCTCTGTGGAGATGGGAGAACCTTCCAGAAGGACAACCATCTCTGCAGCACTCCACCAATCAGGCCTTTATGGTAGAGTGGCCAGACGGAAGCCGATCTTCAGTAAAAGGCACATGACAGCCCGCTTGGAGTTTGCCAAAAGGCACCTAAAAGACTCTCAGACCATGAGAAACAAGATTCTTTGGTATGATGAAACCAAGATTGAACTCTTTGGCCTGAATGCCAAGCGTCACATCTGGAGGAAACCAGGCACCACTCATCACCTGGCCAACACCATCCCTACGGTGAAGCATGGTGGTGGCAGCATCATGCTGTGGGGATGTTTTTCAGCGGCAGGGACTGGGAGACTAGTCAGGATCGAGGGAAAGATGAACGCAGCAAAGTACTTGATGAAAACCTGCTCCAGAGCGCTCAGGACCTCAGACTGAGGCGAATGTTCACCTTCCAACAGGACAACAACCCTAAGCATACATCAAAGACAACGCAGGAGTGGCTGAATGTCCTTGAGTGGCCCAGCCAGAGCCCGGACTTGAACCCGATCTAACATCTCTGAAGAGACCTTAAAATAGCTGTGCAGCGACACTCCCCATCCAACCTGACAGAGTTTGAAAGGATCTGCAGAGAAGAATGGGAGAAACTCCCTAAATACAGGTGTGCCAAGCTTGTAGCGTCATACCCAAGAAGACTTGAGGCTGTCATCGCTGCCAAAGGTGCTTCAACAAAGTACTGAGTAAAGGGTCTGAATATTTATGTAATATTTCATTTTTTGTTTTTAATACATTTGCAAAAAAATCTAAAAACCTGTTTTTGCTTTGTCATTATGGGGTATTGTGTGTAAATTGATGAGGGGGAAAAAAACACTTTAATCAATTTTAGAATCAGGCTGTAACGTAACAAAATGTGGAAAAGTCAAGGGGTCTGAATACTTTCCGATTGCACTGTACAGGACAAAAACTTCAAAACCTTGTTTCTTATTATTATTTTTATTAATTTTTTGCCATTTATGAATGTGTTGTTCTATGCGTCTGAATACTTGTGTATATGTGATATTTCTAAAATCCTGTTTTTGCTTCGTCATTATGGGGTATTGTGTGTAGATTGATGATGGGAAAAATACAATTTAATCAATTTTAGAAGAAGGCTGTAACGTAACAAAATATGGAAAAAGTGAAGGGGTCTGAATACTTTTCAAATGCACTGATGTACACTGAACAAAAATATAAACGCAACATGTAAAGTGTTGGTCCCATGTTTCATGAGCTGAAATAAAAAATCCCAGAAATGTTCCATACGCACAAAAAGCTTATTCCTGCTTGCATCCCAGTTAGTGAGCATTTCTCCTTTGCCAAAAAGATCCATCCACCTGACAGTTGTGGCATATCAAGAAACTGATTAAAGAGCATGATCATTACACAGGTGCACCTTGTGCTGGGGACAATAAAAGGCCACTTTAAAATGTGCAGTTTTGTCACACAACACAATGCCATAGATGTCTCAAGTTTTGAGGGAGCATGTAATTGGCATGCTGACTGCAGGAATGTCCACCAGAACTGTTGCCAGAGAAGTGAATTTTCATTTCTCTACCATAAGCTGCCTCGAACGTCGTTTTAGAGAATTTGGCAGTACGTTCCAACCGGCCTCACAACCACAGACCATGCCAGCCAGGACCTTCACATCCGGCTTTGTCACCTAAGGGATCGTCTGGGGGGTGGGGTGGGGGTGCTGAGGTGGATTTCTGTCTTTAATAAAGCCCTTTTGTGGGGAAAAACTAATTATGATTGGCTGGGCCTGGCTCCCCATTGGGTGGGCCTTGGAGGGCATAGGCCAAGCTGCACCCCTGCCCAGTCATGTGAAATCCATAGATTAGGGCCTAATGAATTTATTTCAAATTACTGATTTCCTTATTTCCTGACTGTAACTCAGTCAAATCTTTGAAATTGTTGCATGTTGGGTTTATATTTTTGTTCTGTATATTATGTCACAGCAGGTGCTAGGGAGAAAGTGTAGTTTTTTGTCCTCAGAGAAACTGGCACCGGTACAAAAGGAATAGATGCCACATCTTAAGAAAGACGGAGAGTGATATTAAAGATGTAACAGACTCTACCAGCTTCACTTCCACTCATCAGTTTGGCCCCCTGTAATGGCGCTGTGACTAGAGAAGCAAAACTCCCCTCTCTTCTTTGAATAAAACATATTCTTTTTCTAAAGTAAGCTCCTTGAGTGACATCAATGAATATATGGGGCCTGGCCAAGGGTTTAAAAATGTATACATCCTCCACTTCAATGCTCTGACTTTTTGCTGTGTGGTTTCTGATCTCATTTGATGTGGTGGGGACAGTGCTGCACAACTTTTCTCCTCACAAAGGAGACTTATTCATTTTCTTTCTTTTTATAGTCGAAGATTAAATGGTTAATGTATGTGTCTATACAGGATGGACCTGCTGTGTCCATATGCTAACATGGAATACATCCCAGCTGTCACGGTTTCGGCCGAGGCTGCCTCTCTTCCTTGTTCGGGCAGGCTTCGGCGTTCGTTGTCTCCGGAATACTAGCTGCCACCGTTGTATGTTTCATGTTCGTTTGCTTTTGTCTGTTTGTTGTGACACCTGTTTCTCGTTTAGCGTAATTAGTGTCCTATAAGTTTCTCGTTGTGTTTGTCTAGTGTTGTGTGTTATTGTATTCTTGCTGTCGTAGTGTTGCTTGTTTGTTGCATTCTCGCTCGGTTGAGCTTTTCTCCACTACGTTGGAGCATTTTTCGCACATGTTTAGTGCGCCGTTATTTTGTCGCCTTCGTGCGTAATTTCGCCTTCGGGCAAGTGTGTTCATCTTTTCCTTGTTGGAAATACTACTAAAGTCTTTTGGACTATACTTCGGTGTCCTGCGCTTGATTCCACCACCACAACCACCTACAGCACTTGACAGAATAACACACCTAAATATGGAATCAGCAGGAGCCGCAGCAGCCCAGGTGACGCTGGAGGACAAGGTTCGGGAACAAAGTGACCAGATCCTGCAGATGGGGACCGCACTGCAGGAGGTGATCACCACCATCCGAGGCTGGAGGACGCCTCCACCGCCATCCTCCCTGCCAGCACCATCGGCCAGTCAGCCCATTCCCGCACCGGAACCCCGAGGAGTCCGACTCTCACTCCCGAGGGCCTACGATGGGACCGCGGCCGGGTGTCAGGGATTCCTTCTCCAGGTGGAGCTGTACCTGGCCACCGTGCACCCGGCGCCCTCGGGACATGAGAGCGTGTCCGCCCTGATCTCCTGCCTTTCCGGGAAGGCATTGGAATGGGCCAACGCGGAGTGGAGGAGGATCGACGCGGACACCATCACATACGACGAGTTCTCCCGCCGCTTCAGGGCGGTGTTTGACCATCCCCCGGAGGGGAAGGCGGCGGGGGAGCGTCTGGTCTTCCTCCGGCAGGGGAGGAGGAGTGCCCAGGAGTTCACCCTAGAATTCCGTACTCTAGCGGCAGATGCAGGGTGGAATGAGCGGGCTCTCGTCGATCACTACAGATGTAGTCTACGAGAGGACGTCCGTCGGGAGCTGGCCTGTAGGGACACCAGCCTCTCGTTCGACCAGTTGGTCGACATGTCCATCAGGCTGGATAACCTGCTAGCTACCCGCGGACGTCCCGAGGGGGGTCCGTCCATTTCACCCTCCAGCGCCTCCGAGCCGTGCCCCATGGAGCTCGGGGGCGCTGGCGCTAGAGAGAGGAGGGGTCGGCTTTCTAGGGGGTCTATCTCCTGCACCAACTGTGGTCGGGGGAGGACACACCGCGGCTAGGTGCTGGGGATGGCCTCCTAGGGGAGAGGACGACAGGTCCCGCACTGGGGATTCCTTCCAGGTGAGTAGGCGCCCCACTCACCCAGAGCTCTCTGTTGCACATTTCTGTATACCTGTGAGTTTTCCACAGGTAGCACCTCATTCCCAGCATAAGGCGCTGGTAGATTCAGGCGCGGCTGGGAATTTTGTTGATAAGAAGTTTTGTTTAGCGTTAGGGATTCCCCTTCTTCCTGTTGATGTCCCTTTCCCCGTTCATGCCCTAGATAGCCGTCCGTTGGGTGCGGGCTTGATCAGGGAAGTCACTGCGCCACTTAGGATGTGTGCGCAGGGGGGTCATCAGGAGATGATTCAGCTATTTCTGATTGTCTCGCCTGCGTATCCGGTGGTGCTGGGCATGCCCTGGTTGAGTACCCATAACCCATTTATTTCGTGGCAGGAGAGGGCTCTGATGGAGTGGTCTGCCCAGTGTGTGGGTCGTTGTTTGGGCGTTTCCGTAGGGGCTACCTCGGTGGAGAGTCCAAACCAGGTGCCCGCATTGCACGTTCCCCCTGAGTATGGGGATTTGGCTATTGCGTTTAGTAAGTCGAGGGCGACGCAGTTGCCGCCCCATAGGCAGGGAGATTGTGCGATAGACCTCCAGGCAGGAGCTGCGCTCCCACGGAGTCATGTGTATCCTCTGTCTCAGGAGGAGAAGAAAGCTATGGAGACTTACATAGACAAATCTCTGAGACAAGGATACATACGGCCTTCCACTACCCCTGCGTCCTCGAGTTTCTTTTTTGTGAAGAAAGGATTGGTGGTTTACGCCCGTGCATCGATTATCGTGGTCTCAATCAGATCACGGTGAAGTACAGTTATCCACTCCCGCTGATTGCGACCATGACTGAGTCGTTGCATGGGGCGCGTTTCTTCACTAAATTAGATCTCAGGAGCGCGTACAACTTGGTGCGCATCAGGGAGGGCGATGAATGGAAGACAGCCTTTAGTACCACCTCGGGCCATTACGAGTATCTTGTCATGCCATACGGGTTGATGAACGCTCCGTCAGTTTTCCAATCATTCGTGGATGAGATCTTCAGGGACATGCAGGGGCAGGGGGTGGTTGTGTACATAGATGACATTCTCGTGTACTCGCCTACCCGTGTCGAGCATGTGGCCATGGTGCGCAGAGTGTTGCGGAGGCTGGTGGAGCACGACCTGTATGTTAAGGCAGAGAAGTGTCTGTTTTTCCAGGAGTCGGTCTCCTTTTTGGGTTATCAGTTGTCTGCGTCAGGGGTGAAGATGGAGGTAGACCGGGTGTCAGCCGTGCGTAATTGGCAAACGCCAACCACTGTGAAGGAGGTGCAGCAGTTTTTGGGGTTTGCGAATTACTACCGGAGGTTTATCCGGGGTTTTGGACAGGTGGCAGCTCCCATCACGTCTCTTTTGAAGGGGGGTCCGGTGCGTCTGCAGTGGTCTGCCGAGGCGGACAGGGCGTTTGGGAGGCTGAAGGACCTGTTTACCTCGGCCCCGGTGCTGGCGCATCCGGATCCCTCTTTGCCATTTCCAGGTAGAGGTGGACGCATCTGAGGCCGGTATAGGAGCCGTGCTTTCACAACGGTCAGGCGCGCCACCTAAACTCCGCCCCTGTGCTTTTTATTCCAAGAAGCTCAGTCCGGCGGAGCGAAACTATGACGTAGGGGACAGGGAGCTGTTAGCCGTGGTACAGGCCCTAAAGGTGTGGAGGCACTGGCTTGAGGGGGCTCAACACCCTTTCCTCATTTTGACGGACCACCGTAACCTGGAGTACATCCGGGCAGCGAGGAGGCTGAACCCTCGCCAGGCGAGATGGAATATGTTTTTGACCCGGTTTACATTTAAGATCACGTACATCCCTGGGTCACAGAACGGTAAGGCAGATGCACTGTCTCGGCGGTATGACACGGAGGAGAGGTCCGTGGAGCCCACTCCCATACTGCCGGAGTCGTGTCTGGTGGCACCGGTAGTGTGGGAGGTCGATGCTGAGCTCGAGCGGGCGTTACGCACTGACCCTAGTCCACCGCAATGCCCGGAGGGTCGGAAGTACGTTCCGCTCGAGGTTCGGGATCGATTGATCTATTGGGCTCACACGTCACCCTCCTCTGAACACCCTGGTATCGGCCGGACAGTGCACTGTCTTAGTGCCAAGTACTGGTGGCCCACGTTGGCAAGGGATGTGAGGGTTTATGTTTCCTCCTGCTCGGTGTGCGCCCAGTGTAAGGCGCCTAGACATCTGCCTAGGGGTAAGTTACTACCCCTGCCCGTTCCACAACGACCATGGTCTCACCTCTCGGTGGATTTCCTTACTGACCTTCCTCCTTCTCAGGGGAATACCACTATACTGGTCGTTGTGGACCGGTTTTCTAAGGCCTGTCGTTTGCTCCCCATGCCGGGCCTTCCTACCGCCCTGCAAACTGCCGAGGCACTATTCACCCATGTGTTCCGGCACTACGGGGTACCCGAGGATATTGTGTCTGATCGAGGTCCCCAATTTACCTCCAGGGTCTGGAGAGCCTTTATGGAGCGGTTGGGGGTCTCGGTGAGTCTCACCTCGGGTTACAACCCGGAGAGTAATGGGCAGGTGGAACGCGTGAACCAGGATGTGGGTAGGTTTCTTAGAACATACTGCCAGGACCGGCCGGAGGAGTGGGCAAGGTACGTTCCCTGGGCCGAGATGGCCCAGAATTCCCTACGCCATTCCTCCACTAACCTAACCCCTTTCCAATGTGTGTTGGGTTACCAGCCGGTTCTGGCACCTTGGCAGCAGAGCCAGATCGAGGCTCCTGCGGTGGATGAGTGGGCACGGCGCTCGGAGGAGACATGGAACGCTGCACACGTCCACCTGCAGCGGGCCCTCCGACGTCATAAGGCGAGCGCCGATCTCCACCGCAGTGAGGGACCGGTGTACGCACCTGGTGATCGAGTCTGGCTCTCTACCAGAAACCTGCCCCTCCGCCTGCCCTGTCGGAAACTGGGTCGGCGGTTTGTAGGGGCCATTTAAAGTCCTGAGAAGGTTGAACGAGGTGTGTTACAAATTACAACTACCTGTTGAATATAAAAGTATTAACCCCTCGTTCCATGTGTCTCTTCTCAGGCCGGTGGTAGCTGGCCCACTCCAAGAAAGTGAGATCAGGGAGACTCCTCCGCCCCCATTGGACATCGAGGGGGCACCGGCGTACTCCGTGAAGTCCATCTTGGATTCGAGACGTCGGATGGGGGGTCTCCAATATCTAGTGGAGTGGGAGGGGTACGGTCCGGAGGAACGGTGCTGGGTGCCGAGGAGAGACATTTTGGACCCGTCTCTCCTGACGGAATTCCATCGTGGGCACCCGACGCACCCTGCTCCGCGTCCTCCTGGTCGTCCCCGAGGCCGGAGTCGGCGCACGTCTGGAGCCGCGCGTCAAGGGGGGGGTACTGTCACGGTTTCGGCCGAGGCTGCCTCTCTTCCTTGTTCGGGCAGGCTTCGGCGTTCGTTGTCTCCGGAATACTAGCTGCCACCGTTGTATGTTTCATGTTCGTTTGCTTTTGTCTGTTTGTTGTGACACCTGTTTCTCGTTTAGCGTAATTAGTGTCCTATAAGTTTCTCGTTGTGTTTGTCTAGTGTTGTGTGTTATTGTATTCTTGCTGTCGTAGTGTTGCTTGTTTGTTGCATTCTCGCTCGGTTGAGCTTTTCTCCACTACGTTGGAGCATTTTTCGCACATGTTTAGTGCGCCGTTATTTTGTCGCCTTCGTGCGTAATTTCGCCTTCGGGCAAGTGTGTTCATCTTTTCCTTGTTGGAAATACTACTAAAGTATTTTTGTCCTGCGCTTGATTCCACCACTACACCCACCTACAGCACTTGACACCAGCTAGCACATTCTAATAAGCATATGTTTCTTAAAGCTTGGTGAGAGTGTGGTTGTCCTATGGTTATTTTGTATACAATCTTCCCACAACTTTCTGTAAATAGCGCAGGGTAGACGCTTGGCTTTGGAACATTCTCAGCACATTTGTCAAGTTTAAGGAACTTGACAAAAAAATCATTACTTTCTTGGTATTTCATTACTTAAACAGAACGTTTCCTAAAAGTTTGAACATGGTTACATTTAACATTTGGTCATGTTCTTGGAACGTTCTCCAACTGGTTTCACCTTGGGAATGTTCTCAAATAGTTCAGAGAACTTTAAGAAACAACGTTCTTCTGTGGGAATTTCAGTACTTCAGCATAACGTTTCCTACACGTTTCCTCATGGTTTTATTTAAAGTCAGGTTCTCAAATGTATCCAAAAACGTTAAGAAAAATGTATTCAAAAACCACAAGAAAACTTTAGTAACTTTAAAGTTTTCTAAGAATGTTCTTTAAAAACATATACATTCCGTTCTCCGCATCAACAAAACTCTCTCTATCCTCTATCTTGTTAAGTGAGTTCAGGTGTGTTGGTCGCGCCCACTAATTGGCCACACCTGCTCTTAATGAGTGCTTGTTTCCTTTGAAACGGGGTCTGTTTGAATAGACAAGTTTGGCTGATAATGTCATGAAAATGATGCGTGCGCATCAATGTGGCCAGAAGCCGTGCTTTGTTATGATTCTGAGTGGTCAGATAGCTAGCAACAATGACAAGAAGCTGCCATGTGGGGAATCATAGGTGGCTCGTTTCAGCTAGTTTTATCTTGTTCTTGATGCAATGTCTTGTTTTGAGGTGTTTTGACTGATTTCATGTCAATGCTAATATGGCAAAATTTTCCTAACTAGCTAACCAACAACTGTAACGATGTATTTGAGAGACAACAAGTGCTCATTGTGCAAAAAGTATTTATTTTTTCAACAAACATTTGGAGACTAAATATAGTTTACATATTGTCAACAATCTAAGCCAACCCAGTCTGTTTTGCTCCATAGTTGCCCACACGTCGGTTTTGTTGCTAAACAACCAACCCGTCTATTGGCTAAAATACCTTTGAATGCATAACTAAACAGGGCACGCTAGCTCCATGCTGGTGGCGCAGTAGACTAATTCCGTTGCTAGAGAACAGAAGATTATAGGTTCGAATCTCACTGATGCCCTGTCACAATAAAAAATAATGTCTAAGGAAATGAATTTCCATGTGTCCTATCTGTGCTTGGAGTTAAAAAAGGTTAACCCCAAATAAGCTAGCAGTGTTATTAAAAGTCCCATTGAAACATTCAGTGAAAGTTTTAAGGAAGTTATTCAAAAACATCAAAATAACCTTTCCCTTCTCTGAGTGTTAATAAAAACCTCCCAGGGAAACTGTCAAGGAACCAGAGTAAAACGTTCTCAGAACCTCCCTGCAACCTAAAAATAAACATTCCCAGAACAGGTTTACATTTTCACTTCTGTTCTCAGAACATATATATATTTTTTAATCAGTTTTACCAGTCAGGAAACGTATGGCTTCATTCCCACAACCAATGTGAAACCAAAAACATACGTTCCCACAATTTCCAAGGAACCAAATGTGCTAGCTGGGTAATCATGTCATGCTACACCAGTTCCAGAACCCTTTTATGGTAGTAGTTCTCAGAGTTTTGCACATGTAAGCATTCCATTAATAGGGATTCAGTTCAACAAGGATGAAGGAAGCATGGCTAGAATGCATGGGATCTATACCAACCAAAGAGTGCACAGATCAAACTATGGCTTAGTTCAGCATATACACTGAGTGTTCAAAACATTAAGAACCTGCTCTTTCAATGACATAGACTGACCAGGTGAATCCAAGTGAAAGCTATGAAGGGGAGGATTTTTAAGCCTTGAGACAATTGAGACATGGATTGTGTATGTGTGCCATTCAGAGGGTGAATGGGCAAGACAAAATATTTAAGTGCCATTGAACGGGGTATGGTAGTAGCTGCCAGGCGCACCGGTTTGTTTCAAGAACTGCAACGCTGCTGGGTTTTTCACGCTTAACAGTTTCCCTTGTGTATCAAGAATGGTCCACCACTCAAAGGAAATCCAGTCAACTTGACACAACTGTGGGAAGCATTGGAGTCAACATAGGAGCATCCCTGTGGAACGCTTTCGACACTTTGTAGAGTTCATGCCCCAACAGATTGAGGCTGTTCTGATATTTTATTTTATTTTGTCTTGTCTTCAATGCAGTATTTGTATGCAGGCTATGTGGCTGCCTTTTTTTTATGATTCAGATAGAAAATGGTTCTCCCCTGCAGGAGAAAAGTACCTATTCTGAAGGAATGCCTATATTTGCAGAGGTTTTTGGAGTTAATGCCTGCCTTTTTGTTTTGTAACCTTTAGAGCGATGCCATCTTTGTGACTATTCTGCGCATAAATGCAGCTGCTCCGTCCATAACCTTTAGAAAATTGCAAACTATAAGATGGAATCCTTCAAATTGGCAACGCACTACCGTACCTCTCCTGAGGGCTAGTGGATGTAATATATACACTGTATATTTTAAGTTTAGGTGATGGAGAGACATGTAATAAAGATAAATAGTAATTGACTCAGTGTGGAAAACTATAATATTAATTTGTTCAAATGGATACAAAGTTATTATGATTGTTGAAATTATCCAATATATAGTTAGTGCTACAAAAGCAACCTCAAAGTGTGATAAAACGAAAATGACTCATGCCTCGTGACAGAATCCCTCAGAAAAACCCTCAGATTACTAACTGTGGTCTTGACATTTTGTTACCCTTCCATTGATACTGTACCTTAGATAAATGTATAATGCTAGCTTCTTACAGGGGCAGTAGAACAAACACACTTATTCTCCTTATGAAAGACACAATCCTCCCTCTAGTGAAAAGACACGCATGACTCTTTTATAACACAGCAGCAACACAGTTACTGATATTCAGGTGTGAAAAGTTGTGCTGCCTGTTAACCCATGCTTAATTTTCTAAACTCCACTCACATGGAACTCCACTCACATGAGAAATATGTAATGTGTTACTGTAAGAAGCAGGATGAATCTCAATTTGCTTAGGGTTTCTTCTATTCACGTTTGGCCTTATTTTGAATAACTTCCAATCTGAAAAAGGTACAGAATTGCTTTGATGTCAAGACGGGTGTGTAATTTAGCCACCTGGTGGCGTCCACATCATTCTCAAACACAATGCCCATCTTTTTTCTTCCTTCTAAATTATATCAAACTGTTTACATCTCTAAAAGAGTGTTTGCGTTATTGTTACAGAGTGACAGAAAGCTATTGACATCGAAAGGAATTTTTGCATGATTCTGCACAGCCGGTGGATGGAATATTGGTTGAATAAGAGGAGCCAAATAATATTCACTTGACATCTTAAATTACAATACAAACACATCAGAACAACCAAAACAAAATGAAATTCACCTTATTCACCTCTGTTCTATATTCTCCAACAGTGCGTTCATAACACAGGTGCATTCTGATTTCCCATAATAGGAGACAGGCAGGCCATGCAGGCAGGAGGTAGCGGCTTAACATGGGGAAATGAACGTTGTCCAAGTCCAAAGTGATTATTCCTCCACAGTCAGTCAACACCACACAGGAGCCTGGAGAGACCAAGGCATTCATTATTCATCCCATTGCAGTGCTCGTAATATATTGTAGGGACAAAAGGCAAACGTGATGGAATATAGTCCCTAAGCCTGAGTAAGGAATGCGTCCCAAATTGCACCCTATTCTCTTTAGTGCATTATGAAGGGAATATGGAGCCTTTGGTATGCAGCCTAAAGCATGTGCTCACCCCTATGTTCTGTGTGAAGTAGTCTATCACGATGATGACAGACAGCACAGGTTATTGATTTATAGGAGAGGCTTGGTGGGAGAAGGATAGAAGACTATTGTGCATCCCAAATGGGATTTGATTCCCTATATAGTGCATTACTTTTGAGCCCTATCAAAAGCAGTGCACTATATAGGGAATAGGGTGCCATTTGGGATGCGGCCTATGGGTACCATTGATGATTCAGATCCAGAACGCCCACTGTTTAACATTTATAGTCTTGCTTACATCATGAAGTGAAGTGGAAGACTCCCTGTGGTTTTAGTCTTGTTAGAGCAGGGCATCACACCAACCAGGGAGAGACTTTGGGGAGAGGTTGGATCTGAATTGTGATGAAATATGAAGGTGTCATACAGAAATAAACACTACTTTCCAATCATCGTTTTTCGTTTCTTAAATAAAACGGTGCTGCTCATGTAACACAAAAAACACAAGCACTGAATAGAGCAGATTCTTTCTACTGAAACAGCGTTGAAAGTATAAAATATCAAATATTAAGGTGTCATTAATTAATAATAATATAATATAATAATATGCCATTTAGCAGACGCTTTTATCCAAAGCGACTTACAGTCATGCGTGCAAACATTTTTTGTGTATGGGTGGTCCCGGGGATCGAACCCACTACCCTGGCGTTACAAGTGCCGTGCTCTACCAGTTGAGCTACAGAGGACCACAAATAAAATAAAATAAAATAAAATGTTATTGGTCACATGCGCCGAATACAACAGGTGCAGACATTACAGTGAAATGCTTACTTACAGCCCTTAACCAACAGTGCATTTATTTTTAACAAAAAAAGTTATAATAAAACAACAACAAAAAAAGTGTAAAAAAGGATGGGGTGGGGGGGGCAGTGCAAATAGTCCGGGTAGCCATGATTAGCTGTTTAGGAGTCTTATGGCTTGGGGGTAGAAGCTGTTGAGAAGTCTTTTGGACCTAGACTTGGCACTCCGGTACCGCTTGCCGTGCGGTAGCAGAGAGAACAGTCTATGACTAGGGTGGCTGGAGTCTTTGACAATTTTGAGGGCCTTCCTTTGACACCGCCTGGTATAGAGGTCCTGGATGGCAGGAAGCTTGGCCCCAGTGATGTACTGGGCCGTACGCACTACCCTCTGTAGTGCCTTGCGGTCGGAGGCCAAGCAGTTGCCATACCAGGCGGTGATGCAATCAGTCAGGATGCTCTCGATGGTGCAGCTGTAGAATTTTTTGAGGATCTGAGGACCCATGCCAAATCTTTTCAGTCTCCTGAGGGGGAATAGGCTTTGTCGTGCCCTCTTCACGACTGTCTTGGTGTGTTTGGACCATGATAGTTCGTTGGTGATGTGGACACCAAGGAACTTGAAGCTCTCAACCTGTTCCACTACAGCCCCGTCGATGAGAATGGAGGCGTGCTCAGTCCTCTTTTTTTTCCTGTAGTCCACAATCATCTCCTTTGTCTTGGTCACGTTGAGGGAGAGGTTGTTGTCCTTGCACCACACGGCCAGGTCTCTGACCTCCTCCCTATAGGCGGTCTCATCGTTGTCGGTGATCAGGCCTACCACTGTTGTTTCAGTCGGCAAACTTAATGATGGTGTTGGAGTCGTGCCTGGCCATGCAGTCATGGGTGAACAGAGAGTACAGGAGGGGACTGAGCACGCACCCCTGAGGGGGCCCCCGTGTTGAGGATCAGTGTGGCAGATGTGTTGTTACCTACCCTTACCACCTGGGGCGGCCCGTCAGGAAGTCCAGGATCCAGTTGCAGAGGGAGGTGTTTAGTCCCAGGATCCTTAGCTTAGTGATGAGCTTAGAGGGCACTATGGTGTTGAATGCTGAGCTGTAGTCAATGAATAGCATTCTCACGTAGGTGTTCCTCTTGTCCAGGTGGGAAAGGGCAGTGTGGAGTGCAATAGAGATTGCATCATCTGTGGATCTGTTGGTGTGGTATGCAAATTGGAGTGGGTCTAGGGTTTCTGGGATAATGCGGTTGATGTGAGCCATGACCAGCCTTTCAAAGCACTTCATGGCTACAGACGTCAGTGCTACGGGTCGGTAGTCATTTAGGCAGGTTATCTTAGAGTCCTTGGGCACGGGGACTATGGTGGTCTGCTTGAAACATGTTGGTATTACAGACTCAGTCAGGGACATGTTGAAAATGTCAGTGAAGACACTTGCCAGTTGGTCAGCACATGCTCGGAGTACACGTCCTGGTAATCCGTCTGGCCCTGCGGCCTTGTGAATGTTGACCTGCTTAAAAGTCTTACTCACATCGGCTACGGAGAGCGTGATCACATAGTCATCCGGAACAGCTGGTGCTCTCATGCATGCTTCAGTGTTGCTTGCCTCGAAGCGAGCATAGAAGTGGTTTAGCTCGTCTGGTAGGCTTGTGTCACACTTAATGAGTGAAAGCTGTACTGTAGTCTACAACGGCATAGCTTTGCCTAACAACCCAAAGTCTGGCTTGAAAAAGGAATCTCAGAATTGCATCTCATCTCATATTAGCCTCCTGCAGCTCAGTTGGTAGAGCATTGCGCTAGCAATGCCAGGGTTGTGGGTTCGATTCCCACGGGGAGCCAGTATGAAAAATGTATGCACTCACTAACTGTAAGTCGCTCTGGATAAGAGCATCTGCTAAATGACTAAAATGTAATGTTAACATAGCTACTGTAGACACAAACGCACGCATACTGACACGCACACACACACACACCTCTCCTTTCAGGCCTGACATATGAGATGGACCTCCCCTAGGGATGATTAGCCAGAGATAGATGTATGTTTCTCATCTGCTGAAGTATACTACAATAGTAAAGCCATGCTGTGGTGGGTATCTCAGCTCAACTACCAGCAGACATAGGGATGAAAGAGGCTTATGCTAAGCCTTACTCTCCATACAGTAAGGTTAGATGTTCTGCCTGGCCGTGGCCCCATATCTATCACTGTTTACTGCAAGCTGAATAGTAATGTGGTCTTCGCAAAGCAAGGGGTCAGATTTAAATTGGCATTTATGAGACAATCCACAATTATTTTTGTTTGTAAAGTTAGAGGTGGGGGTAAATGTGAAGTTGAGTTTCTAAAGGTTTTATTTAGGAGCTAGATGCAAGAGCTAGGAGGAGGGTAGGCCTATATATCATGCATTATTTGGGCTTGGATGAGATTTGGTTCCCATGAAAGAAAATGACCGTCAGGTTTCAGGTAGGAATCATTGATGCGTTTGACCCTGGCTGTCAGAGGGTTTTGTGATGGAAGGGACTCAGCATGGGAGGTGAGAGAGGAAGGCTGCCTCATTACTTCCGCTTGATTGCAGGGGAGTGAGAATGAGAACAATGGAAGGAGGCAAAGGAAAACGATCCTATTCCTACCGCATTGATCTGCAATCAGGCGCAGGCGTTTGTGTGTGTGTCATGTCATGTGTGTGTGGCCATCGGTGTGGAAACACACAATAGAAGGGAATAGAAGGGGAAAAAAACACGATAAAAAACGAACCTGATCAAGTACAGTTCATTGCTGCCCTGAGACGAACTATCTATTTCCCAGGGTTCAATAATGTCAATATTTATTACTGTTCCATTAGTTTCAGCACCTCCTCGTTAATATGGACATAGTGGCTCAAGCTGACCTTCACAATTACTCAGTTTCTTTCCTGGTTTGCCTCCTGTGTCTACACTCAGAAGAAAAGGTGCTACCAAGAACCATAAAGGGTTCTTCAGCTGTCCCTGTTTGATAACCTCTCTTGGTTCTAGGTAGAGCCATGTAGCATGGACTCCTGAGTCCTGAATCTAGCTGCATTGAACTTAAAGGGCTGGTTTCCCGGACACAGATTAAGCCTAGTCTTAAATAGCCCTTTTAATTCAGATTATTTTTGGTCCAGAACTAGGCTTACTCTGGGTCTGGGGAAATTAGGCAAAAAAATGTTGTCCCAGTCCCCTTCATGGTTTTGACCAATCTATTTTGTTTTGAAATATCTGTCACTGCAGGACAAACTATTGAGAGAGGGGAAAAAGCAATTTGTCAGTGCAGCTATGCTTGATGTGTTGTGCCCTCTGTGATTGGGGAGAAAATCAAGGATAAATGTCAACAGCAAAATGCTAACTACTGGGTGGCTTTACTGAGAACCCCTCTTGAATGTTTTTCCGCCACTCTTCATGCTTGCCCAGGCAGCGTTTCCTTTAATCAGTGCAACCATTAGTTCAATCAGGGGACTTAGTGGATCAGTGGAAAACCCTGGCTCTCGAGAACTAACGGGGTTGAGTAGCCTCACTGTAGGTTGAGTAACTTAGCTGTAGGTTGAGTGGCTTTAAACTGTATTGTATAATACTAGCACTGACTTTGCTGAAACTTCTTTATTGAGGAAAAATGTACTTACTACGACTGTAATATGTGGTTATCTTACCTAGTTATCTTAAGATGAATGCACTAACTGTAAGTCGCTCTACCATTCTTTATTCATGGCTGTGTTCTTAGGGAAAATTGTGAGTGAGCCCACACATCATGGCAAAATCCAAAGAAATCAGCCAAGACCTCAGAAAAAAAATTGTAGACCTCCACAAGTCTGGTTCATCCTTGGGAGCAATTTCCAAACGCCTGAAGGTACCACGTTCATCTGTACATGTGGTTTCAACAGGCTTCCCATTACGACGTCGACCACGAAGATCCATCTGCTAGCCCCGGCCCGCTAGCACACGCAAGCCGTGGCCTCTTGCTTGCCAGTGCTGTAGCAGCCCCCGAACTACCTCCGAACTCTCCTATTGCTGTTCACCGGACCTTATGATAACTCAGCTATACAGCTGATGCCTGCTGGACTGTTCCTTTATACGGTACCGCATCCTGTTTATGTTTAGCCTCAGCCCAAACTTTGTCGCCATTACCAGCTGTTGTCTTAGCTCTCTCGAATAACACCTGTGATTGCTTTATGCCTCTCTCCCATGTCAATTTGCCTTGCTTATTGCTGTTTCGGTTATTTCTTATTGTACTATTTAACTGTAGATCCCCCAGCCCAGCTCAACCTGCCTTAGATAGCTCCTTTGTCCCACCCCCCATACACGCAGAGACCAACTCAATTGGTGCCTCCAGTGATGCTATCTCTTTCATCGTTACCCAACGCTTAGGTTTACCTCCACTGTACTCATATCCTTCCATATCCTTGTCTGTACATAATGCCCTGAATCTATTCTACAATGCCCGGAAATCTGCCCCTTTTTTTCTCTGTACCCAACGCACTAGAAGACCAGCACTTAAAGCCTTTAGCCGTATCCTTATTCTACTCATCCTCTGTTCCTCTGGTGATGTAGAGGTTAACCCAGGCCCTGTAGCCCCCAGTATCACTCCTACTTCCCAGGCGCTATCATTTGTTGACTTCTGTAACCGTAAAAGCCTTGGTTTCTTGCACGTTAACATCCGAAGCCTCCTCCCTAAGTTTGAGTTATTCACTGCGTTAGCACACTCCGCCAACCCTGATGTTCTAGCAGTGTCTGAATCCTGTTCATCCTCAACTACAACATTTTCCATCTCGATAGAACTGCCAAAGGAGGTGGGGTTGCAATCTACTGTAGAGATAGCCTGCAGAGCTCTATTGTACTATCCAGGTCTGTTCCCAAACAGTTTGAGCTTCTACTTCTAAAAATCCACCTTTCCAGAAATAAGTCTCTCACTGTTGCCGCTTGCTACAGACCCCCCTCAGCCCGAGCTGTGCCCTGGACACCATATGTGAACTGATTGCCCCCCATCTCTCCTCAGAGTTCGTACTGCTTGGTGACCTAAACTGGGATATGCTTAATACCCCGGCCAACCTACAATCTAAACTAGATGCCCTCAATCTCACACAAATTATCAACAAACATACCAGGTACAACCCTAAATCTGTAAACATGGGCACCCTCATAGATATCATCCTGACAAATTTACCCTCTAAATACACCTCCGCTGTCTTCAACCAGGATCTCAGCGATCACTGCCTTATTACCTGTGTCCGTAATGGGTCCGCGGTCAAACGACCGCCCCTCATTACTGTCAAACGCTCCCTAAAACACTTCAGCAAGCAGGCCTTTCTAATTGACCTGGCCCGGGTATCCTGGATGGATATTGACCTCATTCCATCAGTAGAGGATGCCTGGTTGTTCTTTAAAAGTGCTTTCCTCTCCATCTTAAATAAGCATGCCCCATTCAAAAAATTCAGAACTAAGAACAGATATAGCCCCTGGTTCTCCTCAGACTTGACTGCCCTTGACCAGCAAAAAAACATCCTGTGGCATACTGCATTAGCATCGAACAGCCCCCGCGATATGCAACTTTTCTGGGAAGTCAGGAACCAATATACACAATCAGTTAGGAAAGCAAAGGCTAGCTTTTTCAAACAGAAATGTGCATCCTGTAGCACTAACTACAAAACATTTTGGGACACTGTAAAGTCCATGGAAAATAAGAGCACCTCCTCCCAACTGCCCACTGCACTGAGGCTAGGAAACACTGTCACCACCGATAAATCTACAATAATCGAGAATTTCAACAAGCATTTTGTTACGGCTGGCCATGCTTTCCACCTGGCTACCACTACCCCGGCCACCAGCTCTGCACCCTCCGCTGCAACTTGCCCATGTCCCCCGCGTCTCCTTCACACAAATTCAGACAGCTGATGTTCTGAAAGAGCTGAAAAATCTGGACCCCTACAAATCAGCTGGGCTAGACAATCTGGACCATTTCTTTCTAAAATTAGCCACCGAAATTGTCGCAACCCCTATTACTAGCCTGTTCAACCTCTCTTTCGTAACGTCTGAGATCCACAGAGATTGGAAAGCTGCCGCGGTCATCCCCCTCTTCAAAGGGGGTGACACTCTAGATCCAAACTGTTACAGACCTATATCCACCCTGCCCTGCTTTTCGAATGTATTTGAAAGCCAAGTTAACAAACAGATCACCGACCATTTCGAATCCTATGCAATCCGGTTTCCAAACTGGTCATGGGTGCACCTCAGCCACGCTCAAGGTCCTAAACGATATTATAACCGCGATCGATAATAGACAGTACTGCACAGCCGTCTTCATTGACCTGGCCAAGGCTTTCGACTCTGTCAACCACCACATCTTATTGGCAGACTAAATAGCCTTGGTTTCTCTAATGACTGCCTCGCCTGGTTCACCAACTACTTCTCAGATAGAGTTCAACGTGTCAAATCGGAGGGCCTGTTGTATGGACCTCTGGCCGTATCTATGGGGGTGCCACAGGGTTCAATTCTCGGGCCGACTCTATTCTCTGTGTATATCAATGATGTCCCTCTTGCTGCTGGTGACGCTCGGATCCACCTCTATGCGGACGTCACCATTTAGTATACATCTGGCCCTTCATTGGACACAGTGTTAACAAACCTCCAAACAAGCTTCAAAGCCATACAACACTCCTTCCGTAGCCTCCAACTGCTCTTAAACACTAGTAAAACTAAATGCATGCTCTTCAACCGAACGCTGCTTGCACCCGCCCACCCGACTAGAATCACTACTCTCGGCGGGTCTGACCTAGAGTATGTGGACAACTACAAATACCTAGGTGTCTGGTTAGACTGTAAACTCTCCTTCCAGACTCACATTAAGCATCTCCAATCAAAAGTTAGATCTAGAATCCGCTTCCTATTTCACAAACAAAGCCTCCTTCACTCATGCTGCCAAACATGCCCTCGTAAAACTGACTCTCCTACCGATCCTTGACTTCGGCAATGTCATTTACAAAATAGCCTCCAACACTCTACTCAGCAAATTGGATGTAGTCTATCACAGTGCCATCCGTTTTATCACCAAAGCCCCATATACTACCCACCAATGTGACCTGTACGCTCTTGTTGGCTGGCCCTCACTACATATTCGTCACCAAACCCACTGGCTCCAGGTCATCTATAAATCACTGCTAGGCAAATCCCCGTCTTATCTTAGGTCACTGGTCACCATAGCAACACCCACCTGTAGTCTGCGCTCCAGCAGGTATATTTCACTGGTCATCCCCAAAGCCAACACCTCCTTTGGCCGCCATTCCTTCCAGTTCTCTGCTGCCAATGACTGGAACGAACTGCAAAATCTCTGAAGCTGGAGACTCTTATCTCGCTCACTAACTTTAAGCGTCAGTTGTCAGAGCAGCTTACCGATCACTGCACCTGTACACAGCCATTCTGTAATGAGCCCACCCAACTACCTCATCCCCATATTGTTATTTATTTTGCTAATTTGCACCCAGTATCTCTATTTGCACATCATCTTTTGCACATCTACCATTCCAGTGTTAATACGAAATTGTAACTAATTGCACTATGGCCTATTTATTGCCTTACCTCCATAACTTACTACATTCGCACACACTGTATATATATTTTCTGTTGTATTTTTGACTTTATGTTTTGTTTACCCCATATGTAACTCTGTGTTGTTGTTTTTATCGCACTGCTTTGCTTTATCTTGGCCAGGTCACAGTTGTAAATGAGAACTTGTTCTCAACTGGCTTACCTGGTTAAATAAAGGTGAAATAAGTACAAATAAAATAAATAAAAACAAACAATAGTACGCAAGTATAAACACCATGGGACCACACAGCCGTCATCCCTCTCAGGAAGGAGATGCGTTCTGTCTCCTAGAGATTAACGTACTTTGGTGCGATAAGTGCAAATCAATCCCAGAACAACAGCAAAGGACCTTGTGAAGATGCTGGAGGAAACAGGTACAATAGTATCTATATCCACAGTAAAACGAGTCCTATATCGACATAACCTGAAAGGCCGCTCAGCAAGGAAGAAGCCACTGCTCCAAAACCGCCATAAAAAAGCCAGACTACGGTTTGCAACTGCACATGGGGACAAAGATCGTACTTTTTGGAGAAATGTCCTCTGGTCTGATGAAACAAAAATAGAACTGTTTGGCCATAATGACCATCGTTATGTTTGGAGATAAAAGGGAGCTGCTTGGAAGCCGAAGAACACCATCCCAACCGTGAAGCACGGGGGAGGCAGCATCATGCTGTGGGGGTGCTTTGCTGCAGGAAGGACTGGTGCACTTCACAAAATAGATGACATCATGAGGAAGGAAAATTATGTGGATACATTGAAGCAACATCTCAAGACATCAGTCAGGAAGTTCAAGCTTGGTCGCAAATGGTCTTCCAAATGAACAATGACCCCAAGCATACTTCCAAAGCTGTGGCAAAATGGCTTAAGGACAACAAAGTCATGGTATTGGAGTGGCCATCACAAAGCCCTGACCTCAATTCTATAGAAAATGTGTGGGCAGAACTGAAAAAGCGTGTGCGAGCAAGGAGGCCTACAAACCTGACTCAGTTACACCAGCTCTGTCTGTAGGAATGGGCCAAAAGTCACCCAACTTATTGTGGGAAGCTTGTAGAAGGCTACCCGAAACGTTTGACCCAAGTTCAACAATTTAAAGGCAATGCTACCAAATACTAATTGAGTGTATGTAAACTTCTGACCCACTGGGAATGTGATGAAAGAAATAAAAGCTTAAATAAATCATTCTCTCTACTATTATTCTGACATTTCACATTCTTAAAATAAAGTGGTGATCCTAACTGACCTAAGACAGGGAATTGTGAAAAACTGAGTTTAAATGTATTTGGCTAAGGTGTATGTAAACTTCCGACTTCAACTGTAGGTCGTCAGGTTTCCTTAATGATGAGCCAAAGCAGGCTAATCAACACTGTCCTCCATGAGGCTGCTGTACTTCAGAAAGTGTCAGAAAGTGTGCGTCCCAAATGGCACCCTATTCCCTATATAGCGCACTACCTTTGACCTGAGCCCAGTGAGCCTGGTCAAAAGTAGTGCACTATATAGTGGATACAGTATAGGGTGACATTTGGGATGCAGTCAAAGTTGCCATTGCATCGGCCTGCCTATCTAAATGGAAATGACCTGCGGAGGGAGGAAGGCTGAGGCTGCTACAGTGGCTATGGCTACGCTAGCAAATATGCAGGTGAGGGATTGGATGCACATGAGCCATATTTCCATGGGGATCACCTTGTAACTACTACACAATACAGAGGAACAGATTTTTTTTAAAGTTTGATCCCTCTCCTTCAGTCTTGCCTTCATACTTCTGTATCCCCTGATTGTATCACTTGAAATAGGTTATAGGATATACAGGCAATAGAGGGTGCCATTGTGGATGCAGGCAGTCACAGTGATTGTCAGGAAGGAGGATAAATCCATAACCAAGGACCTTAGGCGTTGCTCTGTGTGTGTGTGTGTGTGTGCGTTTGAAAGTTTGATGAATGGGACTGGAGGCCCAGAGTCAATCACTGTCTCAACACACAGCTGCCTGGTCTGAGATGTTAATTAGTGATGGCTTCCTTTCCTGCCTCCTGCCTCTCACTGAGGCCAGGTGAGACAGAGAGAGAGTGGTAAAAGAGGGAGGGAGGGAGGTGGGAGAAAGGGAAAGAGCTACTAAGGTTGAAAGAGAAAGGGAGGGAGAGAGAGACAGATACAAATACAAATAATGTTCGACCATATTAGAGACATATTTCCCTCAGATTACAGAGATCCACAAAGAATTCGAAAACAAACCCAATTTTGATAAACTCCCTTATCTACTGGGTGAAAAACCACAGTGTGCCATCACAGCAGCAAGATTTGTAACCTGTTGCCACAAGAAAAGGGCAACCAGTGAAGAACATACACCATTGTAAATACAACCCATATTTATGTTTATTTATTTTCCCTTTTGTACTTTAACTATTTGCACATCATTACAATACTGTATATAGCCATAATATAGCATTTGAAATGTCTCTATTCCTTTGGAACTTTTGGTCTGCTTTAGCTTTAGCTTTTGATCTGCTCCCATCACACTCATCTATCTACAGCTCTGTTCCGTTTAGTGAAATTACACAATGATTACAGAGGGCCCTGCTGCAACATCTAGGCTACTACACTGATAACATCTCGAGACAATGATCTGCGTCCCAAATGGCACCCTATTCCCGGCCTATATAGTGCACTATTGGCCCTGGTAAAGTAGTGCACTATGTATGGAATAGGATGCAATTTGCGACTCAGACAATTATCTTCTATGACACATCACAGACAGATTCACCCACTTGACAGTGACTCACTCCCCACGCAGACACCACACTAGACAGAAATCCCACTGGGCACACACTGGTTGAATCAACGTTGTTTCCAATGTAATTTCAATGAAATTACGTTGAACCTGCATGGAATAGACTAGAGGTCTTCAGAGGTCCAAAAAGTTGTACCCGGACCCAAACAGACCCGAGGACAATCAGATCCAAACCGAATGGACCTGATAATAAAACAATTTAAATGGGAACCCGGGTCCAAGAAGTTGTACCCCGACCCGAATGGACCGGAGAACAATCAGACCCGAACCGGAATGGACCCGTGGAGAACTCGACCTAGACCCGACAAGTACCCTAACGGGTCCGGGTCTAGACCAGAAAAAAACATGTTTATCAGCCAAGTTGCTCTTCTGGTTAAATAATAGGTATTTATATGTTGGCTAGGCCTTCTATAAGTCAATATATTCACGTTATTGGCGTAAAAATAAATATGCTATAGGCTATGCGGGTCCATTCCGGTCCACTCGGGCTGTAGTGCCTTCAGAAAGTATTCACACTCAACTGTGTGAAATAATATTTTTTAACAATCTTTTTTTAATGACTACCTCATCTCTGCTCTGTACCCCACACATACAATTATCTGTACGGTGGGTCCCTCAGTCGAGCAGTGAATTTCAAACACAGATTCAACCACAAAGACCAGGGAGGTTTTCCAATGCCTCGCAAAGAAGGGCGCCTATTGGTAGATGGGTAAACATTTTAAAAAGCAGATATTGAATATCCGTTTGAGCATGGTTAAGTTATTAATTACACTTTGGATGGTGTATCAATACACCCAGTCACTACAAAGATACCTGCTTCCTTCCTAACTCAGTTGCCAGAGAGGAAGGAAACCACTCAGGGCTTTCAATGGTGACTTTAAAACAGTTACAGAGTTTAATGGCTGTGATAGAGGAAAAGTGAGGATGGATCAACAACATTGTAGTTACTCCACAATACTAACCTAATTGATAGAGTGAAAAGAAGGAAGCCTGTACAGAATTAAAATGTCCCAAAACATGCATCCTGTTTGCAACAAGGCACTAAAGTAAAACTGCAAAAGAAATGTGGCAAAGCAATTAACATTTGGTACTGAACACAGTTGTATGTTTGGGGCAAATCCAATACAACACATTACAGAGTAGCACTTTCCATATTTTCAAGCGTGGCTGCATCATGTTATGGGTATGCTTGTAATCGTTAAGGACTGGGGAGTTTTTCAGGATATAAAATAAACGGAATGGAGCTAAGCATAGGCAAAATCCTAGAGGAAAACCTGGTTCAGTCAGCTTTCCACTAGACACTGGGAGATGAATTCACCTTTCAGCAGGACAATAACCTAAAACAAAAGGCCAAATCTACACTGGAGTTGCTTACCAATACGACATTGAATATTCCCGAGTGGCCTAGTTACAGTTTTGACTTAAATCGGCTTGAAAATCTATGGCAAGACTTGAAAATGGCTGTTTAGCAATGATCAACAACCAACTTGACAGTGCTTCAAGAATTTTTAAAATAATATGTGGAAATATTGTACAATCCAGGTGTGCAAAGCTATTAGAGACTTACCCAGAAAGACTCACAGCTGTAATCGCTGCCAAACGTATGTATTGACTCCGGGGTGTTTATGCTTATTTAAATTCACATAGAAATGTAAGTTATAGATCTGTCATTCTAATTGAAAGCAAGTCTAAGAAGCAGTAGATGTGTTCTATGTGCGCTATTTCTATGCTTCTTGTTTTTAAGTTTAGTTTTTGCGTCTTTTACTTTCGGTTTTGTACACTAGCTTCAAACAGCTGAAAATACTATATTTTTGTTTATGGAAAATATATTTCACAGCAGTTTAGATGGTACAATGATTCTCTACACTACACTTGCTTGTTTTGTCACATAAACTGAAATTAGGCAAACTATTAGAATTTTAGCAACCAGGAAATGGCGGAGCGATTTTTTGCATAATGCATCTTTAACTTAGATATTGCTGTATTTAATTTTCAATAAATGTGCACACATTTCTAAAAACATGTTTTCACATTGTCATTATGGGGTATTGTGTGTAGATGGGTGATTTAAAAAAAATCTTCAACCACTTTAGATTCAGGGCTTAACACTACAAAATGTGGAATAAGTCAAGGGGTATGAATACTACCTGACTACTACCCGAATGACATGTTAGAATTTCAGACCCGAACCCGATCTAGCCTGTTTAATTGACGTCTGTACCCAGAGGATGCCATTGACTGTACAGTAAATGAGTAAATCTGTGTCCCAAATTGCACAATATTCCCTATATATCTTTTGACCATGGCCCTTTGGTATCTGGTCTAAAGTAGTGCACTATATAGAGAATAGGGTGCCATTTGGGATGCAGCCTAAATGTCACATAGTTGACAGCGCAGGCGCTCCATCTTAGTTAGTGGGGTTCAGGCATGTCGATGAGGCCAGGACCGCAGGCTTCCACAATGCACCCTGTGTAGTCCAGGGATGCCATAGGGATGATTCAGAGTCTGTAAAAACAGTCAGGACTGTAAGAGCCAGACACAGCTTGTGTCCCAAATGGCACCCTATTCCCTACATAGTGCACTACATTTGACCAGGGCCCATAGGGAATGGGGTGCACCATATAGGGAATAGGGTGCCATTTGGGACGCAAACACACTGACATTTCATTCCTCAGACAGGGCCCTTTGTTAGCATATTTTCTCTCACACTTTAGGGGGCTGATGAAAAGCCCCTGAGACTACCAATGATCAGTTCTTCATTAGAGAACAGCACATCACTTTGAGCCAGTGCCATGGTGATGAGGCTAGTCACCCTTACGGTTGCCCTTTTGCAGGGGGATAGAGTTCTATGATCCTCTCACCATAGATTGCATATCCTCACAAGCATGGGACATCCATACTGTGCTGTATGCAGTGGCAGACTTACCATTAGGCAGAAGAGGCATTTACCTCAGGCCTCACATCATCAAGGGGCCTCGTGAGCTGGGCAAAATTAAAACAAAATATTACTAGTAATATTTACAAAGGAAATGGGGAGGGAGGGGGTCAGCTTTGCCTGGCCACTGTGCCCAGGTTAATAAGGCCACATTGTTGAAAATAATCGCTGCCAAATCTGATTCTAACATGTATTGACATGTTTTTATTTTATTTATTGTTTTATTGTTTTGTTTTACAAATGTTTGAATTTTTCTTCCACTTTGACGTTAGAGTATTTTGTGTAGATCGTTGACAAATAATGACAATTAAATCCATTTAAATCCCAAATCAAGGGTTGTGAATACTTTCTGAAGGCTGTGTAGCCCATGTATCTGATGCTGTCGGGCCAAAAATATTATGGCATGTCATGCTCTTTTTGGCCAGACAGCATCAGATACATGGGCTTCATATAGTATGACAGAGGGGCACTGTTTTACTCGCTCGGATGCTTTCTCCGGTGAGATAGTTTCAGCCACTTGCAAATTGAAGGAAAGTTGGCGGGTTCACAGTGCACTGTTCGGATGCTGGAATTCTTTGGATGAACGTGTGAAGATAACCTACCTTTTGAAGTGATTTGTTTGACAATCAGATGAAAACATAATGACTAGTTGTGTTCATGGGACATTAACAGGTAATACATTTTTACAGTTAAATTACTATTAAACCCATTTTAAAAAATTGGCACACATAGGAGGGGGGGCAGATCACTAAGTCACTAACTCCTCCCCTGACTGTATGTAATATATGTGGATGGATAGAACAAGGGCAAATTCAACCACTTGAGGAATTGGCTGGGTCTAATACTGAAGAAGGTCAAATGAAAATGGAAAGAAAATGGCATTTTCATACCTTGGCATAATTACGCATCTATTGTCATCTCATATTGAATATCCTCGTAAGTATAGACCATGCTGTGTGTGGATTAAATGAACAAGGCTATATTCAAGTTAGGAATTACATGTACCATATATGAGAATATACTGTGTCTCTAATGCCAGTAAAGGTCAAATGGGATTCTGAAAGGAAATGGCATAATCCTAGACATACCTTGGCCTAATCACCTGTCCATTGTCCAATCTCTCACGTCATCATCGTCCCTTCAGCCTTATCAGAACGTGGGATGTCACACCTTGTCTATGTCTTAAATAGCACCCTATTCCCTATTGCACTACTTTTTACCAACGCCCTATGGCGCTTGTCAAAACTAGTGCACTACATAGGGAATAGGGTGCTATTTGGGATGCATGCACTACTGTACCAGTGACTGGTGACTCATGCACAGCAGCAGGACAAATGACTAATTATTGATTGCTGAAAAATATAATACCCCTGTAAAATAGATTGGGAATAAAATGGACTATAGGCCTATGACACTCTCTGGAATTGGTTAGCATGTGTCTATGATTTGTGAAAATGTCTCCTCTCATTCTGATGTCAGGATGTAATCTGTCACTACAGGTTGTTGGGGTCGCCTGAAGATACAGTACCTAGGGAGGCGTGCCATGGGAGAATGGGAACCAGTGGCTACGAATACATTTGACACAAACATACTCACAATCCATTCTCATCATCAATTTGGTCTAGGCCACGGTCGTCACACTTGTCCTCCCAAGGTACGCCAGCCTGTACACCACGTGTCAAACTCATTCCACGGAGGGCCAAGAGTCTGTGGGTTTTCGCTCCACCCTTGTACCTGATTGATGAATGAAGGTCACTAATTAGTAAGGAACTCCCTTCACCTGATTGCTTAGGTCTTAATTGAAAGGTAAAACCAAAAAGCCGCAGAAACTCTGCCCTCCGTGAAATGAGTTTGACACTCCTGCTGTACGCAGTAAGGGGGTCCCCTGAATGAGAGAAACAGCACAGCTTACATACAGTGCAATCGGAAAGTATTCAGACCCCTTGACTTTTTCCACATTTTGTTACGTTACAGCCTTATTCTAAAATGGATACAATTATTTTTCCCCCTCATCAATCTACACACAATACCCCATAATGACAAAGTGAAAACAGGTAAAAAATATATATATATATAAAAAGAAAAATACCTTATTTACATAAATATTCAGACGCTTTACTCAGTACACGGGCATGGCAGCCACGCCCTTAATTAACATTTACAGACACCTGGTGCTGAAATAGGGTGTGTTCAACAACTTCATCAGTTTCACCCTGTTACATATTGTCTCACTTATATTTGGCTACTGAGCTCAGAGACCAAATGATGGGCTAACTTCAGTGTACAGCACAGATTGAAGCTCTGTTGTTTTCTCCGTCAAATCAAGCCATCCATTTCTCTGGTCACTTCCCTGTGTACACAAACACATACTGTATAGGAGCCAGTGGGAGGGACAGGAAGGGATGGAGGAATGGCTGTCTGGGCCTCAGTAATGATTTCATTTGTGATGACTGTGTTGACTCAGGGTTATGTGTTTAATCCCTTCACTCTCTCAGCCAGGCGATTATACACCACCACTAGTGTGTTCTGGGTTTCATAAGCCGGCAGAAGGAACTTGAGCCATGAGTGAAGACGCTCTGTTAAAGGAGCTCTGCCTATCCAGACTACTACTCTTTCCTCTCCACATTCTGACCTTATTCTGTTCATAGAATACTGTTTAGAAATTCGGGGGGGTTCTAAACTGATATATGGAATTGTTTTAAGATGGTCATACTATGGATCATTTAGCTTTTTGATTTTGAATGTTAGGACCCCTTTAGGTATCAAAATAAATATATAAAAAATTATTTGACCAAATATTTAATTTGGCCTTTACTACTATAGCCCAGAGAAACACATATAACAACAAATTCATAAATGGCAAAAAATAAATAATAATAAGAAGAAGAAACAAGGTTTTTACGTTTTTGTCCTGTACAGTGCAATCGGAAAGTATTCAGACCCCTTGACTTTTCCACATTTTGTTACGTTACAGCCTGATTCTAAAATTGATTAAAGTGTTTTTTTCCCCCTCATCAATTTACACACAATACCCCATAATGACAAAGCAAAAACAGGTTTTTAGATTTGGTCACCTCCCTGACCAAGGCCCTTCTCCCCCGATTGCTCAGTTTGGCCGGGCGGCCAGCTCTAGGAAGAGTCTTAGTGGTTCCAAGCTTCTTCCATTTAAGAATGATGGAGGTCACTGTGTTCTTCGGGACCTTCAATGCTGCAGAAATTTTTTTGTACCCTTCCCCAGATCTGTGCTTCGACTCAATCCTGTCACGGAGCTCTATGGTCAATTCCTTCAACCTCATGGCTTGGTTTTTGCTCTGACATGCACTGTCAACTGTGGGACATTATATAGACAGGTGTGTGCCTTTCCAAATCATGTCCAATCAATTGAATTTACCACAGGTGGACTCCAATCAAATTATAGAAACATCTCAAGGATGATCAATGGAAACAGGATGCACCTGAGCTCAATTTTGAGTCTCATAGCAAAGGGTCTGGATACTTATGTAAATAAGGAATTTCTGTTTTTTATTTGTATTTTATTTGCTAACATTTCAACAACAAAAAACTGTTTTCGCTTTGTCATTATGGGGTATTGTGTGTAGATTGCTGAGGATTTCTTATGTATTCAATCCATTTTAGAAAAAGGCTGTAAACGTAACAAAATGAGGAAAAAGTCAAGGGGTCTGAATACTTTCCCGAAGGCACTGTATCTAGGAGATATAAGAAAGCTCAGGAAATATATTTTTTCTTACATATATTTAACCCCTTTTTTGGGTAGGTATAAAACTACCTTCATACTTCCATAATAAAAAATAAAAAAACAGTACCGCTTACCTTTTTACATTTGTGTCATTTAACAGACGTTCTTATCCAGAGCGACTTACAGTAGTGAGTGCATACATTTTCGTACTGGTCCCCCTTCAGATAAGTCCCGTGACACTTGTGGGGGTCGTAGAGCAAAACAGACAACACCATCGTGTTCGTGAGAGTCTCCCCTTTCGATAGAGTGGAATAATAATAATAGTTTGTAGGTCAAACCGTTCGGATGCTACAGAAGTTTTTGTAAGAAGATCGATTTCGGGATGTCTCATGGTCTGACAAACAGCGCTCTACATTTACATTTTAGTCATTTAGCAGACGCTCTTATCCAGAGCGACTTACAGTTAGTGAATACATATATATATTTTTTTATACTGGCCCCCCGTGGGAATCGAACCCACAACCCTGGCGTTGCAAACGCCATGCTCTATCAACTGAGCTACATCCCTGCCGGCCATTCCCTCCCCTACCCTGGGCCAATTGTGCGCCGCCCATGAGTCTCCCGGTCGCGGCCGGCTGCGACAGAGCCTGGATTCGAACCAGGATCTCTAGTGGCACAGTCAGCACTGCGATGCAGTGCCTTAGACCACTGCGCCACTCAGGAGACCACTCTAGCTCTGCCACCTTTCACCGCAGATGCAGAAGTGTGACATCGGCGGGTGTGGTGGATTGAGACGCATCCAATGCAAAAAATCTCTAGCTTAAACTGACTGATTTTGATGGGGATTGTATTATGCTACTTATATTGACACACCGGTGTGCGTCAATCGACTCTAGGGGGATATTATAGTTCTCCTCACTCTGATCTCTGGGTTAGCCTATTGATGGGGTATTCAACACACCCTATGAGGTACAGAGCCTGCTAATTTTCTGTTCTACCTGATAATTAATTGCACCCACCTGGTGTCCCAGGTCTAAATCAGTCCCTGATTAGAGGGTAACAATTAAAAAATACAGTGGAACTGGCTTCAAGGTCCAGAGTTGAGTTTGAAGGGCCTATTGTGTTGGAATCTGAGTAGGTTGAATGCTGCTTGTTGTACCACTACCAGCTGTTTTCACTAGACTGTCTCTAAATATATCTTATCTCATCATGCAAGCCATTGCAATCCCAGGGCAGGCACAGAAGCCTGGTAAGATACGAAGCAGGCACTACACTGCCAAGATGATTACAGCCATTCTCCCCAGAGTCCCATTCACAGAGACACACAGAGCTGCTGTCTGACCTGATTGACTCTTACATGAGCTAGATTAGAACATTGGTAGTAGAGGACAGACTTCATGTAGCCTGGAATCCAAACTGAATATCATGTGAAACAGCAATATTCAGTTTGGATTTTAGGCTTGTATCCTGGAGCCTTCATGGAAGTTGCAAAAACATGTTCAACTACATTTGAATGGTTCACATCAACTAGAACTGAGGGTTCATTTCACATTATTGTCTGTCTGTTCACATGTGCCGAGACACTGGTCTCACAATGGAGGACCTTGCAGTTTCCATGAAGGACAGAGAGCTATCAGTTATGGCATGCCATCATTCAGCGCATTGTGCCTCCATAAGTAGGTACACATTTTCTGCTCGTAATTGAAAATGTATACTCAGTTACTAAGATAGAGTAGGAACCAAATGCTCCTTAATTAGACAAACTGATGAAAGCAGGGAATGTACAGTAGCAGCAGCATGAGCCCTTCACAGCAGCACATGCCTTTGGCTTACACAACTACCTGAGCATCTACTGACATTCAGGGAGGAGAAGAGAGGAGTGCACTGTGACAGCTTACCAAGACTACGGCAGGCAGCAGCAGTGTGACAGGCACAGCAAAGTCCCACGGCCATAGCGCCTCTGGTGTTGTTTACAGTATAGGGAGGTGGGAGGAGGACATCACAGCCACCCACAACATGGCTCTCTGCTCTGCTCCTATCACACACAAACACACCTAAACAAAAGCGTGCACACACGCAGCAGGTAGCCTAGTGTTTAAAACGTTGGGCCAGTAACCGAAAGGTCGCTAGTTTGAATCCCCAAGCTAACAAGGTGAAAAATCTGCCGATGTGCCCTTGAGCAAGGCACTTTACCCTAATTGCTCCAGGGTCCCCGTTGATAATAGCAGACCCTGGCCATTACCCCACTCACCGAGGGTGTCTCAGAGGGAGTTGGGATATGCAATAAAATACATTTCCAATTAACACATGCGTATTAATACGCACGTGTGAAAAATGACAAATATAAGCACCCAACAAATTATTATTGCACATGGCCCTCTCAGAACAGTGCCTTCCCTGTACCGGCATGCCACGCTTTCCAATTTTTTCACTCTCTTAAAAAACAAAAAACAAAAAACAAAGCTAAGCTTCCTCGAGGACAGAAGAAAAAGTAGCACTGAGACTAATACTTCCTACTTTTGATAACACTATAGCCAATTTAATAGGTTTCTTTGTCCTATAGGTTTCACTGGAGGAGCACATCTTTAAACATTCCCATACTGCCATCTATTGGTGAGGAGTAAAAATGTATTGCACTCATCTTATTCTCTAATCTTAGTAACTATGGACTCAAAAGCAGTAGAACAAATATGTTCCCTGCAATCTTTACTTTATTATTGTAGCCTTTTTGTGATGGAGGTAAATGCATGCATGGGGCTTCAAAAATATATAGTACATAATGTTCTGCAGGCTGGAAAAACAAGTCAAGGACGGACAGTTCCAGGTCCGCAGGGTGAGGTTCACTGCTTGTTCAATGCACCAGAGTACAGACTGCATTTGTTTAATTAATTCAATCAAAACTGTGTTACCTTACTCAGTGACACAAAATAAAGTGTCTTGCTAATTAAGATATCTGACAACCCCCCAGTCTAACTGCACTGGCCTCAACATTACCCACAATGCAAAGGAATTTGTTTATATATTATATTCTTCTGTTAGAATTGCTGTCATTAATTATCTGTTTTCCCTGCCTCGACCTCCTCAGTGATACTCAGGCGTTTTTCCAACAATTGTTTACAGACAGATTATTTCACTTATAATTCACTGTATCACAATTCCAGTGGGTCAGAAGTCTACATACACTAAGTTGACTGTGCCTGTAAACAGCTTGGAAAATTCCAGAAAATGACATCATGACTTTAGAAGCTTCTGATAGGCTAATTGACATCATTTGAGTCAATTGGAGGTGAGTTATGTCCTATATTGACATAACCTGAAAGGCCACTCAGAAAGGAAGAAGCCACTGCTCCAAAACCGCCATTAAAAAGCCAGACTACAGTTTGCAACTGCACATAATAACCATAGTTATGTTTGGAGGAAGGGGGGGGCTTGGAAGCCGAAGAACACCATCCCAACCGTGAAGCACAGGGGTGGCAGCATCATGCTCTGGGGGTGCTTTGCTGTAGGAGGGACTGGTGCACTTCACAAAATAGATGGCATCATAAGGAAGGAAAATTACGTGGATATATTGAAGCAACATCAAGACATCAGTCAGGAAGTTAAAGCTTGGTCGCAAATAGGCCTTCCAAATGGACAACTGAGTTTAAATGTATTTGTCTAAGGTGTATGTAAACTTCCGACTTCAACTGTATGTATGTATATATACAGCTGCGGAAAAAATTAAGAGACCACTGCAAAATTATCAGTTTCTCTGGTTTTACTATTTATAGGTATGTGTTCGGGTAAAAATATTTTTTTTGTTTTATTCTATAAACTACTGACAACATTTCTCCCAAATTCCAAATAAAAATAGTCATTTAGAGCATTTACTTGCAGAAAATGACAACTGGTCAAAATAACAAAAAAGATGCAGTGTTGTCAGACCTCGAATAATGCAAAGAAAATAAATTCATGTTCATTTTTAAACACAATAGTAATGTTTTAACTTAGGAAGAGTTCAGAAATCAATATTTGGTGGAATAACCCTGATTTTTCAATCACAGCTTTGATGCGTCTTGGCATGCTCTCCACCAGTCTTTCACATTGATGCTGGGTGACTTTATACCACTCCTGGCGCAAAAATTCAAGCAGCTCGGCTTTGTTTGATGGCTTGTGACCATCCATCTTCCTCTTGATCACATTCCAGAAGTTTTCAATGGGGTTCAGGTCTGGAGATTGGGCTGGCCATGACAGGGTCTTGATCTAATGGTCCTCCATCCACACCTTGATTGACCTGGCTGTGTGGCATGGCGCATTGTCCTGCTGGAAAAACCAATCCTCAGAGTTGGGGAACAATGTCAGAGCAAAAGGAAGCAAGTTTTCTTCCAGGACAACCTTGTACGTGGCTTGATTCATGCGTCCTTCACAAAGACAAATCTGCCCGATTCCAGCCTTGCTGAAGCACCCCCAGATCATCACCGATCCTCCACCAAATTTCACAGTGGGTGCGAGACACTGTGGCTTGTAGGCCTCTCCAGGTCTCCGTCTAACCATTAGACGACCAGGTGTTGGGCAAAGCTGAAAATTAGACTCATCAGAGAAGATTACCTTACTCCAGTCCTCTATGGTCCAATCCTTATGGTCTTTTGCAAACCTCAGCCTGGCTCTTCTTTGCTTCTCATTGATGAAGGGCTTTTTTCTAGCTTTGCACGACTTCAGCCCTGCCCCTAGGAGCCTGTTTCTAACCGTCCTCGCCGTGCACTTCACCCCAGCTGCCGTTTGCCATTCTTTTTGTAGGTCACATGATGTCATCCTACAGTTGTTGAGTGACATTCGAATTAGTTGGCGGTCATCCAGGTCAGTAGAGAGTAGTTTTCGCCCTCTGCCGGTCTGTAGCTTTGTTGTCTCCAATGTCTGCTGCTTGACCTTGTACTTATGAACCGCCGTCTTTGAAATTTTAAGGATGGAAGCAACCTGACGCTCACTGTATCCCTCTGCCAGTAAAGCCAGAATTGAACCCTTCTTTTCCTCACTCAAAACTTTCCTTTTCAACTCTTTTGGCATGGTCAATAGTTATTCTTTGATTAATATTACTTTTGAGGTACTATTATTACTGTTTTGACCACAGCAGTGGTTTTTATACTTTTCCTCGTTAAATAACATTTGGTTCATGTGATCACCTAATCAGTACCTAATTCAGTAGAATGAGGTGTGCCTGTGTTGGAATTCAACAGACACTGGAATGGAATGGATGCTGATTTAAGACAAATTTGCAGTGGTCTCTTAATTTTTTCCACAGCTGTATGTATATATACACTGCTCAAAAAAATAAAGGGAACACTTAAACAACACAATGTAACTCCAAGTCAATCACACTTCTGTGAAATCAAACTGTCCACTTAGGAAGCAACACTGATTGACAATACATTTCACATGCTGTTGTGCAAATGGAATAGACAACAGGTGGAAATTATAGGCAATTAGCAAGACACCCCCAATAAAGGACTGGTTTTGCAGGTGGTGACCACAGACCACTTCTCAGTTCCTATGCTTCCTGGATGATGTTTTGGTCACTTTTGAATGCTGGCGGTGCTTTCACTCTAGTGGTAGCATGAGACGGAGTCTACAACCCACACAAGTGGCTCAGGTAGTGCAGCTCATCCAGGATGGCACATCAATGCGAGCTGTGGCAAGAAGGTTTGCTGTGTCTGTCAGCGTAGTGTCCAGAGCATGGAGGCGCTACCAGGAGACAGGCCAGTACATCAGGAGACGTGGAGGAGGCCGTAGGAGGGCAACAATCCAGCAGCAGGACTGCTACCTCCGCCTTTGTGCAAGGAGGAGCAGGATGAGCACTGCCAGAGCCCTGCAAAATGACCTCCAGCAGGCCACAAATGTGCATGTGTCTGCTCAAACGGTCAGAAACAGACTCCATGAGGGTGGTATGAGGGCCCGACGTCCACAGGTGGGGGTTGTGCTTACAGCCCAACACCGTGCAGGACGTTTGGCATTTGACAGAGAACACCAAGATTGGCAAATTCACCACTGGTGCCCTGAGCACATGTGACAGACGTGACAGAGTCTGGAGACGCCGTTGAGAACGTTCTGCTGCCTGCAACATCCTCCAGCATGACCGGTTTGGCGGTGGGTCAGTCATGGTGTGGCATTTCTTTGGGGGGCCGCACAGCCCTCCATGTGCTCGCCAGAGGTAGCCTGACTGCCATTAGGTACCGAGATGAGATCCTCAGACCCCTTGTGAGACCATATGCTGGTGCGGTTGGCCCTGGGTTCCTCCTAATGTAAGACAATGCTAGACCTCATGTGGCTGGAGTGTGTCAGCAGTTCCTGCAAGAGGAAGGCATTGATGCTATGGACTGGCCCGCCCGTTCCCCAGACCTGAATCCAATTGAGCACATCTGGGACATCATGTCTCGCTCCATCCACCAACGCCACGTTGCACCACAGACTGTCCAGGAGTTGGCGAATGCTTTAGTCCAGGTCTGGAAGGAGATCCCTCAGGAGACCATCCGCCACCTCATCAGGAGCATGCCCAGGCGTTGTAGGGAGGTCATACAGGCATGTGGAGGCCACACACACTACTGAGCCTCATTTTGACTTGTTTTAAGGACATTACATCAAAGTTGGATCAGCCTGTAGTGAGGTTTTCCACTTTAATTTTGAGGGTGACTCCAAATCCAGACCTCCATGGGTTGATACATTTTTAATTTCCATTGATCATTTTTGTGTGATTTTGTTGTCAGCACATTCAACTATGTAAAGAAAAAAGTATTTAATAAGATTATTTCATTCATTTAGATCTAGTATGTGTTATTTTAGTGTTCTCTTAATTTTTTTGAGCAGTATATATATATACATATATATATATATAGTGGGGAGAACAAGTATTTGATACACTGCCGATTTTACAGGTTTTCCTACTTAAAAAGCATGTAGTCTAATTTTTATCATTGGTACACTTCAACTGTGAGAGACGGAATCTAAAACAAAAATCCAGAAAATCACATTGTATGATTTCTAAGTAATTAATTTGCATTTTATTGCATGACATAAGTATTTGATACATCAGAAAAGCAGAACTTAATATTTGGTACAGAAACCTTTGTTTGCAATTACAGAGATCATACGTTTCCTGTAGGTCTTGACCAGGATTGCACACACTGCAGCAGGGATTTTGGCCCACTCCTCCATACAGACCTTCTCCAGATCCTTCAGGTTTCGGGGCTGTCGCTGGGCAATACGGACTATCAGCTCCCTCCAAAGATTTTCTAGTGGGTTCAGGTCTGAAGACTGGCTAGGCCACTCCAGGACCTTGAGATGCTTCTTACGGAGCCACTCCTTAGTTGCCCTGGCTGTGTGTTTCGGGTCGTTGTCATGCTGGAAGACCCAGCCACAACCCATCTTCAATGCTCTTACTGAAAGAAGGAGGTTGTTGGCCAAGATCTCGCGATACATGGCCCCATCCATCCTCCCCTCAATACGGTGCAGTCGTCCTGTCCCCTTTGCAGAAAAGCATCCCCAAAGAATGATGTTTCCACCTCCATGCTTCACGGTTGGGATGGTGTTCTTGGGGTTGTACTCATCCTTCTTCTTCCTCCAAACACGGCGAGTGGAGTTTAGACCAAAAAGCTCTATTTTTGTCTCATCAGACCACATGACCTTCTCCCATTCCTCCTCTGCGCTGGCTTGAGCAGGGGGACCTTGCGTGCGCTGCAGGATTTTAATCCATGACGGCGTAGTGTGTTACTAATGGTTCTTTGAGACTGTGGTCCCAGCGCTCTTCAGGTCATTGACCAGGTCCTGCAGTGTAGTTCTGGGCTGATCCCTCACCTTCCTCATGATCATTGATGCCCCACGAGGTGAGATCTTGCATGGAGCCCCAGTCCGAGGGTGATTGACCGTCATCTTGAACTTCTTCAATTTTCTAATAATTGCGCCAACAGTTGTTGCCTTCTCACCAAGCTGCTTGCCTATTGTCCTGTAGCCCATCCCAGCCTTGTGCAGGTCTACAATTTTATAATAATATAAATATAATATGCCATTTAGCAGACGCTTTTATCCAAAGCGACTTACAGTCGTGCGTGCATAAATTTTTTTTTGTGTATGGGTGGTCCCGGGGATCGAACCCACTACCTTGGCGTTACAAGCGCCGTGCTCTACCAGCTGAGCTACAGAGGACCACGAAGACCTTACACAGCTCTCCCTGAAGAGCTTTATCCCTGAAGACCTTACACAGCTCTCTGGTCTTGGCCATTGTGGAGAGGTTGGAGTCTGTTTGATTGTGTGGACAGGTGTCTTTTATACGGGTAACGAGTTCAAAACAGGTGCAGTCAATACAGGTAATGAGTGGAGAACAGGAGGGCTTCTTAAAGAAAAACTAACAGATCTGTGAGAGCCGGAATTCTTACTGGTTGGTAGGTGATCAAATACTTATGTCATGCAATAAAATGCAAATTAATTACTTAAAAATCATACAATGTGATTTTCTTGATTTTTGTTTTAGATTCCGTCTCTCACAGTTGAAGTGTACCTATGATAAAGATTACAGACCTCTAAATGCTTTGTAAGTAGGAAAACCTGCAAAATCTGCAGTGTATCAAATACTTGTTCTCCCCACTGTAATTAACAGCTATATATATATATATATATCTCAAAGTTAGTAATGGATCATTTAAATAATTTACACAAACCTCCCATAGATTACCATCTTCTTAAACAGACAAGGCACATAATCCATATTTTCAAATCCCTCAGATTTTGAGGTTACATTGACAAGATTTCTATGCCCCACCTTTCCATAATTACTGCAGAGGGTCATTTAAGAAGCTTAATGAGAGAACACTATTCAGAATGACAAGCTCAGAGAGTAATTACATCAACACTGAATACTAGTACTGAATTTTATTTTAAAAAGTCAAATTGATATCAGGGTAAAGAAATTATAACAATAACCAAAATTAAATCTCGCACAGTGTTACAGAAGATGTCAAAGAGCGATTACAGTTCATTTTAAATGGTTGTTTACACCACCAGTACCTTTTCAGTAGACTGGTAGCTATAACTTCATCTAGTGTGGATAATAGAGTTCTAGTCTGGCATTCAATTTAAAATCTGATTATCTGGACATGTCACAAAAATGCAAAAGGAGTTAAATAGTGAGCATTTATGTATAAACCACAGGCAAATAAGAGTCCAACTACCGTAACAGATAGCTATGAATCATGCCAGCGGAATGAATAGTCAAATTTAAAAAGGGAACATTCTTTCATAAAACACAGATACATACCAACAGAGGGGCTGGGTGAGTTAAGGGGGACGTTTTTACAAATGTGGCAACATGTCTTTCCCTTCAAATTAGGAATTATTAAGTGTGTCAAGGGACAATGTATTCATGATTCTTGCTATCCAGAAGTGTAAACTTTATTAGTAAAAAAATGAACATGATGTAAAAGCCCTTAAATTACATCTAGACATTATGGTTGTAGTTGAGGAGGTAGAATAGAAAAAAAAGACGTTATTTCATTATTCTAAAAAAGAAAACGAGCCTTGGATTTGGCTTGAGGTTCTTTAGTCAGCCTCTTCCTCCTCGGACTCAGATTCTGAAAAAACAGATGAGATTCAAGTCAACTGCATGCACAGACAAATGTGCTATGGTGAATACAGACAAAACTACATGCTCAGTCACATCAGACAATGGGACAAGCGGCTATTTTGAAGGCTTTACCTGCAATGATGGCGAGGTGGTTATTGTATCTACTATAGTTTAACTGATTTTCAGTCGCTCTGGATAAGAGTTTCTGCTAAATTACTCAACTGTAATGTAAAATGTAAGCCATGCTCACCTTCCTCCGCATTCTTGAGCCACTCCACAAACTTTTTCATTTGTTCCAGGAAAACACTCCTTCCTTTGGCAACGTGGGCCTCGGTGTACCACTTCAGAATGGCCTCCTCACTCAAAACATCCGCTGGGAAAAATAAATCAACATGATCATTACAAACCGGCAGTCATCCCGGGATAAAGATACAGTTATGGCCACTTGACAAAGACAATTATGACCAACTAAAATGTGTTGATGTGAATCTGCTAGGCAACCTTGCATTCACACACTAACGCAGAAATCTGCTTAGATTGGCCGAAATGTTAACTTGTATTTTTCCTTATATAGGACACATCCTGTGTTTTATCCAAATCAACGATATGCACTGAGCTTGTCTGATGCCATAAGCGCACTGTCTGATGAAAAATTAAGTCACACAAATGACTAAATTGAGTATGACTGCAATTTATTTCATTTGATTGAGCCAGGCTCAGACTTGGGTAAGAAATTAAATGATAGCGAGTGACTGTGTCTAGCACCCATAACACGTGAGAGCAAAATGGATGCAGAGGAAATGACAAACTAGAAACGGGGGAATGTTTACTGGTTACTCAGGAGATAAAGGGGAAGTCAGACGTGTGGAATAAATTTGACTAGCTGTGGAAAATACTGGAGATCAAGAAAAAGTAGATATGGAGCAAGTGATGCGTGCATATTGTGTGCCAAACAGGTGCTGTTAGATTACAACATAATTATTCTGAACGTTTGGAACAATGTAAACACTAATAAATAAGCGTACCAGAGTTAGTTGTAACGTTGTTTTGTTTGTAAAGCCTTTATTACAGCAAAGATTAAAAACAGTTGCGTGCATTCGTGAATGCAATTGCCAAAATGGAATGGTTTATTTATTGTTCACGCTAATTATTCAAGGGTTGCTTCATTTTATAATAAAACTCGTATGCTGTGTGATGACATGAACAAATGAATGACTGATACAGTAGCCTATGTAATAATTTAAATATAGGCCTAAGTAAGTAACAGTATTAAGACTAAACAGGATGCACTCTAGGGATCAAGAAAAAGGAGGGTTATTATTACAAATATAATTTCTGACAATTTGGAACAGTGTAAACACTAAATAAGTAATATCAGGAAGGCTGTTCCAACCCCAAAAAAAGTGTAAAGCCTTCATTACAACATAGCAAAGATTGAAAACAGCCACATTTGTGAAATTATTTATCCGCCGTGTGGTTGCGTGATGCTTGGTGCTCACGGAATAAGTAGGCTATTAACCAAACACTCAAACAGGCAACAAAAGCAGGATCAGTCTTATTTCTGTAGATATATACACTACATGACCAAACGTATGTGGACACCTCCTCGTTGAACATCTCATTTCAAAATCATGGGCATTAATATGGAGTTGGTAGAACCTTTGCTGCTATAACAGCCTCCAGTCTTCTGGGAAGGCTTTCCACTAGATGTTGGAACATTGCTGCGGGGACTTGCTTCCATTCAGCCACAAGAGCATTATTGAGGTCGGGCACTGATGTTGGGCGATTAGGCCTGGCTCGCAGTCGGCGTTCCAATTCATCCCAAAGGTGTTCGATGGGGTTGAGGTCAGGGCTCTGTGCAGGCCTGTCAAGTTCTTCTACACCGATCGACAAACCATTTCTGTATGGACCTCGCAGGGGCATTGTCATGCTGAAACAGGAAAGGGCCTTCCCCAAACTGTTGCAACAAAGTTGGAAGCACAGAATCGTCTAGAATGTCCTTGTATGCTGTAGCTTTAAGACTTCCCTTCACTGGAACTAAGGGGCCTAGCCCAAAGCATCAAAAACAGCCCCAGACCATTATTCCTCCTCCACCAAACGTTACAGTTGGCACTATGCATTCGGGCAGGTAGCGTTCTCCTGGCATCCACCAAACCCAGATTTGTCCGTCGGACTGCCAAATGGTGAAGCGTGATTCATCACTCCAGAGAACGCGTTTCCACTGCTCCAGAGTCCAATGGCGGCGAGCTTTATACCACTCCAGCACATGGTGAACTTAGGCTTAAGCTACTCGCCATGGAAACCCATTTCGGCAGTGTGTTGCAACCGAGGACAGGTGATTTTTACGCGCTTCAGCGGTTCCGTTCTGTGAGCTTGTGTGGCCTACCACTTCGTGGCTGAGCAGTTGTAGCTCCTAGACATTTAAACTTTACAATAACAGCACTTAGAGTTGCCTGGGGCAGCTCTAGCAGGGCAGAAATTTGACCAACTGACTTGTTGCAAAGGTGGCATCCTATGACAGTGCCACGTTAAAAGTCACTGAGCTCTTCAGTAAGGCCCTTCTACTGCCAATGTTTGTCTATGGCGATTACATGGCTGTGTGCGTGATTCTATACACCTCTCAGCAACGGGTGTGGCTGAAATAGCCGAATCCACTAATTTGAAGGGGTGTCCACATACTTTTGTATATGTAGTGTATATGGATGATTTATAAAAACCAGGCACATTTAACAGTTAGGTCTATAATCAATCAATAGCCTAATTCAGTTGGTTTATGTTTCTCCTAACTTTTTCTTTGTCAATTAAGGCAAGGGATGTTCTCATCTCCTAACTCCGCTGCTGCCTCCGCCACATTGTTCTCAACACCAATATGCTGGTTAACTTTGCTATTATGCACATAGCAACATGGTCTAGGAAAAGTTGTCAATTCAACAGTGCACTTATGTTTCAGAACTGCAGACCGCGACTGCTATCAGACGCGGCAGAAAGCGCATTTGTTATAAAATAATATTATTTGTATTAGTGTTGCACCATTGTCCTTAACCATATACAATTTCAGTAGCACATGTCTTAGAGTGACGGACTGAGTCATCCCCACAGCTTCAATGGATCAATCCACTCAGACAGGCTCGAATCAGATAGGTGTCTTGTACACCATGAAACATTACATTTTTTTTGCTAATGATCGACTTAAGAAATCTTGGTCGACCAACAGCCTATTGACCAAGCAATCGACTTAATGGGGTCAGCCCTAGAGCATATAATGTCCCATCTCTCATATTTGAATCTAAAACTGACCACTGTCCCTCCAACATTTTCTGGTGGGCTCAGGTTGGCTGAGCAAAGCAGAACAGGAAGTGTAGAAAATAAAGCAGTATTTCCACCGCTTTCACTATGGCCATTGATTCTGCTCCGCTGGGCAAAGCGGAATAGGAACGCCCACTTTTTATGGTAGTCAATGCAGATCCCGCTTTGATTAGCACAGTGGGAAGGTTTTGGCGGCTACGGTCAATGCGAGGTCAGAAGATGGAATCAAAGCTCACTGGATACAAGGATCCTAGGTCCTTCCCTCTGACATTCCCAAGGACGGAGGACACAGACAACGCTATTCACTGTTCTCCTTTCCTTTGTCTAAGTAAGTAAACCTTGTCCGAGCCAGAACAACCCATAAGGGCAGGAGCCTATGTCCTGTTTCTGTAGCGTAAGGCAGCTTGATACACAAGTTCACCCCCTGGACAGGAAGCTAGTCTGTCCCAGGGCCTTTCCCCCAATCCATCTCCTTAAATGCTGAGTGCCAAGCAGAGGCATCGCTTTTACCTTTGTAGAGCAGGACCACGATCTTCTGGAAGGAGTTCATGAAATGGATGTTGTCATAGCAGTACTCCTGCATCTTCACCAGCAGCAGGATCTCAGAGGCTCCCTGGGATGTGAACGCCTTCAGCAGGGGGCTGTATTGCTATGGAGAGACAGGGGGTGTTTCCACAAGTCATGAAATCCAGCAGCACAATATGACTCACTTCCGTCACATTGTGGAGCACCATGTACCTACGCTGTCTGACTGTGAGAATCCTGCAGAGAAGGTGTACTCAAGTTTCTCTCCACACTACTCATATCTAGTTAGATGTGGAAGTGATGGCTCTGAAATCAGTGCAAACCAATCAGCCAAGTAGCTCACCTTCAAGTGTTTGATGGCTTGTTCTGTAACCAGCTCCTCTTTCTTGTTCCACTCCACATAGCTCATAACGCTGGTCCACACGATGCCGATCATGGTCTGCTCTGAGATGTTGTTCTTCTTCATCTCCTCCCTGGCTGAGGCAATGATCTGGAGGGAAAGGAGGGTATGAAAGTAAGTCCATAAGTAAGAACTGTTTCTGGTTATTGGGCATTTCATGTCCATCCCATGCTAACAAAATGAGGAATCATGATCGAAAACTATCCTTCAACACAGAGACTGATCTGATTCTCTACCCCAAGTATGCTCAAATTCACTTCCCATGCTAAAACCAATCCAACACATCTAAATCAATTAGGGACAATGAGAGCAAGTGCACCGTTGAAGGGTTAAGGGTAGGGAATGGAACTCAACCAGAGTGCTCCTGCAGCAATCAGCATAGAGCCAGGCTTTGGACTCACATCTTTGAAAGCATCCCCGCGCTCCATCTGTTCCTGGAGCTCCTTCTGAAGCTCCTTACGGGACCCGATGGCCTGCTGGTTCCTGGCAAAGTCCGACAGCTCCTTGAGTCCAGCATCTGTGAAGTACTTAGAGAAGTGCTCACAGCTCCGCTTGTTGGCAGGAAACAGCTCCTGCAAGACACAAGGTGTAGAAATGGGCTTAACCACACAGAATTAAGTAGAACACATGCTACTATATTGCATCTTTATGCTTAAGCCCTGTCCAAATAAAGCAGCTTCTCCTTGGCTCTCAAAATTAACCTTCCCTAAATTTCTTGCATCCTCTTACCGCTTCCTTATCAAAACCCATTGGAAAGAGGTGAAGTCAGAAGGGAGGGACCTTGAACCTTCTCCGATACAATTGAGAAGGTGAGGAGATAGGATGCGAGGAATCAAGGAAAGACAGAACCTTTGTATTCTGAGAGCTCCCTTTTCTTAACTTCCCTGCTACCCAATGATTGTTTACGCTGAGCCAAGGAAAGCTAGCAGGGCTTCAGATTGGACATCACCCACATAATTGGTGGTCTCACTCACCAGAAGCCTGTTATCCATGCCGACCTTACGGAGACTTCCAGCCACAGAGTTGATGTCCTTCTCATGGATCCAGGATTTGAAAAGTTTCACAGCAAAGGCCGCAGAGACACCTGGGTAAAGAAAGATGGGAAACCATTTATTTTAGGTCTACCAGGTGAAAAGCCAGATTCCACAGGACATGATTCCAGAGGTTTTACAAGCCTGCCCAGTAAAAACAGAAATTAAGCAATTTCACACACAAGGACTGTTGTACGAGACAAAACAATAAATACGCCCTAGGTAAATTAACATCTTACAGTGAATGTTTGCAACTTTCATTTGACTTAAGTCCCTACAAGTCCTTTTCACAAGTAACTGTATATGAGCTTGTAAGTATATAGTCTGGTTTCCCCAGACACAGATTAAGCCTAGTCCTAGATTTAAAATAATACTCAATGGAAAATCTCTATTGAAAGTGATTTTTAGTCCAGGACTAGGCTCAATCTTTGTCCTATTGAGTTGGCACTGCTGCACACCTTCTTTGACAAGGTTCTCGTTGTAGAGGCTGTTGAGGATTGAGGCTGAGATGTTGCCGTTGGCTAGCAGGATGCCAGTCAACATGGCCAGCTTGTTGCGCTCAGACTCAGTGAACCCCTTTAGGAACAGCAGCAACTGAACAAGAGATAAGAACAAGAGGGAAACTCAAACACTGAAAGTTAGAATGGAATACAATAGAATGCTAGTATAAGGATGGAATACAATAATATTCCATTCTATCCTTACCCAACTTGAATTGCACATTCTCCAAAGACAAGAGTATACTTTGGATAGAATGCTGTACTTTGAACTGGATAACACTATGGAACATACGGCCAAGAGTTGAAAGAATTGCATATTCTAGAGCAAAAGTCTCATGCCAGGCTCAATAATGTAGTCTATCAAGTCTGTATCCCAAATGGCACCCTATTCCCTTTATAGTGCACTACTTTTGACCAAAGCCCTATGGGGGTCAATTGGGAAGCAGCAATGAGTTGAATAACTCTACGGTGACAACAGAAAGATCCAACAGAAAAGAGAATGCAACATTTTGAACAATGCTGCACAACAAGAATGTATTCACCTTCTTGATCTCCTCTTCGAACCCTTTCTCCAGGTACTTGTAACGCCTGATTAGCTTGTTGAAAACCTAGGTAACGACAGGGAATATAGTCAGGGCCGGTTTCCCAAAAGCATCTTATGGCTAAGTTAATTATTAGAACCTTCGTTAAAACTGAGCGGTTTCCCAAAACCATTGTCACTAAAGTTGCACTTGAACTACACCACCCATAGAACAGCTAAGTGTGTTATGTTAGATGCTTTTTTTGCCCTCCCATGTCACTTTACACACAGATCTCTGCTAAACATAGAATCACATGGTTTTCAGTCTCTGTGACCGCCGATAACTTCACAACGAAATTGACTACAAATACAAAGTTGCCAATGCCTTTGACAAGTGAAGAATAAAAAACATGCTTCAAATGAAAACCGAGATGACTGCATTAAAAGATAAATTGCCCACCAACAGTATAGGTTACATAGGCCTATATACTGTATTTCAATGATATTGAAAGCAATTTTCTGTTCATTCAATCTAGTTTTATTTTGCTATTTGGCTAGTCTAATTTTTGCCTCAATATATTTCATGTGTAGCCTACCATGTGCGCAATGATGTGCAAAATCTTGATTTAATGCATTATTATAGGGTAAGCATTAGGATAAGCCACCTCAATAATTGCAGCCAAAATCTCTCTAGGGCCTGATCCAGCGTTAGTATTGTGGAATAATTACAATGTTAAGGTAAGATTTGAATGGAGAAAGCTGAACCGAGAGCAGCACTGCCTTTCTTTCGATCCTATCAGTATCGACACGCACCTCAACGACGCACTAAGCGAACGTTCTCTCGGAGTGGCGTTATGAGACACAAATGTTACATCTTCAGCCATTGTAGGAAAGATGCATCGTTAAAACTTGTATCATAATCAACCTTTTCCTTCAGTAGAAGAGGGAAAGGGGTTTGAACCACAGTTACTAATGTAGTGAAGCAAAAAAAGAGACAAGTCAAGGCATCATCATCTTCAGCTCTTTATTGCTAAACCAATAAACTCCATTGCACAAGTGTACCTGAGCATATGCTTGCATGGTCTCCAGGTCTTCTTGGGCTGTAAAGAGACAGAACTCTGTACGGGTCAAGTCATCTGACAAGGTACCCCCTGGGGCTGAAAAAGAAGAAAACAAAAGTGAAGGTTAGGGACAGTTGAAATGTACGCAATTGTACCCGGAGGGTCATGCTTTTTCAATTTCAGTCAGGGGGAAGGTTTACCAGTCAAAAGTTTGGAAACACCTACTCATTCCAGGGTTTTTCTTTATTTTTACATTGTAGAATAATAGTGAAAACAAACACTATGAAACACATTTGGAATCCTGTAGTACCCAAAAAAAGTGTTAAACAAATCCAAATATATTTTATAATTTCAGATTTTTCAAAGTAGCCACCCTTTGCCTTGACGACAGCTTTGCACACTCTTGGCATTCTCGCAACCAGCTTCATGAGGTAGTCACCTGGAATGCATTTCAATTAACAGGTGTGTCTTGTTAAAAAAAGTTATTTAATGCATTTGAGCCAATCAGTTGTGTTGTGACAAGGCAGGGGTGGTATACAGCAGATAGCCTTACTTGGTAAAAGACCAAGTCCATAATATGGCAAGAACAGCTCAAATAAGCAAAGAAAAACGACAGTCCATTACTTTAAAGTCGCAAAAACCATCAGGTGCTATGATGAAACTGGTCTCATGAGGACCGCCACAAGAAAGGAAGACCCAGAGTTACCTCTGCACCAGAGGATAAGTTCATTAGAGTTACCAGCCACAGAAATTGCAGGCCAAATAAATGCTTCAGAGTTCAAGTAACAGACACATCTCAACATCAACTGTTCAGATGAGGCCGTGTGAATCAGGCCTTCATCGTCGAATTGCTTCGACCAAGAAACACCAGCAATGGACATTAGACCAGTGGAAATCTGTCCTTTGGTCTGATGAGTCCAAATGTGAGATTTCTGGTTCCAACCGCCGTCTTTGTGAGATGCAGAGTAGGTGAATGGATGATCTCCGCATGTGTGGTTCCCACCGAGAAGCATGGAGGTATGATGATGTGGGGGTGCTTTGCTGGTGATTTATTTAGAATTCAAGGCACACTTAACCAGCATGGCTACCACAGCATTCTGCAGCGATACGCCACCCCATCCGGTTTGCGCATAGTGGGACTATCATTTGTTTTTCAACAGGACAATGAATTAGCAATCTCCAGGCTGTGTAAGGGCTATTTGACCAAGAAGGAGAGTGATGGAGTGCTGAAATCAGATGACCTGGCCTCCACAATCCCCTGACCTCAACCCAATTGAGATGGTTTAGGATGAGTTGGACCGCAGAGTGAAGGAAAAGCAGCCAACAAGTGCTCAGCATATGTGGGAACTCCTTCAAGACTGTTGGAAAAGCATTCCAGGTGAAGCTGGATGAGAGAATGCCAAGAGCGTGCAAAGCTGTCATCAAGGAAAAGGGTGGCGATTTGAAGAATCTCAAATATATTTTGATTTGTATAACACTTTTTGGGTTACTACATGATTCCATATGTGTTATTCCATAGTTTTGATGTCTTCACTATTATTCTACAATGTAGAAAATAGTACAATTAAAGAAAAACCCTTGAATGAGTAGGTGTGTCCAAACTTGACTGGACCTTTCTGGACCATGTTAACTATAGAGAAAAAGATACATAACTGATCCAAATGATTGCATAATCATGCATAGGCTATATGGTACTCCCTGTATATACAGTTAAAGTTGGAAGTTTACATACACTTTGGTTGGAATCATTAAAACTCATTTTTCAACCACTCCACAAATTTTTTCTTAACAAACTATAGTTTTGGCAAGTCGGTTAGGACATCTACTTTGTGCATGACACAAGTACTTTTTCCAACAATTGTTTACAGACAGATTATTTCACTTATAATTCACTGTATCACAATTCCAGTGGGTCAGAAGTTTACATACACTATGTTGACTGTGCCTTTAAACAGCTTGGAAAATTCCAGAAAATGATGTATTGGCTTTAGAAGCTTCTGATAGGCTAATTGACATCATTTGAGTCAATTGGAGGTGTACCTGTGGATGTATTTCAAGGCCTACAGTCAAACTCAGTGCCTCTTTGCTTGACATTATGGGAAAATCAAAAGAAATCAGCCAAGACCTCAGAAAAACAATTGTAGACCTCCACAAGTCTGGTTCATCCTTGGGAGCAATTTCCAAACGCCTGAAGGTCCCATGTTCATCTGTACAAACAATACAATAGTAGGCAAGTATAAACTCCATGGGACCACGCAGCCATCATACTGCTCAGGAAGGAGACGCGTTCTGTCTCCTAGAGATGAACGTACTTTGGTGCGAAAAGTGCAAATCAATCCCAGAACAACAGCAAAGGACCTTGTGAAGATGCTGGAGGAAACAGGTACAAAAGTATCTACAGTGGGGAAAAAATGTATTTAGTCAGCCACCAATTGTGCAAGTTCTCCCACTTAAAAAGATGAGGCCTGTAATTTTCATCATGGGTAAAAAAAAATCCAGAAAATCACATTGTAGGATTTTTAATGAATTTATTTGCAAATTATGGTAGAAAATAGGTATTTGGTCAATAACAAAAGTTTCTCAATACTTTGTTATATACCCTTTGTTGGCAATGACACAGGTCAAACATTTTCTGTAAGTCTTCACAAGGTTTTCACACACTGTTGCTGGTATTTTGGCCCATTCCTCCATGCAGATCTCCTCTAGAGCAGTGATGTTTTGGGGCTGTCGCTGGGCAACACAGACTTTCAACTCCCTCCAAAGATTTTCTATGGGGTTGAGATCTGGAGACTGGCTAGGCCACTCCAGGACCTTGAAATGCTTCTTACGAAGCCACTCCTTCGTTGCCCGGGCGGTGTGTTTGGGATCATTGTCATGCTGAAAGACCCAGCCACGTTTCATCTTCAATGCCCTTGCTGATGGAAGGAGGTTTTCACTCAAAATCTCACGATACATGGCCCCATTCATTCTTTCCTTTACACGGATCAGTCGTCCTGGTCGCTTTGCAGAAAAATAGCCCCAAAGCATGATGTTTCCACCCCCATGCTTCACAGTAGGTATGGTGTTCTTTGGATGCAACTCAGCATTCTTTGTCCTCCAAACACGACGAGTTGAGTTTTTACCAAAAAGTTATATTTTGGTTTCATCTGACATTCTCCCAATCCTCTTCTGGATCATCCAAATGCACTCTAGCAAACTTCAGACGGGCCTGGACATGTACTGGATTAAGCAGGGGGACACGTCTGGCACTGAAGGATTTGAGTCCCTGGCGGCGTAGTGTGTTACTCAATCAATCAATCAATTTTATTTTATATAGCCCTTCTTACATCAGCTAATATCTCGAAGTGCTGTACAGAAACCCAGCCTAAAACCCCAAACAGCTAGTAATGCAGGTGTAGAAGCACGGTGGCTAGGAAAAACTCCCTAGAAAGGCAAAACCTAGGAAGAAACCTAGAGAGGAACCAGGCTATGAGGGGTGGCCAGTCCTCTTCTGGCTGTGCCGGGTGGAGATTATAACAGAACCATGCCAAGATGTTCAAAAATGTTCATAAGTGACAAGCATGGTCAAATAATAATCAGGAATAAATCTCAGTTGGCTTTTCATAGCCGATCATTAGAGTTTAAAACAGCAGGTCTGGGACAGGTAGGGGTTCCATAACCGCAGGCAGAACAGTTTAAACTGGAATAGCAGCAAGGCCAGGCGGACTGGGGACAGCAAGGAGTCACCACGGCCGGTAGTCCCGACGTATGGTCCTAGGGCTCAGGTCTCTCAGTTGGCTTTTCATAGCCGATCATTTAGAGTTGAAAACAGCAGGTCTGGGACAGGTAGGGGTTTCGTAGCCGCAGGCAGAACAGTTGAAACTGGAATAGCAGCAAGGCCAGGCGGACTGGGGACAGCAAGGTGTCATCATGCCCGGTAGTCCTGACGTATGGTCCTAGGGCTCAGGTTCTCAGAGAGAAAGAGAGAACGAGAGAATTAGAGAGAGCATACTTAAATTCACACAGGACACTGGATAAGACAGGAGAAGTACTCCAGGTATAACCAACTAACCCCAGCCCCCCGACACATAAACTACTGCAGCATAAATACTGGAGGCTGAGACAGGAGCGGTCCGGAGACACTGTGGCCCCATCCGAAGAAACCCCGGACAGGGCCAAACAGGAAGGATATAACCCCACCCACTCCGCCAAAGCACAGCCCCCGCACCACTAGAGGGATATCCCCAACCACCAACTTACAATCCTGAGACAAGGCCGAGTATAGCCCACAGAGGTCTCCACCACAGCACAAACCAAGGGGGGGCGCCAACCCAGACAGGAAGATCACGTCAGTAACTCAACCCACTCAAGTGACGCACCCCTCCCAGGGACGGCATGAAAGAGCACCAGCAAGCCAGTGACTCAGCCCCTGCAACAGGGTTAGAGGCAGAGAACCCCAGTGGAGAGGGGAACCGGCCCGGCAGAGACAGCAAGGGCTGTTCGTTGCTCCAGCCTTTCCGTTCACCTTCACACTCCTGGGCCAGACTACACTCAATCATATGACCTACTGAAGAGATAAGTCTTCAGTAAAGACTTAAAGGTTGAGACCGAGTCTGCGTCTCTCACATGGGTAGGCAGACTGTTCCATAAAAATGGAGATCTATAGGAGAAAGCCCTGCCTCCCGCTGTTTGCTTAGAAATTCTAGGGACAATTAGGAGGCCTGCGTCTTGTGACCGTAGCGTACGTATTGGTATGTACGGCAGGACCAACTCGGAAAGATAGGTAGGAGCAAGCCCATGTAACGCTTTATAGGTTAACAGTAAAACCTTGAAATCAGCCCTTGCCTTAACAGGAAGCCAGTGTAGGGAAGCTAGCACTGGAGTAATATGATCAAATTTCTTGGTTCTAGTCAGGATTCTAGCAGCCGTATTTAGCACTAACTGAAGTTTATTTAGTGCTTTATCCGGGTAGCCGGAAAATAGAGCATTGCAGTAGTCTAATCTAGAAGTAACAAATGCATGGATTAATTTTTCTGCATCATTTTTGGACAGAAAATTTCTGATTTTTGCAATGTTACGTAGATGGAAAAAAGCTGTCCTTGAAACAGTCTTGATATGTTCGTCAAAAGAGAGATCAGGGTCAAGAGTAACGCCTAGGTCCTTCACAGTTTTATTTGAGACGACTTTACAACCATCAAGATGAATTGTCAGATTTAACAGAAGATCTCTTTGTTTCTTGGGACCTAGTACAAGCATCTCTGTTTTGTCCGAGTTTAAAAGTAAAAAGTTTTCAGCCATCCACTTCCTTATGTCTGAAACACAGGCTTCTAGCGAGGGCAATTTTGGGGCTTCACCATGTTTCATTGAAATGTACAGCTGTGTGTCATCCGCATAGCAGTGAAAGTTAACATTATGTTTTCGAATAACATCCCCAAGAGGTAAAATATATAGTGAAAACAATAGTGGTCCTAAAACGGAACCTTGAGGAACACCGAAATGTACAGTTGATTTGTCGGAGGACAGACCATTCACAGAGACAAACTGATATCTTTCCGACAGGTAGGATCTAAACCAGGCCAGAACTTGTCCGTGTAGACCAATTTGGGTTTCCAGTCTCTCCAAAAGAATGTGGTGATCGATGGTGTCAAAGGCAGCACTAAGGTCTAGTAGCACGAGGACAGATGCAGAGCCTCGGTCTGACGCCATTAAAAGGTCATTTACCACCTTCACAAGTGCAGTCTCAGTGCTATGATGGGGTCTAAAACCAGACTGAAGCATTTCGTATACATTGTTTGTCTTCAGAAAGGCAGTGAGTTGCTGCGCAACAGCTTTTTCTAAAATTTTTGAGAGGAATGGAAGATTCGATATAGGCCGATAGTTTTTTATATTTTCCGGGTCAAGGTTTGGCTTTTTCAAGAGAGGCTTTATCACTGCCACTTTTAGTGAGTTTGGTACACATCCGGTGGATAGAGAGCTGTTTATTATGTTCAACATAGGAGGGCCAAGCACAGGAAGCAGCTCCTTCAGCAGTTTAGTAGGAATAGGATCCAGTATGCAGCTTGAAGGTTTAGAGGCCATGATTATTTTCATCATTGTGTCAAGAGATATAGTACTAAAACACTTAAGTGTCTCTCCCGATCCCAGGCCCTCGCAGAGTCTGTGCAGATCCAGGACAGCTAAGCCCTGGAGGAATACGCAGATTCAAAGAGGAGTCCGTAATTTGCTTTCTAATGGTCATGATCTTTTCCTCAAAGAAGTTCATGAATTTATCACTGCTGAAGTGAAAACCATCCTCTCTTGGGGAATGCTGCTTTTTAGTTAGCTTTGCAACAGTATCAAAAAGAAATTTTGGATTGTTCTTATTTTCCTCGATTAATTTGGAAAAGTAGGATGATCGAGCAGCAGTGAGGGCTCTTCGGTACTGCACGGTACTGTCTTTCCAAGCTAGTCGGAAGACTTCCAGTTTGGTGTGGCGCCATTTCCGTTCCAATTTCCTGGAAGCTTGCTTCAAAGCTCGGGTATTTTCTGTATACCAGGGAGCTAGTTTCTTATGACAAATGTTTTTCGTTTTTAGGGGTGCAACTGCATCTAGGGTATTGCGCAAGGTTAAATTGAGTTCCTCAGTTAAGTGGTTAACTGATTTTTGTCCTCTGACGTCCTTGGGTAGGCAGAAGGAGTCTGGAAGGGCATCAATGAATTTTTGTGTTGTCTGAGAATTTATAGCACGACTTTTGATGCTCCTTGGTTGGGGTCTGAGCAGATTATTTGTTGCGATTGCAAACGTAATAAAATGGTGGTCCGATAGTCCAGGATTTTGTGGAAAAACATTAAGATCTACAACATTTAATCCATGGGACAAAACTAGGTCCAGAGTATGACTGTGGCAGTGAGTAGGTCCAGAGACATGTTGGACAAAACCCACTGAGTCGATAATGGCTCCGAAAGACTTTTGGAGTGGGTCTGTGGACTTCTCCATGTGAATATTAAAATCACCAAAAATTAGAATATGATCTGCTATGACTACAAGGTCTGATAGGAATTCAGGAAACTCAGAGAGGAACGCTGTATATGGCCCAGGAGGCCTGTAAACAGTAGCTATAAAAAGTGATTGAGTAGGCTGCATAGATTTCATGACTAGAAGCTCGAAAGATGAAAACGTCATTTTTTTTTTGTAAATTGAAATTTGCTATCGTAAATGTTAGCAACACCTCCGCCTTTGCGGGATGCACGGGAATATGGTCACTAGTGTAACCAGGAGGTGAGGCCTCATTTAACACAGCAAATTCATCAGGCTTAAGCCATGTTTCAGTCAGGCCAATCACATCAAGATTATGATCAGTGATTAGTTCATTGACTATGACTGCCTTTGAAGTGAGGGATCTAACATTAAGTAACCCTATTTTGAGATGTGAGGTATCACGATCTCTTTCAATAATGGCAGGAATGGAGGAGGTCTTTATCCTAATAAGATTGCTAGGGTGAACACCACCATGTTTAGTTTTGCCCAACCTAGGTCGAGGCACAGACACAGTCTCAATGGGTATGGCTGAGCTGACTACACTGACTATGCTATTGGCAGACTCCACTA